>NC_050202.1:37392094-38014800 GCF_013141755.1 Anopheles stephensi
GAGGTCAGCTACTTGCATGGTTAACAAGGCTTTCACTACCCGTTGTGGTGCATAAATTTCTTTCTTTTTCTTTTAAGTGGAATTTTAGGTACATTCTAAGTTCGAATGTAGTTACATTACTCTTGAAGACTTTTAATCGTTCTGCAGTTCTGATAAGCAGCATCTGTATAGCAAAATGAAGATCTGTGTTATGAATCAATTGATTGGAATGGTGGGTTCCCATGTCACCTAATACTGTTTATAATAAGATTATCATTTCAGCTGTTTGCGTGTAATTTTTAAGAAACAAAATCCATAGACAAAGGTAACTTATGGAAACATTCCAGAAGCAATATTATTATCTTGAAAAGTATATCGAAGTTCCAAAATATGTTCCCCATGTTTCGGCCACTTTTAGAAAACAATGTAATTGACAATCAAGTTGACAAAAGGATGCCTAAGGAGCTATATTCGCTTGTTTACTATGAATGTGAATTTGCGCAACATGATAACATTGAGAGGAAATGTATATATTTACCCAGCAAAATATTTCCAACTACACTTCAAATTTCAGTATTTTTTAGCGAATGGACTAAATTGCTTTTCTCGAATCGATTTTTTTTTATTCAAACTGATTTCTTCCTCCCGCGGAGATGCGTCTTCCTCCCATCCCGCGCTTATCGTCTTTTGAGATGTCATCATTGCGATGGCGAAAAGATACCGAAAGACCACCCTGGCCCCCAAACCCCCCCAGATTTGGCCCGGCCGGACGGGCCGGGGTCGGCTTGACGCTACGCTTTAATAATGTCAATATACACAGGCGGCACAATCACACGCACCGAACGATTCGATTCCGAAACAGCACCCCCAACCCCCAGGCCTGTGAGCCATCAAACCAGAGCAAGTAAAAACACCGACCAAAATCGAACCAAGAAAAAAAACACCGACGACACACACACACACACACACACACACAAAACAGAAAAAGAAACAGCCACACCAGCAGCGGCTGCGGCAGCAACATCACGCACGTTAGTAAGCATCGCTGCGTTACCATGGGGAAAGAGTGTGAAAAGGAAGAGTTTGAAAAGGTGGAGAAGGTAAGAAGGGAAAAGTGAAGTGACGTGAGGAGGGGGGTACCGGAGCCAGAAGCAGAAATATATTTTCGCTCGAAAAACCCCAACGGAGAGCCCCCGCAAGGAATGAGGTTTTTGGGTTTGTGCTATGTGGTATCAGAATGTGGTGGATGAAGGAGGGGGAAGGAGGAGTGGAGGCGGTTGAAGGAGGGGGGGGGGGAGGGTGAAGCACTTTCGAAGGAATGAAAGAAGCGACGAAATTATTGGGCACGGGGGAAGCGCAACGCACAAAGCGACAACGACTGAAATGTGTGTGCACAGTTGTTGGCGAGGAAGGAAATGGAATGGAAAAGGGAAGGGGGAAGTTGGGGGTGGAAGAGGCGCTGTATGGGGTGTGAGAAGCTTGTCAGAAGAGCTCAGGCAGAAGGAACAGCGTGGCCAAACAAGGCACGCAGGACGGAGTTGGAGATGGCGCAGAATGCGCACGAAGGAAGGGAGCGAGGATAAGCACGAGATCTAGAATGATTGGTTTGCCATGGTCGAGAGGAATAAGCAAGCAGGACGGGAAGGGGAACAGGATGGGTAGGAATGATGCAAGGGACGGGGAGGGCTGTGTGTGTGTATGTCGTTGGCGGTTGATTGGGGCTGTGGGCACGCGGGACTAAAATGGTCTGTCTGTGTGAAATATGAAGAAGCGGAGCGGTCGGGGCGTGAGGAGCGGTGCTTTTACTAACCCTCCACTTTCCGCTTCCCTTGACCCCAAACCCACCCCTCACACTCATTTGCGACTCTGCATTTCCACTTGACAAACCCTAAGGAAAGGCAAAAAATATTGGTTTCTTTTCATAAATAGTCGACGAATGCTGGGTTTTCATTGGTCGCCGGTCGCCCATGGCTGGTGTAATCTTGCCTGCCAACGACTCCACGTGGAGTGATCTCGCTTCGCGCTGTGGATTTGAAAAGGGTCGGCGAGGTGAGTGAGCGAGTATGTGTGTGTGTATGTGAAGTAAGGGACCGCGAACGAAGAGCTCTCTTTTCCTCGCCCTACCTCAAGCTATCGTTTTCGTACGTCGCTACCGCTCTACACACATAAATACACACACACACACACACCGCCGTCGCCATCCGTCTGTCCGTCCGTCCGCACTCTTCCCATTAGACACACTCACCTACTGCGCGATGCTTGTTGTGTTGAGTTGCTTGGTCGGTCGGTTGGGTTGGGTTGGGTTGGGTTAGTTGGGCGGAAAGGTAGATGGGAATGAAGGGAGGAAGGGAGCGAGCGGTGAACGTTTTCATTTGTTCGCCGTCGTCTACGCCTCGCTGCTATACCTGCTCGTTCGCTCGCTCGCAACCCTCAAGCCCTTAACAACTGCTCTCGTTCCTCGCCACCTCGAACGCCTACTTCGTTTGCCGTTTTCTACCGAACCACACTGAAACAACAATAACAGCAACAAAAACATGCGCACACACACACACGTATAACACCCAAACAGTTGTTCTCGTACTTACTTTTTTTTATTTTTTCCGAGGGCTAGCCTCAACACCGCTGATAGTTACCATTTCCTTCCCTTCTTCCGCTCCTTCGCCCTTACCCTTCGGACCCTATGTGGTACTACTACAGCTCCTTTTCAACTTCGATTACTCTGTACCCTGTCCTGACGCCTTCCCTTCCCTTTGCGCTTCTGTCCCGTACGTGCACACGAATCACAAACGTCCAGTTTATCCCATTTTCCATGCGCGATTGCCTGTGAGCTTTTTTTTTTTTTGGATGGTTGGATGGTTGCTGTTTTTCTTTTGCGCTCCTTTTTCGATCCCTCTACCCAACCGTTTCCACGGTGTCAGGGCTAAGGCCCGAGGTAGAGAGGTGGCTCGAGTGAACTCTTAAGCAGCGGTAAATGCTCACATTTCTCGCTCACTTACAAAGAAGAAACAAAAAAAAAAGTCAATCGCGCATTTTGGTGTCTTCTTATTATTGCATCACGTGCGAATGTTTCTTTCTCTCTCTCTCGCAAACAGCTGTGGAGAGAGTATTTAGAATGGAATTGCTATGTTTAGTATGCCTGGTCGGTACATCATCGGGTCCGAAGTGTTCCGGTGTGTGTGTGTGTGTGTGTGTGTGTGTGTGTGTGTGTGTGTGAAGTTTTGATTTTATTTTATCTGATTATTGCAATTATTGGCAATTTTCTTTTTCTATGCAATTGCAGGTAAATAATAACTAGTACCTGCGTTTTACATTTTTCTCTCCCATCTAGGATTGGACTTGCCGTAGGCGCTGATAATGATTCGGCGCTATCAATGAACGCTCTAAAAACCATGCTAATATTATCAGGCGGGCAGTTACATGTGCCATTGATTGAGTTCGCTATTGTTGTGGCATTTGCATTGTTATTGTGGCTTCAACATTTCTCATTAAAATCTACCTCCAATTGCGCGATATGTTTAATGTATATCTATAGACCGGTGTTTTAACTGCATAATGTCTAATCACTACCGTCAATCAACCACAGGCCGCAGGCACAACATGCCACGGCATGTTTTTTTTGGGGGGGGGGAGGGGGCTGTTTTATGGATATGTAGCTTTCGTGAAATCCCTTTGAACTCCTCGATGCATCTCTTCACTGTTTCCGAGCTCTGATCAGGTCGGATGGGACAATATTCGGGATAGCAAATTGAGCAGATTTGACACCCATATCCACGTTTTTTTGTGAATTATGTCGTTTCCAACCTGGGTGGATTACACTCTAGAGCATATGCCGGTCCATAATTTTCATATTATTCGAAGCTCAACTGCGTCCGAAAGCGAGCAGATTGCTTATCGAGTGTGGATTACGCTTAGGAACGCATTCTAAATCCGGACTTGATTAGGGTTTGGATTAAATTTGGCTTAAATCTTGAAACTGAAGCATATGTTTCCGGTCGAAAATGATACTACTCCAGAGTAAATATTTATCCTTTTTTTAAATTATAATTCAGGTTATCTTGGGAACAGCTCCTCGTTCTCTCGCACACGACAGGGCCGTTATGAAATCCCATCGACAGGATACATGTTTCATCGCAATTATTCCTATTACTTACTGCATTCGAAAAAAGGACCTTTCCCATCGAGCTTTTCAAAGTTGATATCATGAGCGCCCTCCAGTGGACACTAGCTGAAGTAAATATTCAACGGAACCGTTGCTCTTAGCATAGCGGTTGATCGATTTTTTTTAAATTATATCTTACGCACTTGATTTTGCATTTTTTGTTAATTTTAATGTGGAAGAGTGATTTCTTATCGATATAGAATATTTTTTCATCGTCGCTTTTGTTTCATCTATAAATAGCGGTGGAATTTGCTTTAACAATCGGTGATGGTGATGGTGTTCTAAATGCACTTTATTTGAAAGATTTTAATTAATTTCATTGATTTTCTATTCGAATGCGAATTGATACTTGTCGTCTCGAAGACTGGTACTATCAATGCTGTTCACAAATATTCCTTTGTGAGATGCATAATTTGTCTTTGTAGTGTAGTACTGATTTTGTTATAAGAGCATCAGGATGAATTGACTGAGCTATTAATCTATTTAATGTTCGTTATGGCCTTGAAATGCTCTGTACAACAAAATCTACAATTCAGTTGTGCGTTCCAATCAAGGTATATGGATATAGAAGGTAGAGTTGTTTAGAGCAAATTGACATTTCTCGACCTGACATAACAGTTCCGTGGTGATCAAGGGGAAGGGTATTGAGAAGAGTGATGGCAGCGTCGGAGGAGGCGCCGGTGGTGGTATCGCTTGCGATTTTTTGACGAAAAATGCAACCAAATATCGTCAATCTTCTGTGGAACAACATTTGATATGCGAAAATGACCCATAAATTAGCGAAATTGCTCAAGGGATTGAGAATCGAGGCTGTTTGTTCATGTTGGTAGCCCCATACCATATGTTTTTGTAAACAAACTCTGACATAACTCGACTAAAATGTCGCCCTGTCAAATCGATAAAAATTCACCTTCTAAATACATACACCTTGCCTTCTAAATACATACACCTTGGTTCCAATCTCGTGCAGCCCGGGAAGTTTAAAAATAACATCGAAAATAATCATCGCGCCTGTTGTCAAATGCTGTGACGTTTGTAGATCAGGCAAAGAAACAAAACATAAACACAAAAGATACATTCAACTTTTTTATCGTTTGGGAAGCGGCAATCATTTTAACGTCCAAGTTTTTTACCATCTTCTATTCAATAATAAAGCAGAAACAAATCGTTTTACACAACTATTGAAATATGTCTGATCCGCACGATGAACTTTGTCCGCCTAATCAAGAAGACGATGAATTAACCTTGCCACGCGCGAGTATCAACAAAATAATTAAGGAACTGGTAAGCGTTCGCAATTGCAATTATAATCGGCTGTTAACACTAAACATAACGATAAAACATTTGTCCGGACATTCCCAGGTGCCGTCAATTCGAGTGGCTAATGAAAGCCGAGAGTTAATATTGAATTGTTGCACCGAGTTCATACATCTAATTAGCTCGGAGGCGAATGAAGTGTGCAACCAGCGGAACAAGAAAACTATAAATGCTGAGCACGTATTGGAAGCGCTTGATCGGTTGGGATTTAAGGATTACAAGCAAGAAGCGGAAGCAGTTCTGAACGATTGCAAGCAGGTGGCCGCAAAACGAAGAAGACAAAGCACCCGGCTCGAAAATCTTGGCATACCCGAGGAGGAGCTTTTACGGCAGCAACAGGAACTATTTGCTCGTGCCCGGGAGGAACAGGCGGCGGCCGAACAGCAACAATGGTACAGCGTGCAGACAGCAACGCTACAGAATGCTGAACTGTTCCAGAAGCAAATGTCGCAAGATGAAGACGATAGTGACGAATATTAGAAATCATCCCGGGAATTGCTCTAAAAAGCCGGCTTTCTTCCGTTGAAAGGAAAGAAAAAACGAAAGGCGTTATGGTTCCTCCACTTTATTGATACAGTACAATGTTTGTACGCGCATTGGCTGTCTGACGGGACCGACATGCGTTCATGCGTTTAGATTGCCAAGACATCTGTTTCGTGACTCAGCTGTGTTTGAAGGTTGGAAAGCTTGTTTTTCAGTACCTGCACTCCCATTAATACAATATTTTCTGGCTTGAGAGCACCAGAAGATTCAACGTTGAAGAAAAATTTGTTTGGCTTTAACTCCCAGTTATAATCGGCTTCATCTGCAATATGACAAAAAAAGCTATGAAACGGTTCGAAGGCGTTAAATGCAATCGTAACTTACACTTATCATCATCCAGCTCGGTGTGTTCTGATTTCGGCCATTCATCAGGCTTTGGATATAATGTGTGCCGCATAGCGTTGTCCGGATCGTACTCAAAGCTAACACCACACGTAGGATTCCATTTAGCGTGCTCTTTGCCGAATCCCTTCTTTGCGTATGCTTTCAGTTTTAGCTCTTGTCCTTTTCGAAGCTTAATGATAAGTATTTCGTCCGTGCCTTCTCCGTACTCGTTGTCCTCGTCGTCTCGATGTCTGGACGTAACTGGTAACACGCGAGGATCGCTGGATTTCAGGTCGGCCGTTGTTACGTGCCTTGTGTGCTCCTCGTTACACTTGACATCGAGCGTGAATTCGACGCTGCACTCGTTGCAAAAGTCCAAACAGGGACAATCACGGCTGTACTGCATGCGATCTACCACTTCATCGGAAATAAGTGGTATCAACCCGACTCGATGAGCCAGAAACTCATCGGCCAGAACGGTAGTATTTGATTCCAGTTGAACCCAATCGATTGCCAATGTCGGCGTTTCTGCTATAAACACCCGGCGCAAACTGTTTGCCACACTGCAAAGAGGTCGTAAAGTATAACCAAACATTTGAGCATTTGCCGGGGCAACTTAAAGCCTTGCCTTACCTTAACTCGGTGTCTTCAACTATAAACTTCACATTCTCATCGGTTAGTTCCGATATTGTAACCGATGGCTGATTGGCGTACGGCATTTTTTAGGGGAAGAAAAGTTAATAAAATTACCAAATGAAGCTGCTAGCGCACAAACAATGCTTTGCTGCCGAAGGTAAACAAATTAATCGATGACGTTTGGAAGCGTCCGTTCGTAGTATTGACGTAGATTTTTCACTGGCAGCAAGCTCAGCAAACTGTAAACAAACAACAAAGCGCGGCATGGCAAGCGTTGTATCAAGTGGTTTTCGTGACGATTGTTTGGAGTTTTTAAGTGAATTTTCCAAGTTGAAGGCGCCGGACTATCAAACCTTTTGCCAGGAATGGAAGAGAACCAATTTCCAGTACATTTTTTAGTAAGTTCATCGTGCATGTATTCGTTTTGTTATCCTGTAAATCACGTTGTTTGTTCGTTCCAGCGGACGGAATACGGATGCAGAGATGGCAGAGTATTTGGGGGAAATATTTTACACCGTTAAGAAGTGCTTCTTAACTTGCCACAATCAGTTTGAGCGAATCGCATCATTTTACCTGCTGTACACGCTATATTTCAAGCAACCGCTATTTACATTTTGCAAGATACGGCTCACATTAATGGAGTGGCGCATGGTGAAAGATTTTGCGAAACGTCCGTACAACGGCCAGGAGCTACCGCAAGTAACAGCTATACTGTGGAAGATGTTCAAATCCGATGCATTTAGATTTGTGCAAGATGAGCTGGAACGCGGTTTTGATAGATTCTTTTTAAAAAGCTGTGGCAACAGCTTCGACGGTTCTGGACCGTTAAGAACAACCAAGGATTTGGAAAAAGAGCTAGTTGCATTGACGACTCCTGGTGGCCTCATCAATGCGATGGAGATTCTTGAAATGGGGTACAACGAGATGAAAGAGGAGCTTGATGGTAAGTTCTATTTTACGTTGTATACATTAGTAAAACGAAAACTCCTAGCCTAGGAGACTGTAATTTTTTGCAATCAAAATTGAAAAGCATTAGTGCTACACGACTACAATCTTCCTATCTTATCCGGCAATAGGAGCCATGTAATGATGATCGTGGGTAATGAAGATGGTGTTGTGTAAACTCATGAATAATTGCCATCAAAGCTGAAATAAATTGCTTTTTGGTCAGTCTGCATAAAGGCTCCCCCTCCGCCCCAACACATGGGCACGCACTTCGCTACTAAGTTACCCAAAGAGGTGTCTTTTTCGGACTTTTAACTATTATAATTTATTTATCTGATAATTTTGAATTAAATTGCTTTCATTTGGCTGGCCCATAGTGCAACCGTTATTGAGGAAGTTTTTCACTGGGGTTTGTAGCTGTCACATAGCTGTCAAACCATTTAGGTCCAAATTGATGAAAAACAAATCGTACGTATTCTGCACACTTTTCACAATAACGAAATATGTCGGAAACAATGTTCGATGCTCGTGCGTACTGCAAAATAATGCTGCATGCAGCAAAGTACCCGCATTTATCCGTAAATGGACTACTTTTGGCAATAAATGGTAAACCAAATGTAATAGTGGATGTGGTACCTCTGTTCCATCAGTGCCTTCATGTGTCACCCATGGCTGAAGTAGCTATGGTTCAGGTATGTAGAGCACACCCGGGATGTGTATTTTTCATTTGTAACTGTTTAGCAGTAAAAATTGTGCGTTTTTTATAATTGCAGGTAGAAGCAAAAGCATCGCAAAAGGGCCAACAAATTGTTGGGTACTACGTCGGGTGTGAAAACTTCTACGACAACCGGTTCGAGCGGGCACCGGGAATACGGATTGCGGATAAAATAGCAGAAAATTGTGGCGACGCTTGTATTGCCGTTATCGATAACCGTGCTGTATCGATTAACATGCGCTATCCAGCATTGAGGATGTGGCAGCATCGAGACAATCGCTGGGTGAAAGCAAAGTGTGTAGTCGAGAACGATCACGCCACATTCGATGCTGTATCCTGCCTATTGCAACGTGGTGCTGCAAAAGATCTGCACGACTACGACAACTACCTGGACAATACGCAAAACGATTGGAACAATGTGCATTTTAACGGAGATTTGAAGCAGATACTTTCCATGTACTGAGAACTGTGGCAACATGCAGTTCTGAGTTGAAATATATGTTCGTGAAAAATGTATGGACAAGTTTTATTTTTCTTAAAATATCCGCAAAGAAGCAATGCCAATTTCCAGCATTTTCAGGGTCGAGTGTTGATAGAAACATGCATGATACGAATTCATTTGTTTGATTTATTTTTCTCGTATTTCTATTTTTAATTTAATACCCTACTGAAGGCACCGAGCCCACCGATGGCGACAAAATACCGCAGTCAAAATTGATGCAAAGCTTGCTCAACGATATTGAATCACTTGGAATGACGTTGCGGAATAACGACATCCAGGGACCATCACGTCCAAGTAGTGTAAAAGCAACGGAGGACGACCCTGACTCTGTGGGAGCCAAACGATATTCGTTGCGCAGAAAGGCTTACAAACGAGAAGTACACAAAAAGGTGTTTCGTATTGCCGGAAGTGAGTCCCGGGCGGATTCTGAGGAATCGAGTGATAAAGACGCTACCCCAGAAAAAGCAGTAAAACTGGAGCAGATGGAACCGAAACCCAGGGGCTATCGAAACGTTCGTCAACGAGGGGTCAAGTTAAGGTAAGAATGAAATACTTACTGTTTTATTTACCTTGTAGACTAACGGAAGCTGCTTGTCTTTGATTTCAGCGATGGTGAAGAAGAAAACGCCGAGCAAGATGATTCTGGCTGAAATGTAAAAAAATGTCTTTGCTAACTCCAGTTTTAAAATAATGTCGGAAGTATGTGCGGCGATTTACCCCATACCACGATGTACTAAAAAGTCCTGCGAAGTGTCTAGTTATAAATAGTCATCTGAAGACCCAGCATGTTTCCTAGCTGTGCATCACGGGTGGCATATGTACCTATAATGTATAGCACCAAATAATTTATAGCCGCGATGTCACACAGTTGTCGTATTTTAACTGAATCTCTACTTCCCACGAAGCTCGTTGTTTCTTGGTGCTATTGATCGAATGTATTTTTTGGTACAGTTTATGGTTGCATTACCATAAAAGTATATCAAAGTGTTCTCGGCGGACGAACCATCAGTTCATTTCAATCCCAGCAGGAAGCCGCACTAGTGGGAACACATCCAAGCCACCGAATCGTTTAAGTATGAAATTTACACTATTCGGCAATTCTGATCGGCGACCTACTCGGAATTATCAACATGTCTGGACGGGGGGCCTGAGTCCTCCATACGCAGGATTAATTACCTTGCTGTGGGCCATTAGCTACAAAACGCTGTGGGTCAAACATAACTAGAGTCGGACAATGGATAAAAAGGAAGGTTGTTAAAGTATGGTGAGTTATAGCGGCTAGATTTATTTTTTTGCCTTTTTGTGCTGCAGAAAAACAAGCCATTTGTTTATTCAATTTTAGCAAATCTTACGTTCAGGCATTTGTTCAAGAATAAAAACATACATATAAAAACATGTAATATATGACTTTTATTGAATTGAAGGAGTTCTGATTAACTATTTTGAATTCAAATTTAATTACAATGTGCTGCATTGATTTTTTACACGTGTATCCCGGAACGCAAAACTAGGCGGTATAGTGGAAAGCAATAAAAAACTTATGCTTCCATGAATTTGAGCTTCATAACTTTGAATGGCTTGCATTATCCAAAAATATATTGTGTGAGCTAGAACCTCATGTTTCTCCTGTTTCCACACGGCAGAACCGGGGACCAAGCACTGTCGGTCCGTCTCCCCATACGCAGGACTGGCAGGCCACGACCTTTCCAGGTTGCAGTGCTAAAGAATAATAATAAGTCTAAAGTCGCCCAGAAGAAATATGCTCAAAATATAGATTCCATTCCAGATCGTCAGCCGTTTATTCTGAGAGTTGGTCTGGCTCTTTGTCAACCTTGGACACGTTTTGTTATTATGAGTCAAAGCTTTTTGCACATTCCTTCATTTCAATTTGGGCCTTACAAGCAACGGCCAGGCCGTTCTTTATGAATTAAAAAAAAAAAATTGGGCTTTACACAACTCCTCTACCCATGTGGACGGCCTAAAAAGGAGTTTCTATGTTGCTTGATCCGGAATCATTCTCATGACTTACATCTTATACCAGAGCCTGGCAAGTCACATTATAGCGGCTCCTTCAATGCCCTTCCACACATCTGTTGCCTTCTGAGCTCGACTGACAGGAATTCGTTAGTTTTTAACAGAGTCCATGTTTCAGAGTCGTGTGTGAGTACTGGGGCTGTAAATGTTCTTAACAGTCCCAGCTTAGTCCGTCGTGACAGATTTTTTGGGAAGCTTCCTCAGACTGTAGTATGACCGGTTGGCGGCCAACACCCTTGCGACATCTATCTTGCTAATAGTGCTGACCTTTGACCCCAGATAGGTGAAGTTTTGGACGACTTCAAAGATGCGGTCACCTATCTGTAAATATACCCTGCCTAAATCAGTATCACTATCAATCTGGGTTTCGCCTCTTAAACCCTCTCTCTCAGGTATGCTACCTGCTATACATCTTAAAATATATTTTAAGAAAAAGATACAAACAAATATTTAAATCCAAGTGAACCACATTTCACCAAGAATGAAAGAACTGCATATTTAGCAATTTTAACTAAACACTTATCTACAATAAACTGACCAGGGCACTCGCCTGGCGAGTGGTGCAATAGAATATCAAAAACTCCAAAACGATGTGAGTTGCATTCCTTTTTTGTAATCTTGGTTTAGGCAATACAGCCAGGCCGCTCGGTCGCTCCGATAGAACTCTAAGTTCTTGTCTTCATGCTAAAATTCACTGTAAACAAATTTATGACTCAACAGTCATAAAAAACAGTAATTTTTAAATAAATTAACGTTCGAAAAGTTTTAACCTAATTTAAGGTATGTCAACTTACCTTAAACTACGAAATTGTTAATATAAATAAATCTGTCTTTCCCACCCAACTGAAGTTAGTCCAATTCTTTCAAGAGCTTTGAGTTTTCCCCTACCTATGGTAAGTCTCCAACGAGCTAGTAATAGATGTTTGTACCGAAAATCTAAAGCCGCCTAGTCGACTTATCCCTTCGCTGATTTGCCTCTACAAAAGTGGTATGACGTTTCGAGTATAATACTGCCCGAGAGTAAAAACGAGTGATCGACGATAACCGCGGAGTAAATGATGACCGCTCATTTCAAGTTTACACTCCAACATCTGCTGTAATGCCTGCTCGATTCTTTGGCTAGCTTTTGCATCATGAAGTAGCCTCTAATCAATGTTGCCTAGGTAATTAGCGTATACCAGAATCTGAATTGACTTATAAAGGATGATCTTGGATGACCCACTCTTGTGCAACTGCAAGAGATTTTGGCCTACCATTACTGGCTTGATAGACTTAATATAGGTGGACATCCTGCGCAAGGGAAGACAATCCGACGGTACGCGATTTGATGCTCGGCGCTGCCGTGTGAAGACCAGTGCCGCTGTTGCCTTTGCCATCGAGATCAAACACAAACGTCCCAACTCTGATGGGAGTTTATCTCTCTCAGAGCATGTGCTTTTTTCGGGTTTCGGGTGATTCACTAGCAGTGAAAATTACGATTTATGAATCCAATTTTTCGAACGCGTCAAAACGAGGTACATCATCATGGGCTGGTGTGAGCCATGAAACTGGATACCCCGTTCGCTCCACTGACTGACTGACTATCGTACGCGTCCACCAGATAACTGTCACTATTTAAATGCTAATCAACCAAATATAACCCTACCTCCGACCGTCTCCACACACGGTCAGCTGAAACCACACCTCCTGAAGACGACTTATTTATTGACTCAATCAACTTATTGTTTCGACTGCACAGTTAAGCACCATCCTTCCATTCAAGAGTAACGCACCGCTGTTGTCGTCCGAGCTCGGGGAGTTAATTGCATGTTTTGGCTTGCGGAGATTTGATCGGATCGAATCGGATCGGGGGCAGACACCTCGAGGGTGGCGTCGATCACACACACCTTCGAAGCGTGGAAGCAATGATTGAATTGGTAAAGTCGCGTTGGTCATCGTATAATTTTTTTGGTGCTTAATGCCGCTAGTTCCCAATAGATCTGGTGTTGGAAGTGTTGTTGTAATGTGTTGTCACCGCGCGGCCGGCGTGGTTTAGCATGATTTGCATAGCATTTTGGTCGGTGCAGGAGTTGTAATTTATTTCACAGGAAGCCTTAACCAGATTTTGGAGATCATTTAGTAAACCATTAGGCACAAAGTTTTATCGAAATCTGATGCAGCTCGTATTGTTTCCATTGAACTATTATGCGCAGATGTGTAGGACGGTTGAAATTTGTTGGAATGATGAGTTCTTCGAAGAACGATGTAGGGTTTGTCAGTGGTACGAAGCTATGGTTGAAAAAAGGGGAAAAGATAGTGAATTGTCGCAACACGATCATTTTAGGGTTAACATTTTTCATTCGATCGATCTGGCAGTGGCTCTTCAGTGTTGCGGTCGTTAATTCAAAGTGTTAAGTTACTTATCCGTTGGCGGTGGAAGATATTCGATAGCGTTTGTCATTTATTTTACATACTTTTTTTGTTGTTATTATCATTTAAAAGGAGGATCCATAGATTTTTGCTTTACATAGAATTGAACATGCGCAACCCCTGCAGAGGATGATCGAGCGAGACATTTAGCCGCGCCAGATCGTCTTTTGCTTGCGCGGTGTATGCATGTGGTCATCGCGAAACATTCAAACCATTCCGTCGGTTTGAGGAAAAGAGATATTGCTCCGATCTTGCGATAGAGAGAATGAAGCTTGTGCAGATGGTTTATAAATAACGAACCGTACCTTATGAGTTGCCGTAGTTTGTCGTACCACGCATATGCATGGGGAGGAGGAGGATCGTGTGGTTGTTAAGGATTGATTTTTTTTTCTTTCTTTTGAAGTCCGATGTGATGTCGACCTGACTGGTCGGGAGTATGAATCAGTCTTTCGGTGGATTCTGTGAGTGGCGGATAGAATTTTGTTGTCACAGTCCACAGACTCGATCACGAACGGTCGCGTTTGACTAGCGATCTTTCGGAAGCGGCTTTCGTGCGTAGACCGATCCGTTCGCTGTGTTTCTCAGTTTTGTTGGTAAAGTCTGTTAACCTGACCTGTCCGTACGCTAACACTTTGGCGCCACGACACAAAGTACGAAAAGGGGAGCGTCCTAGCGTTCGGACTCAAGGTATCAAGTGGAATTGATTGATTGATCTATCGGTGCTGAGCAAACCCGATCCCCCCGGTCCGAATACATTGATTGTATTCGTCGTGCAGGAAAGGTGAAAACGAATCTAGCCGTGAGGCCATGTGTTTGCGTGTTGGCGCGTTTCTTTAAGCCCGATCTGTCGTGCACGGCACACCTACCGTCGACAGCCGCTTGTAACTGAATTGCGGATCCGGATTGCGTCTCGCTGGCCGCAAGTCAGGCCGGCACTTGATTGGCGTTAGTCGTGTACGTCTGGTTGCGATCGTGCGATCGCGAAGCGGTTACGTTTGGGGACGGACGGGCGGACGGGCAAACTAAAACAAACACGAAAAATAATGCACACCAAACTGGTCCTCCTTCTGGTCGCGCTGGTGGCGGCCATAGCCGTGCATAGGGCCACGGCTGCAGGCCATCCCATCGGGGGTGCCGTTTTCTCTGAAGAAAGTTGTCACAGGGCCGGGGTGCTGGTTTTCTACCGCATCAAGCTGGTGACCAGCTGGTCGAAGAAACTTTTCCCCAAGCACTATCCAGAATTTAGACCGCCGCCACAATGGAGCATGACATTTGGTAAGTAGTGATACTAGTGATGTTGTGATTAGATTAAGTTCTACCGTGTGATTGCCTGTGAGGTGTGGAAAACGATCGTGGTACTTATTTGCTAATACAAGTCGATAGAAATGAGTTTTTGGAGAAGGTATATGATGAGTCTGTAGTGAGTAACACAATGGTTAAGGAATGGAATGAACATATTTACAGTATTTTTCGCCTGACCCTTCTGAGTTTTGAGTTAAGTAAAATAAACTTTGCTAGTGTCTTTCATCGAATTGATCAACCAACGCCCTGCGTGCAAAACTATCTCATGCTCAGTATGTTACTCAGCTTATAGGGAATGGTAAATGTACTTGTAAATTGAATTACTCACTCATTTTGAACCTAGTTGATTGGTATGTGAAATGTGTAAATTTCATTTAAATTAAACCTTAACGCTTTACAACAAATACAAGTCTGCATACGGTCCTGCCGAGGTTAAGTTGTCCAACATTTTACTAATTAAATTGCTACACAAAATTGTGTCTGTTTTTTTCCGCGGTTTGGTTCATTAGGTCAAACGCACAACGATAGCTTCCAACTGTTTCAACTGAAACACCCAGCATCGGTGCCGGTCGCAACCTTTGCAGAAACTGGACAATCTGCATCATTGGAAGAATCGTTGGCCGCCCAACAGGACCTGCTGTTCGACGAGTTCCGCCTGCCGAAGATTCGCAAGGGAAAGGGCGAAAGTGAGGCAACGTTCTTCGTCGACGGTGCACACTCGAGTGTATCGTTCATAACGAAAATAATACCTTCGCCCGATTGGTTTATTGGACTGGACTCGTTTAATGTAGGTTTGCGAATGCGAATGATCGTTCAGTGAAAAATTAGCTTAAAATAGTGTAATAACCGATGATTTTCTGATTGGTGTTTTTCCTCTAGCTGTGTTCGCGAGGGCGATGGCTGGAAAAGGTGACGATCCCCATTCATCCTCTCGATGCAGGGACTAGCAGTGGGCTTACCTTTACCTCACCGAAGTGGCCCACGAATCCACGCGGCTTGGTGGAACGAATCACTGCCCGGTATCCGCTTCATTTCGCCAGCAGCTTTTTCTACCCCGAAATCAAACACCTGCCTCCGATAGCGCATGTCACGTTCACCAAGGTAAGCTAGTCAGTCACAGGTGTCTGTCCCGATCGACACTGATCGATTTTGCTATGTGGTGTTGTCTTTTGTGTGTAGATTAAAGAATACCAGAACCACAATAACGTCCACAAGAAGGTGAAGAAACTCAAGTACAAACAGCGCACGAAGCTGCTGCGAAAGCTGAACCAACAGCAACCGTCCCCGAGCGCCGACAACGAGATCCTCCTCTCGGACAAAGACTGTCGGGTTAGTGCGTGGTCTGCGTGGAGTCCTTGCAGCAAGACGTGTGGGTTGGGCAAAAGAAATCGCACCCGCAGCGTGCTACAGAACCAGCGGCATGGTGGCGTTGAGTGTCCCGCACTGGTCGAAACGGAATGGTGCGGATCGGCCCGTCAGTGTGCGGAGTTGGCCGCGTACTTTAGATGGTAGAGGTTGCAAATAAATGAACTTGAAATCGGGTTGTTAAGACGCTGGTTGCTCCTGTGCTGCGGACTGGAACCGGAAAGAAATGTTAAGGTCTTCTGGTAATGTAACGAATTGCTCATCGTCAGTGTGTTCGTAATGGTCGTTTTCATAACTCTTATGGGTTTAATTCTCCAATAAATCGTAATGATTTACTCACAAGGTTTAGTTCTGCGTCAGAATTAATCTCTATACACCCATCAATTCATCAGTACGGCGTTAGTAAAATAAAACTAACCTTCTTACTGGACTCAATAGGAGTTTCCCAAAAGGAGCGTTTCGTGCCCGTCGGATGGCTTATTGCATGAACGGAAAGCTAATTTACTGTGATATGTAATACTCATTAATACAGTTTGTTGCGCGTGCAACAAATCAACACCCTGATGAATTTCGTTTCAGCCTTTTTTGGGGAATGGAGAAGAGTGCACGGTCCGTGCGCGCTGCGAAGTGACGTGACGTATTAGCGTATGTGCGAACTGATTTATGGGCCGTATACTACCATGACAAATTTGTGAACTGCAAACCAAATGTCTGCACAATTTCGAACAAAGCGGGGGGTGTGAGTAATGTGAGTAATGCCGGTTTTGTAGTAATTACGGTTGCTTTTTCGTATTTTCATTTGCCAGTTGTTCACGAAAAAATTCGTACAACAACTTACTCTAGATTAATTGTGATGCAAAATAACCAAAGACTTTTTTTAACTAGCCTTGATATCGTACTTATCTGAGCTTAACGACCTGCCTGATCATACTGGGTATCTCATGGCTTACTAGACGTGTTGGTACTGCGTAGTTGGGTAGTCAATCCTCACTACTGGGGAACGATCCGGATTGTTTCCGGTGTTATTGTACACGCGGCCTCAATATCGTTGTTTCGCTTAATTCGTCCAATGCTCGTAATATTGCCGTAAAAGGATCGTTTGATCCATAGCGTGTGTTTTCGAGTGGAGTTCGGTGTCCTGAGAAGGGGCCTATTTACAGTAATGTTCATTCGTTCTAATATCTTAGGAGCATCAATATTTCCACAAAGTTCTCTTTCTCTAACTCCCTCTCGCCTAACGAGGTCATGGTGTTATATGTTGGCTCACTAGAATTTTTTTTTTACCACGTAAATGAATAAGCACAGTCCTCGCTTTGTGGAAACGTACCAGAGGAGGTTCAATCTCCGGTCCTGCAATGTGCAGTGATCTAATATCGACACGGCCAGTGGATCGACTTTCTCCCACAGAGAACTTAAACGATAAACAGAACTTGTGCATTTCTTCGGCTCTTAGAAAGTGTCTCCAAATCAACTAACAAGTGAGGTGATCGCTATACCTGCAAAGAGTTACAATCATTTCACTCTTTTCACATTCATGCATTATAACAAAACGTGATAGCTTAAGCTTACTCCACTTTAAAACTAGCTAACCAAAAATGCAACATGTGTGGAAAGAATGGATCGTGCAAATCTTTTGTCGTTTTAAAAATTTAACTTGCGTAAAGGGGTCAAATTTATGGGGCGGTTCGGTGGCCGAGGCGATAACGAGGCCGGTCTTCCCATCCCATCCCATCTAAACCGCCTCCCCGTATGCACGTTAGCAGTTACCATTCTTTGTTTCCTTGACTTAGTTTTACTCCCATAGAAGGATAGTCAGGCCTGCGTACGAGTAGACGGTTCAGACTGGACTTTCTGTGTGAAGACCAGCGTAGTTATCACCTCTGCAACAGGATCGGATCGTCCGGAATATCATCATATTGGACTAGTCTGCTATAACAATTGATCTTTTATTGAACATTGTGCTTCGAGCAAAGTCACATCAACTTAGCAGTTTTTTTTTCATTTTAAAAGTTAGGCTAAAATTAGAATAAATATTATACAGCATCTTAATCGGGTCTGTCGCGGGCAAGTTTCTTAAGCAAACCCATCAGCTGGTTGATCTTGACAGCGACATGTTCAAACTAAGGAACTGGAACCGGAATCGGACCCGGAATCGGATCCGGAACCGATTCCGATAACGGAATCGGAACCAAGTAGTTCCGATTCCGAGCGCCCATCACTAAATCAAGTCACAGTAAGCCAGAAATGGCAGGCCTCTCGAGTTTGTAGTGCCAAGGAAGAAGAAGAAGAAGAAAGGGTAAATAGGAGGATTGGGTGTTTCAAACAACCAATGGACTAGGACACATGCATACATTCGTCTAGAGGAACATAAAAACATTCATCGTCACCATTTGTAACAAGAAATAAATAAAACAAACGGACTGAGTACGCTTCCTAAAGGCATCACCGACATAGCTTCAAAGAAGTCGGTCAACACACGATTCGAGCTAAGAAAGCAGTGTTTCTCTAAAGCCAGGTTCAGCTTATTTGATGATCATTCAAAAGTATAGGCAATACTGTAGAAGGCTGCCTTAAATTCAGTGTTTACTGCGTCCGCCTGATGGCCGGAAGCCATATTATTGATAATTGTAAAGAACAGAGACATGAGGTTAGATAAACTTGGATAATGTTGGCATTAAGCCATGTTGATGCATAAAGATTGAGTTAACCACATGAGACAAGACAGAGGAATAATCGATAGACCCAAGAGCTTGTGCAGGGGCATAGAATAACGACACATCACGGTAATTCACATATAACCAGCAGTCATCCTTCTAGATAGATTGGGATTGACTAGGCTATTTCATATCAGGGAGAATATATTGGCTTTCACAGAAGAGGAGTGAAAACATATAACATTTCTGTAGCAATGGGGATGGTATTTCATCAGGCTAAGGAAAAGCTTGGAGGGAGCAGACGATACAAGATAACTCCTACATTTACCTGAAGGAGAAGAAGTGAACTTATCATTTAATGTGAACAAAGCCATGTGAGGATACTTTAAGTTGAATTCATCGTGTGATAATTGCCAGCTTCGAAGCCTTCAAGTATCTACCGACTTGTGAGTATATTTAAAAATCAATTCTAACGCAAAGTCGTGAAAAAATAAGAGCAAATGTCAAATAAAGAAAGTAATAAATTTAGAAACTACGAGGAGATACCCACTAGTTTACGCATGTAAACCGTTGCTTAGACCGTTGATTGCACACTATCCCATACACCGGCTGCCCAAGATTGTCTGTTGACAAACGAAATCTACGTCTCGTATGTCCTAAAACAGCTTCTCCAATGATCTCCTTTTCTGTTTTTCGCAGTCACAGTCGCCAACAGCGCGATAACAGGTTTTGCGTACCCAAAAAAGGTGTTTAAAAATTTGTTCCGGAACCACGATGCAGGCAACATTTGCAACGGGAAACGGGAAACCGCACTGTGGCAAAATCTGTTTTCCAGTTTCTGAATCATCGCGCACCGCATTACATGTGTGCGCCTTTGGACACAGGCGGCGTCCTTATAAATACTTCCTGTGTAGCAAGAGCCGGAACGATCGACCAGCCGTCTCGTCGAAGGTCCGTGTGACATGTCGGCTGGAATGTAAACTTTCAAGCTCGCGATTGCTTGGCGTGCTATCAGTAATTACTATCACGTAATATTTTACCTTCGTGGTCACAAAGTAGCTGTTGCTTGCACTGGTTGGTTGGTTTGGAACGGCGGGTGCGGTGGGAAAAGATAATTATCGCCACACTTCCTCGACCGGAAGATTGATTTGGCGAAAACAAAGATCTGGTTTGAAATTCCACTTTACAGGCTTTATTATAAATTAGTTTATTACATTGTGAAGGGAGCTTCCATGTTCAGCTATACGTTGATGATTGGATTTAGTTCAGAAAGTAAGTACAAATAAATTTGAGAAAATTTGCGAATTTCCGCTTTTGGTAGGCATGAAGCAATGGTTGAAGAAAATTTAATTATTTTGGAAGAGCTTTAATCAGCTAAGAATTCAATACAATAAATAGCTCTTTTTGTCAAGTTTGTCATAAATAAGGACAAACTCAAATGTGATCATCAGTCGATCGATCGATCGATCGACTAAAACACAGTTTTATCTACCATTGCGTAGATCTACTTTATATTGCCACCTGTTCGATGACGATTAAAAGTGAAAGCGATAAAACAAATTTAATGTTAAACTCTAGTTAAGAAGAACACAATTCATGAACGATGCTGTGTGATATCCCTTAAGTACTTTAAGCCTTCACCAGTATCGATCACACGATCTTCTTCTGCGGTGCACTAAAAACCTGCGACGATCTTGCGATCCCTCCAGATGGGATGTTGTTGCAGGAACTCGAGATTGGCTCGAATATACGATCACTCACCGTCCACTGCCGATTCCGTCAAAACAGGTTCGCGCCGCACCGAGCATAACCGAAGGGCCAAACTGTTTTCATTTAATCGTACCCACCTATCTGAGACATGTTAAACTGCGGTTAAAAGATGTAGCCCGGACACACGTGTGATTACACAATCGATCCATTTGAAGACGTAACGATATCCCAACAAGAATCGCTCGTAACATTGGTCTCAACGACCTTACCTTGGCAGGTCGATCGTGAAGGCGTGTGTGTGTGTGTTTGAAGTGCCCTGTATGGTCAAGGCTTTTGCTGCTTTCTTTCAGCGAGATTTGCAGCGAATGTTGGAGCCCTCCTATGTCTTGCATTTTGGTCCCCATCCCCATGCGCGTGAAAGGAGCGCATGATACGATTTGTTGATATTATAGGCATGGCATCAGATCGTGTTCGTGAAGTGAAATGCAGACCGCTGCTTTCGATCCTTTTTGGCTGTGAGAAACAGCTAGAGTATGGTTCCGAGTTTTTGCTCTCCTTATGCTCCGATGCGGGATCTTGATGTCTTACATCCGATTCTCGTTTCCCCCAAGGGGGAGTTTGGAGGTCTTTCGTCATAATTTTTCTGGATACTTATATTAAAATGTTATGTCACATAATCTTTTTTTTATATTGTAAAAAAATAGCTCTAAAATTTATAATTTGTATAATCGAATTAAAACGAACGATCGCCTTGGTGTTGGATGGGCTTTCCAAAAACATCCCGATAGCTAAGATGCAGCTTAACCCTGCTCCAATTTAGCACAGCCGATTGTTCAGCAACGATGAGGGTCGCGGCGCTAACCGGATGACGAAACAAAGATGACCGTTAATATAACCCGGCGGCTGTTTGCAACCAAATGAGCCTCTCTGCTGCTGCTGCTGCTGCTGCCACCCTGCTCCATCTTCTCCTACGGTTGTTGTTTTTTTTAGGGTAGTACGAAGAAAGTGAGAGTGAAAATTCGTAATCGATTTTGGCGGAGCCTTTCGTTTCGGTAATATGGATCATTAAAATTGATGTGGAAGAAAGCACCGCACACTTTCGTGTACTACGACACTACGGCACCGTGCGTTGCCGAGCGCGTTGTCAAAGTAGGTAGGAAGAAAAGGTCGTTTGGAAGGAGAAAACGAAAGGACTTGGCTTGGAATGGGATACTCAAGTGCCTTTTGTTTGGTGATTTGACAACACACGGTTCAAACGATTGACGACGGTTTGACGAAAAGTTATGCAATGTAGGTCAGTGTACGGTACGGTTTTGGACGATATATTCCCTTATTTCGATACGGCGGGCGTGGCGGTTTAATGGGCTGGCTAAGGGAAGCCTGGTTAGGGGGACGTTTCAACGATGTTTAATCCAGGTGGGGAAATGCTTGATCATCGAAGGTAAGTATACTGGGGTTTGAATCGTATGTGGGAATTTCTAAACCACTCGGTGAAATGGTTCAGCTGGACAGTGCAACATTGCAATTCCATTGTGGAAAGTTGCAATCATGCAATAGAATGCTTCATGCCGTTTGGGGAAATTTGCAATCAGTTGTTGTGTTTCTGCCGAGATTTAGGTCCCACTCTGTCAAAACTGTTAAATTGCCAAAATGCAATTGGATTTTATTGACATGATCTTGTTCCACCATTCACATTCGGATTCTAGTAGCTACTACTTTAATCCGCATTTCTCCTAATTGAATGCAACATTCCAATGTGCGATGCAACGGCTCTCAACCCTGTACGTAGGAATTAATCCACTAGTTTGGAACCCAATGAGCACACAGTCCACTAGCCAATGAACGCGAGTCGTTAGTTTAGTTTTTCAAAATGAACGAACAAACTAACTCCTCCGAAAACAAAAGAACGACTAGATCCTTGATGGCCGACCGATCGACTAGTCCTTTGATAAACTAATTGAACAATCAGTTGTTGGAAGGACGATCATATTACAGATTTGTTTGCCCGTACTACACTGAACTGCAGGGTGATGGTGAACAAATGGACAAGTGGCGAATTTGGAACAAGGAAGCTAAACCGTTCGACTGTCCATTGGAGCATTGCTTCATTTTAAGCGCATTGGGAAATTTGCAAAAAAGGAAAATACCAAAAGTAATGCACCGACTTTTCCCATTTCCTGACACGTTTTTTTTATGCACCAAGTAAACCTGCTGCTAAGGAACTGACCTTTTTTTCTCGTACGATCATTTCGATGCTTATATCAATGACATCTTGCCGGTTTTCTCATTTCGCACTGCGATGCATGCTAAACCGGAGTCTGGCCGGTTCCGACCCAGCCAGACCTGTCACAGTGCGACGCACAGTGCATTAGCGATGCGGCGTCAACAGGAATGGGCCCGTAAAATAATATCGTGCAAAATATGTACAGCCTAAGTGCAAAAATGGCGTTCGCGGGCGATTGGCTTCCTATCTGTATCCGGATTTCAATTCCGTTTTCAGTAGATGCACTACACGATAAAGGTGCATTTCGTGCGACAGAACTGGGAGAGTACAACTGTGGCGGCACAGTTTTTTTTTCGATTTGTTATGTTGCTTCGATGTAAAGCAGTGCAATAAGCATACCGAACCCGGGGGGCTGCTCTACTAACCCGGGGAGAGGGGAGACCCTAAAGGGGTACTGGGAATGTGCTATTATGCCAGGTGCATAAAGAGAAATGTTAATTTCAAGAGAGTGCATTAGTTTGCAGGAATATGTGAGCTCGTAAGCCAAGATGAATTACATTTTGCACACCTCCGTACTGAGGAGATTACTGGCAATCAATAGCAATAGGAGAGTAACACGTCATTACTGATTAATAACTAATGACGATGGCGTTTTTCCAACTGAAAAGTCGATTTAACATTTTGGGCTGAGTGAATTGGGAAGTGGTAAAACGATGTGAAGCAAAAAAGGTGTTACGACGGGTCGGTATTGCTGTGCTGTAAAATGTACTGTAACTCCCTCCTATATATATACATATGTATATACTGTAAACACCCCTTAACTTTACGATCATCTGTTTTATTTAAAGTAAAAGAAAAACTAAAATATACAGCCAAAAATGACGTTCTAGTTAGATTAAAAGAATTAAAAAACATACATAGGGAAGAAAAAACTATGATTTTACACACACTTTAACAATGTGTTTTGCCACATGCAAATTTCCTCTACACTATGCGCAATAAAAATAGCAATAAATTGTTGACAATTTTTTCTCGGTTTTGACTCAGTTGCGGCCAGTTTCCACTGGAGATGTAAGTTTATACCAAAAGTTGATAAAAAAATTTGTTTTTGTTTTTTGTAGAAATAGGTAGAATGCAGCATCTTAAGCTCAGAGGAGAGATCAAGGTCTAAATCAATCATAAATCAGGCAGTTCTTCAACTAAAATCGGTTGTAATAGCTTCCAATCACAAGTCAAAGGCGTACTGTTCTTGAAAAATTTCGATAAGTGCAGCCGAACAAATTTAAGCGGGAGGTTTCTGTAGTATAAGCGAATATTTGTAGAAAATAAATGAATTAGAAGAGGACTACCTTCATAGTTCGTGTACAATTGCAATGCCAAGTAACCACAAGACACGTGCAGCATATTCAGTCAAGCCCGAACGCTTGGAGCGTTCTTGGAGCCTGGCAACAATTTTGGTAAGATCAGCATGATAAACCTGGTTTTGATATGAGATGAAACTTATAATTTGAGGAGCTTTTTCATTTCAAGGAAAGCTTCGATTGGCATGAATCCGTAACGAAACCGAAGTCGGAGGGTATCTTAAGTTTAACTCGATCATGGTGAGTCTTGTAAAGGCCCAGACTTCGTTTAATTCGCCCATAATAATGCCGCGTTTCTCAGCTCTAATCTGGCTAAAGCATGATTCTGACATAAAATTTCAATGGATTTAACGGTTAGTATGTGCAATGGATCTTTAACCAGTACAAACCCTCTAGCTCATCCTTTCTTGACAAGCGGTAACATCGCATCCAACGAGCTGTATGCGTAGAAAAAAGCTATACATATTAGTTACATAGACACAGCATGTGCAAATAATTAGCGATAATCAATCGTACATTTACTTCTAACAGCTTGAAAATGTAAATAATTATATCTTGAAGGTAACTGTTAAAAATATTGCCAATAAACATGGTGGCGCTTTCTTATGATTTCGCTCAGTGTATATATGTTATATACACAGGGCAGTAATGTTAACTATACGAGCTGGTATGGAGTTTTCCTCCGCTTGTGTAATTGGTTTAATAATTTATTATTTGCATACAAGCAGTTTAAAACGACCTTTATTTTCGAATTTAGGAATAAATTTTTGAATAATTTTGCTTAACCCTGCCATGCCGTTTTTAAGGGACTTTTTCATATTTAGATATTTGGCCGCATGTAGGTCTGACTACTTTCATACGGGTAACATAAAGTCACAGAAGGCCAGAAATGGCAGGCCAAGACCTCTCGAGGTTGTAGTGCCAAGGAAGAAAAAGAAGATATTTGGCATTTTTAATATTGCTAGTATTCCTTCCATTTTTCGATACTTAAATCCTCTTTTTTAAAAACCCTTTTGAAGATGTATTTCTGCTTAAGAAGCAACATCCACAAGCAGTGTGAGACGTTGATAAGCAAGGCGTTGGTAAATACATACTTTGCTTATCATGGGTATAGAAAATCGAAAAACTGGTGCAGTAATAATGAAATCTAGTTTTTAGACCGGTAAAACTGTAACAGAATATAGAAAAAATATAATAAAATAATCAGTCTTCTGGAAAACCAACTACAGCAGTGCACCTGAACAGTGTCGCAAGCATAGTTCTGCTTCAGACTGTAGTATAAAGTATTATTAGCATGTAATTGACAACTAAATAAGTTTTACTAACAAAAAACTATAAAGCATATAATATAATAAAAAATGTGCATCAAGCAATTGTAAAACAATATCAGTTAATATAAAACTCCTGTTTAGTAACTGGCATATAGCAACTAAAATAACATGCACATTGTAGCAGTCTCATCGATAAAGCGCATTACTTATGCATAATCTGTCTTATCGTGTGTTGCAAACTTGTTATCGTGCAATCTATGCGGCCTCTGCCGGTGATCTGGTTCACGGGAACAGTGCAATTTGCATAACTTACCGCACAAGTAGGAAGTGTAGGAACATTTTTGATACGATACGTACTGGGTGCTGGGTTTCCGCTGTTGCCGCTGCTGCCATGGCTGCTGCCAGCCAAGCGGATGTATTACGTTTTGCGCAGGCCCTTCTCGTAGTTTCGTTTTTGTGTGTGTTTTGTTTTAGTTGCTTCAGTTGGGGGAAGCAGTAGGAATATGTCACATGCACCGTCGATCGGAAAATCGTGATCAACGAGAAACGGTTGCGTCATTAATTATTATTTTATTACGCATGATTGATGGCTCGATAAAACTGATTCATTTTCCGTCCCACCGACTTTGAAGGTATACCAAATGATTTTGAAGGTACACGGTGCGCGTGCACGGGAGATAAACTTATGACGCAATGAGTGCAGTGTGTAGTGATACGTGCTGGTCCATGTTCATGGCTCTTAATAATTGCTTTAGCTTTGGGTGACAGCAGTACGCGTTTGGGGTGCATTAGTAGATTAGTTAATTTCGAGGGAATGACGTTACGGAGCAATTCGTTCTTCATCTTTATATTAGGCTAGTTGAGGTCTAGTTGAGGGCTCAATCATTTCATTTCCTTTTTTGTGGATACTCCTTCTTTTCTGGCACTATAATCTCTCGGTGATCTAGCTTAGGTCCACTTATTCCGAATCAACTAACTTTTTGTCCTAATTTACCTAATATTTGTTTTTACCGGGGGCGGCCCGGTGGTAAAGGTAACAACGGCGCCCGACTTCAAAGGGCAGGATCGGGGTTCAAATCCCATCTAGACCGTTCTCTCGTTGTGAGGACTGACTATACAACTACGTAGTATCGTTAAGTCTAGAAATGAGAAAGAGAGAGAGAGAGAAAGAGAGCGAGAGGGAAAGAGAGAGAGAGAGAAAGAGAGAGAAGAGAGAGTTCTTTTAAGCAGATAGTAAGTCCTGCAAACAGGGATTGTCTGGTTGGTATTTGATAACGGTCTTGTCGTGTGCAAGACTCTTTTTGCCTTATGTCTCGTACAGTTTTTTTTTTTCTTTGGTATTTTAGTCGTTAGTGTTTTTTGTATTTTAACTCAGGATGAAATAACTAGCTAAATATCACAGAAAGGCCTTCTTCCCGTTATACCCGATGTAGTTGGTTGTTCAGTATATTCGTCGATTTTACGCTTTCTTTAAATATTATACTAGTTGTAAATATCTATAACTTTGAAAAACGATGTTTTTATAATTCATAAGTTAGGTCTTCTTATAATGTTATTGGGTTATTTTTAATCCTTCAAACGTTAACCTTTTGCTTATTTTTCCCTTTCAAACGATTAGCTTAATTCGTCGCTTCTTTCTTTTTAATGTTATTCGTAAAATATTGCTTTCTCATAATAGATTGTTTTGTATCTTTGTCTGAGCTATCTTCACATTTACCCATTTGTCCTTTTTTTCTATAAAATTTCTTTCTTTTAATTATTTCTAGAGCTTTTTATGAGTGTTACTCAGACTCTAACATAAGTGCTTGCAATCTTTGCTTACGGTCCTATGTAGATGTGTTAATGCAATATGTCTTATGTAGACATATAATGGTAGACTAATATTACTTGGGGCGGTCCGGTTGCCGAGACGATAACGGCGCAGGTCTTCACACGGCAGGACCGGGGTTCAAATCCCATCCAGTCCGCCTCACTACTTTACTACGGGTAAAATTAAGTCACAGAAAGTCAGAAATGGCAGACCGAGACCTCTCGAGGTTGTAGTGCCAAAGAAGAAGAAGAAGAATATTACTTCAGTAATATATTTGCTGAAGAAGTACTGCTGTATCGTGCTGTATAGTGCTGTATCGTACTCGATCTTACTTGTTTGTACACTTGTATTTTTTCCAGTGTTATACATTCATTACTATAGAAAGTAGGCATATATAGTATTTCGTGTTATACAAGACGTATTATGCTACACAACGCGGCGTTGGGGTGCCCGTAGTTAGTCTTTCCTTTTTTTGTGTTTGTTACGAAAAGCCGGTTTATTTCCGCCGATCGAAATTCTCTGCACTCGATGATCGCGGTTCGCGAGATGATGGAAAACTCTCTTCCACGCTCTCGCTCGTACACATCCGAGAAACTGCCGGATAGCCTCCGCGGAAGGTAGATCTTAACCGTTGTGTGGTGTGTCTGTCTGTCTGTCTGTCTACCACTCTCAACGCACTAGCGCTCTCGCGCTCCATGATGCACAGCATCACGACCGATCGGTTCCCGGCTGGAAAGAAATGTTAAAAATAAGTGCGGTCCATTATTTCGCGATCATTTCTTCAAAAACCTTGGTGGTACTAACACGTTCCACTGTGGTGTAGCACAGTTTCTCATCGTGCTGGTTGGTTGAAGGTGTTAAAGTAGTTATGTTTTGAGGAAAGAGAGAGAAAGAGAGAGGGAGCGACAGAAAAAGATTAGTGGTCTTTCGGGAAGAAATGAATCTCCATTGTTACGTAGCGTGAACATAGCCGGAAAGGAAGCAACAGTCGGGAAATTGAACGCAAACAAAAAGCAAACAAACGTCACGCAAACAAAGCATAAGTTTGTTTTTGAGGTGCAAAGTGTGTGGACGAAGTCACCAAAGTGTAGACGGTCCGGTCCGTCCGGGTGCTCAGTGTTTGCCAGTGAGAAGAAAGTTAAACGCTTATGTGTGATCAGTAGTAGCAGACCACCAACTTGAAGTACAAACAATCAAAGTTGTTGAAATAATTTGTTGTGGACTTTTTTTAAGTTCTTTCACATTGTGCTATAAAATGTGTGCTCCAGTGAGATAGTACATTTTATTACCAGTGTTATGGTGTTATATCTTATTCACAGCGATTCGTTGCTTTTATTAGTAAATTCTACTTTGGAACAGCATCCGTGACCGAATGGTCATTAAATCGTTGTGACTTTTGTGGCATTCATTTAATGAAGCAGTGAATCAAAGCATTAAAATTGTTTTTAGACCGTGTATACCCGAAAATACTGACTGTTTATAATATTATGTATTGATGTGAGCTGATGTGTTAGTTAAAGGTGAGCTTTTGGTATAAATCATTAACTTTTTTTTATTCATAAGGAACGGCCTAGCCTAGCCTATTTTATATAAACCATTAACCTTTAAAATCAAATTTTAAAATGCTTTTGGTGAGTATGCGAATACTGCGAGTGCAAGTATTCGACTACATACCGGACTGCCTCTTTCACGCGGCAAGTTCAAGGTGGCGCAAGGAGGTTTGGCACAAGAGGTCGATGCCATGTTTATAATGTTTTGTGGACGACACATATTTCGGTTGTTTTGTAGAATGCTTAATAAATTACTATTTTGATCTATTGGGAAGGATTTTTTGAACAAGAGTAAGAAATCGGCTGTTTCTTCTATTTATTTTTGATGTTAACGTACAAGCAAAAAACTAATAAGCCATCTTATATATGCAGTGCTTTTTTCAAAACCTGTCAACCTATAAAAAAACAATAAAAATAATTAAAAAAAGTATTAATTTTAAAGTATGTAAAACAAAAGCAATTTCTGCAAACTAAAACACAGAAAGAGAAAACTTTTCACCATTCTTCAGTGTTTCTTGGTTCCAAAACCCAGAGCGATTGAGTAAGACGATGTTAATGAACTACGAAGTCACAGTAGAAAACGATAATTTAATTAATTATGAACGGATCTACCGACCGTTGGTTGTTAGTTACTATGACTACCGTTCCATTTAAGCTTTCGCATATTATGAATTTGATAATGTGACGATTACGCAAGCAATCGCTTGATTACGACAAAGGGAGAGAAAGAAAGGAAGAGAAAGAGAGAGAGAAAGAGAGATAGAGAGAGAAACGAGACAGATGAGAGATCTTTCTCTTTGCACCATCAACCGTTCATGTTCCGCGGTGCAACTGAAAAGTAAAAGGTGTGACCTTCCAAAAGAAAGTGAACCTTTTTAATGCTCTTTGCGGCTACTACGCCAGGGTAAAATATCACGCATATTATAACGCCTTGTTTTATTCGCTCGTTAACTATTTAGTTCTGAGATTTAAACAAGTTTTATTTTTAAACACATTTTTCATAAAAGTGATGATGATTAATGAATGAATAAAAGTGAAATATGATACGTCTGATACGTATGGAGCAAAACACATGCAATTCAATCCAATGTATGTTAAAGAAGGATTTAAGGTATCACCGTTTATTTATGCAACCGTGCTGCACCCATTAAAAAGTTGTCGACGTTTGCAGCTTACAAAACAAACACAATTATCTCTACAAGGTAGTTTTACATTTGCGCCGAGCGCATGAAATTGCTCCTGCGAACCCCATCTGGTGGTCCGTCATCATCTCGTTGCTTATGGCCATCGTCGTTACAGCTTAAAGATGGCCCTGCGGCCCGGAGGAACGTTGACAGCTATCTACGCTGGCAGCCATATATAATGCCTTGTAACTTTTACGTTGTCCCTATCCAAAATCCCACACTTTTCACCTAGAGTGTTTGTTTCACCGTAGTAGAGTGATTGTTTTTAAGATGCTTTTCTCTCAGCCAGATGATTATGCCAGATTTTCTGGCCACTTTGAGGCTACTTGTTACTTTTAGCATTGGACGTTTGACCAAAGCGTCTCGGGCTGAACTCCGCTTTAGTTTTTTTTCTCCCAAACCGGTCACATCGCGTTGGTTTATTTAGCTTTCATTTAACTGATTCCCAATCCAGCCGGTTTCTCTTCCTGCTTTTCTCCGCAAGATACGTTATCTTGCGCCAAGTTACACGCGCGGTGCGGTGCGTTTAACAACCTGTGGGAATCATTTAACGGAGTAACACGGAAGGGAATAGGGCCGTTTTTTTGTCGACTAGTTCGTTCAGTTGCTCAATCGTTTGCTGCATAAACTATTGCGAGAGTTTTTGGTTTTTTGGTTCTTTTGGTTGTTGAAAACGTATAAAACGACTTCCCTAATTTTGAGTGAAAAATAGTTTTTTTTTTTTATTCAATGGGAACAGCTTGGCCACATTTATATTGAAACTAGTTAAATTAGATAAGACTTTCCGCTTACGTTTTGATGGGGCAATCTAATGTTGAATAACCTTGTGATGAATCTCTATTTAAAAAAAGTTTATTTTATTTTGTTTATTTATTTACTGTTCCCAAACTCATCATATACTAGCGAAAGAAAATTCAATACGTGGTACGCAAGATTGATTAAAAAGATTGTTTATGCTAATGCTGACATTAACTGAGTTATTTTGAGCTAGATTAGAACTTACCATTTTTAAAATTGGGAATCATTAGAACCAAATTCATTCGATGTGATTCAGTGGCGTTCAGTTCCTGCTAGGAGCCTGGAAGTTTATTTTCTCAAAAATGTAAGGGACGGCAATGAATCCACTGAGAAGCTTGTGTGAAAAATGCGTTGGACTATCATTCGCCTATGTTATGGACGGACCCCAAATTCGCCAAATTACGGACCCCTAGAACGGTAACTACGAGATAAAGGCAACATATAAAGGATCGTACGTGTACATTTTCTTTGCACTGAATCCAGCCTGCCTGTGCTGTACGGTTGCATACGTCTTTAAATAATACTAATAAATTCTATTGTTGGCCAACCTATAGCGCAATATAAAGATGCTAGACAAATATAAAAAGATTGCATGTACAAAAAATGAAGCCGGAAAGCCGAAACGCTTTCGAAATTTCTAACTCGCATTGTTCTTGGAGAGTCAACCTACAGTCGAATCTAAATGACGATGTACGTTTGTTCGCGGAACTTAGATGCCAGTTAATTAATTAGCGAATAGTATTGGTGACGTTTTGTTTGCGAACGTTATCACAGAACACTTTTGCACTTGAAGTTTATTGAACACCGTTAGGAACACCATACTATTGACATTCGCAAGGAATTTCCTTCTCGAGTTTTTTTTCTAAATAAAACAGCCTGGCCGAATTGCTCCTCGTAAATTTACTTTGTAAAATCAATTATATTTAAATGTGACCAAAAGTGTACTTTTTTATCAGAATAGTGTTTAAAAAAGTGGTGGGGCTGTTCGGTGACCGAGGCGATAACGGCGCCGGTCTTTACACGGCAGGATCGGGGTTCTAATCCCATCCAGACCGCCTCCCCCCGTACGCAGGGCTGACTACTTTACTACGGGTAAAATTAAGTCACAGAAAACCAGAAATGGCAGGTGCCGGGAAATGTTGTAGTGCCAAGGAAGAAGAAGAAATGTTTGAGGTTTTGAAATAAAATGTTTAATTTAAATTTGACCAAATGCTGTTCATAAATTCTTATATCCTTAATATAGACTCAATATCTACAAAGGATTGAGCACACAACGTTGCAGAGGAATTTGGCTAAAACGCTCGAAAAGAATGCAAGTTATTTGAGTTAATACCGTATTTAAATATGATTTCACATTTAACCCCAGTTCAAACAAAATGCAAAGACGGATCTTGATGCGGCTGATGCAAAGCAGTGAAAATGTCTTCTTGTGAAAATGATGGTTGAGTGAGCAGTCACTGTCTCTTATGAAACATGTTCATCATTCTTTAGATGTTAAAAGATGTTTTGATTGAAGTTCCACGACTGTTTGCTGTCTACCATACCAGTGGCTCTAAATCAATTGATTATGCTGTAAAATGTTGTCCAAAAACATAGTTGCGTTAGATGGTAGATTATACGAGTCATTCAAAAAAGGTATTGAAAATAGGTAAACTTAACTAAACATGCTAATATATTCCGGAAGAGTTGCACAGGAGATGTAATACTTACTTACATATCAGGACGCTACAACTGCTTCTCGGAATTGGTCTGCTGCCTGCATACCGCTCGCTTGGTCTTGGTCTGTTTTTCCAATAGCCTGGCTTTTCTAACGGGAGCTTCAACACCATCACTCCATCTCAGTTTGAGCCTCCTACCAGGCCTTCACTAGCCTCCAGATGGCCTAAGATTTTAAGAACTGAAACGTTCCCGGTGCCACTCTCATGACATGGTCCTCGATCTTTGATAGCTCTTGGTCTTCCACGTCTGGATTTCACTGACTAAATTTTCTACGTAGCTGGATAGTCAGTCATGCGTACGAGGAGGCAGGCCCGGATGGGATTTGCCCAGCGCCGCTACCGTCTCGGCCACCGGAGCGCCCCACACATACGGGGTCAAAAATCCTTCTGAGCATCTTCTTCGTATCTTCACTGTTGCAACAGATATTTCGAGTGGAAAAGTTTCCTCAGACTGTAGTATGACCGGTGGGCCGCCAGCACCCTTGGGCGTACATATTTAAGCCTCTATGTTGCCGTCGATGTAGACTTTTGGGTCAAAGCTTATAGTACGAAAATTTTCTGTTCAACGATTGCTTTTTCATATCTGCTTCAAATCAATTGATAAAGCAGTACAATGTTCTGTTACATTAGATCAACCGCTACTACATAGGAACAGGGTATGGGCATCAATTGACTTTTGTTTATGTCTAAAGTCTGAATAGATGCCCCCCCCCACACACGGGCACTCATTTTTGCAACTGAGTTACCCAAAAAGTTACCCGGTATATTTTTCAGACTTATTTATTTATTATTTTTAACTATGATAGATAATTATAACATAGATTTCTCACATTTTTGCTTAATTTTTACCTAAATTTAAGGTAACTCAGTAGTGAAAAGTGAGTGCCGTGAGTGGGGGGGGGGGGGCCACTATTCAGACTTTAGCTAAACTTAAGTAAAAAGTTAAGCAAAAGTATGAAAAATTGTTGTTATAATAATTTAGAATAATTATAAATAATACATAAATAAATTATTGTAGTAAAAAATCTGAAAAAGGTACTCTTTTGCGTAACTCAGTTGCAAAAATGAGTGCCCGTGAGTGGGGGGGGGGGGGGGGGGGGCATCTATTCAGACTTTAGCCCACGGGATTGATCGGGTTTTTTTTACAGTGTTTGCATTTCACCGTTCAATACAGAGCTTTATTGAACAGTTTTTCCCATGCGGCCTAGATTTGGTTTAATAAAAATATATATGTTTATTTCTTTACAGTTTGGTTTTTGAATAATACAGAATGCTGGTGCCACTAGCATTGCTCTTAACATTCATCTTGCGGATAGAGATCCATGCGGAGAGTGCCGACACCAACAGACACAATCAAAATGATTTAAATCCGCTATGGCAACATCAACCTGAAGCATCGATTCTGCCAACGATTGTGCCCGGAGAACAGGTGAATAACTTTTCAATATAAAATATGCGGTTGTAGAAATGTAATGCTCTGGATCAATAATAACACCAAATGATGTATTCAAAGGTCTATCCTCATGGAGTGGTCCGGTATCAGCACATGATCAACAACTCACCGAACAGCAATTATTTTGTGTACTACACAGACAACATTGCTGATCAACAAAGACCGCAGTATTTGCAAGGGTAAGATAAAGCATCCACTTACCTTTAACGCATTTTAACAAACAGTGTAGAAACAATAACTGACCCCGGTTTGTTTGCTTAATTTTAGGTACAGTATCCAAAACAATGATGCTTCGCCAGGAATGGTTGCGTACAGCTCAAACTCCGTTCCTATCCAACTAGTTACGTTAGTTCAACCGGCAATAGGAAACCAGGAAGTGCCGAACGTTACCGACAGTACACTTATGGACGAGTCTGGAATTAAAAAGCTCGTTTCAAGCACTCAGAATTTAGTGAGCAATGAAGATGTGGTGGACATTAACAATGCAGAAGAAGGTATCACGGAGCGTGCGCAAAACGTAACCGAAGCACACTCCACAGCAGACGATAGTGTGCCAAGCGAAAGCCAACAGTCGGAGAAGGCTGAAAGCTTTGATCAACCCATCGTTGTCAGTGATAGTGATGCGGCCGAGTCGAGCGGTATCCAGCACCGCCAGCCGAACGACAGATCATCACACGCTAAGCAAATCAATGTAGAAATTCTAGGCGAATCGGAAGATCACAACAATGGGCAATACTTGAAGGAAACCACCATTTTAGCAACCAAACCGGCCGAACCGTGTGATGAGAGCGATAAGGCAGAAGGGATTCTGATAACCAAGCAGGAAGTTACTACCTTTAATCCAGTGACAGTGACAGGCCTTCGTGGATCAACTGCGGGACGATTGAGCAACCGATACAAGAGCTCGCAGACGACAGCAAATCCAAATATAATAATTTCAACAACCCCGAAAAGTGCTCCTACCGTCGTTACGGTAGCACCCAAACCGGTGTCCTCTCGGTACTTGGCTCCGATTCAGGCTGGCCTACGTTTGTCGAACACAGAAAAAGCTCGGGCCGAAGACTGCCGAGACGATGGTGCTCAGTTGAAGAAGGAGCAAACGGTCGTCGAAGTGCAGAAAAGTGTCAATATCAAAAACATACTGATTAACCAGGAGACCCCAAATTTCCGCCAGTTTGGTAGCAGAACGAAGATCATCAAGCAGCCTGTGTACGTTGAGAAGCCCGTCGATCATATCGTGACGCAACCGGTGTTTATCGAAAAACCTGTCGACAGGATCGTAAAGCAGCCCGTGTACGTGGAAAAGAAGGTACAGCAGATCGTAAAACAACCCGTATACATCGAAAAACCCGTGCCTGTACCGGTCGATAGGATTGTGGAGAAGCCGGTATATCACACACGCTACGTTGACCGACCGATCCCGATCGAGCATCAGGTTCACGTACCAGTGGAGAAGATAGTCGAAAAACCGATCCCGGTAGAGAAAATAGTGACGCAGCAAGTAAAGGTGCCCTACCCGGTGGCACACATCATCGATCGGCCGGTAGCTGTAGAAAAGATTGTGGAAAAGCCTGTAACGGTCGAAGTGGCGCGCTACATCGATCGTCCCTATCCGGTAGAGAAGATCGTTGACCGTCCAGTACCGGTAGAGGTGCCGGTAGAGAAAATCGTCGAAAAGGTTGTTGATCGCCCGGTGGAGGTAGAGCGTGTCGTTGAAAAACACATCCAGGTCCCGGTACCGGTAACGGTGGAAAAGGTTGTGGAAAAGATAGTCGATCGTCCCGTGCCTTATCCGGTTGAGAAAATTATTGATCGCCCGTATCCAGTAGAAAAGATTGTGGAAAAAATTGTTGACCGGCCATATCCAGTGCAGGTGCCGGTGCAAGTGCCGGTCCATTACCCGGTAGAGGTCCCCGTCGGTATCCCGATACCCTACCCGGTGGAGAAGTATGTTCCGCTCCCGATTCACGAACCGAAACCAACACATTCCATTATAAAAACGGTGCACCATGAACATTTCGACATTGGCAAGTTCCTGGCACAGAAGAAGAAACATTTCGTAGACCATTTCTTCCCCAAGTCACACCATCCTTCGAAAGTGATCGTAGAATCTCCGGGAAAGTATGTTTTTCAGCCAAATTTTAGATATCCCAAAAATGATCTGCATTACGGAGCATCAGCATCGATCCCGGTAATTGTGGATGCTAATCATCTGAATGTACAACCACACTTTTTGCACGAAAAACACAACTCCGGTTTAGGAGCAGTTTTTAATGGTGATGCTTACGCAGGTAAGTTACGAGAAAACACACTTGAAGCATATGCACGTGTGAACCATGGCTAATAAATATTCTTATCCGATTGTTACAGGCAACTTCGGCTACATTCACCACGAACCGGTGGTGAAGGATGATTACGTGGGGCCTACACCGTTGCTGGACGACCATTGGGCAGCTAAGAGCGATGTGAAGTTTAGACGAAGCCCTAGCTATGGCAAGAGTCTACGCATCGAATACGGAGGATTTAAGCCTCCATTAGTGCCATCGGTGGAAATAGACGAACACGGCGTTCCCTTGTCAAAGACGAACAACTGAGTTCTGTAAGAATCGTCTGAATAGGTTTTGGTTAGCAAATTACGGCAGTAGTTTAAACTTTTAAACGTGTTAACTATCTGTTTGTTTTACTTAGCTGCGAGCAGTTGTGTGTTTTCTATTTATTGTTTTCGATTAAGCCAATAAACGTTGTTCAGTGCGCTAGATACAAATATGTTGGAAATATGTAATAAAATGCGTTTTTCGTAGAGGTTTATACATTAGCATATTTGGTTTATCGGTTGGAAGGAGTATCCGAATATCCTTGTAAAAGTACTTTGTCTGGCAATATTTTTGCTATACCACAATATATTTTTAAGCACTAAATTTATCGCACTAACTGCGTAGACCGGCTTAGCTGTAGCTTCTACCGCCGTTCACACGTCAGGTTCGGAATTTTCAAAGCTACTTCGTATTATTAGTGCTGTTTATTTCTGATTGTATTATAAAGCACAACTATTTGTCTAGATTAAATCTTTGTTGGTTCAGGTATGTGCCGATGAAAATACAGTTTTGACTGCATTCGATTAACACAGGAGCGCTCCGGTGGTAGAAGCGATAACAGCGCCGGTCTTCACAGGGGGTCGAAACCCATCCACCAGACCGTCTTCCCCGTACACAGGGCTTACTATTTTACTATGGTTAAGAGCAAGTCACAGAAAGCCAGATATGGCAGGCCGAAAACTTTCGGGTATTTAGTGCCAAGGAAGAAGAGACTACAATGAAGCCTACAGCGTCATGTGGTAGATTATCGACAAGGGCACACGATAATTCACAACAAAGATCTAAAGCTTTAATGGACAATGGTTTATAGCTCAATCAGTGAACCAAGAATTATCTTGGAATCTGCGATTGCCTGTACGTGCCAGTAATATCAAGCTGCCTGGTGTAGAACAGTGCGAGGTAGTTCTCCGATTATAGCAGAATTGGGGTAGCGCGATGATAAATATGCAAAGACAATGAACTTTGTTGAAGGCTGCGGTGGGCTGGTCGTGTCATGAGAATGACACGGGACGACACAGCCCGTAAAGTCCTTTTAGACCGACTGCACGGACAGAGAGTAGGTCCAAACTGAGATGAAGCGATGATAATGATGCGTCCGCCAGAACCGCACTAAACTGGACCGTGAGCGGTATCAAGGATTGTTGCAGCAGCCCAAGACCGCGAAGGATAAATAAGAAAGGTAGGTAATGAACTTTGTTATGTTGAAGAATATTCCGAACGCTATCCCTCCAGTGCAACCGCTCGTATTATAAGATGCCGTACTATTTGGATCGATTTTTTTCTATTTTTTTATTTGGGCGGCGAAGGGCCAGTGGTAAATGAAGCTTTCGTAAGAACGGTATTTCGGGTGTATTGCAAGAAATTCACGTCGTAATGAGATAAAATCTGTACGAAAGCCTTTGTACGATAGAGAAGATGCAACCGGCAACACTGTTGTCACAGGTCGAACAAGACTGTGAACAGCATTTCCAGCAATTTAGGGCACGGAACAAGCATGGACACAACATAGTGAAGTTACTAATTAGTCCGGAAGAGATGGAAATGTTGGGGGAATCAAAAGTAGCGGTCGAGAAGCGATAGGGTCAAGACCATCTCAGAAAGGGATAACGTGTAGAGACCTTGGCCGCTACGATTATCAGTTTTCGATAAGGATACGTGTAGCCGCGGCTAAAGAAGCGGCCGTGAGAACAAATTGCGGCTGATTGCGAGAGGAGAACGAGCGAACCGAAAACCGAGAGAACGAGCGATCGGACGAAGCGGAGTTCGATGATCGAACGGTTTTGCGGTGCGATAGCGAAAAAAAGGACGATTTTGTTAGCGGTTATCAAGGAGTTTGGTGGTGGTTTCTGGTGCGTGGAATAAAGATTAGTTGGTTTTGGCGTTGAATTAGATAAAAATATTTTATTTATAAAGGAGAAGGAAAGTAGATAGGCGTTTTTGTAATAAACGAAAACAGTCATATAACGGTCACTAATTTCTGCGATCTAGAAAACTCGAGCAACACACATCATGCACACTGATGCGCCTGGCTATCTTTGTGGAGCGACCCCGAGTTAGAGGCGGCACAGATATCCTAAAGGTGGCCAATTCCCGAGTGTTTCGTTGGCTGTGACACGTAAAGAGGATGCTGGACTAATTCCGCACCAAGAAGCTGCTTGTCAGCTTTTTGATGAGCAGAGAGCCGTAGAGGAGGACAGTGAGTTCGTTGCCTGCTTCAGTCAACGAAGTCTAACCTAAGTCGGAGATCGGATGCAGCCGTGGAAACGGTCGGATTCCGAGTTTCATGGAAACGGATGGGCGACATGATGATGATGTCGTATAGATGTGCTCTACCTTGAGGAGGCCAGGAAGAAACTGAAGATATTGGTTACAAGCAAAATGATCAATTGTGCATAGCTGGTCGTGCTGACAATCTTCGGTTGCTTGTTAACTTTCAATAAACGCCAAACGCGAAATAAATAACACATGATAAAAGAGAACGTAGACAACATAGCTGCAGATATTAAAACGCTACACTCTCGCTAGCGCATTTTCCTATGAGACTGTCTGGGAGTCTTACGCTGGTTCTGTTCCAGCCTTCAAGACATAACGACTTTTTTTTTCATTAATTGTTTGTTTTACTTCAACTATTAATGTTTCATTGTTTCTTGCTTATTATGACATTTTTTCATTTCCTACTTTGTTTAAGCTCTTGGCCTAATTTCAAACGCTCCGGGTCAAACTTTGCTTTCTCATTTTGTGCGTCACTTCGTTTAACTTGGTAGTAATATATTTATGTTTTGACTTTACTTGCGCTTTCCAGGTGTACTGTTGGTGCTGAATTGCAAGCGCACAGCCGCCTACGCTGCATGTTTATGGTTGTCACGACCTTCACTAACTAGCTAACGCTGACTGAGACCTTCGACTGGCTCTTCATGTTTATGATGACTTAACAGTGGTATGGACATATGTTTTTTGTAAATCCAAATGAGTCACCTCTAAAGGCTTCTCAGCAGAATTGACTGTCCAGCTAGAGGGAAACTATGCCAAGGAAGTTAAAAAAGAGAATAAAAAAATTCAAACGAGTTTAGTGCAAAACAAGTAAGGAGGAGATAGAAATGATCAACTGTTTTGAAACATTTTAATGTTAAAACAAACCAATAACTGAACTTATAATTTCTCTCTTCTTGATTTAACGACCTCCTTTTTCTTAGGTCATGCCTGCCATTCCTAGGTTACTAGACTTAATGATACCCACGTAGTTGGATACACAATCCTCACTACGGAGGAACGGTCCGTATGGGATTTGAGCCCCGGTCCGACTGTGTAAAGGCCGGCGCTGTTGTTGCCTGGATCACCGGACCGACCCTTCTAATGCACATATCTTATTGATGCAGGTTAAGCACGACAGAATGCTGTTTAATGCTGTGGAGCATTTTAACCATCCTCAACATTTTCTCCCGTTAAGGCTCTTGGTGGAGCCAGTTCCGACAAGTGGGGGTAATTACGGCACAAAGTGTTTGCTTGGAGGGGCAATCGATTTTGAACTGGCATGGTCTTCAAACTCTGCAATTTCAATTATGTGGTTGAATGGTGTCATTCTGTTGAAACCTTATGCTAGAATGGTAATTGATTGTTTATTATAAATCGGATGATGTTCCGACTAGAACTGACATTTAACTTTTTAAACTATGAATGATACGTTTATGAATTAATCATAATGAACTATGAATGATACGATAAGACCAGTGATGGCACTGATTATTCCTAAGATAAAAGATAAGGTAAGATAATTTCACATGTCTTTTTCTCTTCTCACCATGTAATATCGTTTCCTGCTGAATTACAGTTAAATAGGGCACATTTCGCTGTACAAAATTCTTCATGTGTCAGCGGCAATGCTAAAACCTGTCCAGTCCTAATACATTAGGCAATTGAAATAGTTTTTGTGTGCATAGTAGTAAAACGGCCTGGCCTCATTTGCAATAAAAGGACGCTTTTTAACAGGGGTACATTAAGAGCTCGTTGGATGCTTGCTAACAATTATGACGGCTAATGTGTTCAAGCAGATTGCTTCCTACACACGGTGAAAAGCCAATCAAGACCGCTGTAGACGAAAGATGAAGGGTGAAAAACAATCGGAAGAATGGAAAAAGAGAGCGCGAGATCGCCGAACCAATTATCACCTTTAACGTCGGCAATTGAAAGATGTTTGGAGCGGTGAAGTAGTTGGTGAAGAATTTCATGGATTTTTTTACCAGAGATGCAATTTGCAACCGATGAAGGAAGGTCTTCAAGATCAAACCGATTTCCAGCCGCGCAGGCTCTAAACACATGCAGGCCACAAGCCCTACGCTGAACAAAAACTGTTTGGCTATTGAAAACATTTCAATCCCTTGATCATTATCGAGTGTTATGAGCAAGTGTTCTACAAAAACTTTTCCCATTCTTCATTTTGAATTTCAGACACTAATTGTTTGTGTTGCCAAAAGGGAAGGTCCTACGGAAGTTACTCGCAAACCACCACAGATGGCCTTATAATTTCCCATTCGTAGCACATACTTTTGCTATCGCTCGCTTCATGACATGTAATTTTAACTGGTTAAGTAAATATCGAACGTATGCTCACGTGAAAGTATCGTTGTCTATGAAATCAGCAGACGATCATAAGTATCGATGAGCGGAATATCGAAATTGCGCCACGGCAAGTTTCGTCGTACCAGCTGTACATATGTGTACATAACTGCATAACTGGTTGCCACAGTCACCCGGAAGTTAATATTGATGTCCCTTAAACCTGTTGCCTTACGAATTCATTGCAAGTGTCGTAGTGGCGATTCGTGTGGAACGTCTTTTTGCCGTTCACGAACAGTGGTACTGTGATGATTTTTTTCAAAATCTGTGCTCATCGCCTACAAATTGTGCAGCAACCACGCAGCACAGGTGTTGGAAAAATAACGTCAATAAAATTTAACTTAAATGCGAACTTTAGCGTTTGTACTTACAAGGTGTTTAACATTTTTTGGAATAGTTTCTTGGTTGGGTAGAAGCACGAACGCAAGTGGTATAAATCCGGACAGTAGCTGATAGGACATACATATTTTTAATTACAATAAATTATTTCAATAAAATGTTTAATCATTAATTTATCAAATCTTCTTCTTTCTTGGCCTTACGACCTCTTAAGTCATGCCTGCCATTTCTGGGTTACTAGACTTATTGATACCGCATGGTTGGATAGTCAGTCCTCACTCTGGGGAAACGGCCCAGATGGGATTAGAACCCCTGTCCTGTCCTTGCCGTGTGAAGACCGGCGCCACTGTCGCATCCACTAGCGAGCCCCCCAATTCATTATATACATCTATAAAATGAGCATATCAAAAGAGTCACATTTTATCAAATAATCCTAGCCAAGACCTTAATAGTCAGTCCTATTCATAACAATGTTTCGGTTGGGATTTGGTGCTGATGCTATCGTGTTTTGCGATGCCTACATTTTAATTTTATGTAATTCAAATGTGGAATAGACATTTGAAAGATTTTTAGACACGAATAATATTTTAACTAATTTGAATTTTAATATAAACTCGTCAAAAACCCGATTTGATTGATAATGATTGTAATAATGATTTTTCGAAAGATGTTGCAATGTGTGAAATAACGATTTGCTTATCACAACACTTAACACTGATGGAAACAAACTTATCACAGCAAATAAATCGTAATGGACAATGTAACATAACCGGCTTGGCAAAATTGCAATGAAAACAAACAAAACGCCCATTCGCGACACGCTGGTGTATTCAAACCACCGAAATTGAAGTATTTATCTCGGGGCTATCGTCGATCACAATGAAACTAGGTGCTAACAAAGAAAAGTTATGCAACGGTGGGAAAACATTTGGCACCAAACGAATGTTGGGCTGTTAAATAAAGAAAGCAACGATTCGGAACACTCGTCGGTAGCCCATCTGGATTGCTTCGTATGTTTGTTTTTATAAATCGATGATATGACCACCAATTGTTCGAGTATCCTCTTGAAAAGCTATAGACACGGTTCACCTAACAATTGAAAACAAAAAAAGGGCATAAGCACAGTGAATTGCATCTACTGTATATGCTGGTACGCGGTGTTACTGATCGCATCTTTATGATCAGTGTGGAGCAAGTTTCATCGCTGCCATTTGTAGCTGAGTAGTTGTACGAAAGTGAAGATGGATTGTGTGTGGAACATCCATTTAACACAGATATCTAGTTCAAGAAAACGAGCTAAGCGGAAAAGAGGTCAATTTAAGGATGACTTGAGTTGAAAAGTGTAACTAGCTTTGAAATTATTTCTTTTTTCAGGGAGAAAACTTGCGTAATTTCCTTTTTTTTGTGTAACCTTGAGAAAATACAGAAGTATAGTGTTTAGTTATAAGCTAGATTTGTTTGCCAGTTTTGCATGCGCTATAGAAAATATTGTCTCGATTATTTCGAAACATGTTTGAAAAAGTAACTATCCAATGCGAGAAAAAAAAGTTTTAGTTGGTTTTTGATTGCAGACACTCAAAATGTAGGTGCGATACAATTCCATCAGTGAGTGCCCGAACTTCAAAAATCAGAGGTTACCGGGGTAACTTCAATAACTTCAGATCTAAGGAGACCTGCTGTCGAAATAAGCATGGGCATCTGGTCAGTTACTAACCATCGATATTCTCAGATTTTTGTTGAAATGTTTGGGTTCAGTTCAACGGTCAGACGAGTTCTACGAACCGTACAGTAATCTCACTCTAGTACATGTCATGTCATGAGAATGCCACCAGACGATCCAGCCCGTAAACTCGTCAATAAAAAAACATTATTCTAATCTCAAACAAAACTAATCTCAACCACGAGGTCCTGCTTAAAACCTCAACTCAAGTATGTCTAACTATGACCTCTCAGGAAACACGGTTACTCCATGCGCACAGCGGTTATGAAGAGCCATTTGAAAAAGAAGTATCAGTTACGGGATGGCGCGGTGCGCAGACTAAATCCATTTCCAAACGCTTTCTACGTCCTACAGCCATGTGCGCATCATGAAAGGACAATTTGGATGACAATCCAACAGCAAACAGGCCTTAGCCCCCAAGGAAAGGCTAGGATGATGATGGTTGTTTTCACTTTGCCACCCCAATTGGCGCATTTTCTTTCCTCCTTTTGACGTGCAGTTCGTGTTTCTAGCTTCACCTGCATTCGTGCAACTGGCTGGCTGGCGGCCTGTACGTGCGTATGCAGATGACTTGTTTCAAGTTCAAATTGCACCTCGCAATGTCCGTTCCGCGGTCATTATAGAAATGCACTTACGCAATAGGTTGATCGTTGGTTCGGTCGATCTGCTGTCGAGTGTGAAACGATGATTGGGAAGAGAAATGCATATATGCATCTACCCACCCAGAGTGGTGAATGCATGTTAATGAATTTTCATGTTGTTGACAAGACTTCGGTGTATGCGCCAGGTGCGCTTAATTCATTTCGTTTACACTATTTAATTTGGCACGTCGTAGTCAGCCGGCCTGACCTGCATCGTAATGCGAGCTCAAAACAAAATAAACCTTACGTTAGCTAGTAAAGTAAATGAATCGTAGGGTCAATGGAAGCATACAAATCATAAGCAACCATTTACGGAGCACGGACGAGCGCCCTGGATCGCGTCACCAAAGGTAGGGAAAGGTTAAGCTTGTTTTGCTGTTGCCAATCCGGCTCACACACTATGCTCGTAACAAGCACTCTCGCTTGTCACGCCGGCGGCTGGATTTGGTGTGGGCCATTGCGTTTTCATCTGCCTGCTATCATCCGGTTCGACTGCTTTCTTGTGCTTCATTAATTTCTTAGACTTTTATAGCCACACACTACCTTTAGCTCAGTGTGCTAAAGTTAGGGCGACCACTGTACGGATGCAGCCGATTGCTGACTCTTCGATACTGCGGAAAGTCAGCGTATTTTGCTTCCGCCATACCGAGCCGGTGGGATGCGTGAAAAGGGAAGTAGCTTGACTCCTTTTAAATCGCATCTCGATCGGGTGGACGTCGGCGGATGTGGACATTCCGGCTCCGCTTCCGAGATCGCCTTGCCGACGCCCGACGTAGATATCGTTTCTTTGCGATTAATTATGCTAAATCATGACATAACGAACTACACCGAGCTTGTTTACATGCAAGATCTGCCGGTAATGCGGTCACCGCAAAACAAGATGCAAAACGGGAAGTCTGTAACAGCAGGGTGACATATCAAAACGGAAGTCAGCGAAAGGGGCGCATTAATGGACGAATTTGTGCGAAGGAAAGTGTGCGCTTCCGATTGAAATGTGTGTGCGCAGTTTTGTTTACTTTCTTATTTGCTAATTGATTGACTGCTAGAACCATCGAAAGGCCATGCTTTATGTACATGCATGGTTAACGTTTTGTAGCGATCGGACAAATCAAGTGCGCACAAAATTGACAGCTGGTGGTAGTACACAGTAAGCCCTGCTGCACCGATGATTAGCTTTGTAATAACACGTTGCTTTTGCTTTCCGCCCTGTTCCCGACATGCTCCAGTAATTATGATGTGTGAGTGCGGAACTAAACGCCAGCCGTCTGTGCATCATAAAGAAACCAATGTTCCCACCGATTGTTGTCCCACCTCTACCCAAATCCCATCTCACACAATTTCCCAAGAGCACGTGTACGTACGTACTTCTGGCGTGTATAATATGCAAACCAAATATTTCACCTAAAATGTAGCGTTTTTATGCCACGAGAGCTATTGCATTAATTCGATTTGCAAAGGTTTGCTGTTTGTAGATATTTCATTAATGAAAATGAACAGGCGTGAATCGTTCAAATAATTAAAAACAGCACGTTTCAAACGGTATAAATTAGATCCGAATGAGGTCTCAAAGTCCCAAAGCTTCTATAAATAAACGATTAAAAAAACACAGTATAAATCAGCCCATTCAAACTCTTTCCTATAAGTTTTCCGTTCAACTCAAAATTTGGAATAACAAACATAAAAGAATGTGGCCAGCTGGGCAAAGATTATTCGTTGTAATCTTATTGGAATATGATTTATAATCTTATAAGAAAATGACAGTTTCATCGTGTTGAATTTATTTGAACTACTGATCAAATCCATCAAATCTTATTTAAAGTCTTAAAGCGTTTCCCAACGACGCCTGGCAGCAGATGAAAAAAGGGAACTTGAATAATGTTTCTTAATAAAATAATATGTTTTTTTAAATAAAAAAAAATCAATCATCATACTTTCTTAACATCAATAACATTGTTTCAAGACCCGATAACAGCTTGGTACGTGCAACCAAAACACTTCTTTTCTTATTATGTTCCCCCTTACTGTGTTTGCGTGTGTGTGTGTTTGTGTGGTAATACATGGGTGTTTGTTTTGCAGCATAAATCCCGAAACAGTTTCCGCAGTGATGCGGTACCCGTGAGCGAAACCAGTATGCTTGAATTAGTTAAGGTATCTCACGTTGGGGCCATCACACTGGTTATTTGTATTACCCGACAGATGCTTGATGATGCATGCCTTCCATTATGGGGTGATCGTCAACTCGAACAAGGAAGTAATGAAAAGGGGTTCAATTTTAAGCGAAATGAAAAGTCCATCATGTGTAAAATTATGTTGTTGTGATACAACAGTTTCACACCGGCAAGCTTTTCAGCGGTTGTAGAACTTTAGTGGCGCGTGTTGGCGATGCACATATCGCGGACGCTAGCATACTAGACTTGAAAAAGGCAACATTCAAAAAGAAACTTACTTTCGACCAGTGTCACCACTAGAATTACTTAATTTTGTGTACGGAAGTCTCTGATCTTGTCGGTGTATCTACCAAAGTCTTGCATTCCCTGTCGGGAGATAGGTAAAAAAGGCAAGACTTTCGTACTGTCCCTTTTGTCTTATATTGGCGTACACAATTTAGTCTTTCTAAGAAGCTCCTAAAAAAATCTATTAGTTTTCCGTTTAAACCATCGAAGAAACGGTTGACCACACTCAAGATTGTTTGAACGTGCCGAACATATTTGAATTTTTAAACGGCGATTGCAGTTAGGTCATTTATGCTGGCGGTAACTGATGCGGAACTTTCCCTTTCTTTTCGCCAATAGCTGCAAGTCACTCGGCTCGGATCTGGCTTGCTGGCTTGATTATTTCAAAAAGCTCGTGGCGGATCCATCCCGATAGGATACGAGGGCAAGGTACTGTTGGGAACCGCCGACTGTCAACGGGCGAGCACTTGTTTTGTTACTTCCTTGCTAGGCGACCAAAGCTCCAACCCGTTGCGGAGTGGGTAGCGAAGTTGCGAGAGAAAGTTCAACGGCTAGCAAAATTGAACCTCACTACGGGTGTGAGATGCATGAGAGAATAGAGCTGGCACCGAGGCACCGGTGCACTGTGTGTAGAGGAGATGACCGGTTGAAAAGATGGTGATGGCTGTGTGCCACCCTAATGCGGTGGTAAGCTCTGCTGCAGTGCAACCGGTGAGCGAATGTGTATGAGTGAGTGAGTGTTTACGTGAAAGAAATTCCGCATAGCATGTATGTTTTGTACTCATTCAACTCAGCGGATGTGTGGCTGCGTTTCGATTCGCCGGCTGGTGAAGCAAAAGGAGACGAAACACATTTTATAGTAAACATTTCTTTCTTTTAAACTCAGTACCGTCTTGGCGGCAAAGGTGTACGGATCGTTTGCATGTTGATGAAGGTGCAGTTCAGTTGGTGTGGTACAATGTGTTGTGCTTGTTGAGTATCTGTTGTGATGCACGCACTGCTAGCGTATTGTTTCATTCACCTAGGAGCGATGAATGCTACAGTTGAAAAACACATCGGAGTGCATGTTTGAAAAATTTGAATGAATGTTCGTTAAAAGACATCGTTGCTTTGGAAGAGACGAACCCGACTGTGAGCAGTGCGCACGTGTCGGTCGGTCATTATAACGTTTCATAGTGCTTTAAACTCTTTTCGTTGAAAAAGCTTGTCGTTACAGTGAATTATGAGAAACAAAAGTGGCATATCTTTGTTTGCGTTAAAGTGAAAAACTGAAACCGACAGGCAACACCGTACACCGGTTGAGAACGTGAACGTGGTGTTTGATTTACTGGAATATCGTTGCCGATTCGATTCGGTAGCATCTTCATTTAGCGAAGGCTGTGTTACTGTGGGCATCATCAGACATGAGGAAGTGCATGGTAAGTGTTGATCGGTGACTTGCTATACTTAGCATAGCTTGAAGCTTTCTATAAAGTTCTACATAAGGTACCCACATCTGAATGGGATTCGATGCTGATTCTACTTTGTGAAGAACCGGTACCGTGATCCATACAGCCTACTGTTTCTCTGAAATGAAATGCGCTTGATAACAATGAGCAGTGCATAATGAATGATCGGTAATGAGGATATCGATAACCTTTCATCCGTCGTGAAACCTCTCGAAGGCCTTTTTTTGCTTTTCATCAGCAGCAGTAGCGATTAGGCGTTACTGCTTGGTGGAACATTCGGTATCGAGGTCATCGATGATTTTGGGCACGTGAACAGTAGCAAAAGCAACAAACAAGAATCGGATAATAATTTTTGATTACAACGGTAGCGTGTACATTTGTGTGGATGCGATAATACTTGTGGAAAACCGCGCGATTGCACAGCGAAAAAATTGAAAGCCCATAATTTTATGGTAGACAGAGAGAAAACAAAACTTTAAGAAACATCCAAAGAAGCACGAAGAAGATGTAGCATAATGTAGGTACAAATGAGAGGAAAAAGAAGCCCAGTTATGAGGCAACACAACTGGCTTAACATTCGCGCATCAAACTTGCTTTGGTGATCGTTTGTTGTGGTTCACGTGCGCGCGAACCGATAATGCACAGCCGAGAGGCGGTAAGGAGGTAATGCAGACAAGAGGTCTGAACTCTGAAGCGTTATTCATCACAAAGCGAAGATGCGCAATAGTTTTTCAGTTGAGAAGACACAAAAATAGCGCCAAAAAGTAGTTTGGTGAATGTGGTAACATTGCGACTGGCGCGTGACGCAGAATCGAGAAACAGTAGAAACAAAAAATTGCAAAAAAAGTCTAGCGAATTGGACAAAAATTCTGCACTTATTCTGTCAAATGTGCAGCTTGTGGTTCATTTAGGTATCTTTTGTGGAATTTTCATTAACATTACATTATGTGATCCTACCTCTCTTTGGCATTAACACATCGGGTGACAATGCGGTCAGGAAGTTCTTAAAAATATAAAAAAGCCTCAAGATGTCTTGACAAGTTAATCTAGTTTCCTAGAATTGTTGTCTCATCCTGTAAAAAGAAAATTAAAGAATCCTTAAAATGTAATCCAATACCGTTCAATTTGCTCCATTAGTCTGTTCACCATTAAGGGAAGATAACACCTTTAAATGTTAATTGTTCGATTTATTCGTCCTCTTCCTTGATAATTCAACCAGAGAAGATCTTCGTTAAATCATTATTGGTTTCCCCTTTTTTTGCTTGAAAACGGATCTGTTCCAAATTGGAGTCAGTATCAGTGGACCAGTGGATGGAGGGATAAAGAGACACTTGTCCATCGTATTAAGCGTTGTTCTGGCGTCGTTATTAGGTATCCAATCTTTGTCACTTCGACGTAAAATGTCCCATGGTCTTTTCGGAGATGATGAATGGTCCTTATATACTAAGCTCTCTACCATTTCCGGCGCCAACGAGAGTCCTTAGTACGTGCTTGGCGCTATCAGACTAATTTTGAGTGAAGTCCTATAAATGTTATATGCGTTCCTGTAATTTGAAGAACGATTGATAATGGCCTGAAACTGTTCGCTTTTAATTTTTAATCAAAGTCCGTGTTATATGAGCGTCCGCGTGTGCATAGAAGCTATAATAATTAAAAAAATCAAATGCAAATCAAATTGTCGGTTGCCTATTGAATCTGATCTTAAATAAATAAATAAATTAATAAATAAATTAATAAATTGCTATCATATTATAGATATGATAGAATCAATCATATCAATATTACATCATATCAGAACATTAAGGATTGTGTTTGCTCGGCTGTAAGTTGGCCGACACCGAGAACGCACATGGAAGACGAAGAAGAATCTGCTACCATTTAGAAAGGCTGCGCATTGTCTGCACTTAAAGAGCGGTACTTGAAACGGAAGCAAAGTGTAAAGAAAAAAACTCACCGACTCATGAAGGATTCTCCTAGAGGTAATTAGCAAAGGTGCAAAAAACTGGCAGCCCACGATGAGCTCGTGCTCACGAGAAGAAAGACAGAACATGAAAGCATTGAAATAATTGACGCTTACACTCAAATGTGACCTGTAAAGATTGATCTTTTGTGTGCTGGCCATTGTGGCAAAGAGAGCGAGCGACAGAGCAAAAAGAATTCCTTTTGCGGGCTTTACTTTGAATACTTTTCGGAAATAGAAGAAAGCCATGCTATGGCCATGAACGGTGACTCGAAGTGACGACGAAGGTCTAACATTAACAAGCTGACCTTTGCCGAGCTTGTCATGCTAGACATTCGAAAATCTATAAGTGCCGTGTATGGATGCAGCAAAGAAACAGAAACAGAAAAACAAATAAACGTTTTACCAGCGGGTTCGTTCTTGATCTGATCGATTTGGCGTCAATGGTGTCAGGCTTTTTTGTTTGTTCGACATTTTGCGTAATTCATCATGGACGAGAGGGCATACATCTTCGGCTGTTGATTCGTGTTCGTCATGAGCAGATCATCATGGGCAATGAAAGCGCGAGAAACACTGAATCCATTAGCACTACAAAGATGGAATCGCTTCCTTAATTGTGCGCGTCGGGTTGCTGCTCGCTTTCGCTTGGCGTTGGCGTAAAGAACATTAAACGATTGAAGTATGGTTCCTTGCTTGGGTTTCGTTTGGAGCTATTTTCGTCTTTGTAGCTATCGAAGTAGAAGGTGGTGGCATTGCAGTTACCAGATCGTCCTACACATGACAAAAAACGATACAACTTCCACGTTTTCTAATGCTCTTTCTCTCGTTTCAGCTTCTTCTGCTTCTACCCTTGGCAGTGTTGGGCAGTAGATCGCCAGCAGCCGTGTTTGAAGATGTGTTTGAGCTGGGCCGTCCAAATGCAGCATTTCGAGCGACGACTGAAAGTCGGAATGTAAGATTCGGCTCGCAACATTGGATGCAACATCAGTGATAATGATATGAGCTGCTCTTTTTCCAGGGAATGAAGGCATACTTGAGGAAAAAGTATCGCCAAATGCGGGATCCACTTCCGCAAGCGTCAATGATGGCTGCCTACACCGCTGCCCACGAACGCTACCAAAATATGGAGGAGAAACAGTACGATCGCGTGCGGGTAGAAAATTTGCGCAAGCTGTCATCGGTTCGTACGAAGCGATTAGATGGCCAGGAGGCTGCGGCAAAAAAGCCGAAAAGAATGGAAATTGTTCCCCGGGAAATGATCAAGTTTGAGTTGTCCGATGCCATGATTTTCGCCCCAGAGATCGTGGATCCTCAATCTCCAGATCAAACGAAGGCTCGCACCAAACGTGAAGAACGGCAAGGGCCGGCTCGCGTGGAGCCAGTACCGCGCGAAATACTTCGATTCGAGCTGACTGATGCAATGGTATCGAGGCAGAAAAGTGAAACGGTAAACGGTAGTTCGGCGACAGTAGCTCGCAGGCATCGCCGTTCGGCCAGTCCCGATCCGCGTGATTACGTAAAGTTTGAGCTGGAAGACGCCAAGCGTTCGGAACCGTACGCTGGAAGCAACGCAAAGGTAACGGAAAATTTGCGACATCCCTTTACGTCTTCCGACAGTTACAGGCGCGGGAAGGTGTTTGACGAGGTAGTGGAGCGTCCGCAATCGGTCGGCAGGAACGCGGAGTCAAGCAAGAAAGAGAAACGGGAAAGTACTCCACCGCTGGAAGAAGACGAAGGAAGCGACATGAGCCCGGAGGAGTCTAGGCGCATTAAGATTCGAGGCAAAAAGCAGAAGCAGATTGCGAACTACGAGGACCTTCCGCTTGGCGTACAGAAAGCGATTGACATTGCGCTGAAGGAGAACGATCGCATGAACGGCAAAGGCAGAGATAGTGCGCTGGAGGGGTCGGCAGTTCAATCCACGCCCAAGTACTTCTTCGGTGACAAGAAACCGAAAACGAAAAAGCCGTACAGTGTCGCGACAAAAATTTCCGAACCAAAGTTTGTGCCGAGTGTGAAACTGTCCGAAACCCAGCTGCCTGTAGTGGAAGAGGAGTCCAATGGTCAGACTGGATTTAATCCGAGCAGACCAATGAGCACCGACACCGTGCCCTCGCCGGAAACGAGCGATTCAACCAAAGCGAGAGGCTCTTCACTGCAGGGCATCCCAAAGGCATGGTGGTCGTACTCGGATCTGCGACGACCGAAACGGTTATATCATAAGGTTCCGGCACAGCCGCTGGTAATTAGTCCGCAATATGTGAGCACCTTTAAGCCGGCCAGTGAGCAGAGCAAGATGAACGATCTTTCGCCGGGATACCATCCACGATCGGTTTTCTTTTCTCCGGTTACGTCTTCTAACTCGGTGCCGTCTGCACACTCGGCTGATCACGACGGTTACAAAACGTCGGTATCGGACGGCCTGGAAGAAGTTGTCATAAAGGAACGGCCCAAGATACAGTACGTGATTAAGGAGATACCGGTGCCGGTGCAGATGAAGCAACCCCGTACGAAGATCACGGTACAGCCCAGCATATCTATATCCTACGATAAAGATATCACAAGCCCCGGAACGGGTGAGAGTGCCAGCGGTCAGGGATACGACAATCCGTACGGACCGATCGAGCTGCAGTACGGCCATAGCCAGCCGGTCAAAGAACCCGCACAGTCGTTCCAAAGCATGAAGATAGTGATACCCGACTCTAAGGAAGAGTCTCGCGAGCAGGACAATTACTACGATAGCAAGAAGTACAGCCGGCTGATCGATACAACGCAACCCTCCCCAACGCAGTCTAACGAGATAGACACATCCGGGGGAAGCATCGCAGCGTTGTCGGCCCTAATTGGGCAGCGGCCGAGTGTGCAGCTACAGGGACTCAATCAACTACTTCACATGCCCGTCCCAATGGGAGGCAATGGTGAGAGGCATCGTCCACAAGACAGCACTGCGCCGGTGACGTTTCCGGAATCATCAACACCGACACCGAAGCCATCTCGCCCAGGATATCGATCGGTCCAAATCGATCAAGGGCCGAAAGTGATCTACGACGACAGTATGTACCATACGGTCCAGATGAACCCACAGTTACAGATTCCGTCCAACAAGGAATACACTCCGATCAAGGAAGACGTGTCGGACGTTTTGGACACCGACTTTGATGGACCCACTGTCGGACCACCAGCGTCACATACGGTGCATATCGTCCGATCGCATAAGCCGCATATTCCCGCGCAACTAGTAGAACATCACGAGTTTAACGAAGAGGAAGCTGGCCATGAAACGAACGCGTATCGCCACATTAATATCCACAGTACTCCGGCCCCGCCGCACAGTGAATCGATATCACACCACTACCAAGAGCAGCATCACCACCATCACCACCCAAGCAGCGATCATTACGATGTATGAACGTTAACGTCACGGGGGAATCGGTCAGAGAGCATTAATTAACTTTTGCCTTTTGTTTTGCAGGACTCGGAAGGATATGCCTTCGGTTACAGGGTTCGCGATTTCCATACTGGGAACGATTTCGGTCACGTGCAGAATCGCGACAACGGTGTTACGCGCGGAGAGTACCACATTCTGCTGCCGGACGGTCGAGTACAGAATGTGCGCTACACAGCTGACGAAAAGGGTTTCCATGCAGATGTCACGTACGAAAGCGTCCATCCGGCGTCACACAGTCGAAAGTAACGAGCGACGACTATTAATTAGCAATACAACTACGGACAAGATTGACAGATTTCGTGGGCAACGTGTTGGGAACACTTGCTGTGGAAGCTTCCGAACTCTTCCAAACTCAGTCTTAGCTTAGCAAAGCTACGGAAACTTCTTGATAGAGAATACGAACAAGATTTCTCGGAGGGAAATGTACCTGTCAGCAAAACCACATGAGGCGAAATGTTCACTAGCTAGCTACATACAGACACATCTTGCAAGCTACAGTTTCCAAAACCAGCGATCTTTTGCGATCAGAAAAGCAACTAATAACTGTCGATAGGATGGCACGTGATTTACATGTAATTTTATTTATGCCACTCAATATCATACTTGTGTGCTGGTGAAAAACGGAGGCAAACCAATCGCTATACATAAATGTTGAGCTTTTCGAACAGTTTCCGTGTTGTGGTTGACAGTTGCTTCATTTCTTTACGGAAAACTCTTGGAATGGAACGTTTTTAAAGCTATCCAGTTTAATATGTGATGAAATGGGGTACGTGCAATACAAGGAAATTTCACCCGGTGTCGTTTCTGTAGCCATAAATGAACCGGAAATTTCTATAGTTTTTATGTTTTATGTAAACGTTTACGATTACTTAGGAGTAGCGGATCTCGATAGTTGTGGTATCGTAATGGGCGTGTAGAGCAAATGGCAAGCTAGTTCATGTCTCGTGCTTCGATGCGCAGACATCGAAACGGTCGGACCAGTTTAGAATCAACATTTAGTTCAAGCCAAATGGACAATGTACCTTTTTCTTTTAACATTTTTGATGTATTTTTGTTTAACGACAGGCCGGACGTGTTATTCAACGAGCAATAAAACGAATCATATTGATATATACAAGGTGCAGTGATGGATTGTAGAGACTATGCGCTATACTTCTGTGTTCCGGACACAGTTTTCCAATTTGATTTATATCTGAATAAATGTAAACTTCTTCTTCTTTCTTGGCACTACAACCTCGAGAGGTCTCGGTCTGCCAATTCTGGCTCTCTGTGACTTGATTATACCCGTAGCAAAGTAGTCACCTCTACGTACGGGGAGATGGTCCGGATAGGATATGAATCCTGGTCCTGCCGTGTGAAGACCGGCGCGGTTATCGCCTCGGCCAACGGACCACCCCAACGTAAACTAACTCTAGTTAAATGTAGTTCCCTACATCACAAAAAAAAATCAAAATCGTAATTCTTTATGACGGAACTAAGCTTGTGGTATCATAAAACTTTTTAAGTATGCATACATTTATGAGTCTTAGAGTCTTCCACTGAAAATTAACAGAAAAACCCACATAAAGAACTTGTGAAGCCTGGCGAATTTAATTCACTGCACGATGGAGAGCACATCGTGCAGATCGTAGAGTTTGTCATTGCAGCGGCCTCTCCATTTTTTTCATTAGTGTTAGTCAGTAACAGAGGCGTATGTGAGAACTGAGACCATAAATATTCTGTACTGTCCTAGCTTCGTCCGCAGCAAAAGGTATTTTGAGTTTTGAAGTTTCCTCAGGCTAAAGTTTGACCGGTTGGCAGCCAGCACGCTTGCGCGTAAATCAACATCAATGTTGTTGTCGGAGCTGTCTTTTGACCCCAGATAGGTGAAGTGTTAGACGACTTCGAAGGTGCGGACACCAATATGCTCAGTGAATAAATCAACAAACAAATCAGTGTTTGTTAGCAGGGATGATGGTGGTGCCACCATCAGTTTGGTTTTCACCTCGTTAATCTCCGACCAGAGGTATAGGGATTTTTTTATGAAAAATAGTGAAGTTCACTTTTCTGAAATGCAAACGATACATAAAACAACTCAGAACCTCACTTCATTCTTTTGTAACATCTTCGTCCACCACGAGACTCACGTGATAAAAAGACGATCGCGTACCAGGTCATATACTCAAAAGTTTTCCGATTTCAACACAAATCACATTATTCTAGTTACACTTTCCAAGTAGATTGAACAAAATATCGGTGTTGACAGCCAAATTTCAAATTAGATTATGCACAATTCGAATCAGGCGATGGACTTAAATGGACTTAAATTAGGCGATGGACTCGGAGGAATGACCGCACGAGTCTGGAATATTCTTTTTCTTCTTCTTGGCATCTTATCTGTTGAGAAAAAAAAGTTGAATTTAAACAAACACTTTCTTCATTATTTCCTAAATAACTAAGTGTGTAATATGACATATTTAGAAGCATCAGATAAATGGATATTAAATATTGCAAATGCCATCAAATATTGTAAAATATCACTGGAAAGGAACAAAAGTATTTTTTTTTGTTTGGCTATGACACATAACGGCAGGATCAAATTTTTATTTCTAAAAAAATAGCTAAAGAAAAAACATTGAAAACGTAACATTTGTCATACTGAATATAGAACATAATCAAACATTACTCTTGCCTAGATTTTAGTAATGAAAATATTTCATTTTCTTCGCAACGGAACGTAACTAGTTTCTATTCGGAATTAAACTAGTAGATTTTTTAACCTAATTAACAGGAACTTAAAATTTTGCTTTTTTGGTTCAAATCCCATCCAGATCGCCTCCCCGTACGTAAGGCTGACTACTTTACTACGGGTAAAATTAAGTCACAGAAAGCCAGAAATGGCAGGCCCGAGACCTCTCGAGGTTGTAGTGCCAAGGAAGAAGAAGAAGAAGAAAATTTTGCTGGTGTAAGCGTCTACCGGTCAGTAGTTGTATGTGTACTCGTATATGCAACAACATCGTGGAGCAAAGGCAGATGTTTTCCTAGAGATGGGGTGCTCACAGTACCGCAAGTTCTTATAAAGGGTATAATTTAAATTTAAAAAATGAACAATCGTGAACACTTGCATAGTTACTTTCAGCGTCCAGATCATACCTTTATTTAACATGATTTACCTTCATGTATAACCTTCTCATGAACAGCAAAAGTTAGTTGCAACAAACCTACGGCAGAACCAAGGTTCTAGTTTCATCCGGACATTTCCTCCGCAGGCAAGGCTGGCTACCTTGCTACGGGTAAAATCAAGTTATAGAGAGCCGGAAATGGCAGGCTGACCTAAATAAGAGATCGTTCGATGTTTTATGATATATATGATATAAATATTTTAAATCATATTTTAATATTTGAACAATCGTCACTCTAATTAACTAATATCAACAACTCATCAATACATATTGGTTGTGCATTCATGTAAATACATACAAGTGATGCGTGTTTCATAATGAACCTGACAGGTTCGAAATTTAGAATTTGGCAAATGCATGGAATTATGTTGGAAATTTGGAACAGGTTCACCCCCGACTTTTTAAATACCAGGTTTTATAGCATTTTTAACTAAATCATTTAAAGCAACGAAAATCCAACAAATGAAACAACAGCCCTCCCTCCACTTCCTTTCACCAGTTTTATCTCACTATCCTATGTGAGTTCCGTTCCGTTCTTGCTCCAAACGAATCCACTTCTGTTCCGTTCCGCTCTTCACATCTTCAGGCTTGACTCTGGAATCGATTCCAATTATGTAACCGAAAAAGAATCGATGCCGGAATTGAAGCTGTCCAGAATCGATTCCGAGGAAACAGTATTTTGCCCATCACTAATGGACGTAATTTGATTGATTTACGAAATGGCTTTGAAGTAGTTTAAACCAATCACATCACCATAATATAGCAGATGATATAGTTAATAAAGAACCTACATCATTCATACATTTATGCTCTACCATCTATGACAATTACAACGTACAAAGTAAAATTATACAGTGTAAAGGCATTTGTGGAATTCGGTACACTGGCAGCAGGCTACGCTTGTAGGTTGAGGGCTGAATATCTAATATTCAAAAATTAAAAGTGTAAAAGTAGTGCGATAGTGACAACACGATAAGCATAAGCACACTCGCCGATGTTGAAAGCTTCGTTCGATGGCCTTTGTTCGTTGGTTGATTGCGTTGATGCAACGAGCCGCATCAAACAATTGGAACGTCTTCACCGATCGATGGATCAGAGCTAAGCGCGTCTGCAGGTTCGGTTTGGCCCAGCATGGTCAGCAAAGCGTGAAACAAACTGGCAGATTGCGCTTGGTACAGCGTTCTGTTCCTTGTAAGTAACAAGTGAGGCCAGCCAAGCGACGTTACAATTGTGTAAGGGTGTATATTCTTTCATCTAGCGCTTGCTCCTGTCGGATCGCCCGCGTTGTGGTGTTCGGTTCCCCCCGAAGGGATTGATATCTTCATTATTTTCTCGCTTCGCTAGCTGCTGCTCGTTGACTACCGTTTGACGAGAGTGTGACGCAATTTGATGTTTTTATTTATGTGATTTCAAAGGTTTACCCCCGTTGTTTGGTTGGCAGGTCTAGCCTTCTCTTTTGTTCGCCGGGCTCGTACCAGCGTGCACAATCAATAAGTAAATGACAGAGGACTACGATCAGTGCGGTATAGGGTTTCCCGAATGGATCTGGAGCTGTTGTAAATGCCAGCAACTGAAAGTGAAGAGGTAAAAAAAAAATCAAAATGGAATTTGCCGGTCGGCAATTGTGTTGTGTTCAGCACCCACCCGAGGTCTAGTTTAGATGCGTGAGAAGTGGCAGATTCCCACAAAACCGGCGAAATCGGTTCGACGACTGTGGGTGCAACCTGCAAGCCAATCATGGCATTTATTTCAATTGAAGTTCATTCAGAGTTGCCGGGTAGATGGAACAGTGGTACAGTTTAAGACAAAACGCCAGAGTTTGCCTATCGATGGAACACACAACAAGCTTTTTAACAGATAAAGAACAATAGCCACATTAAGCGTTCCAGCGAAAGGAAGTTTGTGAGTTTTAATTTCAAAATAAATTCCCCTCCATTTAGCAGCTGTCCGCATCTTTGTTCTTCCGATGATGTCCTTCCGACACTTAGCTACCAGCTAGGTCATTTCGGACAAAGAATGGGATTCAGACGTACATTAGGTGTAATAGTAGTTCTCTAATAGTTTATGAAAAGACAAAAGAAAATCTTGTGCAACATTTTTAATTAAGGGACAGCCAGGCCGTATTGCTACGTGTTGAAATCCATGCGAGGACTTATTCCGCGAATTGGACTGCTTCAATCAAACTAATATTTGAAACATCCGGCTTCCAGTGAGCACTTTCTCTACTACGTTTATAGCTATTATCTGAACCGATTTTTCTTACAAGACTCAAACAATTAAGTGACATACAATTGCTGGCAAGTTAGAGGCACATTTTGGCTGAAAGCACAAAAATTAGAAGAGAAAAAATATTTTATTAGTATTTACAAAATTGCTCAGAGCATGAAGATCAATTAAATCTTAAGTAACAAATTGTTCAAAGTTAAATAAGATTCTGTGTGCAAGTAAAACAAATAAAATATTTGTTGATGGTAAATGTTAAAGAGTAAGTCAAACCTTGCAGCTAAGGATTGGCAACGTGCCGGCCAAAAGCAAGGAGAAAGTTAGGAGAAACATGTATTAGTGAGCATGAGAGGAAATTATGAACACAGTTCTACGGAAATTTAACCCTATCCAAATCCACCACAATCCTGTACCTTGGTCCTCTGCTGTACGGTATCTTGGCGTTGAACAGCTTATAAGCAGCTAATTAGCTTATATCCACTCGTCAAGCGAAGTTTCGCACTTTCCACTTGCAATCTGATATGGATCCACCGTCTGGAGGTCTTATTCAAGAAGGAGTTTTGCTTGCTGTTTCTCAAGATGATCCTCAGCCACCCGCCAAGATATCGCACAACTCAGCTTCACTTGGAAGCTGGAACCCTTCTCATCAGGAAACAGATTAAAAGGAAAGAAAAGAGCCGATTTTAGGATGGTCAGAACTCTGTTCATCGGCGGGTAGGCTATACAATAAAGTATAGAATATATCATGTTCATATTGTTATTGTTTATATTCAGATTATCAATAGATGTAAATAATATATGGGATGATTCCTTTCATGATGCTGGCCCTCCTATACCAGTGGAAAAATCTGGTTCAAGTAAAATATTGTCCTTCAGAATATTTTATAAGAATCAAAAACGTTCGATAGAAAACTACAGTTTAAACACTTGCCACAAGGGAAACTGTGAATGTGTTCAAAACGGGCCTATACTCTTAAAAAATATTATTGTAAAATTAATTCTATTTTTGTTCTTAAAGATATGAACTAATGCAAGAGCAATTGAAAAAATCTCAATTGAGTAAGTCTAAAACCAGAAGCGATTCGAAAATTCGATTTCGATTTTACCCCAAAAGCTGATTTATCAATGCAGCGTATTGAGGAGCGATCCAGATTGAATTAAACAGCGGTCCTGCTGTCTGAAAGATCGACGCCACCACAGCAAAACCAATCCGGCCGCGTCAAACCTTTTACCGTGCGCTCAATATATCACTGACCTATAATTTGTTTCGAGCGGATGTTACGGGTTTCGCTCGGCGGAAATTGATGCAATTTATATAAACTGTAGATTATGTTGCTTTCGATACAATCAGCTGCGGAACAGTTTTTGGTCGTGCGCACCAATCTGCTGATCAACAGATTTATGGGTGCGAAATAGTAGCTGTAACAAGACAAAAGTCAAATATTCTTCACCACAACTCCACACAGCGTCGCTCAAACAACGTTCGTAGCGTTGATTTATTGTTCTGTAGCCATCGCGCTGGCAATGTTTTTGTTTCGACGCTGAGGTTACATTACCACAAGGAAGACCACTCTTCGCATATTGCAGCGGGAAGCAAAGCAATGCTGCGCGCCATTGACCTTGTCCTCGACATGCGGTTTGCGTTTTGCGGTAGATGCATACAAAACCTGTCAATGGGACAGCAGCTTAGAGGGCGAAAAAAAACTGTTTCACCCATTTACTAAGGCGATTGTTCTGTTGATTGCTAATTGTAATATGGTGTAATAGTGTTGTGGGGTCTGCGCGATGCTATGCTTTGTTAAATGATGCAATTGCGTTTTGACAGCACATTGATCGTATCACAATCGATCTGTTTTTGCTTGTTATTTGTTTAACATGGAATAAATTACAAGTTCCTGAAATACAGTAGTACAGTGTATACATTTTTGAATAAATATACGCTTTATGCAATTGGATGAATGAATGGAGTTTCTGTCAAGACTGTAACGACTTTATCAACAATAAAGAGGACGCGATTCTATTGTCCATTTTTTAACATCCTATATATGCATTAATAAGTTATTTGGTAGCATTTGCAGTAAACATATTTGAATATAATTTTCTTCGTAATAGATAACTTACTTGATTCACTTGCGACCATCTGTAAAGCAATGAGAAGTATTTGCTCGAAGAATTCTCCGGTGGCCAATCGGGTGAGCCGAAATGCCACATTCACTTCCTTACATCCTCCAATCCGGGGATTGCGCACCACTTAGCAACTCGCTTCATATGTTCGGTACGCTTGTGATCGCAAAAACATCCGCTTGCGAATCACAAACATCTAAAGAAGATCATACGCTAAAGGTGTTTGCCAACAAGGTTGTGTTTGTGACTGTTGCCGATCAGAAGATGCTGGCAGGTTTGCAGGTGGAATATGTACAGGCTTGCGCATACAATCACTGCCAGCGGTATTGGCGGGTATATTCATCAGCCGTTGCACGACCGTGGCCCGTTCTTGCATGGCTGAGAATGTTTTGTAGAAGTCGAACTAGGAAAAATTGGCCGACCCCAGAGGAGTGGCGCGCATCAAACCGTAACGAAATCATCTCCCACACTCTAAAACATCCGTGAAGATTGGTAACGTTACGAATTCTTTGTGGCTGTGGCGGCGGTGTGGTGGTAACCGTTGCGCAGTTCAAACTTGAGACGTTATATTTGTTAAAACATAAATATCAAGGCAACTGCCATTGGTATGGAGCCGGTGACTATAGCCGTCCCTCCCCGGTTTGGTAGATATTTAAACCAGCCCTCGAAGGTGCGGCTATAGCTCCAGATTCTCTTGCTTTTAATGTGGCCGATGTAAATACAACTGTTGCCTGATTTCATATGAATGATGCGGCGGCACCTAGCGCATCAAGTGTGTGTGGCACCTGTGACAGAACTGTGTTAATGATGTGAACGTTGGATGAGCCGATGGCATCAGTTCAGCAAATTTCATGCCTAACTTATTGGAAATCGGTGGAATGTCTTCAAAGTTATGGACAGCGAGGTCTAACAAGCAATCGACCTATTTCACAGGCAAGCAGTTATGTACATGAACGTGTAATAAGCAAAGCTATTTCTCAAACATTTACGGGATCTGCTACTTTCATGAATTTTAGTTCAATGAAGAAAAGATGCAACAGAGAGAGCGAGAGATCAGACTCTGAATTACAAAGTCACATAAAAATCCTCATTATCACGGTAGAAGAATCTAAATCTTTACTCCAAAACCTGATCTAATCTTTAAATGTTAAAAGTCGCATTAACGATCTCAAAAGTTTAAACAACGACTTTGTTGAATTTGGATAATTAGTATAATTAATTAATTTGCATGAAAATATTTTGAATTGTTATTGCATGAAAAAATAAACAACACTTGACAACACTACGAGCAGAGAGTATAAACCAGACGCCAATGTAAGAAAAATGAACTAGGGTAATTGAATTATGTACAAATCTGACGGTTGAATAAACATTACAAAAGCAACTTCCAAACGCATCACACATATCCAATTATCTGCTCCAGTTTTAGAAATTCCCAAATATCACAAGTTTCCTCCCTTCACGACCGGTGTAATTTATACAGACTTGTTGTTCTTGTTTCGCTTAAAAAGTAATTAAGCCTTGTCAACACCTCTTGTCTGAGTGAGTGTTCCGCGCATTCTTGTTTTATGTCCTCCAATGTTATCCAAAATATATAGAGCCTGGAAAAATGCAAGCTAAGCTTAAACCCGGACGCAATCCGAATCAATTTCATTACCGAATGATTAGCCATGTATCAAGCGCAATTGAAATCGCCTATGGCCAATCCTGCAGTGAACCAACCAAAGTGCAAGCCAATTGTTGTGCACATCATACGTGTAATAAATTTCGTAAAGCAAATTCTGAGCCTAGCTCATCGGTCATTGGAGTGACCAAATTGAAATGGCTACACGTAGCAATAGGAAAAGGCCAGCTCCCGGAATTTGGCACGGCTACGGTCATTACGTATCTGCAATAAACTTATGATTGATTCATTATAAGTTTTCTTCCCATTGAATGAACCCCAGTCTCCCGTCGATGCGCTCGGCTGAAAGGTATTCCAATTACCGTAATAGTTGATTTAGCTTGCACTCATCTTTCGCTTCTCATGCTGCGAGCGCGACGCCGTTTTATTCGCAGGAAAGCGGCGACTTGTCAGCTTGGCGCATCACCGCCAACACCGACGCTCTAGACGCGACTTTACAAATATCACTACAACTGAACGATTACAATCGCGTTTGCTAACAAACCGAACGAACAGTGAATAACTTAGCGCGTTAGTTTTTGCTCAATCGCGCCCAGCAACATCGACGCTTTAACTACGACATTTGGAGCGCGGCTCAAAACTGGAACACTGGAACACTAAAAGTATGGACCCGCGACGGACCCGAGAGGTATCGGTCAGCGAGACCAGCCACGAGAAGAAAACACAAATGATTGCTCAATTTCTCTACGCAAATCAGGCGAAGAATCTTCCCATTAGCGCTTGTGGTGGTGTTCTTCGCCGTGTGCTTTAAATGTTTTGGAGGCTTCGCTGCGGATTGCACAACACTTAAACGGTCGTGGCCGAAAGTGATGGAGACGAAAGCCGGCTCACTTTCCCCTTCTCGGGTATATGGTATGTATATGTGCACTTTTTTTCTTATTTAAACATTCATTGCCGTGTAACCTCCTACATGCGCGAAGATATTCACTGCGCAGCTTCAATTGGACCTGGGTGCAATATTATGTGTGCAAATAAATAAAACTTTGGACCTTTCAGGGCTTAGGTTTCTCCATATCACAATGATTTTGTCAAATTCATTCGAAACAGCAGTAAATACAATAAATGGACCACTTAATGGCGTACATTAATGGTGAATATTTTACAGTTTAAGGAAAGAGTTTTTTAACGAGGCTTAGATCATAATTAAACTATTTTTAATGTAAACGGAAGGATCAACTCAATACAATGGAACTTCAGGTGTCAATGCTAAATAAATTGCTATTAAGCAGTGAGAATTGTGAGAATAATCTCCGACAAAGTAGCTTCAAACGCACCATAACAAGATATTGTTTAAACAGCATCATTTAAATGGCCAATCCAATGTTGCTGAACAATATGAGCGCCTCTTCCGACTTTGCGGCTACTGCATTGTGGAGTGAGCAGGGCGCCCAACATAAAACAGGTGAATTTCGTACGGAACTCAATCGGAGAATTAGCAAAAGGATTGCTCCGGTAGCAACATTGAAGAGTTCCTCGTTTTGGTAAGTCGATTCGATTTCACCACCACCAACAGCGGGATGATCGAGAAGAAGATCGGAGCATCGAATGTGCTAGGTGGTTACGCGACAAGTATGATTAATGCGCGGCGCACTGCACCAACCAAGTCACCAGATAATTAGAGAGTAGTGGAGTCAGTGGAGTGAAACATTCGCCGTCCAATGTCGGTGCCACACACAGTGGAAACCAGTACAAATTGGCAGCGAATTTTGCAAATTCGTTCTGAATTGCATGCCGCACCGCACTACTAGCGGCGCCTCGTATCGCGAATGAGCGTGATGAGCACACACTTTATGCAGAGAAGATCAAGGTAAATCGGATAGCTGCAGCAAAAAAAAGTGGATAGCGTTCGGTTTCGCTGCCGTCGGTTGGATCGGGAATTTGATATACGGTGCGCGATGATTTAAGGTGCGAACCGCACCACAAAAGGTCAGGTTCGTTGCTCGTTGGGTTTGAGCGTTTGAACCAAATTTTGCTTCCCGAATTACCAACGCTACAGCGCGATCTGTCGGAACCGATAGTCGCAGGACAGGACAATTGGCCCGGTCAAATAGCATCCGTTTTGTGTGCCCTCGGGTCAAAAGCTTCTTCAGCAGCCAGCGTGTTGAATATTATCTTTCTATCACACTCAACACTCGAAGCACAGGGCAGACACAATAAGCCATTTCGATGTGCCATTGAAGATGATGGGCATAAGCGGGGCTCGGCAAACCTCTGGAGAATGGCTGTTAATTAATATTGTTACATTCAAACGGAAGACGATCGGGGGTTATGGTTAAATCGAAACACAAAAAAAACATAAGCATACTTGAAGCATAAATCTGATGCGGTCGCGTGTTTCTACGTTGAGTTGAAGGATGTTCAACACGTGCTTATAAAAACTGCACTGCAATGTATCGAATAAACAGCAACGATTCTTATGGCGTACTCATAAATGGCTCCAAAATATTATTAGGATAATTACCAATTATAGTAGCTCGAGTGTAAACAAGACAAATCCTTCACGGAAAGGAGGCCGACTATACACGGACCCAAACATATTTACACCTCAGGTATTGTTTGAAAAGTGATGTTAAGGAAGTTAAAAGTTCATCGCTGGTAATGAACAAAAAATGATTACATGAAGTTCATTTATTTATTTATTTATTTAATACATATTTTTTAGCGGATTTTTTGGCCAGTCCGGTGATCGAGGTGATCCCGGTAACGGGTCTTCTTACGGCAGGATCGGTGTTCAAATCCCATCCAGACCGCTACCCGCACGTAGGGCTGATTACATTAAAACAGGGTAAAATCAAGTCACCAGACACCAGTCACCAGAAAGCCAGAAATGGCAGGCCCTTTCGTGGTTATAGCACCAATCTCATTTTAGAATCTATGCCAAGAGCGTAGATTGGGCTACATCACGTCTATGTTTTAATGTAGATAGTATCGGAAGTAGACACTGATAGCGAAGTAGCGCGATAGTTAGGAATCTTCGCACGCCAAGCAAGGTGCCAGAGGAACAGACTAGTGAAGTGCCTCTGGACTGATCCCAGTTTGTCTATCCATCTATCCATCTTTTTTAGATGGATGCACATCATTGATAAGAAAAAACATTCAATAGACGAGCATAATCATTTGCATGTTTGACTTATTTGTGAGTCTATGGTAAGTACATAAAATAAATAAAAAAAGATCCTAGGTTACCATCGTGGAGAATTCTTGAGGTGCCCTCAAATATATTTGTTTGGACGCAACGCTTCGCTGATGTTTCAAGCGTTGCAATCGATACGATAATACAGAACTATCGTTTGGACAACCAGAATACCATAACGGTGTGGTGTTGGAGGAATGAAAAAAAAAATGGGGGGAAAAGGAATAATGCTTTTAGAAAAGTCATTTGCAATCGAAAGCTCAGACACTACGTAGGAACAGTTGGAACAATTCTGCGGTTAGCACGAAACACTATCTGATACGCTTTCTTGTTAAGCTTAATGTTCTTGTTGTCCTGTTGTTGATGTTCGTCCTAGCAGATAAAACCTAAACCGTTTTATTGAACCGGTAAGTGAAAGTACAAATACCTAACCAATCAATAGATTTTAGAAGCCAGTTGTGATTATCACTGTTCTGTCTCTTCTTGGCCTAACGATCTGTTATAGGTCATGCCTGCCATTTCTAAATAAGTCTAGAAAGAATCTCTAATTTAATGAAACTACATAGTTGGATAGTCAGTCCTCACTATGGGGGAACGGTCCGGAAGAGATTTGAACTCCGGTGCCATTGTCGCCTTTACCACCGGGTCGCTCCGTTAACACGCTTAAATGGGGTTTTAACATATGTGTTCATACATAACATCCGTTTGATAACCAGAGCACATTGATTTAAAGCATTCTGTGCTGTGAATTGGACAAGGTTGGTTGAAATAAATCTCTTCGGTACGAAACCCTTTTGCCCGGAGGAAATATATTGTAATGAACGTGACATAAGCTGAGAGAGATGCAATTCACGATAAAGTTGTTGCTATCGTTTTTTTAAATAGATTTCATGAATGCTTTTTTTTCATGTATCAGGGAAACTTTTTTGTTTGAGAGATAGGGAACATAGATCACATATTAGACAACATAGGTGAATAATTAATAACCACTCTTGCGTAAAACCACTCCAGGTGTAAAATAGAATTGAAGCTTCTTTATAGCAAATGCAACTGCCTCAAGAGTCACAGGAATGTCTGAAATAGAACAGTCGATAACATTTTTCGGAAAACGCGTTATGTGGACCAAACATAACGATCAAGAATGATGAAGTTGCTTTGCATTGTATCGTTGTATTGTCGTTGCAGTTCCAGATTTAGTCTCTGATGATTAAACAGCGGCTTACAATCTAAAGATAAAGCTGATAAAGCTTTATTTCAGATATTTCCACATTTTGCTCAACCAAGGAGGAAACATCTACATGTACAAACAAAATCCATAAAAGCACAAATAAGAATTACCTTCATTGTAACAGTTTTGCAATATTGAACGTGCACTTGCTAAGACAGAATGCTCGCCAAAACTAGTTTTGTTACTTGATAAAATTACATGACATGATGAACTTGAGTTGCGGTTACTAACCAACCGCAACCAACCAAGAGCGAGTTATCACGCGACATGCAATGCACTAATCATATAAAGATCTTTATCTCTGGAACGAGCAGCGGTTTAAGCATCTCTATCTCTCGAAAATTAACCATCGTGAAGTGTCACATTGAGCGTATTGCTATAATGAACAATGGCCAGTTCATTATGTTAAATAGCGCTTGGCTGTGTAATTTGTCTGTGAAAACCATGTGACGTGATGTAAATGGCGAGCGTGGGAACCAAGAAATGCAACTTGCTCCGAAGATGCAATTTTACACGAAATTTAATTTAAACATAAGTTAAGCATATTATACAGGCAGATAGCGTTTTGAACAACAACAACAAGCCATATTAATACAAACGAGAGTAGCAGAGTTACATGCAACAGTTGCCATCTTTCTACAAGAACGCATTTGATTCCGGATTGTGTGCCTGTATCCGATTGCAGAAACTTGGAGCAAATCTAGAGGTAACAAGCATTAAGTGATACTTGGCGATGAGGCACGAGACAAAGAACAATTCTATGCAACGGCCAAGTCGCAGTAATGGTGCGATCAAGAGGAACAGCGATCGGGGAACGCGCATGTTCGTTCTTCACATCTGGGTGGATATGAAACATCTAACAGCTTTAGGCAACGTGTAGGATTGCCTCTTTAGGTAGTCACGATCTACGCTTGTTTTCATCGCTCTAAATGCCACCAAAGCCATCCAAAGCCAGGTAAAGCGCACAACCGTCCAAAAACTGTGGAACTTCACTGTTGTGCTATTGCGTTAGGGACGCTCCGGCGTGCTCTATTTCGGGTCAAAATATCGTTTTTGAGTGATCGAAAAATGACAGAAAATACGTTTCGTATTTGCTGTGCACGAATGGAGCAGGAGCTGGCGCAAAATACCGGCGATCGGATCATCTTGATTTTGGGGGAGACTTTCGTAAAACAGGGCCACCAGCACGCGCTACAGTGATACAGCCAAGGTTCATCAGTTAAGCACATCAGTACAGATAGCAGTCGCTCATGGTTGTGTAAAAAAGGAAGAATTCGATCCCCAATTACCCTTGTCTTTGACGGTGGGTTGTTTATTATTTTTTTAGTATTTACCAGGTACAAATGTTAATGGTTTGCCATTGACCTATCGCAAACGTGTTGAGCAAGATGGAACTGTGGCGTTGAAAGTACTGAAGTACCATTTATTAAGTTACGGATTCTTTCTACGTTTTGCAGCGCTGCCAGAACAGAGCGGTCAAGGCCGTTTGTTTAATCAGTGGAACATCTTCGACGATCACCTGTGCACAATGTATCCATGTGACAAAAACGCATTTGGGTGTATAAATAGTACCATGGACACCAACTATCGAATGCGTGTACATTAAATTTAGGGATTGCGTTTTTGGATATTATTGATCTCTTGCGTGTACAATTCCTCTCTGTGCCATCAGGACTATTTTGAAAGGTTGGCCGTTTCGCTTGACAGTTGATGAGATGATGTTAAATATTGCCCCATTATAGCTGTACAGTCGAAGACGACTTGATTCCCAACTGACAACTGCATCATTCTGTTCTACTTATGTTAATGAAAACAATTTATCTGAAACCAACCTTCGTTTTTTTCCCAAAAAGCGTTTTAAAATAGTTTCTTTTTTTGCACTGGGTTAACGTTACCCTTCAACAATGCGCTAATTTTAATCTTGAAATTCCCAATTCACCAGACTGCTCTCTTCATACTTTTCCCGCATTGGATGTTAAACAAGGTGTAGGTTGGTGGGGTTATATGGAGTGCTGCAGTCTACAGTTTGTTAAAGCATGTTGAAAGAAAACCCTTCCCCGCTGAGATCATCTCACCCCCACCCTTTAAGATCGCCCGATGTGCACTTGTGTAAAGCGCAAAGCATTTTTGCCTTCCGCTTACCAAAAAGCTCAGAGCAAACTCATCGCCGGAGAACATCTCTCTCTCTCTCTTTCTCTCTCTCGCTCTCTCTTTGTTTTGTATCAATGAACGGGGCAGATCGTGTCGGGCACCTGATGCGTCTCGCAAACGCTGAAGAAAAAAAAATTAGTTCTCTGATTTTCTTACCGATTGCAACGGTGGGATATGAACCATGGATGAATCTGGTAGACAACGCGATCCTCGGCAACGTTTTTTTTTCCTTCTCACAAAACCTATCTCATCATCTTCACAAAACGTCCGTCACTGGGATCTATGGTGTAGCTGTGTGTGAACACAAACGGCTCAATACAGATTCGGTAGAACGGGCGCCTTTCACGTGTACGAATGTGCACCGTGCCATCAAAAGCAAACGAGTAGTCGGCTGCTGCTGCGAAACGGGGGTTGAGAGATGGTAAGCGTAATTACTGCCATCATATTAACAGTTGGGCATCTTCGGTGGAAGATGCTACGGTTCATACTATACTGGTGGAGAACCGCCACACACAGAGCCGGGGATGAAAATGAGAGAGGTTTGGTTTGCCGAGCTTTCTGTTTTTCATTAGTTTTGGTGTTTTTGTGAGTACAAGAAACGAGCCTTCAAAAACAAGATGCTTCGCTTAGGGGTGGAAAAAATTGACACACACACACACGCTCAAGTGGGGCTAGAAAAATCAGAGGGGTAGAACTGCCTCTCACCCGGATGGATCGTTCGCATAAAGGCCGAACACAATGTAGAACCGAGCAATAGTCCATCACAGGATACGGCGGTGTATACATCCGATAAAAAGCCTTACTTGCAAGAGCAGTGCAACATTGTTCTAGCGCTTACCGTGTGCGTCAACGTCAACGAAAGGGTTTCATTCTTCGACCAAGTGCCACTAAAACGGTTACGATGAAGTTTCTGGTGAGTAGTGATTAAATTGATTTTCGCCTATGAATGGCGATCTGGCATAAAATATTCTATATAAGAACTGTGCATGTGCTTTACAAGGAATGTTCGATTCTGTTAATAGCAATGTGATAGTGAACGTCAACTTATTTGAATACTATAAAGTGAATATGGTAGTTCGTGTGACAGTTGGTTTTTACATTTTACATCGTTTTCACGTCTTGTAGTGAAAAACAGAGAAAAACATTTTTTCGATAAGTGCAATGTTGGAAAACGTGTAACGTGAACATATGTATACTTATTACAGTGTTCAACCAAGTCAGCAAAACAATCGTCCACATGTTTAAAACAAAGCGAGCGTTTCGAGACACACTACAGTGTACGACTTATTTTTGTGATTTACAAACTTCGTTGTTTTCAACATGCTTGAAAGTTCATTACATTAACACTAGGTAACAGCACCCGTCAATTTTTCGGATTCTTAATTTTGGAATCAATTGAAAAAAAATTGTTACGTGAATTATTGCTATTGAAAATTCCTAAGTTTTATCTACAATTGAGCCTCTGGATTCCTCTTAAACTTTTTATATTTGATAAAATAAATATCAATCAATTTTGAGTATGCAAATGTTGTATAAACATTTCTACGAATCCTTTCAGATTGCTCGTAGAGATAGCTATATCAGAAACGTCCGTAAAACTAGTGTTAATTTGGTGAACATGGCAGATCTGCATAGATTTTTGTGTCGTAGAAGACGAACAAGTGTTTCTACACTGTATCTAGAGAATATATTGAAAGAATCGTTACCCTGCAGATACTCTGGCACAAAATGTATTGATTAACAAAATCAGTGTTTTTGATATAAGGAATCCCAATAGATCGAAACCAGGATTTTCTAACGAAAATGATCAACAATACAACTAATTCAAACAATATTCCCTACTTCATACTAGGTAGTTCTTCTCCTTCCTCCTTGGCACTACAACCTCGAACGGTCTCGGTCTGCTATTTCTGGCTTTCTGGGATTTGATTAAACCTGAGGCTAGATAGTTTGTCCTGCGTACAGGGAGGCTATCTAGATGGGATTTGAACTACGGGTTACCGTTACGCCCCTGTGGCCATGATAGTTTATTCATATCAATTATAACAAATTTGATTAAATTATAACATAGACGATTGTAAAGTTTGTCCAATTTCCCAAAAACAAACAACAAAACTTACAGTGTACAGCATTAGTTAAATGCATTACCCTGACAGCGATGCGTGCTGTTTTTGTCAATAACTAGCACGACATCACAACTGAGTATGCTATTAGTATTTTTTGCCCATATCACCGCTAAACTCAATTTAAAAAAAAAATAGATGTTCAGGATCAGATATTGCCTAGTAAATAGGGTATGTAAAGTAAAGAATATATAGTAAAAAAAAGAAGAGTTGGCCGATAAAATTAATACAATAGGACAGCGGTGCAAAAAACCAACAAGATAGGATACCTACACAATTATAGAATAAGTCCTTGCCATTTTTTTCTTGGGACTTACTTTATAGTCGCAATAGTATGAAGAACGCAACGCAACAGGTGTGAACAGTATACAAGCAATTACAAAAGACATGTTTCGAATAGCAGTAGGATTATTTCTATCTCACAATGAACGTATTAAATAACACAAAAGGAGTCAGACTGTAAAGAGAGCGATAGGGACCCGTACTCTTCATCTTCTTATTTTTCTTCTTCTTTGACCTAACGAACTATAAGGTCATTCCGGCCGTTTCTGGCTTGCTAGACTTAAAGATATCACGTGATTGGATATATAGTTAGTGCTCACTACGGGGGAACGGTCCAGATGGGATTTGAACCCCGGTTCTGCCGTATGAAGACCGGCTCCGTTGTCGCCCATTCCACTGGGCCACCTAGAGACCCGTACTTTCGATGTAATATTCGACATACATTTTACTCCTTTGCGATGAATATTTTTGCATTTAATTCATTATGTGTACCAAGCAGCAACAACAAAAAATCGTGAATCTATTGCGATAATCACTTGCATTGCAATTAACCTTACGCTTTAGCTACTGCCGTTTTGGTCCGGTGTTGACCCTTGTGTTGACAAGCGTTCACTCCACATCGCAATCATAAATTAATACTCACACATCCTTCTTCTCCCCCCTCAGTGCGTCGCTGTTTGCCTAGCCGTGATGTGCATTGAAGCACAAGCTCAGAACAATCAATACCTGCCTCCAGACAAGGGTTATGCCTACGACAAGCCGAACCAGCCGTTCCCTTCGTCCCCTCAACCTCAGAATGTTCCCCGACCGCAGCCCACTCCCGGTCGTCCAGCACCTTCATACGGCCCGCCGGCTCAGGATGATGTTAGTAGCATTACTATTCACCGCTGCCGCCGTCGGATGAATAATTTATTTGTTTTTTTTGCAATTGTTTTTCTGTGCAGCATCATCATGAGCCTGGAATGCCTTTCGATTTCCAATACAACGTGAACGACATTGAAACCCAAAATGATTACTCGCACAAGGCAGTTAGTGATGGCGATGTCACACGCGGTGAATACCGCGTTCAGCTTCCTGACGGACGTACACAGGTAGTGCGTTACACGGCGGACTGGAAGAATGGCTACAATGCAGAGGTATGTTAACCGCTCCAAACGGTGGCTGGCAGGATTAAGCGATGGTTTCCATATTGTACCTTGCCTCTTCCTTTTAGGTGTCGTACGAGGGTGAAGCGAAATATCCTGAAGGTCCTGGTCAGGGTGGTGCCAATGCAGGTGGATACAAATACTAGAAGTCGATATGTAAGAGCAGTTCTCCATTACCTATCTGAATGATGGACCTTGATGGTCCATTCTCGCGTTCGATAAGACTCGATTTTCTTCTGCAAACCATTAGAATCATCCCTATTCAATACAAGTGTTTCCTTGTTCATGCTGCATTGAGTACGTTAAGATTATAAGTAAAATAAGAGTCATTATGCAGGTAATATCCAAATGCGAATAGCCACTTACTACAATAGAGCACATTACTCGTTGTATCTGAGAATCAACCGTGGATATTGTTAGCATGCTTGTTCATTCCTAGCTAGATGGTTGCAGAATTTACCGAAGTCATCAAATACCTACTGGATGGTTCTGCGCCCATCTTCAGTGCGATAGATCACTGCATTAACTTACATTAACTCCACATCAAGCCAACTTGTTGTTTAGGACCAGTAACAGCGTACCCAGATTTTATTTCAACAAAGTGGAAAAATACAAATTGAAAAATTCGATGAGCGTAACTGTTGTACAAGGTCATTTAAGGTCAAGTGTTAAGTGTGCTACAAGCTATCTCCGAAAATCTCTGGGTATATATATGTCTATATATGTAAATATATATATTGGAGAAGGAATATTTATATTTTTTTTATTCATTTAGAACGGCCTGGCCGTATTGCGTATTGCAATTCAAGATGGTTTGAAGACATTTCCTTCACCAAACCGTGAAAGGGCACCTTATCCAGGGTGAGCTTGTAACAATATATTACAACATATTACAAAAAATCCTAAAACCAGCAGCCGATAGAGTGCCGGAAGTAGCAGCCAATCGTGCAGAAATAATTTGAAACTTTTCAAAGTAAATTGAGTTAGTTAGTGCGCCTAAATTCATAGATGAGCTTCAACGATCAGCTGGAACATATTTTCACTAATGGATCAACTAATTGACCTGTTGAAGCAAATGGTGCGCGAATTCAATTACCTCTTAACAGTAAAATGCTGTACACTTCGATTGTGTGGTCTGTACGTCTGTAGAGTATGCATAAGTGATACGATGACAATTGGCTGATCGGTTCCTGACGCGCCTGGATCTATGCAGCATAATTTTTCCCGATTTACGCTGCGATTTTGGAGTGTGTCGTTGGATTACGACGGACACTGTGCGCTATAATGGGTGTTGAAACACTCAACCAGAAGCGAATATTCCTATAAGCTATCTGTGCGAACGCGAGGGGTTCTCCTTCTTGAAGGCAAACGCTAATCATAGACATAGACTAGTCACAGACATCCTTGGTTTGAGGCTCTTCTTTGTGGCAAAAGCTTACCAAAGGATCGAGCAAGCGAAAACCGAAATGATGGTAACACCTGTCTCGACGGACTAAGCTGGACTGCATAGAACATTTACTGTCCCAGTACTCGCATACACCTCTGAGATAAATCCTTTTAGAGAACTAGACTCACCAGGTTCTTGTGGGCTGGTCATGTCATGAAAATGACACCGGCCGACCCAGCTTGTAAAGTCCTTTAAGGCCATCCACATGGACAGAGGCGCAAACTGATATGATGCGCCCACCAGAGAGACAGGGATTAGTGATGGGAACTCCGGAATAAAATCACGAATTCACTCAGACTCCACGTTTCAAAATCCAACTCCGACTCCAATCGACATTGATTGCGTTCATCTCCGGAGTACTCCGATTAACTACCCCCACCCGCCACGCCCCCCATCATCACCGCTATAATCTACATTAACTTGCGCTTCTGCCTCCGGAATCGATCTGGAGACGACTTCGACTGATCCTGGAGCCGGAACACCGCAAACTACTTCATTTTGCCCAGGCCATGTTTAGGCGGGATGCTGAATTGATGGACGTTAGCTCTAGACCGGGAGCATGTTTGTTTGTTTGAAGGAGGTAGGTTATCTAATACAATGATTTTCGAAACATCCCGTCTTCTGAATGCTAGGAAAACCCTTGCATTCAATCGCGTTTTTTCGAGTAATACGTCCGTCCTATCGATCAATGGATCGACCGTGCTCTGTCCTTTCCCCCGTCCTATACGCTAACTATAGTATAATTTCTTTTAAAATCGATAAACATGATATTAAAAATGAAATTAAGATAATGCAAGTATTTTATCCGTTATTACATTTTGCGCCCCGTTCTGACACGATCCCATTGTGACGGTATTACACACTTAGTGCAACAAATATTTCTCTTTGAAATTCTCTTAATTCTATAACTATACAGAGGAAAAGCATGGTTCCTCAACATATTCAAAATCAAAATCATATACATTAAAACATTCACTTTAATTAAACTGCACATACAACTTTTCTAACCGTTCAAACCATTTGGGCATTTGGGAAAATTGCATTAGTATTACCATTCGATCATAGAACGAAATATTCCTTTACGCCGTACTGCACAGTATATCTGCAGGTGAATGATTGTATCGCCTTCTTCTGCTTCCCAAATTGCCGTTACTCGGTAGTCACCGGCTGGCACAGACCGGGGTGACAAACGCTCATCCATCGTCCACAAGATGTCGTACGTTCTGTTCTGAAAATGGTGAGTAGAAATGTCCAAAATATAGCACTTTTTATTCGGAATGATTCAGCTCAAACCCTTCCTTCTTGATACATACTCCATGGGGACAGGGGCGAACCAGTGTCGGAAGCGATTCCGCAAAAATGTTGTATAAATATAACGATAGCGGATCAACTGGTCTCTCTCTTAAAAACTGACAACCTTCTGCCCTTGCGTTAAACAAAAATGGCTGATACTCATTAAATTTGTAATCAATTTTAATAGTGATATAGCAGAAATCTATCACAAAGGGGACTGTAATCGAAATGTTTAACATAGTGGGTTGGTTACGCCGCAGGACGGTTTTGCAGTAATGCACGACAGAACGATTATACGGTTGATCGACACACAGTATTTTCATCAGCCGCAATTGAAAAGGTCTGGAAGAGTTATCTTCAGCAACAACATCGACATAAAAGAGACACGTTAGCCACACAACGGACCAACATTTCCATTTTGATATCATCTCGTGAAAAATTCGATGCTTTGACGAAAAGTAAAACCGCCAGCAGCACTGCGTTCACCTAAACAAAGTCCAGTTATGTCCACTTTTGACGAAAAACGTGCTGTGAAATTACATGCGCCCAGTATTTAACTAAACAACAGTAAGTATAAACCCATTAAATATAACCTAATTCCATCGAGACCCATCACCAAAGCATTTAGATGATGGTGATAATCTAATCCAAAATGTGTACGACTCGAGTTACATTTTACTTTTTAGTTGTGAAATCATGTTGCATGAGTAGTGATTGTGTTCCAGAGCTAAGCACACGAGAATTATGAGTAATGTGCAATAAGACAGTAAACACATATTTAAACGCATTGAATCTGAAGACATTTGCTAACACTATGGAAACTACGTAACTCGTTTTGTTCAATTAAAATCGCCTGTTAATACTAAACATTGGTGCTTTTAAGCGGTTTCTAATCTTCAAAACTACTCCAAGATCACTAAGTAGGGTCTTATGGAGTGATGATATAAGCCTTAAGTGTCAATGAGATACGTTTTGGCGCTGTGTCAACCTAGTTGGGACGTATCATTTACTATAAACTGCTATTTGAGCGAACTCGATAATATGGCCTGGTTACGCTACGGAAACTTCATCGTGTACGTACATTCGGAGGTGAATTTTAAGGGTTTCTTTGTCGTCAACTTTGTTATGTTCAATATAATATATTTCATTTTTGTCCACATTACATGTTTCCTGGTGGTATGTGGTGTGATTTATCTTTATTTTAGTTCATACAGGTTCAAAGTCAGTAATCAATCAAAACATTACTTTCCTCGACTGTAGTTCAACAAGCTAGTTTTGCTTCTTTTACTAGGTACAAATAACCTTCAATTTCACCAACAAAACATAGTTTCGTTTGAAAGAGCCATCCTATTCAAAGATATCAAATTGATTCTTCTTACGTGATTCTACAACCTCGAAATGTCTCGGCCTCGGTCGTTTTACAACAAGTTTTATAAACGATTTTCTTGTTTTCGTTTAAGCTTAGCAAAACACTCTCTTCGTATTGTAGATCGTATCTATATATAGGGTATATATCTTTCAACATCTATATCTCCTGTTGAAGATGATCCAGCGATTTGTGACAGTCGAACCAACTAAAATTTTCCTATTTGACTGTTACTTGCGGTTCAACCGTAAAATTCTTTCGCCGGACGTCTGCTCGGAAAGGGTACTGTATCATGCAGTAAGCATTAATGTGTTTTCTAAACCGTCGATTTGAAGTATCACTTGTGTTCAAGGGCCGATTAGTTGAGATGCGTCAACAAATTTAGGAAGAGTTGAGGAAGTTGCGAGTTACGAAGAGTGAAGAACTCCTGTAGACGGTTCATGAAGTTTTTAATCGCATTTGCGATACTCATGTATAGAAACATCATGTCGAATTAAAAACTGCATTGTGTAAACACCCTACCTCGCCTTTCTAGAGCAGCATTCAGGACATAGCACTGCCTTAAGAAGCGCCAGTTCTTTTTTAAAGATTTGTCCAAAAAGAAATACGGATTATCATCCTACGAATAAAATCGAGTCAAGGAAAGCCCAAGCAAAAGAAGAAGAAGAACCAATCCAAAAACACTGCACTGTGTCGCATTTAATCACAGCAGAATAAAAAGTTTGCAAGAAAAACTAAAAAAATTTGACATAGATGTCTTCAAAACATATTCTTGAGACGAGGAACGAAGCTACATATTTCATCTGAAATACATTTGTATTCATGAAAAAGGGTCTTATTGACTAACAGCATTACAGTAAGAGCGAGACGAGTTAAATAATGATGGGCGCAAACGAAGGCGCTCATGAAACGCTGACTGGAACATACATGGTAATTCTTACATGTAATAGTTTTGATTGAATGCTACGCATTTTACATTTGAGATCATGTGTATGGGTCTGTCCTCGGGCGATGTTAGACTCTTAGATGGCTAAAAAAAGTTCATAAAGCTGGTGTATAAAACCCAAGGATACCCAAGGATCATATAAGCATAATAAAAATCATATACGCATTGTGTCAAAAACAGCTCCGTCAACTGGGCATTTTCCATTGTCGAGCTGGGATTTTATGCTATTGATATACATATCAGTGTTACATTGTTGAATCGCTGGAGGTTACTGGTTGATAAGGACCAACAGCTGAACTTTGTGGAACTCTTGCTTTTTAATTGGTTCGTTTCTCCTTAAAGTTTCTTTTAATTGGACTCCATAGTGTTTCCATTGTACCGGTGTGTATTTATTATAGGCTTTGCGGTATATTTTCAACTAAGAGAAGAATTGTTTCACCATTCAATCATGGATCGAAATATTCCCTTCCTCCTAGTTGTACCATATGTTTGAAGCTTGAGCATAGTTACGTTGTCTTTGAAAGTGAAAGTTGTAGTTAGTCGATAATCACCAGCAGGAACGGATTTTGGCAGGGTTTGTGGATCCACCCAATATTCTATATTATATGTGCGGTTCTACAACAGAATGAAAAAAAAAATTACCATCCAATCGCACCGGACTAGTACATTTGATATGCTGGCGTTCTGATTTTTTTTAACATATTAATTCCATGAAATAACTTACACCATGCGGACACGGTTTTGCGATATTCCTAAACTTCTCAAACACCACCTTAAACGCAATTTCTGACGCAGGATCGCGAGATTTTGATGATAAAAACTCGCACGCTTCTTTTTCCAAATCGAACAGGAAAGGACGAAAAGTGGAAAATTTGTATTCCGTACTAAATCTCATCTTCACATAATCAAAGCTTTCGGGAATCGTTATTGACAGGTTCAGAATAGTGGGTCGATTGCGACGAGCTATTGTTTTGCAATAGTGCAGCACACTTCGCTGATAAGGTGTATCGAGGCACAGAAACTTGGTAATTTTTAGATCGTAGTCTCTGTCGCTCTCGGTCGAAGCTTGCTGACTACACACAACATGAAGTATCCCAAATATCACATACACGCTGTTTGCAGGCTTCATGCTTTGTCGTACAACGCCGCTGTTTGCTATCTGATGTTGAAACGCTGCAGCAATAGCCATATATTTTGTGCAGGTTACCATCAATCACCATTAAAAGCAGATTAACTCTGTCTCTCGGATAGGCTGTAGCAACTATTTAACCACCGGATAAGCAATGAGAGTTTAGCTATATTTAGTATATATTTATAATTATGATCCATAATTATGCGAATAGCATTAACAAGATGGCAATTACATTTATCGAAGTAAATAATCGTATAGTGATAATGTTTAAAGGAAAATGTTGCTAGCTAGTTTTAAAACAAGCCCGACTCACACTCGTGATACGGCTTTATAAAGTCATAGATAGTTAAACCATTGTTCATTTTGCAATACATCCTTCTTCAATGTCCAAGAACAGAGCTTCCTTTATTGTCCGTCCACACATAAGGAGATTTTTGCACATCTTCTGAGCGTGTTGTTCCACACCAATGTGTGTAGCTTAAATAGGTTAGGTACGAAAACCGAGAAGTGGAAGCATGGAGTCCACTCGCTCGGAAGAACCTGATAAAATCTTCTTCTTCTTCATTGACACTACAACCTCGAGAGGTCTCGGCCTGCCATTTCTGGTTTCTGTGACTTGATTTTACCCGTAGCAAGGTAGTCAGCCCTGGGGACGGACCCGTAGCAAGGTAGTACGGGGAGGCGGTCTGGATGTGATTTGAACCCCGGTCCTGCCGTTAGAAGACCGGCGCTGTTATAGCCTCGGCCACCCGACCGCCCCCTGATCGGGGGCAGACTGATAAAATCAGTCTGTATAAAAAAAATCAATTTTCGATTTTTTTCTGCATATTTCAAGATTCATCTGGCAGCTTGCCAAGACAGCCAACAGCTTTGAAGTATCAACACGAAGAGTTATCAAAAGAGACTTTTGCACAAGGAACTCCAAGTGGTTCTTTTGAAAAAACTACTTAAAAAAATTCTATCTACTATCTGAACTAGTAGCATCGCAAAGCGCATCATTCAATGTAAGTCTAGTTTTTAGGGCAGTAGGAGTACTTCAGCAAAAAAAAAAAAAAACAAGCGTCTTAGGCATATAACGATCGTCTGAAATTAGTGCGGCAAATTTTCCTTGAATCCAATAAAACTTTGTATGTATGTATGAGATCACCTGCTTCTTCTTCCTTGCCACTACAACCTCCAAAGGTCTCGCTTCCTGCCATTACTGGCTTTCTGTGACACGATTTTATCCATAGGATGAAGACCTTTGCCTCAGCCACCAGACCGCCCCAGTTTACTTAGACCACGTCAATTAGTACATTTTTTGCGTTTTCGGGCTAATTTCTGACAAATCGATCCAATAAATACCATGTGCCTGTCGTTTAATGAGGTCTCCAAATTATTCGATTTAAATGTTTTCAAGTCCGCGGCGTTTCGTAAACGTCTCAGTTTATATGGAAAGTAGGATAACTTTTAGTATATAAGGTAGACAAATGTCGGATCATTATTGTTATTATTATTATTATTTATTTATTTATTTCACACTGGTTGCCTCGAGTTCTTTCCAGTAGCGTCAGATGCAATGAAAAATAGAAAAAATAACATATAACTAAAAGGTCATGCACGGGACGAAACACATTAGGACGAGGAAGACAATACAAGGGAACGGAATGAAGCTAAAGACATGCAATGGTCAAACAAATCACCTACTGAAATGAAGTCAGATAATGCGCGTATCCAAGGATCATTTTGAGCAAACCGCGAGTGTCGTAATGGGATGAGAAGTGGAGGGCGAACGGGCAAGCGGTAGGATGGGACATAGATGGGAATGGCTGCCAGGAGGGTAGGGGAGTCAATGTTGGCAAGAAGGATGTTGGCAATAAATAGCCTGCGCGCCTGACAATGACGGTCTTTTAAGCCAGCCAGTCCCTGCAATTGACACCGTACCGAGTATGGAGGAGAAGCAGCACTGGGGTCGTTTAGGAAGCGCCTTACTGCGATTCTAGAAAACTTCCGTTGTACCCTCTCCAACCTATCCATAGAAGTGACACCTGCTGGGGACTAAACGACCCTGGCGTAGTCCAAGATTGGACGGACCCAGCAGCAATACAACGCCCTCAAGCACAATGGATCAGACGCCATTCGGGTGATGAGGCCCAGTAATTTGATGGCTCGCTCGAGGACTGAGTTGATATGTGGCTCAAAAGACAGTTGGTCATCAAGCCATACACCAAGGTCCTTTACCAGAGCAACACGTGGGAGTGGTGAGCTACCGAGCTGGTAGCCATAAAGCTGCTTGTTGTGAGAGCGGCCGAACGAGATTACGCAGCATTTTCCTACACAAAGGATGAGCCCGTTAGAGGAACACTAATCCGCAAATGCATCGGCGTAGCTTTGAATGCGAAAGGAAGTCTTGAGATGAGGACACAGGAAGATAGAACTTAACACCGTCAGCATACAACAGACATCCTTTGGGAGGGAGCGACTTGATGCAGTCAGAGATGAAAAGCGAAACAGTAAAGGACTTAAGACGCTGGATGGTGAGGATGAATCAATTAATGAATTAAATTATTATCTTAGATTTTCTGAAGACAGGGCAGGCAGGATTGGACATCATACATACAGAAATTACAGCTATTTGGCAGAAATAAAGCGACGAAGACTTCCATAAACGAAATCAACGAAAGAATGGGCTCCCATTGGGTATCCAGTACCCTGCGCAAACTTAGTTTCCGTTGTTCAGTAGCATTTTTTTCTATCCCAGACAATTTTAAAACAAAAGACAAAAAAAGACTCTTGAGACAGATTTTATGAACAAAAGCTTATACAAATATACAATAATCATTTTTTTCTGCTCATCGGCCTGCCATACAACGTTAAGTATATAGGACTTACATGACTAAACTGCTTACTCCATTTATCTAAAAACCGATCTTATCGTGAAGAAGATCCACACCACCATTAGCTAGATAGTAAACTATCTAGCTATCCACGGTAATTAAACTTTATGTTCCATATCTGTTCTACTTTTACAGTCTGCTTACAAACAGAAACATATCACTTCAAGGTCGCTATGGGATAATAATTTTTGTAAACACACACACCGCCTAATTAGTTCGTACACATTCATCATTGATCAACCATCTAGCATCATTAAATAAAATGCAGGTAATCATGCTCTAGAGAAACTTGCATGTGCATCTGAAACTTGCACGCTATCTAGTGAACGGCTATCAATAGCATATACTGCAACAGGCTTCGTTAAATTGCTGTATTGCGGCACTACTTTTTTTTGCAACTGGCCAGCACAGTACGGTACGGATCGCAACCAATCACGGTGTTGAGAAAATGCTGGGAGGTGATCCCACAATCAACGACAGCGATGTGGTGCTGACTGCTAATCTTTAACGTTAATCACGAAGCAATCACCCAGTCGAATCTTCATTTTATTTTTCGTAATCGGGTCTTTCAAAGTTAAGCGATTGTACTTTTGCTTTTGGTGCGGTGACATCGATCGGATTCTATCCATGCCCAGGCTGACAAGGGTTGGCAAATGTTGTCATCAATTTGCCACCATTACCATTACCAAACGGTTTGACAATGCTTCTTCCCGCTAATGAGGAGTTGGTAGGGAGCTGTGCTACGTATAGGCCCGTGGTAGGATATTTCAATTGAAGAGGATCAATCGAACGTCATGATACGGTGCATCGGTGAGAGGAATGAACTGATTGAAATTGGAACTAGAACTTCGTATAAATAGTTTGCCGAGTGGTTCCAATCAGTCAGTGTACGATTCTTTGCCAGCTGGATAAGAGAAGCTAGCCAGAGCAGGATCTTTCGGAGGTGCAAAGTGTAAATTCGTGTTTTGTTTTTGCTGTGTCCAAACAAATGTATAAAGAAAGTGAACAGTAATATTGAAATTATTCGTAACGTGATATCAGAAGCAAAAGAAGAAAGCAGCACGAGTCGACACATAAAAAAAGATTTGTGGTTAAATAGTTTTTAAATACGTTCCAAATCATAGCAATGCTAAAATTACCAAAATGTGCAAGTGTGCTAAAGGTAAGAGTAGGGTAAGATAAATAAAACACATAACTTAAGTAAGGTGTGAAGCGAATACTGGTAAATTGGGATAAACATAAACATTCCTTCAGGACCCTAAGCTACGTCAAGACCGTTGTTAATTCACAATTGTACCGTTCTCCCATACACAACTTAACCGTGAAGTAAAAAAGCCAAGGAAGTGGTAGGGTAAAACCTCTTGTGGTAGTAACATAAAAAAAAGAAGCATCGAGATTAGCATCTTTGCAAATTAAAGCCAAAAATTTTTGAATCGTTCGTAATTTCCTAAACAAGAGCTCTTGTAAAAGATTTTCTACAGAAGTTGTCATAGAACATTAATAATGCTGTAATATTGGTATGTTTTGTTTCGAAACTTAGTTAATCGAGTTTTCTAACTCAATTATTAGGATTTTGTTAAATTCTTGACTATTGCTCGTTATCTTAAGAACCTTTCTGTAAGTCGTAAATGAATAAACAGACTTACTTATTCTACCGGATTGGAAGGTCGGTCGTTGGCAACAGCGGTACAGTCCAGACGGGGGATTCGACACACGGTCCTGTCGTATAAAAGATGCTTTCCTGTCGTGCCACTACTAGTTTGCCACCAAACATTTTTCTTCTTCAGAAGTTGTAGCCATTTTTGGCACTACAACTTCCTAAGCACCCGGCCTGAAATTTTGGCTTACTGTGATTTGATTTCACTTGTAGCTGAATAGTCAGTCCTATGTCCTATGTGCGGGAAGGCGGTCTGGAAGAGGTTTTATCCTCCGTCCTGCCGCCGCTATCATCTCGATCACAGGACTGCCAACCCAAAATGATTACTTCTGATATGGAGGTAAAGTTACCAACTATACCATCACAAACTTGGTGGCTCGAAGTGCTTACACTTATTGTGGGCGAATTGATGACACTTGATTGTCCTCCCGTAGGCAGGTCAGACTGCCACAGCTATTGATAAAACCCACTCAAGAATGTTAGCAATACCATGTGTTCTTGAATGCCTTGCTAATGTGGAATGAATCCTCCATCAGCTTTATGAGCTTTTCTGTGTGTAATAGACCAATGCCTACGAAAGCATCAACCATTTCCAAAACCCAACGATGCTAAGCTTAGAAGATCATGGTTCGAGCTTTCATGAGAAAAAGCTCCATTCCAAGCTTGCACAGTACAAAAGCTCACCATTTATAGCATTCATCATATTCATTTCTCTACGTAGCATTGCTGCTATATTCTTCTCGTATCCGTCATTATGCGAGTTGAGGCCGAGGCTCCAATCAACTCGTACTTACCGCCCGCTCATGGTCATGGTCACGCTGGAGAAGGTGGGCATCACGATGATCACCATACAGACTTAGTACCACCATCCAGCAGCTACGGAACACCCGATTCGAGTTACGGTCCCCCGCATCATCAGTCCGGGTTTCATCCGGATCATCACGAGTACGACGAACATCACGATCACCATGATAACCACGATGATAGCGGATCCTTTGAAGATGTAACTATTCACTGAAGTGCATAGTTTTATTTTTCGGCTATGTCCTTTGACTATACCGAACCTTTGTTTTGTCTTATTCAAGGAACCTGCTAAATATGAGTTTAGCTACGAGGTCGATGACGAAGATGCTGATCTGTCTTTCGGACATGAGGAAATGCGTGATGGAGATTACACCACTGGGAAATATAACGTGTTGCTTCCTGATGGGCGTCGACAGGTAATGGGCAAAGAAGCGCTGTTTTTAGTTGTAAATGTAATTGAAATATTTTCTCACCTCGGTGTTATCGTGCACAGATTGTAGAGTACGAGGCGGATCATAAGGGATATAGACCGAAAATTACGTACGAAGGAGGAGACGAACATCCTCACCATCATGATCATCCTCACGAACACGGACACGAGCATGGGCATGGTGGATATTCGAAGGAAACTCCGCACACTCAGCTCGGCTATCCCAGGGAATCGCACCATGATTTTGAGCATAATGGTATTGCGCACGGTTCGAATGAGTACGATTCGCATGGACACGATAGCGGACATAGCCGAGCGGATCACGGAATTCACGACGGGCATCGCGGCTACGATAGCAATGCACACGAGAACCATGGCAACGGGCACGGCCATGGACACGGGCACGGACATAATGGGCACAACGGCCACAACGGTCATCACCATAACGGCCACAATGGTCATCATCGCAGAAGAAGCAGCAATCCATACAACCATCAACACCCCACGAACCATCACGCCAATGACAATCATCGCCACAATGGATACCACTAACGCTATGACTCTACCGGAAAGGAAATTCGATTGATCGAAAATGACTAATACGCATTAATGAACTGGAAAAATAGTAATGGCGTGCTGGAATCTGAACATTTTATAAAGCTTCGTAAAATATGTATTCAGATTCAGATTCTTGTACGTCAGCTCACTTGCCACAATTTTATCCCCCGATGGGGGAAAGCAAGATCCTGCGGTACGCGAATCATTTCCATTGCTTTAGTTTGTAACCAACAGCAATCTTATACGGCAACCAGCTAATTTATAAGCTTACGAATACGCAATACATGCATCCTCACAAGACGAAGGACTCCAAAGCATAATTGGTGGTGTATGCGTCATTTTCTACAACTCGATGACATTACGAATCTGCGTAGCTGATCTCATTAAAAAGGTTGACTAACGCAATAGAAGCAATGAAAGTCGCTCCGTCGGTTAAAAGCATAAACATTTTGAAATTGAAATTTATAAAAATTGAAGAAAACATTTCACAACCCGCTGTGCTGTACTGTGCCATATCATCGTCTTTTCGCCCTACACGATCGCATCGATTCTTGGGAATCGGTATTATCTGTAATAGTACACTTTCTACGGAGTTGCACGTGATTCAATCACCGAACGAGACGAGCCTTCGGCCAGTTTTGCCGCCTAGTGGGTTCATACACCATCATTGCTACACCTGGCGAATCTGCAAGCCTCATCGGAGATTTAGCGTTCTTCGGCGACGTGATTCGTGCTGTCAAAACATAATTGACGTCATATTTTACCGGTAAGCGCGCCAAGCAATTTGTTATTTGAACATTCTTTCCAACCTGGCAAGCTCGGCGAAACGTTAGAAGCCACCAAATAGGTTGCACAACAGTGATGATGCGCCAGCATAAGTCGTTCGAATTCGTTCAAATATAAATTTGAAAGGCGGCTTGTGCGCTTGTGCATCCACCGACCATCTCTGGCAGAATGGATCGTAACACTCCGCTCGTATGCGTTTTTCATTTTCGATGCAAAACCTCCGAGCAAATTAGAGCTCTCACCAGAGAGGCTCGAAAAGAGTATCGGTGCTAAAATTAGAGACAATTTAAGGGTGGGATTTTTTTTTTTTTTTTGGGATTGGTGTAGCAAGATGGTTTCTCAAAGCCTTAATAAAGGATGATGGAAAATGGTTAACATTTGCAGCATAAAATTTTCAGTTCTATTAATCATGAGTGATATGTGCGAATAACATCAACGATTTCAGGAAAACGAATCCACGATGGTATTTGATAATTAGAAACTTATGTTAACTACACCTGTTCAATACACCTGTGGCATCGCTTCTTCTTATGCAATTCGTATTATTCATTATTGAAGCAAAAATTGAATGCAATCATATGAAACCTTTTTCATGACCTGCAACACGAATAACAATTTAGACAACCAGTGACTACCAGTCGAACGAACGAATATTTTTTGTATAATCCCGTATTTTTTAAATTTAACCTAATTGCCTTTAGCCTTGACCTACACCTAACGCCAGATTATCTGTGTGTTTGAGCTGCAGTTGAATATTCAGGGCCAATTTGAAATTCCATGCGGATCGATCACCCACACACAGTTGTGGACTCCACCATCAAGTATTATGAAAAAAAACCCTTCACTTCAATCTAAACCTTCAAATAATTCAATCGATCACTATGTATGTAAAAAAAAACAATTCCATTTTTATGATAAATTTCGATATTTTTCTATTGCTACAACAAATACACATGCCTCAAATTATCATCATTTTAATCGGCAATTAAGGGAAACAATGAAGGTCAGTTAATGAAACACAATTTGTCACACCATCCCTTTTACTGCGTCACAAAAGTTCAAGGGCACATAATGTACGTCACTTTCTGTTCCCTCCTATGTGTAAGTCTATGTTATGACGGTAGGACGAAAATTATCCTACCTCTGTTCCGTATAACAGATTCCGCAAGCTACTAATCGAAACAAAAACTGGTTCCGGTCGTTAACGAAAGCCACTGCTACTGCTTGCGTCCCACCTACGTCTGCCACCTTGGCATCTTGGCAGACCAGTATCACATGCAGAGGAGGATACCACTTACCAAAAATCAATTCTGGTGCAATGTTTCAACTAAAGTGCCTCAATTAACGACGCGTTCCACAAAAACGGAGCTAAGCAATGCGCCGAAATGTGCGGGTACACTACCGATATTTTGTAATATGTTTTTTCGGGCACTGCTCCCTCTAGCCAAACAAATGGGAAACTTTTTGGGAACGATGGCACACGTAAATCACTGCAAACCATCCATTCACTTCACCTTCACGATGGTGCGTTCATCCATTTGTTTTACCTAAGGAAAATGTGATTTCATATTTTAGTAACGGTATGGGAATAGAGGTGAAGAATCATGCTTTTCAACAATGGCTAGCACAAATTTAGATAGTTGAAGCAAAATAAATTACTCGACGAATGTAAGATATGGTTATACTTTTTAATACCTACGTTTAACTATTTCTTGATTGACGTTGATCAATAATTTCATTTCCTGTATTGTTGGGCCAATTGTAACTTATTCTCACGTTATGTGAACCACGTTACTCAACTAAGGTAACAACAGGTTCAATGTTATATGCAAAAGAATGGTAAAAATAGAGCCACCTGCCCAACAACGCTATGGCACGCTTTGTCTATCTAGAATGGCTTAACAAGCGGCTGAATGTGAACCAGAATGGGTGAACGTTGAAACGATGGCGTCTAGTGATTTGGATTATGACAAAAAGCTGACTTTTGCCACACTGAATCAGAGCACACTTCTGGGAAGTGAACCTTGACCTGAACCCCATCGTTTCAGCTAGACAACTCGCAACTGCTCTAGCCCGATTCCCCAATACGGGTGGTACGTAGCTGTGAGAGGGCACCGCGCGCGCGTCTACCAGACTGCCATAATAGTAATCATGAAGCTTGTAGGAAGATACTTTCAAAAAGCTGCCTGTCAGGGTCCAACCGAGCCGTTGAGCCCCAGAGTGTCTTCCGTTCTGTTTGCTTACTTAGTGCATAATTTGGAAAGTTGCTCCATTTGCACTGCCTGTCTCGCTAATGATTGCAAAAATCTACCCTTACACGCCACGCCGCTCGCCGAGGATTCTTGAAGCCTGCAGCCGATCATTCCAATTTGTTGCTACCCAAAGGGTGGGTCACAAGGTTACAGACGGAACAGCTTTTACAGTCGCATCAACGACCTATCGAAAACTATCATCGGCGTTTTGCTGAGCCCCTGTGCGAGCCTCTGTTTCGAATGCTTGATGAGCTGATGGCAGATTAAATTGTAATTATTAATTAAATGCATCTAATGCGACAGGCAGCGATTGTTGGAGGCTCCATGATGCGATGTACGAGATAATGGTGCTCGTATGTACATGCTGTAAAATTATAACAAATGTGCGTGAAATGCACTATGATTGAGCTGATTTTGTTGCGATTGCCGTAGCTTCAACGAGTAGTCAAACATTACATGGTCAAATTCGATATGCTCAGATTAAGCGAAGATCGCCCTAGTCTCAAGTACATTTTAACGCACCCCGCAAAGACCTCTCACTTAACGCCGGGTATAGATTGTTTTTAAGTAATTTTGATTCCATGCCGCTCGCCTACCTTTACACTAGCCGATGCTGCTGCCGATCAATAGCACGGCACCGCAAGAGAATTAGAAAGGAGAGCAGGGAGGGGGAACAGAAAAAGGCTTTGGCTATATGAGAAATCTGAAAGTATATGATTGGTCAAATATTGGTTACTGTGTTTCCCCCTCGGCAAAAGTCTACATTTGTTTAAACAACTAAGCACCAAATGAGTACTAATTGAAGGTTGTACGGTGATGATTTTCGCGCGCAAATGTCAGATTGAACATGTTTCGACACGGATTCGGATTTGGGGGCGATGATGACCGCCCGTGTCGTGGGATACCTGTGTTTCCACCAAAACCGTTACAGACTTTTCCCAAGCCATAGTCGCTGACTAAAGCATAAAACTACTTAAGTTCATGGACACATTTCGGGTTCAGCGCGAGCATAATTGGGTGCAATACCGTTGTTTTATTACGTGTCACGCCATAAACTGTCCCATTAGACACTTAGGTAGCGCTAATGTTTGATACAAACATAAATGTTTGATGTTCTAGAAAACACGATTGCTTATGATTTGCTTTAAGTAGTGTTATGCTTAATGATTCTTGAATTAGTTGGCCCTGCACGTTCTATTCCCATAACTAAGTCAGATGATCTACGAACTGACTCTTATTTATAACATCACTTCCCGTTATACACACAGCTAAATTGCTATCTTAAATCTTATCGACCATTTTTTATAAACGATTTTAGAGTATGTTCTGATAAATAAGAGTACTAAAAAATAGGGAGGACATACTAATTGAAAGTATTGGTTTCAGCAAATATAGCGATACAGCGATGGACAATATAGAATAAGATCACTTTAATATCCGACTTTCTAACTATAGCTATCAATACATGTAATAGGCATAATTAAATCAAAATTTTACAGAAGCTTTTTCAAGATCAATATGATAATTTTATACAAACATTCACCAATCATTGAGTACAAAACGTTCCGTAATCATTGAGTACAAAAAACCACCAATCATTGAGTACAAAACGAAAAACGTAAATAAAAACAAACAAAAAATGGTGACAGGAAATTCTATTTATTGTTAAATATATATTGTATGATTTTGTCTATTGTTGTGTTAAAGTTTATTAAGTCAAAATGAAAAAATAAGATGTCTGAAATTCACTAACACCTTTTTATTAAAAAAACATCAAAAATTGATTTATGAGATATTTTTATGAGAATGATAAAAAACCAAAGATCAATTTCTCGATTAATCGAATGCTAATATCTTTTCCCGAATATCGTAAACTAAATTTTACAAAAAACGAAGATTCTTTGAATATCGACACCATGGCCTCATTTCAAAAAGGTGGTCTTATTCTTTTGTCCATCACTGTACCCTCCTTTAAAGCAGTAGCGAATCGTGACACTCGGAGGAGGAACACATCGCCTTACTGGGCTAGAATCTGAGGCCATGCAGAGACATTATACGAGGCAACGAAACGCAAGGTTATCTAAATCATACACCTAGATCGATATCCTTGGAAAGTTAAGGACTCTAAACATTTACATGGTTTAGTTATACTATTCATGGCTGTATCAAGTGGAATCAGGCCTGAGGGTGATCGGCCGGGGGTGGAGGAGTGCAGCTATGGACTGTGTCTCATCAAAACGGATTAGAAACCAGGCCATGTTTCGTCTGGCCTGCCATTTCTGGCTTTCTGTGACTTAATTTTACCCGTATCAAAGTAGTCAGAGATGAGATTTGAACCCCGGCCCTGCCGTGTGAAGACAGGCGCCGCTGTCGCCTCTGCCATCGGACCGCCCCATCATCCGCCCCTTGTTCAGAGTATCGTCTGCTATGATGAATTTATTGATCATTTGCATGTAGTGCGATTGATGTTGTCTGAATATGTCACGTATATCACAAACTCTTTGACTAATTAACTAAAGTTAGTATTTTATCATCCATTGACAAAAAGGATTATTCCATACTATTTCGCCATTCAATATTATGATTCTCCTTAAAACGACCCAACCAAAATTTCTATCAATACTATTCAATGATTAGCTTGAGCTAACTATACGATACTATGCCATACGACTATTCCACCCTTTTCGGCATAGGCAAGAATATTGAGCTATTGAGCTATGAGGAGCTACAGTCACAAATAGCGACCTACTCAAGGCGGGACAAGTAACAATTATAGAGGCACTTAAGAAGAAAATAAGGTAAATTAATTTAACGAAGTGCATTAGAGGTTCTCTATCAATCTTTTGAAGAACCTCCCAAAACGTGTAACACTTCGATTAACAATCATCATTAACAAATTGGCAACATCGAACGGACCAGTAGTGATAACGGCGGCCTTCACACAGCAAGATCCGGTATCAAATCGTGTTATCCATTAGATGATCCAATTTATCAAACAAATAGATAAACCCATACATAGCTTTATAAAATGCACAAAAAACCACTTCAACACAGACAGTGGCGATTTTGCACAAGCGATTAACACAAAATAAGCCACTTAAAGTACAAAAATAGCAACAAAAACATTCCGTTGCCGTTTCAATTAAAAGCACTATCGTACTTTTAACAGTTCTTTAGTTATTCACCTTCTTGACGCAACCATGGTGGGCGCCTTTTTTTATTTTACGGCAATATTTCAAAGTGCAGCTTGACGTGGGAGTTGCTAGAAATGCTGCCCGCTCTATCATCTTTACGGGGCTTCAATTAGCTACCCGTTGCATACCACAACCTTGTTACAGCAACCGTACCATCCGTACATTCACGACCAACGTTTTCCCTTTCGTTTGGTGTGCCGGCCGGCCATCCGAGCGAAAATTTCTGCATTTGTCCCAGCTCCGTCACTTCACTTCAACACCCGACGATGCCTCAGCGTATTAGTATATGGCTCAATCAGATTAATGATTTCAATTCACAGGCAGTGGTTTTTTCGCTGCTGCTCGTCGCCATCCGCTCTATCGCGATCTTGTGCAAAAGTAAGGCATTAACAATGCAGCCCAGTAGTGCATCACTTTGGTGAATGAGTGTGTGTGTGTGTTTGAATGGATCACACTCTTTCACTAATTTTTTACTCAAATAAGTAGCTAAATAAATAGTCAAAATCTCAAAAATCTGGTACATAGAATTGTTGTTTCAAATAATCGGTTACGTCCGCCTTCGGTTGCGGTTCACAAGTCGTAGGCTTGTCGGAGCAGCCAAACAGCCATCCCTGCTGTCAGAACAATTTCAAGCTTCACTCCTGCGCAGTGAACTGAACACGTTCGCCATTTGATGTATCAAGGGTCAGCTGTAGACAGGTAAAAGGAAATCTGTTTACCAAACACTTGGCAGACGTTCAAACGACGGCTTGCACTATTAACACCGCGGCGTATTTCAAGTTCATTCATACTCTACCACCTTCTTCAGGGTCGCGTTCTGCGGTATCGGTAAAACACTTAGATGCAAAGCGAAACATCTAGTCCTTCGACCAGGAGAAGAGCTTCCTTTCATGTTCAACCTCCAACCATGCTCGGTACAAGAACACCATTAATTATTGCGTTAACTAATTGTGTTGATCGTGAAGGAATGAAACATTCAACAGCGCATCGCTGGACAGTGTTGATCGCTGGCGGTTCAAAATTTGGTCGGTTCAATATTTAAGACACCTTAAGGCTTTTTGTCTTACTTATTTTACTCTTTTATTAGTCGGAAACTTTTGACATAATGCTAGAGAAAGGCACATTAACTGAGCCAAATTGTGCACTTGTATAAATTTGAATGAAAGTCAACAGCGCCTTACTACGTTGGTCGCATGACCGCAGATGCAGGAAATAAAATTTTGTGCCGGTTTTCAGTCAGAAGCACAATTTGGAATCAGGCCAAATTTTGTTTCAGCAAGCCTCATAATATGAAAATAAAGCGAAGTTTATGTAATTACCTCGTTAGCCTCACGATCTATCAGCTCGGTGGATAATTAACGGTGGTAAATGTGGTGCAGTAATTTAACTCTTTGAATTCTTTCGGATTGCCTAGCAGAAAACTGTGTGTTCAATCAACTCAAGTGTTTGTGTGTGTGTGTGTGTGTTTTTGATGAATTCGAGACAGTCTGTCATGAGACCATACACAGATCTCAAGGTCATCTGCATTGTGTGATAGTACCTTCTATGGATATTTTAAGGGTAACAATCTGTCAATAAATTCATATTCCGTCGAAACTGAGAGACAACCTTAGCGCAAAAATGAAAGTACCGCTCAAACACACACACACACACGGGCTGGGTGAGTGGTACTCGGTGGTATCTATGCATACCCAACCGTCTGTCTCTGATCCGCTTTTTCGTCCTCTCTGTACAGGCAGGAAGGGTTAATATTGTTATTAATCAATCAATTTGTCGCATCACAATCGTATGTTACCTGTTTTAAGCATCGTTCCAAAGATCCGCAATCAAAAGAAATGAGATAAACGAAATTGCTTTTGCCACGCCGTCTCCATGCCATGTTCGACCTTACCGCTCAATAATGCGGAATTACGATCCCTCTCTCGCGCCCTCTCTCTCTCTCTCTCTCTCTACCATGTAAGGAAGGGTAATAAGCAAATCAATGTCATTTGTTTTTCAAGGAAGAGGATCGACACTTTAGCGCCATTTTTGGAAAATGAATTAAACGTTCCGAAATTAAACGATCAATTAAGAGGTTAGCGAAAGACTGCCCTTCTCCAGCTGCAATAATTGAACTTCGCCCAACATCGTCCACCACCAGCCAGCCCTCCGACTGAATGCCCGCCAAATATGCTGGCTGCAGAAGGAACAACGGGTTAAAGATGACCCACTCTCCGGACCGCCGAAAACAATGAGTGTTAAATGACAGAGGTGAATGCGCACCGCAACGCTACACCCGCCAGACATACATAATCCTCCCACGAATACGTGGATTATTTGTACAGCGTTCAATAGGAGGAATGCGTAGATATACGATATACGGATGGAATACGATTTCACGTGGTCATGATCGTGTTCGATAAATTTCATTCATCGAAACATTTGGATGCATATCCTTGACATTGTATCGACAGTCGATAGCGCTATTTACTGATTTTTACATAACTTGATCTATGAGTCAAGCTAATCATGCAATTCGGAAAGGTAATTTTCCTGACTCTTGTCCCGTAGAAGAAACAGACCAGCGATGTTACAAGTAAACCGGTATCCTAACGAAACAGTATATCACTATAAACTATATCGAAAACCCTCATGTGACGAAAAGGACTGATTCGACTTGATGTTCATTAAGTAATTGAGTTTTAAAATAGCGATAGGTATGCACAAATTCTAGCATGGCAAAATGGTTCACCTTCTGTCATTCACAAGTGTCTGAGCACACTTTACCTATCGATCGAGCAGAACCAGATTCGATCAGCTGTCGACATGATCCGTGAACCTTACAACTTGCCGCATCGAAATAGGACCGGTGCTTGTATGACCAGTCTCTGTTGCTCCACATTTGATTGCCAGTCGGCATTCCAGCCTATGCTCTCCAGTGGTTCTCATCATCGTCATCATCGTCATCATCATCATCATGTTTCAACTGACCCTCAAAAGTTCAAATCAGTTTGCTCAGGGTATCGATTGTTCCAGTTTCCAAACGCAGGTTTCATAAATCAAAACAGAAAACACAACAAAGAGAATTACGGAAAGGTCAACTGTAAAATTCGTGATTTCGGCGGATGCTAACCTGTTGGTCAGTGCGCTATGTTTGGTAATTTATTCGAGATTGCAATAATGCTCCTTTTTACCTGTGTTTATTTTTTCATTTTGAAATCACAATTTATGTACCGGTATTGGGCACATCAATCTGTTTCGATTAATTTTTAGTACGAAGATTCAACTAATCAGACGGTGCGAAAATAATTGTAATTAACTAGATTAAGGATTGAATTTATTTATTTATTAATGATGACGGACGGACCGTGAATTAAATTCACGAAAAAAACAATTAAACAAAATTAACAAAATTAACTAGACATTTCCTCCTAGTTATTTGCAATATCCCGGCCATGCTCGGTTAGATTAAGGATCTATGTAAATAAAAAAAAAACAAAGGCATATGAAACTGTCACGACTGCATTCACTAGCGATTATAAGTACGCTGAAAATATCGAGCAACGTACTAATTGACTCTAGTAATTGGCGATTCAATGACATCGCCAGAATGACAGCCTTTCAGACCACGTAGATTGTTCAAGTTCAACCGGTTGTGTGGATGTACTGTAGTAGCAATTTCGTACATGCGAGGATTTTCGTAACCGTTTATACATTCCGTTCCAAAGGAATAGCAGCATTTGAAATACCAGCTGCACATTCTATTTCATATCAATTTACACGTACGGAGATTGCTCCAGAAGATGTAACGGCAATCAGAAACACGAACCACTCTTCACGGCAGCCATTTTCGATGCAGTCACCATCATGAGGACGAGTGGCCGTGCTGCACACTATGCACTTATTGCACAGCATTTTTACACGCATTATATTCACTCGGTGCAACTGATTTATTTGAAAGCTTGGTTTCCTGAGGTTGTTGTATTTTTGCCAGTTGACGTTTATCGAAATGGTGGCTCGGAGAACGTCATTGGGAGGATATCTTACTGAGCTGCAAGTGTCTTCTCTTCTTATTTAAAAAAATTGCCTGTTTGTTTGGAAACTCAACTCGGAGGGTAGCGAAGCATCCCATACTGCTGAAAGATTACATTAATAATCTACCTAAATTGCCAACAACGCGGCACAGTGTAATACAATATCATCACGACGTTTATGCTCCAGATTATACAAAAGCAGTGGAGAAGCCAGCAATGGTAGAGGTAATTTGTAGGAACTTATGAAAACTTAAATATTTCATCGAATGATGCGCCTTCGATGGAAATTGTAGCGATATGAGCGAATTTTATGTATATTTATAACACTCTGTCAATTGAATACAAATTTCGATTTCTTTAGTTATTACCAACATTTTGCTATTCCAAGCGCTTCTTATGAGAAACTCATTAACACACATTTCATTACAATTATCTACTACTAAAAGGATGTATTAACAGTCGTAATGTGTGGAAGTTTTTTGTTGTTCCATCGAACAAAACCGTGACACGATGCACGGTCGATCATGATTTTGGTGAAGAACAACAGCAAACAGCAAACCCCCTTAAATATGGTGTGAAAAAACGATTGTAAAGTGTTAGTCTATTTTACAAGCATCATAACGTGCTTGTACTTCGCAAGCCCTTCCTTACGGATCTCGAATGCATAAAGAATGAACCATTTAAAAAGATTTGTAAACTTTTTCTGACCTGCGTTGCGCGTTAACCGCCAGCAAAACGCTTGTCGCACACAACACATGAGTGTTTCAAATGGGCTAGGTTACAATATTAGCCAAGGCACAGAGCGGTGGCATACAGCACCATCAGATCCACTTTTCCCATCGGCTGTTCTGTTACACATTCTGTTGTACCGCGCTGCTAACCGCGCTGATACGGATACGTGGACAATGAGTGAGAGCTTCGCTAAGGTGTCTGATAATCTCTTCAGCCTGCGATGCGATGCTGAAGATGGAAACTGTGCGGAGGTTCTCGCCGCCCCACGATGCTACAGAGCCCCAAAAGCATACACTTCTGGTTCAACGCTTTCGGGTTGCGCTCGGATTCCGTCCAACTGCGCACGACAACCGCGTGGTACGAGACCGGCGCTCGTGAAGTACTCCCTTCCATTCAGAGAGTGGTCTGATGAGTACTCCATTCTCTTTTGATCATCTTCAATCTCTACTACGGCCTACCGATGCACACAGCCGGCGAACGTTCTCTAGGCTTTATTCATTTTTTAGACATGAAGCATTTTTTGCTGCTTTTACAAAAAGCGAGATGCACGCGTTTCGCGATGGCCATGCTCGTTCGTTCGGTCGGTCGGTCGTTCCTTCCTTCTCACCCAACTCATCTTTCGGCGTTGGGGGGCTCAGATTTGGAAGCCTTTCTCGGCACGCTTATGGATGGCGCGAAAATGCCCGTTTCCCGTAGTAACTGCGTCCAACCGCGCCACCAAACCACCGGCCACCAGAAAGAGACAGCATTGGCAAAGAAGATTCATTTACTTAGTAAACTTTGTTGGACCGAAAGTACTGGCAGCTAGCTCACCATTTGGTGATGCTGCGCCGAAACCTCGTATATATACCGCAGATAGGACTGTATCAACCCATAAACAAATTAACCATCATCAAGAGCACAAACTCGAGCGCAGTTCAGTCGGTGCAGTCCAGCGAAGATTCTAGCTCAGTTCCTGAAGTTTGTTCAAGTGTTTTGTTCTAACGTGACATTCTAACCACGAGGATAATATCCCTCAAAACGTGTTGTGTTCCAACAGTTTTATTAACTTACCAGTTCTTTTCTCTACATCCATACAAAATGAAGGTATGCAATTTTATGCGAACAGTTTGGATTTTTTGTTAGAAAACAGTGAGTCGAATTGTGTGAACAGTAACAGTGAAACAGTATTTTTTAAGCGTTTTAAACGGTCATAGTTTTGCATTGTTTGGCAATATTATTATCTTGCTCGTTATCGAAACAATTTTGGAAATTAAAATCTGGTGGCTTTTTGCAAAGGTTTTCTTATGGGACTTCAGTGTGTAGCAACGTGCAGCATGTTTTTTTTTAGAAACTGTAAAAAGTGTTTATAAATAGAAGAATGTTTGCGAAATGATGTGATATTTCTGCATGAAGTTGTGCAATGTTTCACGTTATTAAAAACTAAAAACAGTCCATGCATTTGACCATGGATCTTAAACGATAATATTTTTATAGCTGTTGAGATTTTGAATGATCATTAAAAACTTAAAATTCAGTTTAATTAAATTTAATTAACTTATTTATTTATTTAAAGTATGACGGCTAGAAATTTTCAATTCATTTAATACACAAAAAATTAAAAAGATTAAATCATTAAACAAACAAAGCACAATATTACACAAAACAAAAATATTCAAAAAAGAACATTAAATTAGGCCGCGGCCTGGCCTTTCCAGCAGAATAGAAAAATGAACATTAAATTCTTTAATTTAAGAACACTAATGTTCAACGAATGTAGTAAAACAAACCAAATCAATTTAAATCGATCAAAACGATCCTATTGGCAAAGCAGACATATTTGCAAACAATTTCACACCACGCATGAAATATTTCAAACCATGACATCTTGCTAGCAACGCTTCACACATTTCAGATCCACCCATTATTGAGCAATGTTGCCAAAGTGACGTAAATTGAGGTAAAATAATGCGATTTATAAAAAAAATACGCATGGTCACACATAGAAGCAAAAACAGTTGACGCGAAACACCAGTACACTCAACCGTGACGCCAATCGCAGGCGGTGGTGAAGGTGACTGAATCAGTTATGAACCGAACGATCTTCACTTCGAACCGAAACGTATCAAGAAGAAGCTAAACCATCTTGTTTCTCCCTTTACAACCTGGAGTACAAATAAACAACACTTTGGTCTAGTTCACGATCGCGAGCCCCCCCTCCCAAATAACTAATTTCGTTTCATACAAATTGCAGTTCTTCGTTGTTGTCGCCGCAATCTTCTTGGCTGCCCTGGCCACGGCCGAGCCACCTGCCCCACGTAACGGCTTTACATCGCCGTCGAGCAACTATCTGCCGCCAAGCCAGTCGTTCAATGGGAATAACGGTTACAACTATAACTCAAACGACAATGGTTACAACTACCCCTCGGGGTCCAACGGCGGAAACTATCCTGCCCCATCCCAGCAGTACGGAGCACCCTCGGGCAACGGCGCCAACGGGGGATACAACTACGAGGACGCTAACGCTCAGCCTGCCAAATATTCGTTCGAGTACAACGTGCAGGACTTTGCCTCCGGTAACGACTTCGGACACATGGAGTCTCGTGATGGAGACCGAACCGTTGGACGCTACTATGTCCTCCTTCCCGACGGTCGCAAGCAAGTAAGTGAACATGTCTTGGCTGCTATCTATTTCCTAAAAATGCGCTCAGCTTGACAGCAACATGTCGCATGAACAACACCTAATCGCGATGTTTCAATTCCTTACGTAGGTTGTAAACTACGAAGCCGACCAAAACGGATACCGTCCAACCATCACCTACGAAGATGTTGGAACTGGAAACGGAGCTAATGGCAACAACGGTGGATACGGAGGCAACGGCCAGTTCAACGGTTACCAGTAATCTTCCGGCTATACAAACGACAACAACCCACTACATGCTGTAGATATTCGCCCTGACTCAACCTAGGAACGGTTTGCTATCCGATGTAGTTAAACGAAATTGTTAGATAATGAATCACACTGTAAGTATTGCACTGTAAGTCATTTCATGAAGCACGAACAAAAAAACGTTGTTATAAGCATCAGTCAATATATAATAGCAACTGATATGCGCCAGTATTCCTCACAGTCAACAGAAGAACCCCACCACGATCCGACCCATGCAATGTTTTGAAAGGAATTATCGATCGTTATCAAGCGTTAATACAAGGTTAAGTGAGCAATGTGAAACAAAACATTATAGAAAAAAAGTTCCATCCACTGCGACTGGAGCAAACAAAAAAAAAAACACAAGCGAGAAAAATATGTAAAGAGTTGTACTATAAAATATTATACTATTTCCGAGGAAAAGAGGATAACGATGATGAAGGTACTGCCATAACCACTAAAAAAAAATGGAAAATTCAACTGTACGCGTTCCAATACTATTACCACCAATAACGTTATTAGGGCAAACAGATAGAAGCACAAAGGGGAAGACGGAAGGACAGAGTTGTCATTGACGTCAGCCAGACTGTAGATTTTTTCTTCACGCGATTGTTATCGGATTGCCTCAATAATGTTGCACGTTGTAAAATCTCGTAACCGTAATTTGAATTAGCTTAAGATAAGTTCATAAAGAGGATGAATGGTTTGTTAACTGATCGTGACAATAAAGTTTCAAAGAAGTCTCATGAATGAATGTTCGAAAAGGAACTGTAATGCAAGAGTTGTGTGTTTCATTTGAAAATATCAACGTCATTGTGTGCGTTTACTGACAGTTGTAATAGAACACACGCGCACTACAGTGTTCCACCAATCGCGCACACCTCAAAGCAGTTTAGTAAAATAACAGTGCGATATTTTATGTTTTCCCAAAGCTTTCCATGTAATTAAACAGAAAAAAAGGTTTTTGTTTCCACCATACACCATAGCATTTTAAAATGGACAACACAACAACTTTGATGAAGAAGTAAAACAGCATAATAACTTCGGGAAGTCCGGCGACAGAGGTGACAGCGGCGCCGGTCTTAACACGACAGGACCCGGGTTCAAATCCAATCCGGAATCACCTTCCAGCCAGTACGCAGGACTGACTGTCCAGATAGGCATAAAATCAAGCCACAATATGACAGAAATGGCAGGCCGAGACCTGTCGAGGTTGTTGCAGTGCCAAAGAAGCATACCGAAGTAGATCGCATACATAAATTATTGCCACTAAATTTCTAAACTCACTTTGATTTTTAAAGGTTGTCCCTTTCACAAACGACATGATTGCGAAAACATAGTTGCATTTTTGGAGACGAAATACATATATTAGCATACGCTAGTAACATAGCAGAATATTCTTCGATTTCCCGCGATTTTCAACAGCGATTTTTTTTTTTATTCATAAAGAACGGCCTGGCCGTATTGCTAACCACGATTTAAAAAACTCAACACTTTTATAAAGCTCCGGTTGTGTTCGTTTAAAAAGCTTTGTTTGCACTCAAATATAAGAGGTGAAACATTTCAATGTCCATCGAAGATTAACACTACGTTCCCAAGATACGCGGTGAAACCAACCATTCAGAGTCAAAGCTCATTACCATTTTCATATTTGTTGTGGGAATGTTTAAATATTTTACTATTGAATTTCACATGATTCGTGCTTTTTTTTCTTTCTATAGAGTCCAACTTTTTTGTCACTATTCTGGAGAACAGCATTACGCAAATGTTTCATGAAACTTGCAACATACGTCTTAACGAAAAGATTGATTCGTCCAATATGCTTCGTTAAGATGAGCTTTTCGTCAGTAATGTCACACTCATAACCGATCGCGGGTTAGATTTATTTAGACGTTATTTACGTCTGCAGTAAAATATGCTACAACGAGAAGGAATTCAGAAAATCATCTATTAATTTTATCGCTATAGTTTTTCAGCGGTTGTTTCCACAATAGTGGGGGTTTTCGAAAATTCCCATGCGGGATCAATTGTAAAGTTTATGGAGGTTTTGCGAATGTTGTGTTTGACATGCCTGCTTAATAATAAGATGAGCTTCATTTGAACTCCAGGGATACTCAACAGGCATTTAATTTAAAAAATCAAACAAAAAAATTAAACTTTTTAAATAACCATATGAAATAAAAATAACATATAGGCAAAATGTGCAAAAGTGGTTTCACTGGATTTTTTCTATCACACTACGACGACTACGACGTGGACTACGACGCTCGCTATGCGCTTTTGGGTATCGAACCGCTAAACCAGCGTATCTGCAATGCCCAGAGACTATTTGTTGCGGGACTTTTGGACTACCGGGTCGACTCCCCAACACTACTCTCTGGGCTCAACCTATACGTCTCAACCAGGCCGCTTCGCCCAAGGACGCTGTTACTGTTAAGTGTCTTAGCAATTAGGCTTCAAGGAGGCCCTGGGTGACCCGTTGAATTATAATGATAATATACAATGATAAACAATAAACACCTGACACTTTGATAAAAAAGTCCTCAAAATTATTATATTGAGTATGGCACTTCAAACGCATTAACTTTAATAAAAACATAAACCAACGATTTAAAAAAAAAAGTTGTTCATAATAAGGTTCACTCAAAGCCAGAGAAAGAGAAATTATAGTGCTGAATTGTTTTGATTTTTATGTTTTGCTCAACATTCAAAAATATGGCTATAGGTCGCTGTACACGGTACGATTCTTTGATGGTGGATCTTACCAATATACCACCACAAAAAAGAATCGCTCGCGCTGTAAAAAAGAATCGCGTGCATTATTGTGTTTACACGGCCCGAATCTTTTCATGAATGAAGTACCTAAGAAAAGACATCGGTACTTTCCGCTCAAAGAAAAAGACTAAGAATAAATAAAAATACTCTTCCCCCAAAGCCTTTAACGTAAACCTTTAATTAAACCTATAATAAACAGTCCTCAGCGGGAGTTGTCAAAAGTTTCGCACAAAAGATTCGTGTTGTTCGCCAAAATCGGATAATCTTTTATGCTCGAAAAGATTCGCCGTATCTGCTCAAATGCACCAATACACTGTGGCATGAATATGTAAGATTAGTATTTCTGTGTTCTTCAACAGTCTGTCTGTTCCAAAAAAGTGACTCAACAAAATAGAATCGAAATATATTGATCGAATTCATGTTTGTTTCATATTGATTGAGGTGCCCGATTGAGCACTTCCTTAAACCGGTATAATATTTTCCTGTTTGATTTCAAGCTGGACGAAGCCCATATACAGAAAGATATATTTAATTACAACATTTAATTTCGCATTTAACGGTTATTATATTATGTTGACAAAATCAAAATCAGTCATAAAACGTGCATGTTTTTGTATGATTCTTTATTTGCTTGTTAATGTATTTTTTATGTCTGTGCTAAATAGACGTTTAATAGCATTGCCCTATCAGCAGCTATGTTGGCTCAACTCACCATAACCCAACCGTTGTTAGACTTTTCTCTACTTCTGTTTGTCAAAGGGAGCTTATTGGGGCACCTTAGAAACAGCCTTTAGTTATCACATTTTGCCTATTTACGGTTGTCGGTAAGGTCGAAAAGTAAAAAATGACATTACTTTATGATCAACTCTAGCATCACAATGGACATTATCTCACATCATGCACAAATATTTACATCTAGCAATACGGTCAGACTGTTCTATATGAATAAATGAATAAATTAAAAAAAGTCATCTATGGACATTATTTATCGGTTTAAATTATTTTTCATAATTCTAAACAATATAGAAAAATACATATTCGAGGCACTGTACACCTTCGGTATTTTGTCGCTCTCACTCTCTCAATAATATCCTGGCTACAGAACAGTAGTGGTGCAGTGATTTTCTCTTTTAACACAATCTTATGCTCCGCGGGACAACCGCATAGGACTCATTTGGCACCATCCACTGTTCTCTCAGTAGCTCTCCTCAAGAACACCTGCTCATATGCTTGAATATGTTGCCGGGCTCCGATGTCATCCAAATTGCGTGCCTTAGTAGCAGCTCCGTGCTCTGGAAACTCAGGCTGCTCTCCCGCTGGCTCTCCGCTATTTTACTCTCCTATCGATTTTGTATCTCGCCAACATTGCTGTGAGAAAATCCCAACAACATACATAGTAAGTGGCCTCGAAGAATTTAGTTTTTCACTTGAGCTAACCGTAGGAAAAAAGAGTGATAAGTGGACGCACCGCAGTCAGTTCACTCGAAAATTATTCAACCCCTGGGGCAAATATAGTGCTGCCGCCTTGTTTCAGTTTTACCAAGTTGGCCTCGGTGCAGAGGTAAATGGATGGTAATTCTTTTCAGTTCGGTCAATAAAATCAAGTGATTCCTTACGACCTGCACCTGTTCAACATGTTTGGATGGCAAACCTCCTTGCATTACGAACTGAATTCAGTACCTACTAGCACTCGAACCGTATTTCTTCCCGGGGTCTCACATCAAACAGAAACAATCAAGGTACTTGGCCGTTGGAGCCGGGCCATAGTGTGTGTGTGTGTGTGTGTGTGTGTTTTGATTAATTAGATTATCAGTGCTCACGGTGCGGTTAAGTAATACCTTCTTCGCCTTTTTCTTTCCGCACACGCCACCCAAAACCTTACGCCAAATTCATACAATCATAAAGTTAAATTGTGTGCACAATGAATCGATCCGATGAAAAATGTCATACGCCATGAAGAAAAACGGTTGTCGCCGAGAAAAAAAGATTAAACAAGTTTAGTTTTACAGTACAAGTTTAGTGCATTACTTCCAGTCATGCAAACCAACGGTGCAACTATGAATGCAACACATTTCAACACAAGTGCATAGCAAGAGTCGGTTGCAAGCAAGAGTCAAGCATATTTGGTACCGTATTCGGAGGTGAAAATCTTCATACACTGTGCCATGAATATTTGGATTCCTTGAGTTGTGCCATACATATTTGTTCGTAATGTTGTGCGTTCGTGGATAGCTAATGTCCTGTACGAAGTGCTCCAGTAGTCATAATGTCTCTTCACCGTCGTGAGTAAATCATGGTGCAGCGAAAGCAGTCTATTAGCTGATGTAGAAGTACACTTTAGCCTTGCCAAAAAAACACATATACACACATACAAAAAGATGCGGTGACTCACTGACACTTGGTGACTTGATTATTCTGATCAATAAGAAAATGCTCCGTGTAGAAATATGAGCATCACCTGAATGCGGCTGGTACGTAGCAGAACACACCAAAAACAAAACCATTTACAATGAGTTTACCAAATTAAGTAGATGTCGTTTCAATTGATTGTTGCCATTATTTGTGTTACAAACATCATATCGCATCAATAATTAAGTGATAATGGCAACAACATACTAAAGATACAACAAAACACTAGCATCAAACATTTTCACCGTCAATTTGCTCTCCAGTAATGACTGCACTAGACGCATTCCTATTGCTCCCTGTTTCTCTCTTCGGTATGCGGTCTATATGCATTTGTCCCGTGAATGTTATTATTGCAGCGATGCAAAATGGATATAAAAATAGAGAAATATTAAATGTCATTGCCACTGACTTGCCATTTTTAAGATGAGTTGCAGCAACGCTAAATGTTTCCCATGTACGACGGACTACATAACATACACGGCTTTTCGTAAGAACTATGATGAAGGGATTTGGACATTTCCGTCACCCACCGATACCCCTTCTTATCGCAAGACCGTAGTTTGGTAATAAAGTGAAGCAAAGCCTTCCGAACGTAATTTTGTCTGTGGTGAGAGTGTTGCCCATCATTATTTAGGGGTAGCTCACAGTAATGTATGGAATGGGAAGAAGCACGTGCTTCGTTTTCCAGGAAAAAAGTAGACATTTGTATATCCTAAGCTAGCTAGCTGACGTCGGAATCTATATATTTTAGACTGGTTTGAATCGTTGTGCTGCTCTTGACGAGTAGAACCTGCTATAATTCGATCCCATATCTTTAGCGCATTGAGCGTTTATCGATTGCGCTTCTTAGTTGTCTGTTAAAGTAGCAGACTTGAGGCACGAGAGTTTCTGTTTTGCTTTAATGTTAGATGTATTGATATCTGTTAAAACTGGTATCTTTGTGCCTTGAAAACATGGTTGACACTTAATAATTCATAGAAAAACTGTTCCGTTTCTCACGATTAATGACTGTTCGATCCTATCCCTATCCTTACGTGTATAGGGCTATTAATTTCATAAACCACTGAAAAGTTGTTCAGACATTTCTAGGTTTACGAGCTAGAATTTTAGGGTAAAGCAAATGTGTATTGATTTATTGATTACGTTCGATTGTAACAATTCTCCTTCATAAATGGTTTTGGTTATCACTATAACAACGGGGGAAAACATCAATAAAATTATGTTTTCATTAATTCTTTCAAGAACATAGTGGTTAGACAATATCCTTTAGGAAACTACGGTGAGATAGAGTCTCTAAATGATGTTTGCTAATTACACTTATTTCAATATTTGTAATATTATGTTGATTGCGGAAATCAAATGAACCACATTGTTCAGGGCTCAGGGTTTTGCTTTGGACCAAAAAGCATTGTTATTGTCCAAGTGGAATACTTGGAAGCTTTGAATCAAATTTTATATTCCATAAATAATATATTATTATAAACTAACGAAATATTTATTCAAAATGTCAATCACCCAAAAAGGTTACCATTACATTTAAAAAACAACAAACTTAATCTGAGCTTAATCCACGCGAACAAGTGTGGAGCGGTAAAAAAATCACTTCCGTACCTTGCTCCACATACACAGGGCTGACTATTCAGCTACATGTAAATCCAAATTATTGGTTTGTTTGAAGACGGCTCAGACGGGATTCGATACTCGACCGATACTCGCTAGCGCCTCGGGCACCGGACTTCCCCGCCAAGTCAATTGAAACCAAAAATCAAGTCAATAGCCAGATAGGCAGACCTATACTTTAATAGGTTCTAGAGATAAGCAGGGGGAATATGGGCGGTCTAGTGGTAGCCGCGACAGCGTCGCCGGTTACACCTGATAGGACCGTTCCCCCATATCGAGGACTGACTAGCCAACTATGGGGTATCAGTAAGTCTAGTAACACAGAAAAATTACCAAGGAGGTCGTTAGGCCAAGAAAGAAGATAAAACGATAAGACGATAAGAAGAAGAAGAAGAAGAAGAAGAAGAAGAAGAATCGGCATTATCCTACGAAAATTAAACGAATGATAAAATTTCACGAAGCTTAATGCTTTACATATTAATGGATCGCGATCACGTATCCAACAATGTTATAGACGGTAGGTCCTATTCTGTACTGTCCATTCTGTACTTTACAGTTACGACTAAATAAAAAAATCCTGTCCGGTAGCGCCACCTCATTTTCACACCAGCCAGGTCTGGTAACGAATCCTATCCTCTGAAACATGGCCTGGATATCAAGCTAAGCGGTATAATAAAAAAAACTAGCAAGCCGTTATACGTCCAGTATGACTTTGCATGTCGTTAATCCAATAATAAGAATAAGTCAACAGTAAAGGCAGCCAGAAAGCCTGCATCAGGTCGGCACTTCCTTAGGTTTTAATGTCAAACAAGTAAAAGAAGAGTAATTCTTGATAGCCTTTTGTCATTCACACCAGCTGTGTATTCCATTTCGTTGATAACAATATAAAAGTAAAGAGGTTTTCGTTCAGCTCAGCTGTTCATAGACAGGAACAGAAAGTTGCGATTAGTCAAGTGGTTAGTGCTGCTGTTCTCGGACTTGCTCTGCGATTCCGTTCATTCACAATTTGGTTGCAACATTGAGTTTGTTTTCTGTGTAACAAATGCTAAACCACAATTTTGAATTTACTCTGTTTATAAACAAATTCCTGTGACACAGAATAAGGTCAGTAAATTTTCTCATTTAAACTGGGTTATCACCTTCTCGCATACGTTATACAATCGTTTACGAGAGTGAGGTATCAGTACATGCTACACAAATAGTTTAATAACATTGTCAACCAGACTTATCGAAACGATTCTCATCAATTACTTTTATTTTAAATAAGGGTGTTCAATATGCCAAGGATTTTGATCAAACCTGAGATCTGAAGTCATAGTACGAATAGTGCAAAATAATGTTGCTTTGTGTTTAGTGAATTATTTGCGTCTTGAGTGACATTCTTTACTTCACGAAAACCCGTATAAGCAATTTGCTAAACGTAGCTATATGACCAAGCCGAGCAACTTAAAGAGTAAAAAAAACTATATCAACCCTCACAGAATGAGGCTTAACCAACCCTAAAAGATTTAGTTCAAAACATCCAATCCTCTATCGCGGTACAAAAACCGGCACTTGTTGTGATGTGTAGTTTATCATCAAGTGCATGGTCCACTATAACCTTTGCTTATCTCGCAGATTAATTATAGATTCAGCCTTAGCGCTATTTTATTGCATTAAGAAGACCCAACCCCCTTTTCTCCACGTTTGCTCTACTGTAATGCAACTTAATATAGGCCATTGATTACTTGCTCGAGCTGCAGTTAAACTAACTTAACTGTTGTAATCGAGAGTAAATCAGCATGTTCTTTAAACAGTTGGATACATACGACACGTATAACAAGGACTAGATCGTACATCCCATACGCAGGAACACTTTAACTTCTGCTTTTTCTGTGGCTTTACAACCCCGAGGTGTCTCGGCCTCCCATTCTGACTACTTAACTTTACTCGCATAAAGCCGGGAGTAAAGCCGGGTTTACTCGATTTTACCCAAACTGTTCCTGTCGCGTGAAGACAGGCGGTGGAACAAACCGCTCAAGGAATGCAATATAGGTATCATCTATTATATATTACAAATAATTATTAAAAATAGCGAGCGAATAACTAAGACAGATAAAAATCGACGAATGAACAAAATAAGAAGAAGCGCTTACGGTTTTAGATATCGTGATTAGTTCTGTGTGGTAATGAATGGTTTAAAGATATAGATAGAAATTCATTCGAACGTAATGTAAAATGCAACTTTCCCATGTCAGCTGTTGGTAGCTATAAGTAAGAAGCAAACTGTCCTTACCCCGTAAATTGTTAGAATAGAAGGTTCGTTTATCGATTGTACTCACCCATGTACCCTTCAACGCACTAAACTAAATCGATGCTAATTCAATTTGTCTACCGTTTCCACACTATAAGTAGCATGTAATCTAATATAGCTTACTCATGACATCACGCCCATGTATGCGGTAATAAAATAACGAACCTTGCTGTGCTTTCTTTTTACTTTCAGATGAACAGTAGAATCCGTCAAATTCAGTGGTATAGTCGATTGGTATAGGTCATCGCTCAAGCGTCAAGCCTTCAAAGCTCTTCAGAATGCAGCTCAGCTGGGCATACGATGGCGTCAACGGGTCGGTGCCGCGCAATACCGGCCCAGAATGTGCCGAATATCTATCACCGAGCCGAAAGTTGATGGAAACAATAGTCATAATACCGCTCTGCCTGATTGCAATCAAGTGTTCCGTTAGCAGGTTGAAACCCATCACGTACCGGCAATTGGATCGTGTGACCGGCTGTGCTCTCGGTGCGAATCGATCGCTCAGCAGTAGCAATCACAATCTTCACCATCTGCACTACCAGCGCAATCTAGCTGATTCGGAACCGCGCGATCTGTTGATGCCCCACCATCGGGAGCGATCGTTCTCTTCAGCCTCGATTGCCAGCGGATTGGTAGAGGACTTTCATTGCCAGCGATGTGTTCAGGCGGGCGTGGTGTCCGGTCGCGGTACCGCTATTCCTGGCGAAATCCTTACACCGAGCTGGGGCAAGCAGTTTCTACTTGTTACTATGACACTCACGTTGGGAGTTGAGCTAGGCTTTAAATTCGCTACTAGAACAGTGATTTACATTTTAAATCCGTGTCATATTACTACCATCATGCAGGTAAGCGATTTTGATCGTCTGAAGATCAACAGTAGCAGCATTTTTTTTAACTACGGTTTCTTTACATCATTCTTTTAGATATATCTTTTGGCATGCAATAAACCGACCAGGAGCAGTACAGTGCTCTTTCGTCTGCAGATGAACTATTTAAACGGTCCGCTGTTAGCATTCATGTTTCCCGAAACCGACAGCCGACAGCTCCCACTAGAATCATCTATCTACTGGATACAGCATGCACTGATGTGCATAATACCTGTATTCCTGTTGAGAACTGGAGGTAAATTTGTACACGCATTGTCATTTCAATATCTGATTGTTTGTTTTATACTTCATTGCAGGAGTCTATAGCATGGAAGCATTGAATGACTTCACTTGGAACGTTATAGGCTATGCTACTTTAATAATCTATCACTTTGGAGTCCTTCAAGTAGTAGCAACTGTAAGTATTTTACCAAGAATAGATTTTTATCCTCCCATTTTTCACATGAGGATAAATCAAATTTCAAACTTAAACAATTAATATGACAAAAGAGTGTGTCTAGGGCACTCGGGGCCCAGTGATCGAGGCGACAACGGCGCCGGTCTGCATACAGCAGGACCGGGATTTTAATCCTATCTGTCATTAGTACAGTTAGCGAGATGTGATTAAGTATAGGTACAGTATAGGTGTCATTAAGCATAGTAAGCCAAAAATGGCAGGCATCACCTAAGAGATCGTTAGTTCAAGAAGAGAGAGATCGTCACAGGTCATGATATGATCTTATATGGGCCATGCCCCTGAAGGAGTAATCCAAAAGAACCCTAAAATCAATAGCCTTTGATTAACATGTGCAATTAAAAAGACCTCACATATAGTTGGTATAAGGAAGGTATTCAAGTTGTCGTTCTAGCACCTAGGTAACAGTGTCGCTATTTCACACTGGGTATCGAATCCCATGCCGACTACTTCCCCAAATCAATGACTATACGCATCTGTGCTGTAAATAACTCTAGAAATCCAATGTATGGCCGGCACGACCTAGCAGGTCATTTAGCCAAGACGTTAAAGAAAAAAAAGATAAGTTATTTCAGTATTTTAATCGTGAACGGTGAAGTTAGAGCATCACGGATCTCAAGAGAATTTTTAACCTAAGCTTACTTTATAATAAAAAGGTTTGGTACACAATAACACTATAATACAAGTTATGGGTGAATTGAACGTAAATGAAACTTCATCACAATATTTTAATTGGCTTAGCTTTAGAAGGATTTAATACTTTGCCAGTTATTTGGAATGATATTATATCTTTATGTATGCAATAATTTAATTCGGAAATATTCCACCTTCCGCATACGTTTCGAAACTGTGAAACATACTAATCCCTGGTTCTTTTCATTTTCAGCCAGCGCAAGTTAACCTTAACCACATGCTGTGTCCAGCGTTAAAAGATCCTTTTGAAGGTCCCAACTATCGCATATTTGCCGTATTCCACGAGGCGATACTTTGCACCTTGCTGTGCAAGTTAGTCACGTTTCTATTTAGTCCGTTGCCGTCTTCAATTGTAAATCATCCGACATTTAAAAATGGAAAGCAAACGGACTCGTCCCCGATAGCAGCGGCAAACACCGTAGGATCGTCTACGTCTCTGCCGCCGCACATAATCTCCTCATCTCGTCCATCCTCACGTTCGTCATCGCCAGCAAAGTCGTCCAGCTCGATGCTGCAGGAGAACAACATTATTATAAAAACTAGCAAAATCGACTAGTTTCAATTTTCTTCCTTCACGCTAGGGCTAGTGATGATGATGATCAATACTAGGTTGAAGATTCTTCGAGTCAGTATATATAAAGGCTGTTTGTAGATACAAAATAGATACCTTTTCAATCTCTCTACCTTGCCTACTTTAGGATAGTCGTAGCGGAATCCAGATCATTAAGCTAAGCAGTATAACTGGCGAGTACACGTTCAATAAGTGATTGACTTTTAATTAAAACTTGTAAACAAATTTAAAAGATGCATAAAATGTTTGTAGCTGCAACTGGTCACCAGCTGCGCTTTTCATGCGGTACACTCTTGATCAGGGAATGCCCCGCAGAGATCCAGCGCAGCACAGTAGCTCTGATATAGCAAATGGTTATGGAAAAAGAATTTTCCGTTTTTGTAATGCTTTGCATGACGCAATTGATCAATGATTAGCAAGTGATAGCAGAAAGCACTTCATACTTTTCTTTCGCGTGACGAGTTACTCGGTCTTTGCTGCCTTACATTTGTTTACTAGTCTTGTTATCCGAGCGGTACGGCTAGACAATTGGCCCTTGCTGTAAAAATACAGTTTTGGACTCGATTTGATCCCATGATTCGTGAAAAACTTTAACGTCACGCTTAGCTTGATAATATAGGACAACTTATGCTTAATGAAGAAAGTGCAGTGAGTTCCCCAAAGTACGCAATACACCAGGTACGCGGATTGTTGAACATATTGTTAAATATTAGTTGTGAATACAATTCAATCGAATTAAACTTAAATTAGACACCAACAATACCTATACAATCCGACACTAGCATGACTGCGAGAGAAATACAACCGATGTGTCACAAGAAACGCGGTTTCTTTCCTTTTAGCGTACAGCGGGAACTAACCGATCTTACTAGCTTAGGGTAGCCCCCCTTCGCTAATGGGTATTTATAAATAGTTGCAAACATTTAACTTTGATTTTACTTCTCAAAAAATTGTTTATCGATGTTATTTAATCGTGTAACGAGCATGGATTATTGCAACCTACCATTGTTCGCTAGTTTGTCATATGGCTAAGCGCAGCTACACACTAAGAACTATTGGTTTAATTTTTCTTATTAGGAATATTTTAATGGATTACTGCGGGGACTGGATAACCTTAGACTCGTATGGAACGAAGAATTTTTTTTATTTAGTTTGCATCTAAGCTTTAAGCTCAACTCAACTAAATTTAAAACTAGCCGTTACAGCAAATGCGATGCGCATTGTTGAATTCTATCATAGCATTAGGTTTAGACCACGATAAAGGAGCCGTATTTCGAAAGTGTGAAGCCAATTCGAATAAATCCGAGGAAGATACTGCATGAACCATAGCAAACAAAACACGCGTAGTTGAGATGGACCTGAAAAACCTGTGTTTAGAAAACCAGCAAACACTGTAAACTGTAAAAACCACAACCATCGACAATTTCTTAGGGGCTAGCAGCAAATGTAAAACACTTTCAGTTGGTTGGCTATTGTCCACGATTTATAAAGACTATTGAATAATTAATGAGAATGATTTTAACAAAAGTGTAATAATACTTTTGGTCTGTCAAACTGCTAGCGAAATGTGTGATATTATTGAGCTACGACGGAACAACAATAGTCATCTGATGCGTATCCTTACATTGTTATGTTTTTTTTTTTCGTTATTTTGCATCAGCCACTGAATGGCTCGAACAGCCTATGAATTGAACAATATATATATGAAAAGATTTCCAATGTCTTTGCAATAAAAAAATATTCTCATACTATAATCGTTATATCGACTCAATGAGTTAGTGAAAGTTAACACACTTGAACCATTTGCAATATTTATCACATTTATTCAATATTAAGCATCTCCTAGGAAAGATTGTTTTAAAAAACAATTTAACTTATTTACCAAAAAAATATCGGCCTGACATCAGACAATACCGTTTTAAACAGTAATCACAACACTATTCACTCAACGGTTTTTGGTTTTTGACCCTTTGACCCTTTTTTAAGCGGCCATGCGATACAAGAGTTAGGTTTTTATTATGTTGCGTTTTACGTTTGAGGTAGTCGATGATAGTCATGTTCCGAGTGCTATTGTATAGGATGATTTAAACAAATATTTAAATGCAAGAGTGAGACTAAGCAACAACTAACAACTAATCTACTTGAACAAAGTCAATTTTGTTTAAACAACTCGCACTGTAAAACAAAAACAGAGGGAAACTATTGTACTCAAATGAACTGTGCCACACAAGTTGTTTTATAATTGCACACAAATTTCAAACGCATTGAAATTGCACACAAATTTCAAACGCAAAGTGCAACTGTCACCAAACGCTCATTTAAGTAAAGCTCGAATTGTTTGAAAACAGGAAACTTTTATCAATTCGGCGTGCCTTCAAGAACTCGTGTAACATTTAGTAAAGCGTTCGAATAAATGATACACGTATCATATGTAATACTTTGCATACACTGTACGAACCGAACGTTTATCCGAAGCCGCCTCTTTTTGACTGAAGAAGGCGTTAAACCTACACATGCTGTGTGACATTCATTTAAAACTATGATAATTGTAATGACTTTCAAAATATCCCCACTCCGATCTAGTGTTTCCGTTTTTGCAACACGAAATACCAATGTACAACAACACAACGTAATGTAAACTAATCCGCTACGGTTCGAGAAATCTTTCTCGCATATTCCAGCAAATGACATCTCATAATTCTTAAAACTAAAATCCACAAAATGTAACTTCATTGAAAACCAAAGTCAATATACAACAAAATCTACAAAACACTAGAGATAAATCATAACTCAATCAAAGCAAAAATTGGTTACTTCTGCGAAACAAACAAAAAAAGAACAGAGAACCAAATGTTGATAAAAATATTAACTATAACAGCATTTAACGCTACTGTAGCACACACGAATTCACCTAATAAATTGCAACCATTTTAAACCCAATACAGTTTATCACTTTTATTGTATTAAAAGCGTGTTGCTATTGCTATTGACCAGTCGAAAACTTCATAACTACTGTCTACCCTCTCAGGCTTTACATATTATTAGTTTTCATTAACCAAGGACATTATTAGACAAATCAACCAAGGACAGCCCTGATAGTGCTAGGGCTCTACTCTCTTGGGAGCCTGATAGTAGAGACGCCAACGGTGCTGGTCTTCATGAGCTGGTCTTAAGAGGTCGTTAGACCGAGAAGAGAGAGAGAGATAGTGCAGATGGTTCGTTTTGATCGGGTTAAAGGAGTAGGCACTAAACCAGGAGGCGAGTGCCCAAAAACAGTCATAGCCATTAGACAGGCGACAAAAACAAAGTATCTGTCGGAGGCTTTGACCATAATAGACACTGAAAAATCGAGTCTATTGCGGGGTGGATAGAAAACTCTCTACAACCAAAGACTTGCGCCAGCCTGTCTGTCTTCTCTTCAACCTGGTGATAAAGAAAATTATCCGAAACTCGGAGATGGAAACTTCGGGGACCGTCTTCTATAAGTCAATCCAGATCCTGGCATCATTGACTATAGGTTCTTGTAAGTAGTAAAAGCTTACCAAACTTACCATAATCGAGTAGAAAATCAACGAGACAAAAAAACACAAAACAATAGTGGCACCATCAGCGGACTTGCTAACAAACACTGATTTACGCAAGGCAGACGTGCAGATAGGTAATTGCACCTTTGAAGTCGTCCACAACTTCTCCTATCTGGGGTCCGATAACAACATTGATGTAGAGCTACGCGCAATGGTGCTGGCTGCAATACCAGACAATCTATAGCCTGAAGAAACCCTTTAAACCCATCACGACTAACATACTCTGAAACATGGACTCTGTCTAGAACCGACAAACCCTTTCTAACCGCGTTCGTGAGGAAAATGCTCAGAAGGAATTGAGCCCTGTAAGTGTGAACTTTATGGTGATGTCGCCATCTTGCTAAATCCTCTTGCTAGGAAATTAATTAAACTTCTACAATTGCATTAAAATCACAAAATGCTCAATGTAATGCACAATAGTCTGGAATCAATAACCTTTTGTTAATATTGAAAAAATGGCGTACGAGTGATTCAAACGAACAAAAGTTGGATGCCAGTCTTGCGCAGTTGGTTGGTTGGTTGACTTCTGGTGCATCATATTTTTCTTCTTCTACCTATGAACATTTGCGACATTTGAAAGAAGTGTTCTCAAGCAAGAAAAAGATCCTGGTGTACATAGGTTGCCAGTGTACACAGCATTAAAGCATTTAAGTTGAGCATTTTCGATAATGTACGTTTAATCGTTTTAATGAAGCAGACGTCATATTAACTATAGGTTATTCAACTCACAACTAGAGTACAAAGTTTTTTTTATATTCCGATAGATCGGGCTGGTCGTATTGCTCAAGTAATGTTTTTTACTCTGTATGTTCAATTTACACCATTTAAACATTATTCTTGAAGCATCTCTCATGGTCCCCCTTGAACATTTTTTCATGTTTCATCACCCAATTAAACGAATAATCAACATTTTAACTAGATTCGGCATTTCATATAATACAATCGTTTATTAGAAACTAGATTGACATAGGTTTTCTCAATAAAATATCGTTCATTCTAATGCTTTTGTACAGCATCGTTTGTATTGTTTTGTACAGCTGTGTCTTCCAAGATTTTATGAAAATGGTGATTTCTTACAACTGTGAAAACTCAAAAAAAAACCTTACCAAAAAGTTCGCCCTCATTTTCCCTGTACCAGCTGTACAGCGCATTATGCAACGTAGGCTTGCAAAACAAAGAAACAAAATAAATGTCCGCTTTCCGGCAGGTATTCTATTTGTGAGAAATCCAACAACACACATCAACAACCATAACATATGTTCTCTGCTGCTCATGGTTACAATTAAAGAAACTGAAGTGTTCTACAAAAACAAGCTATTTGTTTCCGGTCATAAATATCATACGTACGTTTGATCACCTCTACTTCCATTCGTACGCACGTATACTATTAACCTTCGATTCGCAAATGCCGTAGAAACTTTTAATCGCTCGAGGTAAATTGTCGATTGATTGTGCTAATAAATGGATCGTTTAAATGCTCCTATACGCAATTGAGATACACACCATTGCAAAACAGCATGCAAAAAATATTGAGAAAAAAAATCAACCATTACTACGCTGACCTAGCTTTGGGTATTAATTAGAATGAAATTTAACTAAAAATAAATTTAATTACCATAACAAAACATGAATAACTTAACCTACTAGATTGCAATGCTCATGATCAGTCAGATCACACAGAGCTCTTATGGATAAACGATTCGTACAGTATTCCCTATTTAAACACTTTATGTGTTTAGCACAACACACGATCACTGCCGACTAAGCACCATGTGCCCTGATGTGTTGCAAAAATGTTCTTATCGCTTGTTGCACTGTACGTGTATTTGTTTGTTGCATCGTACGAGATCCGATATGATCAAAGTTATGACAGACAGCTACGGAGATCATCAGTTCTCGATTGCGTGTATCGGGAACAGTCGGTCAACATGCCTAACCCCACTGGATGCCACTTATTAGTTGTTAGCTGACCCGCTAGTAACGTATGGCACAAAACAAGGAAATTGCAGCAGCAGCAGTGGGGTGGCCGAAGGAAGGGATCAGTAGAACCGTATCTACAGCTATTAGCACAACTCTACAATATTTATCGCTGACGTGCACAGCAAAGGTTCTTCCATTAGTCTGAGAAAAGTAGCGCTCCAGTGTACAAGCATGGCCAGCTACGGTGTGCTGTAAGTGACCGGTGCTATCTTAAACGATGCACGAGCGCGCTTGAGGCATCATTATTTATCAAATCTGTCACCCGTTTCTACTAGTGTAACACTTATGCATTCTTTCTTCGAAGGACGTTAATGATAGTTTCCTCGCTATGCGTGTTCGTGCAAGGACGTTACAGTCACGTTGCCTGCCAGGTAGTGGAAAACAAATGGTGCACCGTGCAACGGCTACGTATCACGGCACGGACGGATGTGCGCGGTCTAGTGTTTCCGGACGATCGGTACGAAAAGATCCGCATCGGGCAGTACTACGATTTCGTCAACACGGACAGTACGATCGTAATCTTTTCCGGCGAGTTGTTCTACCGTATGCGCCGCGTGCGATACCTACAGATGAATGGCGTTCGCATGGTAGGACTCGATATGCCCGACACCGTCATCGAGCTGGATGTGGCGGACAACTGGCTGTCCCGGGTGTACATAGACCCAGACAAGAGCTACACCCTGCGGAAGCTGATCATGCGCAACAACCTTCTCACCAGCATTAATGGCTTCAACTATCTCAACATGCTCGAGGAGCTAGATCTCAGCGAAAACATGCTGCATACGGTGAACTTTGACGTGTTTTCGTTCATGCCTTACATCCGGTTAATCAATCTGGCTCGGAACCGCATTTTCAGCACCACCGCTGGCAATGGCGTTATTTCGCTTGGCTTCCTCGAGCAAGCGAATCTAGCAGAAAACATGCTCACAAAGCTAGATGTTGGTGTATGGCTTTTCCCTTCACTCACAACTTTAAACCTCACCGGCAATCCTATCAGACGCTTATCTTTGTCCAGTCAGCAATCGTTTCCGCGATTGAAACAAGTTTTATTATAAGCTAATTCGGACAAACGTATCCTCATAGCGGTATAGATAGGTTGCAGTTTTAAATATGATCCGAAACCACTCAGCCATTGGATAAAGAGATGTGCCTGCTGTTAAATGTAATGATAAATTTTACACCTTTACGCTATATTGTACCATGACATTAGCTATTCGTACTCTCCGAGACCATATTATCCTTTTTTGTTAGAGTGAAATATACTTTTTCGTAAAGATCCGAACACTGCTGCGTATATTTTGTAAATCACATGGATATGATGTATGAAAAACATGAAACAAATTTACTGTCACATGGTTCAAAATATTGTCCCATCACAAAAAGAACTCTAGCAACGAATACGTGGAAATGCTATTAAAGTAAAAGAAAATCCATTCCACAAATTAGCATATTTATTGCCCTACATGTTTTGTTCGAGAAAGTTTCTGCCGGCCGCTATGCTTGTCACGAACTACTACTACGGCACCAAACCCCATTAAATAGTGTTCGATCAGTTTTTTATTACTTTACAGACCATTTATGTTATTTTTCTAGGGATCATACATTCTAATGCCTGATATCGATGAGCAATACTTATTTGTAACAACATGAACTATGATTATGACAGTATTTATATCATTTGAAATATCTACCTAAGTACGAAAGGCAACAAAATCATTCCATGAACACTAAAACACCTCACTTCAAAGATTCCAACCATATCGACATCAGCACACATTATGCCGGCACCAGTTTTGGTTTCACAAGCGCCACTCCGTCGCCCACTAACGGGGCCGAATGGTGAAGAAATAATTTAATTTGAATTTGTTAATTAGATCAACAACTCCCTAGACTAGAGTTTCCGCTTCAAGTCTTCGATTGCAAGAAAACAATCCATGTATTTGGGACCGAGGAGACGTTTCACTCGGACAATGGCCACCTGATGATCTCCTTGCGAGCTGTGCAGAAGCCAAAAGCGCAATACAGCAGATGGAAAGCACGGACGGAGAGATTGCGCGCGAAAATTCAAAATGCTTCGCACACGCATGCTGACGTCATGCTGACTCCTCCCTCATGGCGAAAGAAAACCGACTGATACAGTGATAAGAGCTTCACCGCGCAATGTCTCGTGTTGCTTATCATCTATCCGGAGAAAATTTTGTGTATAAATACCGCACGATTTACTGTAAGGATGTGTAGTTTCCCATTAGCCACGCGTACGGTAGTAACAGGTGCAGCAAGAAGATCGAACATTTGAACATACTAAAAGATCGAAATGGGTGACAGAAAGTAGAGAAAGAGTTGCAAATAGTGAAGGATCAATGTAATTGTGTGCCAAATAGTTCACTTTTTGCATGGTGTGTTTCGAAACTGATTCAACGATCCAAACAAATCTTGTGTAAAGTCACAACTTTTAGTGCACCAGTATGAATTCTGCAGCTTATATATCGATAATTTTAGGATGTAAGTGTTGCTAAGTACAATCAAAACGTTACCATAAAAATATTGCTGTATGTGTTACTGATTTGCTATGGAAATAAATACACATGCTGAATGAAGAGAATGTGTAATGTGTGATCGTGTAAAACTTTAAGTATTTCAAAAGTTGTGTATTGTTACTTTTAAGTTGAATTTCTTCGTTACTATTTGAACCATGTTTTTGATTTGAACCATGTTTGAAATTTTACTATTTGCTTAGAGCAGGTATTACCCTTCATCGAACTGCTTTCAACAATCAGTTTGTTTATTTAATTATTCATTAATTAATTAATTATTAATGTTCATGTATATGCGTGAGTTTTGTTTGACTTTAATTTACTTCAATCTAATCTTCTCCTTGGCTTATCGACCTACAACGTCATGCTGGCCATATAATAGCTTCATAGACTTATTGAAACCCCGTCGCCGAATAGTCAGTCAATTGATCCTACAGTGCTTGGGACAGATTCGATACCCAGTCCTGCCAAGTGCAGACCGGTGCTCCTATCTTATATGAAAACTAAAACATCATTGAGTTTTTTTTTGACAATATAACCAAATGTAGATGCTTCATAAGGATTTTCGTCATTTTTTAACATTGTGGGCAGTATGTTTATTTTCTACTTTATATAAAAGTAGCCGACCCTCAATTTAAGCGTATCGCAAAAAGGAGCGGCACAAGCTAAATGAGCTTTTGGATTAAAATGGTCTATTCTCGTTTGTTTTGTATGCTCATACCACATTCAGCATTTCCTTTTCCTCTTTAGTTTGTGCCATATGTCTATCATATTTACGAACAGACAAGACATTATAAGATTCAACGTGTAGCTTAGCTTACCCATTTAATATGATAAGTTACATTATCGTTGCCAATATGCTTAATGGTATTGGCAAGGTAGATTAAACTATTTACATAACTCTTGAATAGAATAAATTATGTTTTTTAGTTAGTTAGTTACATGTTTCTATCCATGTGGTATTCCAATGTAAAGAAAAGAGTTGTATTACACTATACTTGTAAATTATTTCACTGAAATTATACGCTTTTTCTTCGAATTGTAGATGTAAAATATGCCTTATCTTTATCGTTTTACATTTATCTTTTCTCGTTTCTAATGATCAAAGCAAAATTTCGGCTGCAGTTACTCTTTTGAAACAACGTTCATAATCGAATAACGAAATTGGAATACAAAAAAAACGATAAGCAGCCCAATCATGCCAACGGCAGTTAGTACACGAAGAAAGGAAACGTCTTTTTTGTGTAAACATATAATTACTTTCTGAACCTTCCGCAAATCGCGTAAAATTGCAATTTGCTAAGATTCAAATATTGTTTTTGTTGCTTTGCCAACTCCGTCATCAACGCCTCCCACGTAATTTTGGGTCCGTAGTACCGAGATGTCATGACCGGAAATCAATTCTTCCGATACACGCTTTCGATCTACCTAACTGCCTGCTGCCTGCCTGATACAACTAGCCCTTTCTTTGGCTGTTGTGGGAATCAATTAAAGGTGCCATAAAATAGCACTATACCAGTTATCTAATGTACAATTGTACGCATTACACGCAGTCATATCTCGACCATAAATCAATTGTATTAAAAAATTATCGTACAGTTTGCTTTCACGCAGCTAAGCATCAATTTGTTTCCGTTTTTGCTCGTTTCAGGTTGTGTACTGTGGGTGGCCTGCTCATTCCCCGTGGCACTGTCGTGCGATTCATGTGGCCGAGAATGTGCATCTGCTTGTGGCACACGACACTTCCGAACGTGCTGTTTTAATTACCTTCGAAAACGTAGCTCACCCCCATTGCGAGATTCCGCCGGACAAGATAAACAGTTGGATCTCAGTTGGTATGGTATGGCCAAACCGGCGGATCATAAACCTCAGGAAAATCATCGCGATTTCAATAAATTCCTGGTCAAAAATGCTGAAGCAGATATAGACTATGAGTACATACCGATAGTAACAACGAATCATCTTGCGCTGGGAAAGCCGCAGAACCCAGGAACACGGAATAGTTTATTGCGAAACCCTCCACTTAACCCACCCGATCATGATGAAAATACAGAAAAATCTTCGGAAGAGTCTCAAGCTGGATCGTTGCAACTGCTGTACGAAGCTTAAAACTGATTAACTATGGAGGAAGCTTAGCCTATCCCCAGTTTTATTTGTACTATTTCCATTGATTTGTAAGTTACAGCATGGGATTTAGGTTTCATTTCATACTCGACCACAAACTTACATTTAGGCTGGGTAAATGTAAGTTTGCGGTCGATAGTCTCAAACCATGGCACCGCACACAAATGTTTGATCACCTTTAACATTTCCCCCCATTAATTATTGTATCTCTTCCTAAGAAGGTAGGCAATACCAATCTAATTGAAACCTCATAAAAACAACCTTCATACAACCCCTACCCCGAAAATATTCAATCATCCCCAAAAATCGGTTATCCTAGTAACATCTCGCAGCTCGTCATCACCCTAATCACCCGTCCCAAATAAAACACATTCGCGTTGTGGCAAGCGGAATAGCCGCTTTATAGCCCGTTTGCTACGTGGGATTTCCTCGAATCAGCGACTTCAAAGCACAACAAACACACACACACACACAGAGACACGGCAAAAGGGTTTCACACCACGAAAAATATCATTAGGACAACAAAGAGAGCAAATAATTTGCTACCAGAAGTTATTAATAGTTATTTCAGCAAAACGCTAGGATCGTGACGTGTTGAAATTTGTAAAACAATTGAAGTGTACACTTGAAATTAAACAATAAAAGCAGAAGTATTTTGCAGACCTATAAAAACATTTCAATTAATACCAATTACTTCATAAGCAAGGCTCGAGTGTACCTAACCGAAAGAAAGGTCGTCCTTACTTGTTTGTTTAAATTTTATAAAATTAATCCGAAATATTTTTTGCTTTCTAATATTTCCGTTGTTGTGGATGCGTCATAGCGTTACCCTAAGAAATGACGCATACAACAGTCGGAGCCTTGCAGACAGGATCCGTTTAAAGTGTTATAACATATCGATCATATTGTCCATTTTTACCCCTACAGATAAGACAATTGTATTCTTCCACACTATAAAACCACGCGTCATCAACAGTATCTTGCTGTTACGGTTGTATGCAACTAGCTTATAGTTGAGTGCAGATGCGCCACTCTAAAAGCAATCCATCTTGCACTCTCTACTCAATCAAATAAGCAAGATAGGTCTTTACCAAATTTACCAATAAGTAAATTTCCTACGCTTCCTATCCCACAGGCGTACTTGTACTAGGACTTTTTTATGTCATAAAAAACCCTTCAACAAAGCGGAGGAGCACCATGAATTGCTTCTAATCAAGATATGTTACCCTCGACCATGCTTAACAAAGTGGTTAATTTTGCACTCTATCAGTTGCGGATTTTATGTGTAATAAGTGAAGCTAATGATCTAAAGCGGTGCAGTCTTTCCTATAGGATGGAATCGGGGGCTTTCAAATCTCCCCAATCGGCCTTAAAAGTGCTTAAAAGTCGGAGGATGCTCCGAATGTAGGCTCTATTTCTATCAACGTTTCCGTGCCTTCGTACGGTGATCCAGCATCTGGCACATTGTCCAACATCCAACATCGCCGTCAGAGATTGCTGTCAAGCTAACAATCCACAAAGAACCAGTTGGTGCACTACAAGGCCCCACACGGACTGATGCTACACAGTGCTTGGAGCATACTGGTGCAAGTTATAGAAGCCATCGTCCTAAGCCTCAACCTTACCTTCCTATTCCTGCTCTTATCTATTTTAAGTAAGAGGGTTCCCTACCTACGTATGTTTACAAACTAAATCATCCACATTGTTGGAAACGACAATGCCGTGATTGATAAAAAATGTAATTAGATGTTCTTTGTAATACCCGTGCGTCGTATGTACATGTAGCCCACCTTCTGAATGCTTGCTAATTTTTTATTTATTTGTAAAATCAACAATTTTTATTTAAAAAATGCTTTTGTATGCTCATGAAAAAAAAACATCTTAATTTTTTTTTTTTTTGCACAACGACTAAAGAAGATCTTGGTATACCAGTTACATCATTAATGACTTATGTTACCCATAGTTAGATAATCAGTCTTACATACGGAGGACGATCAGGCTGGGAGTCATAAAAAACGTAGCTGTAATAGTTTTTTGAGTAATGAGTTTGAAAATATTCACTAAATCCTCAAGTCATGTTTTTTTATAGAATTTTTAATTAATACAACCGGCAGGTGTTCCCTTTGCCCTAGAAATACCTGGATTAGTGCATTCTTTCGTATATTACCCTTCGGCAATTGACTTCTCATGAATTACTTTTGTGAAGGTGTGCCATGGGTTTTCAACACTCCACGAAAATCGAGAACGGGAAACTAAAATATCTCAAAGACTTATTGTGTAAAATCATAGCATTCGCTCACAAAGCGCTTCCCTTCTTCACCACGGTGCTTTGTATTTCTGCATATGTGTTTCAATATCACTAGAATTGATTACTGTAATAAGCATTTAGTTTAAATGGTTCAATGAAAATATATTGTAACTATTACTTTTAGTTCTGCAGTAAAGTCGAGTAGTCATATAAATGAATAATACTTATTCATCATACAATGGATGATTCAGATGATTTTCGGATTGCACCAGAATGAGCTTGTTTAATATGCTTCTCTTCGTACTTTGTGTCAAAAACAGCGAATGGTTGTTGTTCAAATTTATTTACCTATGTCACAATCATTTTATACATGGAATGTTTACGTTAACAGATACGCCTCACTTGCGATGCAATCATTTTATGCTAAACCAAAACTTAAGAGGCAAAAAAAACAATTGCATAACATGAGTATTGCTCAAATAAATAATTATCTACCATCAAACTAAACGTGATATAACGTGATGAAAAGTAGGAATGATTAATGTCGAAATAATTAATTTAAAAAAAAAACAATATACTTAAAATAAACAGCTACACATCAATAAGTAATGTGTTTATGGCGTTTACTTTGGTCGAGTTCTTGCAGAATTTTAGAGTTTCTATATAACTAAAAAATACTGAATCGATATAAATGAACTATTGCTCAATTGCTGAGCGCGCGGTGACTGAAGGCAGATTGCACATGAGAAAGAGGCGGCAAGTGCACGAGAGCTGCCCATAGCTTGGATCCCATTTAAACTTCGTTGAACAAGGTGCACCGCTGTGTTGCTTTGTGTTTAATTAACCAGTTTACCCGTCCAATGGTGGCCCTAGGTATACCATTGAAATTTCCGTATTGCCATAGACTGCAGCAACAGTTGGGTAGTACATTTTATCAGGCAAATCTGTGATATTTATGAAGAGATGTAAGTTAATGTACCGCTTCGCTATCGTGGCAAATCGTAGGCCCGTTTACCTGTAAATGCTACTCCCAGGAATTCATAATTTTTCTCAAAGGACAATGTATTGTCGTCGCAGTCTAGTATAACGCGTATTCTTTCTCCCACCTGGTAAATATGTTTGTAATGAAGCAACGACTTTGATCGTTGAACTAAGGATTGGTTCATCCAGAAATGGGGCATTTTTTGCCAATGATATTGGGGTTCCCCGTTGACATAAAAGGAAACATTTGACCCTCTTGCCACAATTTGGTTATTCGTCAACCGAGATATTCAGCAAGCAATTTATTGCGCACAGTTAGCTGCATAATGCATCCGCGTCAGCACGGGAGCTCGCAAAAGGGTTATGTTTATGTATTAGGAAACTCAGACGATTCAGTAAGGTGCAAATAAGATCGGATGATAATCCTAACTTATTGAACTAAGGAAAGGATTTTAGTATAAACATCTCAATCGAACCCTCAAACAACAACAAAGCCGATTATAAACAAATCCCGGCTTCTGTTTGGCTTACAATAAACAAATGTAAGGCTTCGGCTCGTAGCAAGGTTAAAATTAAACCAAGAGATTGTTTTCGCTGTTTTCGCTGCTTAATTCACAGCAACAACAACAAAACTTGATTTGGCAAGGAATCTACTTATGTGGCGAAGTCATCATCGCTTTTATGTCGAATAAGAATAATCATAAGGATCTACATAAAAAGTGCCGTTATATACGAATTTTATCATTTATAAGGTGTCATGATAAGCCGGCCATGATTTGATCCGATCTAGACAGCTGCCATTATAGCAAGGACTTACTACAATGGTACAATGATAATGGTGTAGAATTCATATCAAATCTGCCACCTTCGTTTCATTCTTAGAATATGTTCCAATTGAAATCAGTGGTATAGAAACACCACACAATGCAAGGTGCCCCATTGCTACATGAACCGAACCTTTAAGTGCTTTTATCGGCTTACATACATACCTTATACTTTGGGGCATTATTCAGCAAAGGATATATTCCATGAGCATCTCCGTTATGAAGCAAGAGATTGTCCACTAGATTCCAGCCCCAGCTTTGGTCGTCAGCACCTACGGGTATACAAAGTGCAAACATTAAATAACACTGGTAAATACAGTGCATATCTACGTTATTCTCTTACCAAGCAACGCATAGTATCCGTGACATTGAATAGCTGCATCCTTGGTCGCAATTCCAACGACCGCTACCGTTCCAAGGGGACCTTCCCACCGTACCTCCCAAGCATGCCTACCATGTTTGAACCCTATTTTTCCCCTGGACCCATCAGTACTCTGTGCCACAGGATTGCTGAATTGAGTTTATGATGAAAAATGGGGGGTATTAGAAACAATTATACGGTGCATGTTATTTGCTCAACATGGGTCTTACCGATGCAGTGTAAAACCATTTGGTTTGATGTACACATGCCGGCTGCAGTCGAAAGGATTCCATGCATGGAAAAATGCACGCAGCTTCGCTTTGTACGATGGCACTACCGAAAGCAGATCATTTTTGAACGCTTCCGTCGGTACTTTTTGCAAGCATTGCGCCCGCCATACTTCATTGTTTTCGTCACACAAAAACCGGTACCAGTTTTTACACACCAACGCACAATTGCGTAAATCCTGCAGCTTCAGGTAGGAGAATATTAGCTCCAAAACATTATCCGGAATGTTGGGTGCATATTCAATCAGATCTTCATCCATCGCATGTGTCTGCTACGATGGGCATACAACGCGTGCACTCCAGATTTATGGGACCAACTATGCTTTTAATAAAGTCCGCCACCCTTAACAGTACTTAAAAATAATCGGAACGAACGAGACTCGGCAGAACTGTTTATCGCGACATCGGAGAAGAAATTTTCGTTCCGTACTTGTTTTGACAAGCACAACACAATTCGACAAATGTCATACGTGCACGGTGGTATTTCTGCAGATCATGCGGGCATGGCACATCAATAAACATTTGCAGAAATAATAATTGTCGATGCGAAATTAATTTTCTAAAAAGATTTATCATTGGACTAGAATTAAAAGAACTGATGTAATTTTGACTCCAGACTATTTCTATTTAAATTCAGTTATTTCGCAACCCATAGACTGTTGGAGTTTACATTTTGCATTGGATTTCACGACATTTTCAATTTCTAAGCTCGACACAATTTTATCAGCACCTTTTTTAATACACTTTGGCCTGCACGGACAAGACGGGTCTGTGTTTACGTTTTGCACTGCTGACTGGTGAATTTCAGAGTAAAATGCAAACGATCGAACTATTTTCACTTTTCTTCTGGCGTACGAGGCCGAAGTTTCGAAGTACGATTCGACCGGATTGAGACAAATAAGCAGGTTTTTCCTTTTCGTTGGTCTTATTTTACATGGGATCGTTTAATATTTTTAATGATTGCATCCTCAGGTATTTTGATTAGGCTTTACGCCAAAACTCAACTTCACGACTTCCAACTTGGGATACCGACCGAGGGCATCAATAATTTCAGGGCAAAATCCGCGATTGTATACACCTTGAACACTTGTCATTTACGAACAATCGATATGTCAAAGCAGCTTTGGTGTCGTTTATAGTGTGTAATCACGCTCTCACTTAATATGTCCTTTTCCTTCAAACTTTTATGTTTTAAACTATTATTTATTTATTACTAAGGAACAGTAGCTTCAATTCCATTGCCTTCTTACACATAAGCGGAAAATTCTGTAGTTTAGATTATAGCAATGTTTCGATGCATTTCGTGAGATTGAATGTCATTTTGATTTCTTCGCCAATGCTCAGCGCTCCCACTGTTGCCAAAGCGAGGATGAAACATCGAAACTGAAAACCCGCCGAACTCGGTGCTTCTGGCATCGTTGTGCGGACATTTTTGCATAAGGAGGTGGTTTTTTGTCAGGTTCTGGAGTGCCGAATTCCTCGCGAATCACAACGTAAATTGCACCAAACGATTGCCGAAAGCGTCCTCTTTCTACTAGTGCAAAAATAACAATAATCGTGTGCGGCTCCGGCTGGCTAGACGGCGAAGAAAACTGACCCGCTTAGCTTGTAGCGCGACTGTGGCGAATCGCCATTTTGAAGTGTGGTGTTCATCGTTGTTGAGGCGCATATTTTAACAAGGAAAAATTTCCCAACACCTAGCGTTTATCAGTGAACTCTGCGATATTATTACATATACTATACGGCTTACCGAAATTTAGCCGACCGTAGTAGGTCTGGACCCCAAGAATTCGGGCGCAGTGCACGATGGCTCAGCAGACGAAACCGGTTAATTTTTTGTTGCAGGATGCAAAACCAGGTATGTATTGCAATCATATTATCATTCGTATCGGTATGTTCCTCTCACGCGAAGCGGCGCATTTTTCATAGATCAGACGGATTTGTTTTGATAAATGTGCTCAGCGTAATCAGGAATATGTTAAAGGGCATTTCGCGTCCTCTAGCAGACCAGCGCAACCCCCTACACGGGAAGCGGCTGTGTGTACACGAAACCGATGAAAACTCTTTGCTCAATTTAAGTCCCAATGTCCTTGAACTTATGCCGCTGTAATCAAAGTTTGGCATAGATGGAGTTTGGAGAAAAACAAATGCCTTCGTAATGAGCATTCGTGGGACAAAGAAATTTTATCTCTGCTGAATGGTTTATCAATAGCGATAATTTCCATCATCCTTGTTAATGCAGTGGCTCATGATGTCTATTATTTACAAACATCGGCAATGGTGTATCTAGAATGGCGGCCCATTCGAATGGGGGAACTTTTTGGCTATTTTTGGATGTTGTTATTACATTGCAACATCCCCCAACTTGTCCACGTAAACATCGACTTTTTATAAGAACAAAGATAAGAATCGATAATCGAATCAATCAGCCGTGCGTGCCTTCAGTGCTGATGTTTGGTGCAAGCATAAAGATATAGCATTTTTAACTAAACAATAATAAACACACTTATGGTTTGCGTTGTTTTAAGATCCAACAATAACATCAGAAAACGAATATAATACACAAGGGATCCTAAACATAAACAGGAAAACAAAACATGTTTTGATAAGTACGCTGGTTAAAATACCTTATCAGGTAAGGGTACAGTGTAGTATGCAAAAAGACGGAAAATGATGTTCTGTTGCAAAAAGAAGGAAAACAATGAAATGCTGACTCACAATAAGCTGACAACAATCTGGAGTGGAAAATGTTCATAAATTTTTCATGTCATGGATATTTTTTTCTAATCGTTTATTTATAAAGGCTTTGGATCTTTGAGACCTCATTCGCCTCTTTCATGAATTTTTGTGGCTTGCTTAAAAGTATATGCAAAACGTGCTTTTATTCATAAAGAAGATCGGTCTGGCCGGTTTGCTGTACGCAAAACGATTGTATATAACACTTTTGTCTTTTACTAGTCTTGCTTCGTTCAACTCTTATTTGGGATATTTTTTTATATTTTGTTTGACTAAAAGCAAAGCATCACGTCTGATCGACAATGGTTAGTACATTTAACTAACCTTATTTTTTTAATGCCGATAAACAAGTTTGTTATTTCGGTTCACAAATCATTTAGCGGAATTAATGAATGTTGAAAATTCACAAGGAAACATTTTATAAATAAACTTGCTTAGGTATAAGGTATTATTAGAGGAACTGCTTGAATTTCATTTGGATTCATACACATTTACATTTATGAATACACCATAGCGTATATATATTGTTAATCTAAGAACTATAAAGTATTAGTTTGCTATGCAAAACACACACATATATCAATCATTAATCATATCATTATCAATGATGAAAGATACACGGGCTCGCAGGAAATGGTCACCTTTGCTAGACCATACCATAACTGTTCCGGCCGTATCTGTGTGGCTGATCGTTCCTTCGATTCCGATTGCACAATTAATGTTTTTTTGTTTGTTTTTATTTCCCTTTTCCTCTACATTTTATCTTTCAGGTCAAACGCAAATTTTTCATGTACTAAACACAACAACAGGTGCGCGTACCCCGTTACCTGCCGGAGTAACCACGATGAAAACCATCGTTACAAAGGATCTAAACATCGGAGGCATGGCAAATCATGGACAGGATGCAGTAGGCATCACTTCCGACAGTGTCGGAATAGTAGGAGCCGTGGGCACCACCAACACTGCATCCGTAGTTGGGAGCCAGGTGAGCTACTAATTACTAATTTCGTTCTATTCAAACTCATGGAATTTGTTTTGCATAAAATATAAATTTAGAACTGTGTGAATTGGGGTATTGTTTAGCTTGAATTGTGCACACTCTGCCCATATTGTTATATGGGTATATGTTTTATCACAGGCCCAGCAAGTCGATTATGAAAAGGCCATAGCACTCTGAATTGTGATAGTCTCTTCGATTGCCCTAAGCGATGAAGTAAGCAAGCTCTAATCTCGCCACCATAATAGTAAGCATAATGCTAATTTTGTTGTTGTTGCTGTTATGGTGCAGTCTCTCGATCTTGTTAGATAATTCTATGCGTTGTCAGGGATTATAAAAAATCATGCAACAGATAAGGTTGCAATGACAATACGGTATCAGTCCGTCATCATTAATTAATAATAGATAAGGTTGCAACACTGAATCGATCGACATTCGTACAAGATGAAAATTTCATCAGTTCCGCATCATTTACTGGTAGTCAACATTAGTGCTAAATCAACATAATTAACTAAGAGAAGTGAAATTTAGATGAAAAAGCCAGATCATGGATTTAATCTGCAGCAAGAGTTTCTAACGAGTTTCTTATCCACTGAGTCGAAAGCAAAAGCTATATCCAGCTGTATACGTAGAGCCGGTCATTAGAAATTTCCTCCTATGTTTCCATTATGTGTCCTGCTAACTGGACAGTTTTAGCGGCCCAATCTATAAAAAAAAACTCATTGGCAGAATTTAACTCTCAATGAAGGTTTCATAAAATCAGCTGTATGACTGGAAGGCATTTCCTTCTCCCACCTTTAAAGAGCACCGTATCCTGGTTGCACCTTAAGCACTGAATAAGTTAATCGTGTGATTTTTTGCTATGGAAACACTCTTAGGGTCTGGTGGATGAGAAAGAAGCGGCGACGGTCTTTCACACGCCAAAACTAAGTATAAAATCCCTTCCAAACCGTTTCCTCGTACGCAAGGCTAACAATGCAGCTTGTTTGGCTTGGTGGGGCAGCTCGATAGTATCGGCGACAGCTGCGTCGGTCTTTACACGGCTGGACCGGGATTCAAATCCGATACGGTCCGTCCTTCCGTAGTGAAGCCACTGACTATCAGGATCACGCGTGGTATCAATAAGTCTAGTAAGATGGTCTAGTATAGATGGCCAGCATGACCAGGTTAGCAGGTCGTTTGGCAAAGAAGAAAAAAAAACGTACGGTTTGGTCCAAGGCCTTTAAAGGTTGTAGAGCCAAGAAAGGAAACAGTAAGGATATACAAACTAAATTTTGTTAAATTCACCTGATTGTTCACTCGATGAACCATCTTACGCATGATGTGTTTGACAAAGAGGAAGAAGAACAGCGTTCTGTGAAACTTGAAACTTGGATCCAAGAGTTAGAGCATGTGTTTTTTTTTTTTTTTGTCATAAAGCATGGCCTGGCCGTGCTTGCTCAAACCTACACTGCCCAAAAAGAGTTACAATTCACATCGGATTTTGAGACATTGCCTTCTCGAAACCGTGAAAGGGCACCTTATCCCGGGTGAGCTCGGCCGAGGAAAGCATATGTTTAAATGGTGACAAGATGAACGTTGTTGTGAAAATCTCGCTCGTTATGTCTGAGACAAACCGGCCGGTCCGTATGACGATCATTATGAATGGGTGGTTGACGGTGTTCGAGAAGAATATCCCCAGCTGCGACCGATAAAATGTGTTGGTCAAGCCTCTATCAGAGGCCGCTGATCACAGCTGATAGTGGTACTTTAGTAAATTCGAGCGAATGTGTATTCATCAAAAGTAGTTTCATTTAAATTGTCCCGTATGGTTTTGCCTAATGCATCTATTATTCAACATGAATTACTTACAGAGCTTCACAATGCCGATGGTGCGTAAACTCTCACCAGGTCAAAAAATAATCCCCATTGCCAAGCACAGTAAGTTGTCACTCCTTTTTGCTGTCGTGGCCAACCAACATGAACTAATGATTGCGTTTTCCATCTCTCGACAGAACTGTTTCTTCCTACATCAGCCGCTAATAAGAACGTCAATGGAAAAGTTGTTATTGCTCCCAAATTGGTAAGCGAGTTAACAACACAGTACTAGCAAACGGTTTCTCTATAATGTTCTCTGTTTATCGTTCCAGTACAAGGTTATCTCGACGACTTCACCGCATTCCGTCAGCAGAAATTTAACCTTTTCTCCTCCTGCTGCTGCTGCTGCTGCTAACAATTCTACCGGGGCGTCCGTTACAGCGAACAGTGTAGCGTTTGCTAAAACGTTGGGTATCGCCACCGGGAGCAATGCAATTCCGTCGACTTCTGTAATGACGAAACCACCGTCATTGGCATTGCCCGCCACTAATACAGCAGCAGGCAACACCGTCCGGTTTAATGCCAACAGCAGTAAAGCACCTTCCCACGCCGTAAACAGCTCCCCCCACAACACACACAGCGAGATAGTGCCGATCGGAAATAAAGACATCGCCAACGGCGGTGCTGTCACGAAAAGCTACAGTGAAAGCGGCAACAACGATTGCTCATCCTTCGCACAGGTGTCCGGCGCATCGACACTACCGACAGCGAAAACGCTGCAATCGAACCACAGCAATAAGGAACATTCTCAACAGCAGCAGCAGCTGCATTCGTACAGCAAAAAGACACCCTCGAGCCAGATCCATACGCCGGCATCCCGTCGCCAGAAGACGGATAAAGCGGGCCGCGGTCTTCGACACTTTTCGATGAAGGTTTGCGAAAAGGTGAAAGCCAAAGGCACCACCACCTACAACGAAGTGGCCAACGAGCTGGTCGCGGAGGAAACACAAAACCATCATCCGGGTGTGGATCCGGCCACTTACGATCAGAAAAACATTCGACGGCGTGTGTACGACGCGCTGAACGTGCTGATGGCCATGAAAATCATTTCCAAGGAAAAGAAGGAAATCCGTTGGCACGGTCTGCCGACCAGCAACACCTTGCACGAGTGCGAGGAACTGGAGAAGGAAAATGAGAAAGCCCGCCGCCGGATCGAGGTGAAACAGCAGCAGCTGCTCGATCTGGTGCAGCAGCACGTGGCGCTCAAGTCGCTGATTGCGCGGAACAAATCGAACGAGGAGCGCGGTTTGGTGCCCAACCCGAGTTCTGCCGTGCAGCTGCCATTCATTATTGTAAATACCGACCGAAAAAACAACATCAACTGCAACATTTCGAATGACAAGTAAGTTCGCGTATGGTGAAGTATGCTATTTTCGGTGCAATTAATTTCTGTTTGTATTTTCTCTCTTTTCTCTCTCTCTCTCTCTCTCTCTCTCTTTCTCTTTCTCTTTCGTAGATCTGAATATTCGTTCAAGTTCGACGATTCGTTCGAAATTCACGACGACGTGCAAATTTTGAAACGCATTGGATTATCATTAGGCATGTACCTCACATATCACTTACCGTGTGGACTGTATAAAACTTAACGATCGTTAATTTCGCTTACAGGATTGGAGAAGGGACAGTACTCAGAAGCGGAGCTGAAAAAGATAAAATCCATGGTTCCAAAATCGGTAGAAAAGTATATCGATGGTAAGGTTGCCATTTTATATGCTTTATAATTGTTTACTAATGGTGGGATCGGTTTTTCTGTTTCGGTTCCGTGCAGCTTACGGTCTCGGGTTCGAGCACGACGATATGGATGACTGGGAAATGAGTTCGCTGTACAACGGGCAGGACAATGACGACAGTTTATCGACGCAGGATATGCTCGGCTTCAACGATACCACGAACGATATGCTAGACGATGACATGAAGTTCGAGGATGACGAGGACGACTAAAGTTTCGTTTCGCCTGGGAACTTATGCTGCATCCCGTTCAACTTTTTCATTAACGTTTAATGCACGAATATACTACTGACATGAATAAGCCTAAGGTAGCGCTTCATCTTGGCTAGAGTTTTGTGGAACATTGGCAAAAAAAACCCCTATCGATTATCGTTTTCTGTTGCTACACGATTAGTACATACCTTCGAAGGACATCATTAACAGTGCGTTGCATAGGTATACATTTACTTATTTGATAAGTTTGCAGAATATTTGTATGCACAAGCGGTGCATGTGCATAATGGTCACACACACATACAGTACTTGATTGATTATAACGTCGGTCGGATAAACAAAGGTTTGTTCCACTTTGTTTGTGTATTTTGGTTAACCACTTCGGGGCACAAAAAAAAGGTGCAGATTGAGAACATATTAGTGTCATTCAGTTAAGTAAGCATTACATTTACACCACCGCCACCGTTGTTCTGTTGTGTGTTACGCCATTTGCGAACGAGCTACGCTTGTCGTGGAAAGTATTCTGCCGCTAGACGACGTGTGGGTGTTGTGCGCATTATTTAGATAGCCATTTTACGAATGCACCATAAAGTACAGAAAACAACTGTCTCACAATAAATAACGTACGGGGACGTTACTTTGCTTTGACTACCAGACCCCACACCACACCAGGGCGAAGGCGATGTTTCCATCATAGCGCCAACGCGCGCTTATGTGTGACCATCCATCCATCATCTGATCTATTTAGTTGTTTTAGTTAGTTTTTTGTTTGTTTTGATTCATTTTAAAATTGTACGTAAAACACTGTTGTACAACGTTAGCTTTCTAAACTTAGTGCGTCTCCTTTTAACTTGTGTTTCAATTTTGAATCTGATTCGATTTTTATACTTCGCTTTACTTATTTCGTTGAAGTGCGTGCAGGACAGCGTCGCTCGATTGTAAATGTTATGGAAGGTAAATTTCCATTTCACGTTGTTTTTTTCTCTCTTTTGTGGTAAAATACACATGCAAGGTCCGTTTTATTTCTAAGACTACAATTTTGTTGTTTTTTCTTTCGTCTTCTGTAAGCTAAAGTTTAACTATGCAATTGGATTTTTTGTTGCTTTAATTAATTTTACTAAAGTAGAAAAACGCTCGCTCGAAACATGCAACGTACAATATCAATCTACAACCATCTGCAACATAGAAATACTTTTGGCAAAGGTTACGAGAACACGCCATAACTTTTGATTTAATTTCGCAGTTGCATATGCATCATCCACCCCATTTTAAATAACATTGTGGTTGTCTTTCAAAGCAATTAACTACAATGAAATCCGCTTACCTACCTGAGCCACTTCACTTATCCCAGGATCATTGCACATGGCAAGCTTATTGTTAGCATCCGTTTTGTTTGTTTTAAACAGGCTTTTATGCCGCGGCGCCTGTTGCAATCAGTGTACTTGCAACGTTCACGAATTGTGCGTAAAATTAATATAAACATACAACTCGAAATTAGCAAAAGAACACTGCATCCCTAGGAGACTAGTGGTTGCAGTACAACGATTTAAGCGTAAATGTTTGTACACAGCAAATGCAAACCAACGGTAGTAATAAAAGTAGTAGTAGTGTGGTTCTACGCAGCCCGTACAAAATAAAAAAATAATGGATGAGGATCATCCTCTCGACGACGGTGTCCCCATTAGGTAGCAAAACTTGTAAAGTTTCGCTATAGGTGTAAATGAAGAAAGTAATGGATTTTGATTTTGTAGGCACGATGCCTGCAGCATTAATATCGTACAGCGCTAAGTTTACATCATCCGGAATGTACTGATTCGTTTAAAAGGAAGATAATCAAAAAAATAAATCATGTCTATCATATTCTTAACCAAGTTTAAGTCGGTTGTACTGTTTAATACAACTTGTACACTGTCTTCCCATTTTGTTCGAGCAGCGCACATCAACTACCTTTTGGATTTAATTACTATGGTCAAGCTTCTGGCAATAGAAATGTGTGGCAGGTTCTCATAACATAGGTGTAATGTGAGACATAAAGCAGGGACGGCCTGGCCTTATTGCTAGAAATAAATTAGTTACCAAACAATTAAATTTGGGCCATTCGCTCCGTTACGCTTTTTGTGACGGTATGCTTAGTAACGAAAGGGAAGCGATATGATAATGTGACAATTATTATAATGCCCAAGCTTATCACTTTCATCTAATTCCTTAAAAGATATATTTGGTTTAATTACGACAGAACTCAGTTTATTCCTTCAATTTATGTTCTTATCCATATTGCTGGCCATTTTATATGCTTAGTTTAGAATGAAAAATGTAAGAGTTTGCTGGATTATCCACAAACGCCCATCACGCCCTCCACACACCACCCCCCATCCAGTTTACAGGACCCATAGTCGGTAGGGATTGTTACAGATAAAGAAGCACATTAGCTCACGAAAAGGATGTTATTCAATACCGTCATCAATATCGAACGTGTGAAACGAATCTTGAGAAACTGTCGACTTTTTTACACAATTCGTCGTGTTTACGCCGTTTCAATGGGAGGTTCCGTAGGGCTCCATGCTCCAAACCATCTACATCTGTGCCTCCTCGTCTTCGTCAAACAAATCTTCAAACTCTGTGTAAAATATTAAAAAGCATTCAAATTTAAATAAAAAACGCGCACAGCTTGGTGGCAGGTTTGGGTAATAATCTTACCATTGAAAAAATCAGCATGCACATCCTTCTCGTTCGCCGCTAGATCCATCAGCAATCCTGATGATCCCCCTGCCTAGCGATGAAGGAACGTGTATTACACTATTACTTTAGCACCAATGGCGATGGTAAAACAATTCCGCAAATACCTCTTCCAGGTCCATAAATGGGCCAGGGCCCTCCGGAAACATTTCGTCGGCAACAACTATCGGCTTCATGCTGTTATTGTTGTACTGCGACTGTACACAATCTTTGCTGACAAGCAAGCGCTGCGAAGGAAATCAGCTGTGCGTGCTTTTCGTACTCCCGCTCAAGGTGTATGTATTTAGAAGGTGGATTTTTATCGATTTGACAGGGCGACATTTTAGTCGAGTTATGTCAGAGTTTGTTTACAAAAACATATGGTATGGGCAACAAACATGAACAAACAGCCTCGATTCTCAATCCCTTGAGCAATTTCGCTAATTTATGGGTCATCTTCGCATATCAAATGTTGTTCCACAGAAGTTTGACGATATTTGGTTGCATTTTTCGTCAAAAAATCTCAAGCGATACCACCACCGGCGCCTCCTCCGACGCTGCCATCACTCTTCTCAATACCCTTCCCCCAAGGTGTATGTATTTAGAAGGTGGATTTTTATCGATTTGACAGGGCGACATTTTAGTCGAGTTATGTCAGAGTTTGTTTACAAAAACATATGGTATGGGGCTACCAACATGAACAAACAGCCTCGATTCTCAGTCCTTTGAGCAATTTCGCTAATTTATGGGTCATCTTCGCATATTAGGTGTTGTCCCACAGAAGATTGACGATATTTGGTTGCATTTTTCGTCAAAAAATCACAAGCGATAACACCACCGGCGCCTCCTCCGACGCTGCCATCACTCTTCTCAATACCCTTCCCCTCGATCACCACGGAACTGTTATGTCAGGTCGAGAAATGTCAATTTGCTCTAAACAACTCTACCTTCTATATCTACATACCTTGCCCTTCCCCTCGATCACCACGGAACTGTTATGTCAGGTCGAGAAATGTCAATTTGCTCTAAACAACTCTACCTTCTATATCTACATACCTTGCTCCCGCTTGGCCAACAAGCCCGCCGTCAAACGTTGTTGATACTTCCCAATTAACATGTTGGAAGTTTCAACCAAGGTCTATAGAAGATGGATTTTCAGTAAAAACCCGTCGCATCCCCATTCGACTCATGTTGGCTTTATTAAATTGTTATTTATTCAGCCTACTTGAAAAATTTGATTGTAGTGAGAGGAGATCATTAATTCGTGGTTTAACCAGCGTTACCCTATTCCATCACCCCATTATTCGGGTGAGAGCTTAGAGAGACTTCCCCGGTGACAAAATCATCATCCTTTCTCGCTTTGATAGGTTTACTTGTTACTTAGGTAGAGCGAGAAAGCATTACGATTTTGTTACCAGGGTATTTTGAACCGATGTTTAAGCTCTACCACAAGACTGAATTTATTTTCGCTCAGTTTTAACAAAACATTGATTATGGTCGAATTTTGCCCTTTGCGTGAAATATTTTACTTTGTGTAACGTCCGGATGAATGTTACCCATTGTGTACATACGAATAGGCCTTTGTCAACCGAATGACAACGAAACTGACCATTCTTTCGCGCATTCTCTTCCAGTTCGGACCGAACAGAAATCTTCCGTCTCCTAAAAATGCACCATAATTCCTTTCCGAAAGCCTTCCGTGGATGTAAATCCGTTGTAATAACCGTCAGCAATCCGATTATTACATTTGCATTTTGTTCATATCGTTTCAATTTTCTTTCGGGCACTGTTCATCCCTACATCCTTTTACATTCCATTCTTCCTTTTTCAGGTTTCTTGATAAAAGACTCGAGAAAGCCCCCCCTGACAATATTCGTTAGGTAATGTAGTATTTACACCTGAATGTATGCAATCTGCAGTATACGTTGCGAAAGCTTCACAGTGTGCTTTCAGTGTGGTCAAAAATGGTTGAATAAAGACGAATGAAATATTGCTTATTATTCGATTAAATCCCCCTCCCTCTATCCTGACCATTTATATTGGCTTACAGGAGCTACGTAATAACTTTTGGTCGCGCTAGGAGTGACCAATCAGGCTTACAACATACACGGTCTTCCCGGACAGTAACGGAACATTGGTTCGATGGATACTTGTTAACGGGCATAGATATTCAGAAAAGCAGGAAAAATAGCATAACATAACATAACATTTCAAATCACTTCTTACAATGTAGTCCAGCTGTCCAGTAACATTATTAGGGAACAATGCACAATGTTTACATGAAACGAGTTATTGCCATACAAAAATCCCACTGTGCAATAAAAATGACAGGCCACAGTACTGCACACAAAATATTCTAGGGGGAGTGCTTCTCGAGTCTTTTACCGGTTTCTTTCCCTCTTCCTTTTCATCTCTTCCGCCTGGTATACACACATTTTGCTAACTGGGTAATTGCGTTGCTAGGGGCACCATTCGGCATTTGTCAAATTGTTGCTATACATCCTGTCAAAACATCAACCACAGCGTGATAGTCCAACCTTTCCTGTTTATTGCTCGGGTGAAAAAGCTCAATTTATAGTTTACCATCGATTTTCCTACCGTAGGTGTTGTTTTGTCGTGAATAGGTCCGATAGCTTGTGAAAAATAACCAGAAACCACTGAACGACAGCCAACCAAGCGAAACCCTGCGCCCAGAATGAATCGAAATCGCGGAAACTTCAGCTTTCAGATGCGTCGCAATCGATCAATACAGCCACAGCATAACGCAAAGGACCAAAGCCGCAGCTACTCCCTGAATGCGGTTCCCCCACCTAGTTCGTTATGCGTCAGAGCGTCGGGAGTACCTCCGCCGAAATCCTTCAATCAGGGTTCGGGCATTTCCAAGCATGGCTACCATACCATAGAGTCAATGCATCAGTTTTCCAATCCCTCGCAATATTCGGTTGGCAAACGCCGCGGCAGAACGGAAGACGAGTAAGCAGTCCCTGTGTGAAGCTAGGTATATTTTCGGGCTATGCTATATCGTTTGCATTCTTCAGATATTTCGACGAGGAGGACGAACCTGCCGGGCAGCATTTAGAATACATACCAGCGCCGGGTTCTCCATCGGCAGACGATACAGCTGTAAGTGGCTAAGTTGCAACACTAAATATGGTTGGGTTTAACTTGTACACTTTATCATCACAGCCAAAGGCCAATAATTCATCCGACGATGAGGAAGATCCGCTAGATGCGTTTATGGCTGGCATCGAAGAACAGGTGAAGATAGAGAACATGAAAATTCCACAGTCGCAAGTGGATCCTAAAAAAGGCACTCGCGGCGACATTGACGATGAAGATGACGAGGAAAGCTACTACCGGTAAATACAGTTGGTGCTCAACAAATAACAGTTGGTAAACATTCCAATCGATTAATGTTAATCTCTCTCCTTAAAGATACATGCAGGAGAATCCGCACGCCGGCCTAATGGAGGAAGGTTCTGATGCTGAGCTGGAGTACGACGAGGATGGTAATCCAGTGCCACCACCAAGACGCCGGGAAATTGATCCCCTTCCGGCTATCGATCATTCGGAGATTGAATATTTGAAGTTTGAGAAAAACTTCTACATCCCCCACGAGGATATTGTCAATCTGTCGCACGCGAAAGTACAGGAACTTCGTCAGACGCTGGGTGTTAAAGTAAGCGGCCCAATGCCACCACATCCCGTCACCAGTTTTGCCCACTTTGGATTTGACGAATCGCTGATGAAAGCGATCCGCAAGTCGGAGTACAGCACACCGACACCGATACAGGCCCAGGCGATTCCGGCCGCGCTAAGTGGCCGTGACATTATCGGTATCGCCAAAACGGGTAGCGGTAAAACGGCCGCTTTTCTGTGGCCAATGCTGGTGCACATCATGGATCAGCGTGAGCTAGGGCCAGGCGATGGTCCGATCGGGTTGATTTTGGCGCCGACCCGCGAGTTGTCACTGCAAATCTACAGCGAGGCTAAGCGCTTCGGAAAGGTGTACAACATAAGCATCTGCTGCTGCTACGGCGGAGGCTCGAAATGGGAGCAGAGTAAGGCGCTCGAGCAGGGTGCGGAAATAGTGGTCGCTACGCCGGGTCGCATGATCGATATGGTGAAGATCAAAGCGACCAACCTGCAGCGAGTAACTTATCTGGTGCTGGACGAAGCGGACAAAATGTTCAACATGGGGTTCGAACCGCAGGTGCGCTCAATCTGCAACCACATTCGCCCGGACCGGCAGACACTGTTGTTCAGTGCGACTTTCAAGAAGCGTGTGGAAAAACTGGCCCGCGACGTTCTCACCGATCCGGTGCGCATCATTCATGGTGACCTGGGAGAAGCCAACTCGGATGTAACGCAACACATCGTTATTCTGCCGAACGTGCCGAGCAAATGGAACTGGCTGCTAACCAATCTGGTGCAGATACTGTCCGAGGGAAGCGTACTGATCTTCGTCACGAAAAAGGCCGACGCTGAACAGGTGGCCAACAACTTGCGGCTCAAGGAGAACGATGTCGTGCTGCTGCACGGCGATATGGACCAGTCGGAGCGAAACTCGGTCATCACTCGATTTAAGCGTAGAGACGTAGACATCATGGTGGCTACGGATGTAGCAGCTCGTGGTCTCGACATTCCCCACATCCGCACCGTGGTCAATTACGATATTGCACGCGACATCGACACGCATACGCATCGCATTGGGCGTACGGGACGTGCTGGGGAGAAGGGTACGGCCTACACGTTGATCACCGACAAGGATAAAGAGTTTTCCGGCCATCTGGTGCGCAATCTGGAGGGTGCCAACCAGGAAGTGCCAGAAGATTTAATGAAGCTTGCCATGCAAAGCTCTTGGTTCCGAAACAGCCGTTTCAAGCAGACGAATAAGGGCAAAAACTTGAATGTCGGTGGAGCGGGGCTAGGATTTCGCCAGCGAGCAGTTCACCGAGGGCCGATGAGCCGTCCACTGAATGCTGCCACCTCACCGGATGAAGCCGAACCGTCCGAACCAGCGGCCGGTTCGTCGAAGGGTCCGGCCACCGATCGTTTGTCTGCCATGCGGGAAACTTTCCGCGCACACTACAACGCACAGTTTAAAGCGTCCAGCGATAGAACGTGGGAAAAGACAGTGCCGGAGGGAGGCGTTTTCGTTAAGCCAACAGTATCACGATCTGAAGCGACGGCAGGCGAGCCCGAGACTTACGAGCAAGCGGGAAACGAACCGTCCCAAGATAATGACATGATTCCTCGGAAGAAGAAAAGCAGATGGAACTAGAACACGCCGACACCCCAATGTTTCGAGTTCGGTGAGGTTTCAGTTAGGGGGGGGGGGGCCCGTACAGAAGTGTCTGTAATTATGGATAGCAATTTAATTATGGAATAAATTGTCTTTTACTTTTAGAAGCTAGAACCACAGGTTTTGTGTTGCTAAGCGATTCCAGGCGAGAAAGTCCAGTCTCTGAAGATAGCAAAGAAGCTAAACATAGTGTAGCTTCAGGAGGAGCCGTCACCCGGCAGGATGTTTTCTTCAAAGGAGCTCCCAGATGGCGCCTCTGTTTCATCAAAGCTTTTAGTTGTGACAAGAACCATTCGACAACTTCTAGCAGGGACACAGCTTGATCGATTTATGTTTGCCAAAATCTGAATAATAATATGATTCTCAGTCGGCTTACAGTGAACATTATCAATTAAACGTCCTTTTATAAAATGAAGCCGTTTCCCAGTAGCAAAAGACTCAACCCATATCACAAGTGATTTCAGCCACACGCGTAACCGCAATATTAAAAGAGCAATCAAATGTCAAACGCAACTGTTAACATCGAAGGAGCCTATAATGAACCGACCTTTGTGTTTGTGCGCTGGAACGCTGCATGAAGCTGCTGCGTCTTCTATGCACACGAATATTCAAGTGTTAACAATAAAGTGCTTGCCGGCTAAGCTGTACAGTTAATAAACTCATATAACCAAGAGGATATATTTTATTTCAACGGGTCGTCCACTTTGCCTTTGAGGTAGTTCTGTAAGTTGCAGAATGCGGCCCGCGAGATTTCTAAAACAAGCAAGCTCACATTTTTGGCCCTATCTCCCGTAGTTTCGGAAAAGCGTACCAAACCGAACCGAGACACTAAACTCTGGCCAAAAAGTAGAAATGGATAAACCAGATTGTAAGTATGGCGCCAGTTGCTATCAAAAGAATCCCGCTCACAAGGAGAAATACGCACATCCGGTAAAAGCTACAACAGATGCGCCAACGGCAGAAGCGTCGGTTCTGCCGGACGATGGCACGATCAACAAGCGAGCTGGAGCAAACATCGAACAGGAGCTGGAGGACATTAAACGATGCAAACGTCCTCCGACGCCAGAGAGGGATGAGGATAATACTGAGGCAGCAGACGCTGGTTCCGAGTATCATGGCATGTCGCGTCAACGCTACACCCTGCCAACGGTTCCGATGAGCGTGGGAATGATGAGCGATCTGTACGATCCACAGATCGAATATTCCAAGCAGGCCGAGTACAAGGAGCTGTGTGAAGATCCGAGAAAATTCATCAAACACAAGTTTCTTGTCGAAATGGCACCGTGTTTCGACAGCTTGTGGGAGTTCTGCACAGCACAAGGGGCGAAGGCAAACACCAAGCCGGAAGATGTATTTTTGCCGTTTGGACTGCTGCTGGTGGGACCGTACGATGCACTGGCTGGAAAGTTTAAGGATGTAAAAATTCACGAACCAGGCGACTATCTACGTCACTGGCGTTTCTACTTCGATCCGCCAGAGTTTCAAACGGTATTCATTCAGAAGGGAACGGGTATGCACTACGGATACTGGAGAGACAGCCCGGACGATGTGGATGGTTTGGTGGCTTGCAACGACGTGAAAAAGGGTTGTGAGTTTAAAATAGTTGGCGAAAACTTGTTCGATGGTCTCCTGTAAGTGTGTAGCGACTACAGATGCGGTCGATGTCGGTGTACTGTAACTTGCAAATATTCTTCCCTTCAGGCACTATTTGGAAAACGTCGTAACTGTAACTCCATTCAACAAAAGCAAAATATTGGACATGAAAAAGCAAATCAATGATTGGGCGCAGCAAAAAGGCATCCGCCTGAAAGCTAGCGACAAGCAACAGGCTCGCAACAAACTCGTCGTTTGTAAAACTTTCCACAAGGTTGGGCTGGTTGTACCTTACGACAGAAAGCAAGATGTAGGGTATAGGCCACTGCTTGAGAGTGACGCCAAACTGCGCAGAATTCTTTCCAAGTTTGACAAACTTGATCGATCGGCGAACATGGACCAATATCAGGAGGCAATGAAAGAGCTGCAGCCCATAATAACGGCCGCCAACCTGGCAGTGGACGAATGTGACTTCGGAACGATGCTTGAACTTGCGCTGGATTTGTTCTGCTCGGGTGCGAAAAGTTTGACCGAAGTGATGAAGCCTCTCTTTTTTACCGGCTACTCCATGGCTAAGCGTCCACAGTACATAGCCATCATTAAGGTAGGTGTTTAAGCCGCTATATAGCCGTTTGTTTAAAGCGTTAACAATCTCATTTACTCTTACAGTCCCATTTGGATAAGCGTTCGGAGGGAATTTGTTTGGATCTGCTGGCGAACAATTAAGTAATGTGTAATGAAGACTTTTCTTCCAATTGCCTCGTACCGATGTCCCTGGAGGCTTAATTAAATTTAAAACAGTTAATTTTGTTTGGTTTTTTTTTCATTCTGCTATCTGGCGACACGATAACTTCGTGTAATATCACATTTATACAGACGGCGACTCTCATCTAAAAAGGAACACCAACTTTACGACCTACTGAACGTGCAACGTGATTAAGAGCACACTGTGTAGAACTGACTATCCCAGTGCTGTCTTCCTTCACTTAAATAACGTTCTAAAAGCGAAATACAAACCCGTGCACCGTGCAATTCTCGCAAAGCCGGCGCGCGTATAATGGTCTATAGCTTGTAACAGACTAAATCTTGGCTATTAGGACTGCATTTGGATGCAGCGTTAAATTATGGGCACATATTCAAAGTAGCTCAAGATTGCTATGCGGAGATGGGCCAAGGTCGTAGAGAAAATTGCGGATCCAACTGTCATTCTACTACCGGTATGTACCAACCTTGTCGTTCATCGAATGGTCCATCTGTTAAAACCAATTGTGTAACAACCTTAGCCCAACAAGAAGCGGTTTGTTTACAGCAAATCACGCGTGATCAGCAAACTGTTCTGGAACCGAACACATCTAACATCATCAAACCAATTGAATCAGACCCTGGAAAGATGGAAACAACGGAGCCAAGCGCGGCACCGGCTTCCGCAGGTACTTCCGCAGGAAAAACGGCTCCGAAAAAGGGGCCTGTCTGCATCATCGTGCTCGGAATGGCTGGCTCAGGCAAAACCACTTTCGTGCGGAAGTTAGCCCAACACCGGCATGCGAACGGTTCCTTGCCGTACTTGATTAATCTGGATCCTGCGTGCCACGAAACACCGTATCCAGTAAATATTGGTAAAGCGAATCGTTCTATTTGTCTGCCTTCATCCCATTATTTCCGATTACTGATTGGCTTGCCCGTGCCTAACTTTCAGATATACGCGATACGGTGAAATATAAAGAGGTAATGAAACGCTACAATCTAGGACCGAACGGTGGAATCGTGACGGCACTGAACTTGTTTTCCACCAAATTTGGCAAAGTAATCGAGCTGATAGAAAAGGCGAAGGAAACGCACGAATACTGCGTCATCGATACGCCGGGACAGATCGAAGTATTCACCTGGTCGGCATCAGGCACCATCATTACCGAAGCATTGGCCACCGCCTTCCCGACCGTCATAGTGTACGTGATGGACATCGTTCGTTCCACTAGCCCAACCACCTTCATGTCCAACATGTTGTACGCCTGCTCCATCCTGTACAAAGCACGTTTACCGTTTGTTATTGTGATGAACAAAATCGACATTCAAGAACACACATTTGCGGTGCAATGGATGCAAGACTTTGAAGCGTTCCAGGAAGCACTGGCAAACGAAACTGCCTACGTGAGCAATCTGACTCGAACGATGTCGCTGACGCTGGACGAGTTTTACCGCAACTTAAAAACTTGCGGCGTTTCGTCAACCACCGGAATTGGATTCGAACAATTCTTCATGCTGCTCAATGAAGCAGTGCAAGAGTACGAAAGGTAAATGTAGCTGCCCGACTCCATTTTTACACTTTTTAAAGCATGCTCATCGTTTTTTTTTCTGCTTACAGTGATTACAAACAGGAGTACGATAAACTGCGAGAAGAGAAAGCCAACAAAAAGCGCACTGAGGAACAATCAACAAAATCAGTCAGCGATATGGGTGAGGAAGTTCCGCTTGGCAATGAGAGTGACATCGTTACGGATCGCAACGATCCCATCTATCTAAAGCATCCAGCAAACGAAAGTTCCGATGACGATGAAGGACACGAAGGCGATGGTTCGGTAGTGGCCGTGGGTAAGTGTATACATTATAGCTTCCTGTAAAACGTATTTCCAAACATTAGTGCATGTTTGTACCGAGGAATTTTCCAGAATTTTTGATGTTATTTTTTTTTTGAGCATTCTAAGTAATCCGTTGGCAAGTTATTTTTGTGTATAAAATTATTGTTGCTATAGCAACTTGTAGTTTTGCAGCATTGCCCCCTATCAAATCCAACAGTTTAATTCCATTAACAATCAGCATTTTTTTTTTATCAATTCCTCTTTATTTATGTTTCTGTGTTTCAATATATTTCTTTATCTCTTTACACACCTCATAGGTGACGACGAAGCGGAGGAGATCAATTTTAACAATTTCATCCAACAACACCGTCGACAGCAAGCCGAAAAGCAACAAAAACAAAGTACCAAATAAAGCCACAACGCGAGATGGTATGATGAAGGATCACCGCACGCACTCATTTTGTTGGACTGCTTTTCAATTCGCAGCATTAAAATCAATTTTAACCATTGAGAGCACTTTTAGCTGCGCTGCAAAGGTCGCGATATCATCGATATGCTGCTTGTTGCTATCCAACTCCGTTTGCGGCGGAACGTACTTTAGGCGGAAACTCGTACCATCATATGCATCCTGCTGCTTGCTGGCGGTTGGTGGTAATGTGGCGTTGGCTTCCACTGTTTTCTCATCGTTCCCAATAACCTGTACGCAAAGTTTTCTTCTGCTGGCGGAATCCAACACCAGGCGATGAAACAGCTGCGAAACATCCGATTTGGAGAGCTTTTCGATTTGCTCAACCTCGAGCTTGTTGCGGTTGAAAATGTACTCCTCGGTGGTGATTTCACCCCAATGGCGCGAAGCTTCATTCTTCAGCTCCGTATCGACGACCTGCTTGCGGTGCTTTAACGATGTTTTCACCAACTCAAAATCTTTGTCCGTCATGTCCTGCAGTACCTGCCAGAAATGCTGATTGAATAGCTCAATCCGTTCATCGATGTGATGGTAGCTGAACTTGTTTTCCTGTGAGTGTACCGTTATCGAAAATCCCAATATGCCGGCGTTGTCGCGCAGCGTAGTGGACACATCGTAGCCCAGCTGCTCTTTCGTGCGCAGCACATCAAACAATGGTTCCTCCAGTAGTGAAACTAGCAGCTCTAAGGATGCGTGCAGGAATGGTGTCACCGGGCCTGCTTGATAGAACGTGGTAGTTACACTGTTCACATCCTGCTCCCGGAAATTGGAAATTCGCAGATAGTAATCCCCGATAGGAATCTCGCGCGTTTTCGGTTCAATGCTTTTAAGCTGTAACATAACAAAAAAAAAATTTAGCACCATGAAAGAAGAAGCTTGACGTAGCATTTTCGAATAATGCTTACATCTTGTATCGGTGATCCGTTAAGATTGCTTAACACTTTGTGCATCACTTGTTGGGCCACTTCTTTGCACAGATTGCCTTGAACCAGGGCTTGGATTTTGAAACCACTGAACAAAGCTTTTCCAAAGTGGCGCACATCGTCGGCAGTGAAGTTTTTTATGTACTCGAACTTTTCCAACGTTGTCCAGTGGTTTAATTGCACTAGCTTGAGACGAAAATCTCTGTAAGGGTGGTGCAGGGTGTTGGCAAATTAGACGGACGTTCCTTAGCGCCATACACACTACTACTTGCCTGTTTAGCTTATTCGGCTTCATCAGATCGTTGAAGTATGCCTTCTCCAGCTTTACCTTGATCACATCAAACACGCTCTCGCTAAACATCTCCGAGAATCGACCCATCATGGCCGAAATCTCGTCCGCTACGATGGGCAATTTTTCATTGTACCCCTCAACTTTCAGCACCAGCCCTTTCTCAGCGGCATACAGTTCGTACGTTAGTCCCGCCACTTCCGCGGGGTACAGTTCTTCCGCCAGTTGAAATCGCACCATCGATATAAAGAACCCGGCCAACGCTGAGCTATGGAATGGTGTAAGCAAAAGCGGGATAATTAAATCCAGGATCAAGCAGGAGGACTGTTGCATTCCTTACCTCCTCGGATCGTTGAACGGCAATGGGGAAATAATGTAAAAATACATTAACGCTAACGGAAGTCGGAACGTGGTATCTTGCCGGAACCACAATTCACACATGTCATTGTCCAGAAGCTTTTCCGGGTACGGTGGAATCTGGAACATTCATATGATGCAGAATGTTATAGACATTTTCAAATCTAATTTCCCCTAACCTATGCCATACCTCAAGCCCATCGTCTTCATCCGCTAGAATGGTGAAGTTGGTTGAAATGTACTGATTTTTTTCCTGAAGCCGTATTTCTGGCATAGGTTCAGCCGTTTCCCACAACCGCTGCCACTCCGCTGGAACATCTTTTACCCGCACGAACGATAAGCACAAAACAAAGAGACTATTAATAGCTTGCATGCGGCTATAGTTAGCTTATCGTTTGACGCCATACCCAATTCGACGTATTCCGTTCCGAACCAAGTTTCCGTGCGGTTGTACGTAACGTTTCGGAACGGTTTGGTGGACGATATCATAAGATTAAACCGTGGCTCATTCAAGTTGTTTATGACCGTCCATATTTCCGCTGGGTCATACTTGAAGTACAGTTCCGACCCGGTGATTATGTGCTCCGGCGGGTAGTACCGCATGTTAATGACTAGCTCTTCCACGTTGTCACTAGCTTCCTTTTCCTTGCGGTACCGGAAGGAGGTCGCTTCGAGGTCTTGCAGCTCTTTGAAAATGCGTTCGACCGGTCCTTCGCGCTTTAGCAAGCGAACAAACGCGTAGACGGCCCTTAATATTTCCTCCACATTTTCCAAACCCTGATCGGTCATCGTTATCGATACGGTGTAGAGGGTGTAAAGAGAATTCTTCTCAAACCCATTGCTGGCACCCGTGTGCACATCTAGCGCTAATGACCTAAGAAGTGAGCGCAGAAATGAACTGTAGAGAATTATGTTCGAAATCAAAGCTTTTTGTGTGCTTACTTCTTGCGTAGGTAGCTAGTTAAACTGTTTTTCCCCTCGTAGCCCATAACGTACGCCAGGTAATCAATTGCCTTTACGTGGTAATCCTGCGAAATGGAAAGCAGCACATGAATGCAAAAGCACACCCACAACCTATCGCTGCCTTTACCTACCCGCACACAGGGCGGCAGACACCACGTAATGTCAAGCTGGCAAACATCCGAAATTGGCTTCACAACGTACAGTTTGTTGTAGTACTCGGATCGGAAGGCGTTTGTTTCGTTGAACCGTGATGACAAATTGTCCGCCGGCAGCCAGTTGGACGGGATGGCGGAAAAATACTTCACCGTCAGTGCCTCCAGCTCGTCCAGGCTCATGCGCGCCTGCACAGCAAAATGCATACGATGGGCCGAATAGTGACGGCGCTGAAAGTTGTGCAGCTCCGAGTACAGCTCATCGTCGGTAATGTTTTTCTTCAGCGTTTCTAAGTTGCCCCACGAGAACAGGCTAATCGGATGATCGTCGCGACCGAGTGATGCGACCAGCTGCTCACGCGCTGACGAAAATCGATTTTTGTTCGTTTGAAATTCACTCTCCACTGCATCACGTTCCCGGCAAACGGAATCGCGCAGCATCAGTGGTTCGGTGAACAGGCTGGCAAAACGGTCCAACGCCCCTTCTAGATGGGCTTCGTCAATCTCGAAGTAGAAAGTGGTTTCTTCCAAATCCGTTACCGCATTGTCGAAGCCGCCACATTTCTGCAAATAGTGGACAATGCGAAATTGGTGGTGGTGACCTATGATGATTACATCGGACCCCAAACTTACACTGATGTACGAATCGTATTCATTTTCGCGGGGATACTTTTTGCTGCCCATGAAAATCATATGTTCCAAAAAGTGCGCCAGACCTTGTATGTTACGGGGATCGTTGAACGAACCAACACCAACGCACAGAGCTGCGGCAGCCAGTTTTTCGCCCTCGGTCTCATCCATAATTATTGATTCATTAGCACTATTGCTGCCCTCATCGTCAGATGCAGTACCGAAACTCGTTTCACTGTGTGAACGTTCATCATCGTCCGGCTCATTCGTTTCTTCAGCGTCGGATGATGCAGAACTACTGGCGGTGTGGCGGAGCCCGTTCTCTCCATCCTTCTGCGGCGGAGCTGTCGTTTGGCTCGTTGGATCGGCAATCAATAGTGCATGCAAACCGTTCGCTAGCAGTATAGACCTATGAATTAAACAAACAAAACCATCGATGTTGAGGGGGTGCCATGGTAATCGATCTAGTAGTCATCACGTCAATCAAACGTGCCTGTTGAGATTACCTGTACTGCTTACGGTCGGAAAATGATGTTTCTGGTGATGGCAGGTGGGTTACGGGCGGACGAGTACTTCCCTCCTGATGGCTGGCGGAACTTTCGCGCGCAGACATTTTGCTCGGTGCACTAGCTAGAACTTGTTCAGTGTCCAATGCTGGTCGTTTGCGAGTCATTAACGATCCTCGTGGATTACGGCAGGCTGCACGTGCGATTAATAAACTAACAGCTACAAACATCAACATATGATCTGTGGAGGTGGAAAAAATAAGGCCAAAGGAAAAGGAGATGTTAAAATGATTGACTTTCCACAGAGACCACTTTCTCTCTCTCTCTCTCTCTTTATGTGTCCTTCTACACTGCGATCTTCACTGCCGATTTAAAGATTCTGTACTATCTGTATTGGTACGTAAATTCGCACATTTTTTACAAAACCACATCCGACGAACCATCGTATGGATAATCCCTTGCTGAAGAGGGAAACTCACGCACGAGACTTGTTTCTTTTCTCGCTTGCTGTACTGTGGTGAACCGGCCCAGTGCGTTTGCTAACCAGTTATGATCGGTTTCTGCACTGCTGGTATACTGTATCTAACCGCTACTATCTCTCGGACGTCACAACAGTTGTTTGTTAGTTCATGGAACGCAACTACTACGCACGTTCTCCCATTATGGCGTGTTGTCCAGCTTTGTTTCCGTCGGTACTTTTACTTTGCGCTGCAACACGGGTGAAAGATATCTTCGCACTTTGTTACATACTGGCGTTTGCTGCCCATGCTTAGTTTTACTTTGAAATGGCCATCTCACTTAAAGCTGTAATCTGCTATTGCAGGAGTTATCGCGAAACGCAAACAGTACATATTGCAGCTGGATGAATAGCATGCCAAATAATGCGTGGAGGCATGTATTTCGGTTGTTTGTAGCTAAGCTTTGCTTTAAAACATAATAATGGTTTCGAACTTTTGGCACTCATTTTGCTGCCGTCGCGTCAGTCCCTCTTTCGCCCATTTAGCTCCAATCGATCGGACACAATCACTTTTCGGAGAGTGCTCCGGTGGCTGGTGGTGCTTTTGAGCTACGGTTTAGGCAGCTGCTCTGCACGATCCTACACTGCTACGTTATCAGGTGGTGAAATTTATTACTAATTTGACAACCATTCATCTATCCATCGATTAATAACGCATGTACACAAAGCTCCCCGTTTTCCCTCGCCAATCGCCCTCACCCCGCCCATTGCCAACATGTGTAATGTGCAGACGCCCGGCTTTGTGTGGCTTTGCTGTAAGTGAGCACTTACCCTTAACGACCCCGTTTTCTTTACAACTCCTCTGCGGTTATGCACAATCGGTTCGTTTACTGGTTTGCATGTCCGTAAGCACTGCACTGCCAAGAGCAGTGCAAGCAATAAGTATAGCTAAAAGTAAAAGCGATTTACTACCGGAACGCTGTAATATGCTAAGCAAAAACACATGTTATTGCGATCGACACACACGCGTGTTGTTCTATTATGACAGCATCATTCAGTCAAGCTCAATGTTTATGTTTTTGCTTTATCCCATTCCTGACAACCAAAAAATACCCCTACTCGTCATGACAACCAAACTACCCTACTTTGAATTCAAATAAGTGTATGGACCGCGTGTTTCACAATTCGTATCCGTTTTTTTAATTTCGTAAAGCGCTACAATTACTCATAGACTAAATGCAGTGCAAACGAATCGCTTTCCCGATTTTCCCGCCAGTTTTGTTGTTGGAGAAATTGCGTTTTATATAACTTTCGCAGTACACGCACATGTTACAGTACAGTGCTTACGGGGAACACTGCCTGTTCTTTTTTTTTGATTCTACGATATTACTTTTACCAAATCTCCAAATCGATTTGGTTTTATTTCTTCCTTTACTTTCAGGATACATGAGAAATACTTACTTGCTCACTTACTTACTTACTTATTAGGCGCTACAACCGCTTCGCGCTTTTGGATCGCGATGCCATTCACAGTCAACGCCATCGTTCCATCTCAATCATCTCAAGACCTACCACGTCTTCTCTGTCCACGTGGCCCAAAAGGATTTGTCGGACTAGGTCGTCCGGTGTCTTTTCTCATAATATGACTAGCCCAGAAATACAACATAAAAAAATAGTTTACAAAAAATAATGTTTTTGCAGCCTATTGCCTTTGTGATCGTCATCAATGGCGCGACGTTACAAAAAAGAATGAAAACTCCATAACTCAGATTTTTTTTCTTTCTGTTCATCTATTACAACATTTCCTCACGTGTACGCCGACCAGCCAATGTACATTTGCGCGAGATTATCTATGTCTGTTGCTTCCTTGATGAGATGATCTACCTGCCCTTCTATAGATAATGGCATGTGCGATAATTTGCCCTTTATCTTCACGTATCCTTTCAATCGCTCTTCAATGTTCAACACATTATGCATTGCCTGGGGATCCGTCCGTTCGACGTAGCTGTCCCGGTTGCCCGATTCACTCTGTCCCAAACTGGCATTGCCAACCTTGCTCCACGATACCATGGGATCGTACACGAACGGCTTTAACACGGACATGAAGGTTGATGCGTGCGTTTGCAATATTCTCAACACTATTTCACAGCACCGCCGATAAAGCCCTTCCACGCCCAGTGGTCCCATCGCATGGACCATATTGTGCGTCAACCGGAAAGGTACCAGCTCTGGGATAGTGAAAGTTTCTCCCCGGTTAAACAGACAATTGAAGTCTACGTGCACGGTATCGCCGTTAGTGGAATCGAACAGAATATTCTCACCGTGTCGATCGCCCAGTCCCAGAATGTAGCCAACCATCGAAATGACCGCGGTGGTTTTAATGTACGACGAGCGCGCTTGGAACCAGTTGTTGGGGTTCGGAAAACAGTCCCGAAACCATTCCCCAAACAGTGGCGGATGACGGGGGACGAGAATAGATTCGAACGCTTGCCGTTTCTTGGCCAGCGGATCGGAACGTTCGAACGAGAATTTGCGTAGCTCGGCCACCGTTATTCCTAGCCCGCGCTGTTTGTAATACGTGCATACGATACTGCGAAACGGGTTCAAGTTCGATATCCACTCTATTATACCGCACTCCTCATTTAGCGGCAGAACGGCGTACGTGCGTATGTACAGCCGGCGAAACTTTGCGTCGGGATCTTGAGCGAGGTATTGCTTCACTACCGCATTGAATTCCATCAAACGGAAGTCTTTTCGCAGATCATCCTTAGGCTTCAGCATCATCGTGTAATGCTTTCCGTTATGCCCGCGTAGCGTTATCTTACGAGGCTTTTGCAGCGAGAATAACACCGTCAGCTCTTCCTCGATGCCCGCAATGTAAATTGCATTCGTCGGATATGGCTGAAAGTTCATGCCCGTGTTCTTGTTCAGCACTAGCTGCATACACCTTTCGATGGGAATGATGACGTTCGAAAAGTTTTTATCGGCCAACAGTTTGGGCAAAGCACTCACTAGCGAGGAAACTGTTATTTTGACCGGGTTACTACTTCGCATGCCTTTGGCCGGGCCGGGGATGTCCTTGTTGGTAAGCTCGATCAGTCGTTCAGCCAACGCGTTAAAGTCTTTTATCAGCTTTTGCATCGGCTCCACCTGGAGTAGCTGACGATCGTTGAATATTTCCACGCATCGCCGCACCCGGTTGGTGTAGGATGATTTGTACACGCTAAGCATCATCCACAGTGTTTGCTGCGGGTAGTTGAGAAGCAACTTCACAATGATCCCTTTCAACACGTAGAACGTGTCCTGTGACGGATGGGCCACTCTGCTAATTAGCTGCGAGAAGGCAGTGAAGAAAAAGTATGGCGACAGCGTATCCTTGAACTTGTTGGCCAACTTGTTCATGGACAGTGCGATTTTGCGACTCATAACGGCAGCAGAACTCGACGCGTCTTCCGATTTTTGCATGGTCTTGGCGGTAGAGTCGAGCCATATGCTTAGCACCCGCGGCATCGATTGATAGATGTAGCTCGATCCAAACATCATCGATTTGCCGTAACATTTCATTACCTCGAACATCATCTCCCAACAGTTGGCGGAGTTTTGCTCGCTCGCAGGACATGAACTGTACAGTTTGTCGATGTACTGGGCCAACTGCACTAATGCAATTTCACTTTCCGGGTTTGCATCTAACGCTTCCTTGAAATAACGCCGATTAAGAGTTGCCGATATGTTTGAAGCTTCAGCGTTGTACGTCGCAATCAGCCGTTTGCCTTCCGCATATATCAAGCGAAGATCTTTCGGTATGGCTTTCAGACTGTTCGCATCCATCGAACCGGCCGCCACATCGCCCAGTATCTCGTTCACGCCACGCTCGAGCACTTTCAATGCACCCGTCACGTCGCGCCGATCCCACAGCAGTTTTGCATTTTTGATGAAAAGATCGGGCGGCCGATAGCTTTCCGCGTGCAAAATGTACAACAGTGCCTGCTGGTACATATTGGCCCGCGATGCTAGCTCCGTGCTCTTCATCCAAAGCTGTCCGATGGTCTGATCGATCAGCTGGCGAAGCTCCTTTACACCGTTCTCATTGTCGCTGCCCTGCCAGCGGATCGTATCTATGGTACGGCTTATTTCTTTCAGCAGTATACGCCTCAGACTGATGATCGGTTCTATTGTGGTTGCATTCGGTTGCAATACCTCCAGCCTGTCGTTCAGATTAACCATAAGCGTCTGCACATCCTCGTACAGCGTTGTGGCCGTATTGCGTTCCTCGTCCGAACCGTGCTGCAAGGAGCGCAGCTTCTGCATGATGCGACCACACTTGGCAAACTCGTGGATGATGTGCAACTTGAGCACCTGATCGTAGCGACTCTCGTACGTGCCCAGCTGCTCATCTAATGGGCGTGAGCTGATGCGTTCGCTGCAGCTGCCTTGCACCACATGCAGCCGGGCACGTTCGATTTCGGTGCAAAATTTGTCATAGTGGGACTGGCGGAACGCAATTATCAGCGATCCACAGATAACTCCCCAATGCCGCTCTTCGCCATCGATCGCACCACTTAACTGATCGGCCTGCCTCTGAACGATTAGTTCCTCGAGCTCTTCAAACCGGCCCAACCGGTACAATGGTTCCGCCTGTATGTCCAGCAGCGGTTTGTGCAGCGCAGTGTCGTGGAATCGGACAAGCAAGCTTTCCGCCAACAGAAGCGCTGTTTCCGGTTGATCCAGCCGTAGATAACACTCGATCATACTGTTCACATAGTCCAGACTGAGCGCTTGTTCTTCCACGTTGGTCAACTGCAGTAGTCGTTCGTAGCATGCGACAGCCTCCTGTAGCCGGCCGGTGGCGTTGTGATAAAGAATTAGCTCATGCAGCGTCGGTTCCGTCGCTTTCAAAGCCATTACTCCTTCGACCGAATCGGAATCACCGAGACGGGAGAAAATTTCACTCAAGAACGATAGCTTATCCTGCAGCTTTCTACCCTTATTATCCTCGCCGGTTAAGCTGCACTCTACGTACTGCAGAGCTCTTGAGTATTCTTGACATTTGAAGTTCACTTGCGCCAGTAGATCACAGTCAAAGTTTCGCAGGAAACTATCAACCACATCGTAATCGTGTTGGTTTGCCGAAGACTTGGCACCATTCTCCTTAAGATGTTGCCGTTTCCATCGTTCGAGAAAGTCAAATAACCCGAACGCATACTTGGCGCACTGCAACGCTAGCTCCTTGCTGGAAGTATCTTGCTGTTCTGGAGTGATGCAAACGATCGACTCCACCGCAGCAGCACTGCCGGCTACATCTTCTACACTGTTTCTGTCCTCCATCGCAGAAATGGTGGGCACACTTTCGGAATGTGCTATGGCAGCGAGGAACACGGTATGCAGCTCGTCCGCGATTAGATTTCTTGGCTCGGTTCCACTGCTCAGCTGCAGTGCATGAAGCAGTACGTACGGTAGCATCATCAGCAGTGTTCCTCTATCGCAGCGCAAGCTTGGCTTAAATGCTCGCAGCAGATTGCGTGTCGAATCGCACGTTATCCCTTCGATCATTTGCGACGCCCACTGGTAACACCATTCGTGGCTTGAGTGAATGTTGTTAAACACCGGGTGCACCATCGATAGGGACGCTCTAGACACGGTAGTGTAGCAGGACGTGAGCAACGGTTCCATAATCGGGCGTAACCGTTCCGGGATGGTTTCCCACACTTCGCGCTTCTTGTCTGCCGCCGGGGAAACGCCTCGTTCGTTCAATATTTCCTGTATGGCGAGCGAAAAACTGTCTACGAATTTGGAATCTTTTTGCCGCTGGTACGCTCGGCACAGCTCGCGCAGCGCGATAATAGCAAAACAATCCGAGTGAATACTGAGCGCGAATCCCAATCCTGTCGGTGCATAGTTGGGTGGCAGATGGCTGGGTGCGAGAGCGCCCAGCTCGCCCAGACATTCGGCAGCTCGTTCTTGAAGGGTTGCATCTTGCTCACACAGCCCGCGTATCAACGTTTCTACCATCGTCGCTATTGGGGCAAGGCTCATATTCTGATGTTGGCCCAGTATAGCTTCATTTATCTCTGCACGGCTTGTTTCACACAGTCGGCATAGGTAGGCGAGGGCGTACGCTCGAATCTTCAGGTTCTCGTGATTACAGTGTCGAATGAGCTCCTCTAGGCGCAGTACAAACCGATCCGTTCCATCCTTGCTGTCGTGCTTCGGAATACGAGATGACACAACCGCTTTAATGTCGTGTGCAACATTCGTGTCCTCGAGAAAGAACAGATCGCCAAGGTTGTTGCCCAACAGATTATTGTTTTCGATGACCAGATACCGAAAGATGTAGCCTATGTTTTCCGGAAACGAAAGAAGCAATGGTTCCAGCGTCACGAAAATTGTGCTCAGCAACGAACCAAGCTGACGCACGTCGACCGTGCATATAAAAATGCGCCACGTGTTCACGCAAAGTTTGGTCAGTGCCGGTGCCTCGGGCAGTGCGAGCGCCGTTCGAAGCACTGCAATGATTTTGAACCGAAACGGTGTAATGTGTTCCCCGCCGAGCAGTCGTATTATGTCACCGAGACTTAGCAGTGCCAGGCTTTTGAGAAATTTTTCTCCGTCGGGATTCACCAGCGTTGCCTCTAGGTTTGCCAGCACTCCAAGAAATCGTTCCGCGATGTATTCCGCAATCCGCGCCGTTGATACCTCGTCTATGTCGCTGTCCTTAGAGAGCAAGCTGCGAAATGCGTGCATCACACACTCTGGGTTGATATGGTAGTAGATCAGCACTTCCGATACCGTTCGCTGGAATGGTAAGAGTGGAAAGTCATCGTAACGCCATCGTCACACCGTATGTAACATATTAAAGGAAGGGTTTCCAGTTGCTCACCTTTATGTCGGAATGCAGCAAATGGAAAAAGCTATTACCCGTTAGCTTCATAATGTACTCGATGCAGTTGTTAGTTATTTCCACCGACTCACTGATAAACAGATAGGTGTAGATCGTCAAAAATGATACCGATAGCATCGCTACCAAATCTTTCCGAACGATGATGGCCACCTCACGCAACAGATCGTCACATTTCGGCACCCGTAGGCACCAGGGAAGCAACATGGCCATAATGATTTTGTAATGTTTGCCCACAAAATCGACCGGATCCCTACATTCGAAGGTGTGGCTCACGTTGTTCATCGATTGGTGCAGCGTAATGCCGGCTAGGATGTAGTTGCTTACGGCAAGACCCATCATTTGCTTGATTATGTCGTGCCGATACCAGGACAGGATCTTCCACGGGCTTATGTCTTGCCTTGCGCACATTTCCGCGATCGCTATTGAGGCTTCGTGCGTGACGTGCGATTCTGGATGCATCAGTAGAAAAATCATCATTCGCACGCAGTGGAACAACATTTGCCTAGCTTCGGTCACTCCTTCCTTCGTCGTGGCATGGTAATGGGCATCGGCAAACTCCACAATCATACGCACCACGACCATTTGGTGGGAATAGTTGGTTTTCGTCATGATGCAACGCTTCGTAGCTAGCAGTAGCTGCTCCAACAAGCTATGCACACACTTGTCGTGCCGTTCCGGTTCGTCGGTTAGTTTGGTAGCGAGCGTCTGGACGATCGATGGTATATGGTTGGTCATCTGTTGGCAGACTTTCGTCGAATTGCTTCGGAATAAAGACATCCAAAACGAGACGACCTCATCGTCCACCAACATGCATTCGAAGGAATGTTTCAACGCGCTTGGGAGAAAATCAGCCCAAGCCAGCAAGACTGTTTCTTCTTCTGTATTAATGATTTTCCTTAACACGTCTCGCATATGTCTTACCGGGTCGATAGATTTCCCTTGTGATACCAACAGTTTTGAAGCTGTTTTCACACAAAGATCTTTTGCCAGTGGGTCGGATTCTGTGTGCTGGTTGCATTCGTTGCACCTAAAATGTCGTTGGTCTTCTGATGTCTGAACTACATGGAAACTCTGGTCCCCGGCGGAGCAGATGCAGAACAACAAATTTAACACTCCAATTATGTCCACCAACGTTTTAGTATCGTAACTAGCTGCCAACAGAGGTACAAACACATTGTCAAACAGTATCTTTAAATCTAGTTTCGAAGACAATACTAGAGGTCGGAATGCACCTAGCAGCGTCCGTTTCATGGCGATACAATCCTTTGAATTGGCAATGAACTTCAGCAGCGAGGTAAGTTGTCCGTCAATACAGCTACTCACTACTTCAGCATGCAAATGGTCAGTTTGCAATTTACATAGCTGCAACAATGCGTTACGACACAACTCACTGTCTATATCGGTGCTCCATCGATGTTTCGAGTTCTTGTCGTTACTGGCAGATGCTTTCTCGAACTGGGCAAACAGAGTTTGAAGTAGCGCGTGCTGCTGGCTAGCGTTTAGCGACCGGCAATCGCTTACGTGTAGTATACCAAGCACAACTTTTAACAGACCTTCCTGTCTTTCGCTGAATTTTTCCACCACGAACGCTGCCTCCAAGAGGGAAAGTTTCGATTCGAAAAACAGAAACTGATGTTCACCTGCTTCCATCGGATCATCGAAGATAGCGCTTGTTTTCAGCTGAGCGCTTAGTTTGTACACGATTTTGTTGGCCACTGTCAGAGCGCGTTCTAGGAGATGGTTGTTGAGTGCCACTTTTTCTAACAGCATGTCCCACATACTGCTCACCAAACGGACGGATGTTTTGCGCGAGGCGCGAATGTTTTGATCGATTGTTCGGGACAGTGCATTATGGATTTGCTTCACTATCTGTTTGGCCATAATCTCTTCAAACTCCATGATTTCGGCACAGATGATCATGTCCGCAAACCCGAACCGGGTATCCAGTGATGGACTCAGCTTCTCTCGGAGCATTAACATTTCATGATTCAATTTGTGTAGTTGCAATTCGTTTATCTTTATGCCTTCAGCCGTTTGGCAGTTTTTGCTACTGCGTAACAACTCTATCAACACGGTGCTTATTTTGTGTGTCCACTCTTGTTCGAGTGGGAGCGATGCACGCTTCGTATTCATTGCGGTGTAGAGATCCGTTAGCGATCGCAGAAATCTGTCAACTTCTCGTTGATGCACCAGTCTACCGGAGCACCAAGCGCTGATTCGGTTCAAAGCAACAGCCAGTAAGCTCATCACGTTTAATGTTTGCTGCAAAGAATAGCTGGAGCATAGTGCCTGATCGTTTTGCTGGAAATACACCCGGAAAAACGTGATGCACACGTCTTTCTCTTGTAGATTGCCCAACGAAAACGTTCGCAAAACGGTGCACAAGCTGCGGTTTACAATGCTGGATGATTCTTCGTTCTGCTGGTTGATGATCAGGGACATGGATTCCGTTATGGCGTGCAAGCAATGCTTGCGAATCATACGGCAGCGGATGATGCTGTCGATTGCTATCGTTTCACACTTGTATGCTGTTCCGAGTATGGTGACGTTGTTGAAGGCATGGTAAAATGCGCGAATCGTATCGCTACCATCGGTCTGATAATCATTCATTTGGTCCAACAGCTTGATAAACTCCATCGTAATTTCCAGGGCTAACCAGCGTTGCTTGACGAAGCAGGCCGTCACTATTTCCCGCTGCAAATTGGTGTATATGTCTGAAATTCTGTAGTGAAATGTGCCAAAAATTAAACTTATGCACGGACAAAAGCAACGGGTAGCGTATCTTCCCAGCTTACCTTTCATAGGCTTCGCACGACGCTATTCTAAGCAGCTGGTACATAAGCCAGTAAATGAAGCTACGACACCGCTCTCGCTCAGCATCCGTTAGCAGCGTTCTCGGGAACAGGCCGGGATCATCGTAGGTAATATCCGTCCGAATCATGTTTAGAATCTTTTCCAGGTGCGATCCATGATCGTTGACTATATCGGTAAATGTAACCACCAACGTTTTCCACATGCTTTCTGTGTCTTCCACCGAATACCGCTTCTCGTGTGTTGCTTCCATTGCCGGCATCGCTGGGCTACGCCAAACACACACGATTATGCTGATCGACGACGCTTAGCTAAGAAATCCTACATGAAACAACGAAAGAACATTGCACTTATAGGAGAATGGAACCAGTATTGGCTCCCAATAGTCGAACGGACACAAAATATTTACTGCACGTACAGTTTGCGAGCTTTCGTTTACCAAGCGCGGGAAATGGTATTTGTGAAAGGCGTGCGACAGGTAAACAAACCGATTTTGCGAATGTCTAGTTTGACGTTTACCATTGTTGCCCGAAAACTGCTCGAAAAGAAAAAAAATTGGCAAAACTTGGAGCTGTCAATGCTGCTTATCGCAGAAAAGCTGAAGCCCCAACTTTGCCTGTTCATAACAAAATAATCTGTGTCCCGAACGACTTATCTTCGCAATTTTCCGATAAATTCCAGGATGACTGACGTACTCAACAGTGTTCACAACTCGGATAAAGTGTCTGCCCTCATAAAGGAAGCCGAATGTCTCAAAACTAAGCTAGAAGAGGAGCGCCAGAAGCTGAACGATGTTGCCCGTAAGATGCTGCCTCTATTGATTCCGGTAGTGTGAACAGTGTGTGCTGTGATAATGCCCCCCTTTTTCGATGGTTTTTTAGTATCGTCGGTGGCCGAACGCTTGGAAATGATAAGTTACCTGAACATTAAACCACGCCGTGTTCTTAAAGGCCACCAGGCTAAAGTACTGTGCTCAGATTGGTCTCCGGACAAGAGGCATATTGTTTCCTCATCGCAGGACGGCAAGCTGATAATATGGGATGCATTTACCACCAACAAGGAGCATGCGGTTACCATGCCAACAACGTGGGTTATGGGATGTTCATACGCACCGTCCGGCAATCTTGTGGCATGCGGGTACGTATCGACGTTCGGCCGCCAACTGTTGGAAACACCCGTGCATTGCGTAAACGTATTTGCTTTTCGCTTTTTAGTGGGCTGGACAACAAGGTGACGGTGTATCCGATTGCACTCGAGGAGGATATTTCGTCCAGGAAGAAAACGGTCGGAACGCACACAAGTTACATGTCGTGCTGTATCTTTCCCAATTCCGATCAACAAATTTTAACTGGTAGCGGCGATTCTACCTGCGCTTTGTGGGATGTAGAGTCAGGACAGTTGTTGCAAAGTTTTCACGGCCACACAGGGGACGTAATGTCGATTGACTTGGCGCCTAACGAAACGGGCAATACCTTTGTATCGGGTAGCTGTGATAAGATGGCATTTATATGGGATATGCGATCGGGCCATGTTGTGCAATCGTTTGAAGGGCATCAGTCGGACGTGAACAGCGTGAAATTTCATCCCAGCGGTGATGCGATTAGCACTGGTTCAGACGACAGTACCGTAAGTCAGGAGGCAGATTGGTATGGCACAAAATTGGCCCTTAATCCTACATTCTCCTTTTCTTTCCAGTGTCGCTTGTTTGATATGCGAGCCGACAAAGAGGTCGCCGTTTTCAGTAAAGACAGCATCATTTTTGGTGTCAATTGCGTCGACTTTTCCGTGAGCGGTCGTTTGCTATTCGCTGGCTACAATGATTACACCGTAAATGTGTGGGACACTCTTAAGGCACAGCGCGTGTGTCTGCTGTACGGGCACGAGAACAAAGTTTCTTGTCTTCAGGTATCGCCAGACGGAACGGCGTTGTCTACAGGCAGCTGGGACTACACACTGAGAGTAAGGCTAATGCGCAAAGGTGGTTTACAAACTTGTTTAACACCCGTTTTATATGTCTTTTTTGCAGATTTGGGCTTAATTTGAGCTAGAAATTCATCTTCACTATATTGACAGTATTAATATTCAAAAGCGCTCCGATTGCAGAATCGGATCAAGCCAGATCTGGGCTTATCATAAACCTTACCCCAATATGATACCAAAATTACTGGATGTTTACCAAAATTAAACGGAAGATATTACTGAAATCGAAAACCAAATAATAGATATATGCTCCCTTGAATATAAGGTTCGACGTATGCGTGTTGTGTCGTTTTTTATGATTTTCTCCCGCTTATCTCTCTAGCGAAGGTTACCAATGTGTTGTTCAAATTATAGAAAATAGAGTGCGAAATATAATAACACAATAAACTAGAATCTAACGGAGATAGTCAAATGTGTGCAGTTGTGTTGCCTTTATCCTATTAAATTGCGCTCTAACTGTGAATCCCATTGCTCTTTTTAGAGAGTGCGATACAGCTCAAAATGAACGAGAGCTCGGTTAACTCATTCATGTGAGCTGTTTTACGGGATCTCGATGTAAGAAACCCAAATAAAAACAAAGCATAAAAATTATGGCCAAATATGTGAGGGCAGGGGTGTGATAAGGAAAGGAATAAAATACTCATATCATTTTTGGATTACGGCAAGTAAAAACATCGCTATCCATGACGTCACAGGTTCATCCGACAAAAGCGATGTTTAAAATCATTTATCGCACGCTCGCAGCGACATCTAGTGAATAATGTGTGAATTCCACCAAAGTCAGTATAGAGAAGGTGGTACTTAAAGCGTTGCTGTGTTTTGAGCGGTATTTATATTCCAGGAAAACGATTCCATAGCCCTATTTGACAGAATTAAGCCAGATTTAACAGAATCGATTGACGAAAACTTCCCTCTTGTAATAACCTCAAGTTTTTTGGCTCTGCAGTCGTACACAGAGCTCGGCTGGACCTAAATTGTACTAAAAATTTGCGCGTATTGTCAAACGGTGCTCGTCTGAAAGCAGAGTTACGACTAGATGATCTAACTTAAATACGACTGAGCGGCGTTTAATAAGTTGTAATTTGCTGGTGACACCATTCGATAGCGACACCAAATCGTCTTGCCGATCGATCGGTTTCAGTTTGCATTGCAGCAGAAAGCACATTATGTTCTAAAAACAAGCCTGTGCTAATTGAGACAAACTGTCATGCTGGTTGGACGCCTCGATCCCTGTCTTCACCTTGTTCAATAGCGATACATTCCGTGTGTACCAGCCTTAACCATTGCAATACGAAACAGAATGAAGGCAGATGTTAAATACATTGGTATGTGTTTGGACTGGCTGAAAGGTGCAGAGACTTGCGAGGAAGTGCGTTAGACACAGTTTTGATCGGAAATTTACGTGTAAAGTACGCTAATTGTAAAATATGATCGCTGGAACACTTATTTAACATGTGCGTAGAGTTTGTGAAATGAAAGGCTCGCGAAAATCGGCTTCCTGCTGATGAAATCGATTGTTCCGCTACCTACTTGACATTTTGTGTTGATGTGTTAGTGCGCTTGTAGGCTGGTGTTTCCGGAGAAGATACGGAATGTGAAAGAAATAACCGAAAGAAATGGTGGAACAATCATTAATGGTGTGTCCTATGTGTTACTTCTTCATATTTCTCCGGAAATGCACGGGAACGAACGGACGAACCGCAAGAGGAATAAGGACCCTGCGTTTGGTGTACACGTGAAGTAATAAAATCGTGTTCGGTTTCGTAATAGTGATATGTTTTTCACTTGCCTACACGGATACGTGGTGTGATGTGAAATACTGAATCTCGGTGTACAGTGTTGGCAGAATTATGTAAAATAGTTTCTAGTTTGGATGATTTAACCATGCCCTGGTACACACTATACAAAAGCTTGGCCCGTGCAGTGCTAAAGTGTCCACTTTTCCAAGCGATTTTGGGGGGAGGAATTGTGCATCGAAAGCAAGTGAAAAATGGTTCCAATTTAACGATGGGAATGATACCGCGTCTTGAAACATGCAGATTTCGCTTTAGTCATACTTTTTACAGGTGTTGTTTCTTTCTATGAATTTTTAGCCGAACACACATACTGTGGCATGGCGTTTGGTGGTTGTGCATAAGTTTTTAAACTAAATTGTGTTTATCCAACATTGAAGAAGTTTTATGTTCCTACGTTTATATGCATATATTCTAGGCGTTTCATGGCCTAGAGACCTTTGTTGTCTCTAAAACAACAATTTCAAACGACGAAATGTAAATAGAATGTGATATAGATCCACATTGAAATAACATTGTGGATACTTTTTGCTTATCTATTGATTGAAAATTTTGTGAAGTTTAAATGGTTTTATATGATTCCACTTATTGCTTGCTAGTGTACAATGATTCCTAACAAACGCCGTTATATTTCATCGTTTCAGAATACTTAGGAGAATACTTATATGTCGTGTGAATTTGTAAAATAAAAGTGACGAAGACATAACTATATGTTACTGCTGCTTTATCACAGAATGGCATGAAAATGTTCAGTTTGAAGCGAAACGAAATACATTGTGAAAGTTTATATTTGTCGCATAAAGTATTTAAGTGTACTTGTACTTATCACGCCTTCGGTGTCAAGTAAAAAAGCGAGTGAACAAAAATACTACCCGCAAATGGAGGTTTCATATGCTGCGGACAGCACGAAGAGACTATACGAAGCGTCATCTACCTGTAAAACTGTCCACAGCAGTAAAGTGACATGCTCTAAAGATTGTTCAATCGATTCAAACATTCAAGACAGTGAGGCAAACAATCGAATTATGGCGAACCAGATCGACAGACTTTCGGTGGACGTGACCTACTATACAGCACATCTAATCGAATTCTACAAGTTCCTGGCACGAAATTCTGGTGAGTATGCTGCCACATCATCAGGTGGGTGGGTACTTAGGTGTAGAAGTTAATCAATCACAGGTGTCGCAATTTGTTTCGCAATCCTGTTGTGCTATCGCACAAGCAATACCCTATTCTAGGTTAAAGAGCCAATCTGCCAACTTTCCGTCTGTAATGGTTGTTGTTTTTAATGATTTTTGTTGTAATTTTAGTCAAACATAAAGCATCTGCTGAATAAATGTAAAGATTTACGCTCAGGTGGTCGAGCTATTAGCGGCGCCACGGCGGATCCGGGTACGGAATCCCGTCCGAACCGTTTCCCCCATTAGCAAGACAGACTATCCAACCACGGGTACAATCAAGGCAAAAGAATCTAAGAACGGCCATTCCGAGACTTTTCGAGGTTGTAGTGGCAAAGAAGAAGATATCGCTCACATTGATACAGCAATGAGCAATGAAGTTAAAAGAATAGGGTTGGAATTCATTTCCTTATCTCGTCTTAGATATGCTGTTCACTCCTCCCAATTTCTCAACGATAAGCGTATTGAGTACTACTCATTACTACACTTCGAACATAGTATAATCTGCACACCCTGAGCCGGCAACAATAGCCTAGCTTGGATTTGATTATTATTTTAAAATTTGCTTACTTTATTCCTGTATTCTTTAAATGTCGCAGAACATGGTACAAGCGATCGGTTGTAATTTATTGTGTAAACTACCTGTAGTACATCTGACCTATCTGACGTCGGCCTTTCGAACAACAGTTTATCCTGCTAGAATGGCAAGTCAACAACTTGCTAATACATACTATCGGGCATTTAGACAGATTCAACTACTGTCAAACTAAATCGATTTGTGATTTTTAGATTAGTAATTGCACTATAAGTAGCTGATAATAATGCCAACTGGCTATACTATCTACTAATAATAATGCCAACTGGCTATATTATGGGCGTAAACTATGGGCAGCGAAGAAGGCCGACTGGTCGTATTACTTATATCTAATTTATAACAAAATTACAATGTTGGGATGCATTTCTTTGACTACAAGCTTTGACATAGATCTTTCACGGTTTTTTTACATGTTTGATAAAAAAGTGGCTTCTCTATGATTCATCACGGTAAAGGATTTAACCTAGCAGAATGACAATTTGTATGTCTACATAAATGTATTCCAGGAGGGTGGTCAGGTGTCCGAAGTGCCACCGGTCTTCGACACGACAGGACCGGGTATCATATCCTGCGTAAAGCGTGTCTCACGACACACCTGCTCGAGGTTGTAGTGCCATAGAAGGAAAAGAAGATTTAAAATAGAAGCTAATAGGTGGAATTTCGCAAAAAAAAAAAAATGCATAGCATAGTTTTTTGCATACACTTGTTGAATTTATAGCGTTTAATGGTGTTTAAGATCAAAAATTCGTAAATAATCTCTATACAAACGAAAAGTGTATTTATACATGTGACCGTATAAATGTTCTTGTTAAATGGCAATACAGAAGCTACAGAGAGAAAGAAAGAGAGAGAGAGAGAGAGAGAGAGAGAGAAGAGAAGAGAGAGGTAGAGAAAGGATTGCAGATACTTATTAACCAATTTTCTCATATTTTTTTTGCTTCTTTCGAAACCAACTTTGCAAGTTTTCTCACCGTTATCGATGCGATTTTATCACCAATTCATTAATCATTTTATATCTTATCTTCTCTTTTAGGGCGAAGACGAATGCATTTACAATTTCAAAAACTATACCGGAGGTCCGTGTGTTGTGTTGTAGTTTTTTTAATTGTAAGCTCTATTTTTACAACGACAGGTAAGTTTGAACACCAAAAAAAAAAGTTGTTTGTGCCGAAATAGCAGCAAATTCTTCTCAAATGTTCGTTCGTTTAAGTTATGATACCGGTAGGAATTTTCTAAGCTTGGGTTCGGATATTGTTCTATGTTGAAGGTCCCTTTCGTTGTCATCGGTTACGGATTGTTTGTTTGTAACAAATTCTGGAAAAGTCTTCATCCTTACGGCTTTTAATGTGTTATACATATGAGAATGGCACACCACGTATGAAATAAGTGTTAATTTTATAGTTGAGGAAAATTTTATATTGTGCCACATGTCACATTTGGAGTTGATTGTTGATAGAATTGCATCGCTTTCTGATTGTATCGCGACGATCTATTCAGGTCATATGTCATATATCAGAGTCAAGTGTTATGTGCTATGGTGAGTCGTTTGTTTGGAGTCATTATATTGATGGTTTTTCATCTGATTTGAAGGACGGTTTTGTAGGTACTGTATAATGTCCTGCAAGATGTGAATATAGCGTGATCAATGTACAATGTACAATGTATTTAGAGTGAAATTTTCTTACTGTATTTATGCATCATCAAACTGTATGAAGGTTGACAATACGGCGTCAAGCCGTAGTATTAAAATTTAAATTAAAAAAAAAACTTAATCAAGGCTCTAAGCTTCGAATAATTTGGATTGTACCCATTTGATCCAATTGTGTGGAATTTCCTTTCTTCAGATAAATTTATTTGATACCAAAAATCTTTTTTTTGTTCTTTGTTTTGGATATAAAGTGCATAATTCTCTCGACTAGATGGAGTGCAAGCAAAAACAAAATCTTTGATTCGAGTCTAACAAGGCGAAACTCGAAATGATGGTGAGACTATCAGCGCTCCTGCTAACATATAAAGATTTATGCAGGGATGATGTACAGATAGTTTGGCGCAACTTTGCAGCCGTCCAACATGTTGGACTTCTACCTGTTCTGAGCTTAAAATAGGCACCGATAACAGCAAAGTTGTTGAGATACACACACCAATCCTAAGTGTCACGCGGCTCACACTACAGCCGGAGTATATTTCTTGACTCAAGATACTTGTTGCCACGCACGAATCAGGCATTATATAGAACTACATTATAGTCTCAATACTTCCTAGTTAAAGATAATTTCTTTGCTCAAAACTCATGCGTTTGTGAGAAACAATCTAATCCTGGCGCACCTGGTTTTCTTGACGTGATTATTGACCCGTACCCGATGGATATGGGATGGACTGGATTGATCTCTCGATGTCCGAATCTGCTGTGTGAATAACTGGTACTGCTTAGTTTATTACGTATATGGACCTGTGATTTTATTTTACTTCATGTGGAACTGTATCATGTGCAAATTTTGGAGATGTTGACGGACAGTATAGAAATTGGGATATAACTGTATGATCCAATGAACTCTTTCTTGATGCATGATTAATAGATTTTGTCAAGAATGACACAACGAATAGCAGAACTGAAAAGAAGTGCGACTTCGGAAGATGGACTTGGTGGATGTCTTGCTGCAAGAGATCGAGGTGTCTTGAGCAAGATGTCATACCAGACAAATGCTGGTGGAATAACCATTGTAAGCTTATGACTCTACTATGTAGCAAAAGCTTATCAAAATATCGAGTAAGTGGCGTAGAAACTAGGGTTGATATACTTGAATTGGAAAGCACAATCATAGTGGCAACACCAGCGACATTGCAAAGGAAACACTGATAAACGCTGGGATGTTGAACCGATGGGTCATTCATACACACCTTACAGGTAATTTAACACATCACCTGTCAGCAGTCGTGAATGAAACTTTTTGAGGAAGCAAATTTGGCTATATTTTCCCAGCTTTTTAACGTTGTCCTGTACAACGATTTCGCTGCTATCTACCGGATTGGACTTGCATATTGACATAATGCTTTTAAATAGCATTTTAATGGCATAATTCATATAAAAAGGTCACATTTTTTCTATTGTATCTATCCTTCTGTTGACAACTCCCGATGCATGGAAAAACGTTTTCGATTCAAATAAAAACGAACATCCTTGCATCATCGGATCATACGGCCAGACACTGTGTGGTGCGTTCGGGATTGTATGGGACATGATTCAAATCTTATTGCACGAGCAACTTCCGTTCGGGTATAATTTTGGTTGTTGATGGATTTTTTTTTAAAGAATGGAAAATACATTTTACATTTGAAATAGAATATACATTTGCAGTAGAATTATAAAATATGGCAAAAACAACGAAAACCATCCGGCGTACGCCTCTAGAAATAAAGCTAACAAAGAACTTATTTACGAATCTGTGCGAGCAGAGCAGCTCTAACAAGATGGACGAAATACAGCATCATAAAACGGTTCATGTTTAGCAGATTGAAAAAAAAGGCCACCTACGCGTCGTGGTGTTCACGAGCACGTGTCAATTTACTCAATGCTGGTCGTAGAAGGAAGAAGGAAGAAGAGGAAACATATATCCACTTCCTATTTATCCCTACTGCTGCTGTTAATTTGGACCGAACTTGCGCCAAAACTAATATAATACTAGCTAGCTGTTAGTGTACCGTAGTTTGTTGTTCTATTTACAACGAGTCGAGATTTATGCTATAATGTGAGCAAGATAGTTGGTCGCCGATTTTTTTATTCGAAGATAAATAATAATTTTGGACCGAGCTCACCCGGGATAAGGTGCCCTTTTTCACGGTTTGGAGAAGGAAAAGTCTCCAAACCATCGTGATTTGTATTAATTTTTGTAATTTAGTTTTAAGCAATACGGCCAGGCCGTTCTTTATAAATAAAAAAAATTTTTGTTCCACAATTTCATTCAGATGTATTATAAACAACAATAATAATTGTGAATGCCTTCAACAATCATAAATGAATCCTTATGAAAGAATCTGCATTTTGAAACAATATTGTTCTAGAGCCAGTGCAACCGAAAACTATTTTACCATTGACAAACAAGAGCAAGGACAGTTTGGAACATCTGTTCCACAGTGGCGTACGAAATATTAGAAAGAGAAAATCGATTATTGTGCTTTCCTTTTGAGCGTTTTCTCATTGAAGACTCCTCCAGCACAACGACGAAGAGCGTAAAACACATTTGAGCAAGAACTGCGCGCCTGGCCAGGCGGCGGCGGCGGCGGCGGCGGCATGTTGTATTGTGTTGGACACGTTGCCGTTCTCGCGCCTTACGGTTGCATATTTCATTCTCTTTAAAAAATGAAAGAAATGATCTTCCGAACGCGCACGCATGCTGTTCAAATCTTTCTCGTGCACCCGGCGGTGTTAAGCTGCAAACTAAGCTAGCAGCAGAGCTAAGAAATGGGCTAGAAAAAAGAATGAAACTCAAAACGAAACACGAAAGGTGCAGCATAAATCCAGTGCGTGGATGCATTGTACAGCAAAGCAAGAGACATGCTGGTTTTGTTTCTTATTATTCCTGAACAGACAGATGACGATGACTGCTAGCTAGCAAACATATGTGCGTCTGTATTTTTATGGTTTCTCCGACGTTTTCCGTCGTTCTTTTGGAGATCATAAACTACACGATCGTGGGGTTATGATGCCAACTGTTGATTTTTCGGGTCACCTGCAGTACTGTCGTGCGGCCGCATTTGCCAAACTAATGGATTGATGAGTGGCGTAGGTTTAGGTAGCGGTTGAATTGGTTCATAATTGTCGCTAGTTTGAAGAACATATTAGTTTCTTTAGAGGTGTAGTGAATCGTTTCCCGGGTTACAACCCGGGTGTTTTTTGATCATTGTTTTTTGTTGTTTTCCAACATAATGAGAATCGCCTTAATATCGGAATGTTTTATTTTTGTTATTAATCACTGTGCAAATGTGAAAGAACACAGAACCATTGAACAAGAAAAAGGACGAGAGTAACGTATAAAATAAATGTTGATGCCTTATTATTTGCATCCAGCAGTAGGACCGGCGATATGTCAATCTGTATAAAAAATCAAAAATTTTAATTAAACAAATATTTAGCCTTGCCGCTTTCAAAATGCAAAATATATAAAAATGCTGCAAACGCCACTAAACGCTGCCATTTACATATGTTATTATTTAGTATTTTCGTTACCATTTTTTAAGGAACATTGGTTATAAGAATTTTATAGAATTTGTTTGCCTTACAGTGTTTACGTAGTTTAACGAAAAAAAAAAGTTATGGTCAAGGGCTTGTTTCAGGAATTGTATAAAAAGCTCATATAAAAAGGATAAGATATTTATCGACCTGAATACTTTGTCCTAAATTTGACATTGTTTCTCTCTCAGGCCATGAAACAGGTGTCTTCATGTTTGAAACAGTGTGCGGCTCAACAGTTGCTAACATTGTGTGTTAGGATAAAAAAGCATATTATTTTAAACATGGAGCAACTTTAGAAAAGCTCTAGTTTTGCTCAACCGTTGCAATGGCTTAAAGGGGACGAATGATATGTTGAAGTCCTAAAGGTCCTATAAATAAATGATAAAGTTATTTTTTTTTTATTCATAAACAACGATCTGGTCGTATTGCTTATTTCAATTGATTAAATCGTTTAAAAAAAGAGTAACGTTCAATGGTTGATGTTGTTAGGCGATCAAATATGCGAAATAGAATTTGCCTTATAAAAATAATAAAATATTGAGGTTATGTACTTCACTCCTGCTTCTTCAGGACGATGCTTGTGATATGAAGTAACCGGTATCCAGTGCTTAATTTGAGCCTTCAATTCTTAAAAGCTACAAAAGTTCATATTTTCATGAGAATGATGCTATTAGCATCGTTTTCCTAACATCTGACATAAAATTTACAACAAAAAAATATGTCACTTGAGTTAAAATTCGAACTCATAACTTCAATGTAACAATTTTAAGAAATAAGGTGATCGTATTCTGTCGTTCCCAGAGCTGACTACTTTGCTACGGGTAGAATCAAGTCACAGAGAGCCAGAAATGGCAGGCCGAGACCTCTCGAGGTTGTAGTGCAAAGAAAGAAGAAGAAGAAGAATTCTATTGTCCGTCACTGTAAATGGATTAAACTGAACCTCAATAGCGTTAAATAATACTTTGAACAATCGATGTTCGGAAACCATATTGCTTGCTATAGATACGAATGAAAACATTAAAATTCCTGTGATGAGGTGAATTAAAATATAGAATAATAATAGTACAGAATATTACCTGTAATTGTAATGCTATCATGTAACTTATCAAAAAGCCTCCGTTTTATTCTTTCGTGAATTCGGCATTAGTCACAGTGCCATGAAATTAGCTATGAAGAGATATCATCTAGCTCACTCGTATAATATTCACTCTTCTACCTTTATTTACAGATGCTTGTTCGAGTCGAACAACACCAAAGCCTCGGCCGCCCAGTCCGACACCTAGACCAAATATAACGTTCCATACCTATAAATGTCCTCCGGCCTATGCGGCCTGGTATTGTCTCAATGACGCTACCTGTTTTACAGTTAAGATTGGAGATTCGCTGTTGTACAATTGCGAGTAAGTGTAAACGATTGAATCGAATCCTATTTTTTTTGGCATCTCATTTGATATTCAAAATAAAATAATTTTAGATGTGCTGATGGATACATGGGCCCCCGTTGCGAGTACAAGGATCTAGATGGTTCTTACTTGCGTGAGTATTTGACTTCATGTGGAAAATGTTTCAGTATTGTGATGCTAATGTCTAATATCTATACCATTCTCTTTACTTTAGCCACTCGCCCAAGAGTTATGCTGGAGACGGCCAGTATAGCCAGCGGAGCCATCGGATCATTAGTTTTAATTGTAATTGGATGGTGCTGTTGGTGTGTTCGAAGACACCAGCAACGCAAATGGGCCGGTAAAGAGCACGGTGTAGACACCGTCGATTCTCCCGGCGTTGTACACGTTGTCCACAGTGAACGATTGCTTCGTCCTTTCGGTACTCATCATCTGAAAACGATTCCTATGAGTGACTCTTTTAAGTGATTAACATTCAAATCAAACCGGCAAGGGCAGATTGTGTTCGACTACCTGGACGTAGTGGATTACACGAACGAAGTTAAATAATGTTAACTCATGTCAGAAAATTTGAGCAAAATTTTCATGACCACATATTAATGATAAAGACACTTAAAAATAGAAGGTTTGCTTTACGGGACAGTTTTATTTTCTCCGTAGTTTTGAGTTTGGTGTTTCATCATTCAGACCATTTGTCCATTTGTCTGAAAAGAATGTAAAAAAAACAAACATTTTGATTCGAAAGCAAAATACCAAATGTACCAAACTTTCTTATCCACGCGAAAACTAATGTATATTATACCAGTTTAAATAAGTGGTACAAGCGTATTTTGAGTTACTTTAATGCAACCTTCTCAAATCCTTTTTTTTGTTGTCAGCTCTTTGAAATTTTTATTTGTGTACTCTCAATTCCACGATGACGAATAACATACATCCGTAGACTTATCTTTTACGCACAAATTGCTGTCATGAGAGGTTTTGAAGATTCGTCGTTCGATCGTCAACATACGATTTAATACATTCTGAAGACATCATTCTGTAACCAATAATAATTTTGTTACATCATTAATCCATGTGCCGCGTCTATATTGGTTTAGTGCCCCGAGCAGTATCATATTTATTGCATATTTATTACGTTACAATAGATAGGAGGAAGGACAAACATGTATTACACTTGAGCGAAAAACGATTTCCGGAAGCGCCTTACGGTAAAATAAGCTATAGTTAAGATAATCGAATCTTATTGGATTTTTTAAACCAGCTATTTAAGTTATAAAATTGAAATGAAATGAAACGTTATGAGTTTGGAAGTAAATGCAGCTCCACTAGTGGGTATTAAATACATCAAAACATTCAACAAGATAATGCGGAAATTTAGCAAAGAATTCCGCCGAGGTGCCCGAAGAAGGAGATTTGTTTTTTCCTAATAATATTGTTTTTTTTTAATAACGCGAATATAAATGAAAGAGGTATATAAATACGTAGAAGTCAGCAAAAACTTCGAATACCCTCTTCTACATATGCATAGCAATGGAAATGCATAACGTAAGTGAATATGCAAAGACAGATATATACTTCAGATTAGGCTCATTTCGGTTCGTATGTTTTTGCTACATGTATGTCACTAATCACTAATGAAGTTTGGATAGGAAAAGGTTGTCAGAAAGCATCTTGAATGAAAGGCAATAATATGCGAGGATTTTCATGACTGTATGTTATCCTTGGCAATTGTTCTTTTTTTCCAAAAAAAAAGAATTTCTTATCGAAAAGCAATTTGAAAAGATGTAGAGATTAACAGCATACTTCTTTGGGGAAAAACAAAACCAATAGATTTAGAATGACCAATTCTGGACAATGCAATGATATTCAAATTTAATCACATTGCACTTAACACTGCCAACTAAATAAAACGAATGGCTTAGCGCTTAGAAATCGCCTTATGAAAAGAAGTTTTTGAAAGATAATATACAGCTGGCAAACGTAGAGCAATAACGAACCCCATACCGAAGTAAGGTGCATACATAAACTGTGCTACTAAACTGTATTGTATATATAAGTAGCATTTTATATACTTATCGTACCACGAAAGTGTCTTAAAATGAACGCAAGTGTACATATGCCTTTTAATTTATAGTTTTTAGAAACGCGAATATATTATTTAAAAGAGATAAAAAAACTGGAAAATAGAAAATCCTCATCCTCTAAAACGAACGTATTGTAACAGATTTACATGAATAGGTTATGTGTTCATTGCTTTCGTAATTATTATTTTAATTGAAGTTCTTAAAAAGTATCTTAGTCGGTTAACCTCTACTTTTGGACGACAGGTAATGCATAATTAAAGTATTCATTTTAGTTTCCTTATTTATAATCTATTGTATTATACTCCGAGCTTTAATGAAACAGAAAAAGGTTGCTGCTAAAACGGGTGCAACTTGAAAATGATAAATGGCATAAGAATAAAAGTAGCTAAAGAAATCATCTATTTTGTCAAATGTTTGTATTTATATTCACCATCGATTATTTGTATTTAATTTTTAGATTTATGCATTATCGTTACCAGGTATTCTCTAACCATTCATTGTTGGGACAACGAGGAAAATGTTTTTTTTTTTATTCGTTTATTCGTTTTGGGTCTCAGAGACCTCATTCGTCTCTTTCCTGTCCATTGTTACATGCGTGGTACAATTATTGCGAGAATGGATTAACTATTGAGTGTATGGCTCTCGTGCAATGGTAAAAGTGTTGTACATTGAACACAGTGTTGTACAGGTTGCTGATGCTTAAAAATCGGAAAGTTGTTTGTCGGTTGATGGTTTGATGGCTAGATCAGTATCAAGTTGGCATGTGGCTCGGTATGTAGCGTATCGATGGAAATCGGAAAGGATGTCGACAGCACAGAAGCTGCAGAGTGGTGGACTGGATCTGTCGAGAAGGTATAGGTGTGTAAGGCGAGTGTGACCGATGCGAAGACGGGAAAGGACTCGATGAATGTGGCTGGAATCGGGATCGTCCCAAAGTGCGGTGTTGTGCTTGATGGAGTGGAGTTTTATGGAGAGGTCGAGGTTGTGCCAAGTGATGTTCCAGTGTTGAGCGACTATTGTGTTAGTATAGCAGTTGGCGTCTCGGCGTGAAGTGTGCCGCCGTGAGGGCGGTCAGAACACTGGCATGGTATGGTCTGTGATGATGACGCTTGGAATATCGGCCCGAAATCCTTCGTCGACGGCAAGTTGGATGGTTATTGCTTCGGTTGAAAAGATGGATGTGTGGTTAGGCAGCTTGATGGCGCAGTTGTCGTGGTTGGAACGGAGCCTTCTTTGAAGATGTGATGTGGTGCTGTTATTTGGTTGCGATCAGGTTCGCAAAGGTGCTATATGCGATGTGGCTACTTTTTCCTGTCCCCCGGAGTGTGTGTTTAGTCTATGGCAGGAGTGCTATGGTACCAGGGACGTATTCCCCGCCGGGTGGATTGGATGGTTGGTGGTTCGTGAATTGTTACAGTTTGGTGTTAGCTCTGGTAATGAGGACAGTTGCGTCGATTCCTTTCATAAGGATCCGAGCCGCACCTTCCACGAGTCTATTGCTGCAGATGAGATGAAATTGCTGAAGAAAACCGCTTTCGCGGAGGAGGGAAACGATTGATGGTGACAAATGTGCTGTGTGGTATACGAGTGATTCTCTCTTTTTTAAGGTAGTTTTGCTCCCGTGTTGCAACAAATCTTGTTGCCGTAGAGTAGTTTGGGTAGGAGAGCCAGGCGTTGTTGATGATGCAGTTCAGGGTTGTGCGGGAGCCCTGAGCTTTGCCTGTTCCGGGCATCCGTACAGCTGGCTGCTTGCTAAACATGTTATACAATGAATCGATTCTCATACTTGTGTGGCTTAGATTTCAGTACGATTCACTGCGCTGTTGGTGCTATGCCATGTCTTGCCAGATCATATTCTACTAGAGCGTTGTCATTCGTATATGCATTGAAGGGTAGTAGTAGTAGAGATATCACGTAGTTGGGTAGTCAGTCCTCACTACGGGACAACGATCCGTATGGGATTTGAACCCCGGTCCTGCCGTATGAAGAAGACCTGCGCCGTTGTCGTCTCCCCCACCGGGCCGCTCTGCTACCAGCTACCAAGGTATTAAAATCAATAATAGAATATAAACTTAACATTATTTAGTTTTATGCTTGGTTCCAGTGTTAGATTATGTACGCATTAATCATTTTTGAGAGAGGGCCATTTGAAACAAATTTTACAATACAGCATTGAGTAAAAATCGATGCCGAAAATTGTGGCTAGGAGCTTGAAAAAATATTTATACGAGATTTAACGGCCAATTAACCCGTTTTTACATCCCCAACCCGACAAGTGAAGGAGATAAAACAGTTTAAACGTAACAGATTCTGGCCTGTTCATTTTATCCTGGTGATTTCAAGTGCAGTGGCGGATCAACCTAGAAGCGGAAGGAGCGGCCGCTCGGGGCCTCATCGGTTAGAGGGAGGACCTTGTCGGCTAGGGAAATCCTGTTGTTTCACACTAATATCACAATTCGAGGGGCCTCAACTGCTATTCCGTCAAATATCTTAACCCACCACTGTTCTAGTGTTGGTCTAATTATGGCATAATATAGAGATTTGAGGATGTAAGGATCCTTAGAATCTGTATTTACACGCGAAACAAAACCTAATATATGAAACGCATTATTAGACACAGTGAGTTTGTAGTGTTATATACTATCAAACAAAACGCCTGGCAACGTTGGGTTGTTTGCAATGCAAGCAATGCATTTTCGTATTAAGAAAAACATGTCTGAATGGAAATTTCAGTTGCCTATTGATAACGGGTACAGAGTGGATTATTGATGAATTAAGTGAGGCAACATATCTAATCTAACTGAGGAAATGTTGCTAGGATGACTGATGATTGTTCAAAGGGATTGAATAATTGATGACTATTTTAAAACGCGATTGAACTGATTTTGACTGCCATTACCTGTACATAAACAACAATATGTTACAAAAAATAATCACACATTTTTTGTTGATGTGGGTTATGTAGCAGCGCCCTCTATGAGAATTACGCGGTACTGGCACGGCAGGCAGGGTTTATAAGGTAATTTTGGTATTTTTTTCCTTTTTCCGTTACCGTTTCCTTTTTCATTAAATGACAATGTTTTTCGCAATACCGCCAGGTCGTTCCCGTTGCATAATGCGAAACATTTTGTAACAAAGAATTGTTTAAGTCCATTGCCAAACATGTAGCAGATTATGAAAGCCTGCATTAAAAAACAAATCGGTGCATTGCTGTTGTTAATTGACCTAGGACAGTTGCGGAACTGTGACTAGAGATGATACCATTCAACGATTTGGTTAGAAAAATGTTGGTCTCATCTTTGATTTGATTACAGTTCTGTCAAAGTTTTTTTGTAGCGTTCGTAAAACGATCTCAAACACTTTTTCGAAATCAGAAAATTGGATTTTGCAATCTCTCTTGTCCCGCTGCCTCAGTGTACTTCCATTTCCGGGTTTCTGTAACTTTATTACACTCGTAACAGGATAGTAGGTCTTGCGAACGGGGATGCGGTCTGGATGGGATTTGAACACCGGTCCTGTCGGTGTAACATTAAAGTAACATTAAAACATAACATAACATAAAACGTATAAGTCAGTTATGAAAAAAAAGTGTGTAAATAAAATATGAAGATGGTTTCGTTGCGTGGCAAACATGGCTGGTTTTTATTGCAATACGATCGGTATCAAATTCCAACCGGATAGTTACCCCATATGAAGAACTGAATAGCCGGTATCGGGTAAAACGATCGCATCGGGATAAATATGTCCTTGGAGGATGCTGAGTTTGATTCCTCGGTGAAATTGAACAAACATGCGATCAGTGCGAAAGAAAATTTAATTTTCGTTTGAAAAATATGATCGTCGCCCACGAGCCGGTGCTCCAGATATCGTTATACCAGGCTTCCTTAAAGAGTTCGGGCTCCATAAATATTATGAATTCTCATTCCTCCATTCCTTTGAAAGCTTTGCTAGCCCAAACATCTGCTTAGTTTGCTTATACCGCTCTAGACTTACCTTATTTGCATTCTCAACATATTTTGTTGCTTAAAAATTGCTTGTTGCTTAATTTTATTGAGAACAATATCCGTTTATAGAAGCTGTATACTACCAATTATTACTGTGATAAAACGTCGAGGTACTGTGGATTTCCTCGAGAAGACGGGAGAATGTGAATACTTTGTACAGAAAATGACACAGCAAGTCAGTAGAAAGTTGGTGAAGCGTTCGACCGCGGTTAGTATTTCTATTTAAAGTGTTTATACAAAAAGAAAATCGTTGAATATTTCAACATAGCAAATCAGTTTACAGTTCAGTACAAGCTACTGACGCCTTGGAATCATATGCCTCGAGTAGGTAAATAAAAAGCTAAAACAGATCGTAGCTACATGCCAGAATAAGAAACGCAAATTTTATCCTTGAAATGCAGACTACATTTTAAGTACCTGCGGATTAGTGGACGACGCTCATTTGGAATTTCAGATTTTGAACCTTACGCCTGTATGCAAGCGTCATTAAAATAGATATTTTCTCGTTATTATTGAAGAGGCTGAACATTTTCGTATATTAGATGTGTCAGATTAGATTTAGTGTATCAGAATAGAAATAAAATGCTGCAAAACATTTAGTGGCTCGGGTTGTATTTAAAACATATGTATATTTGTTTACAGGAACTCGCCCATCGGTTTGATGATCAGCTCGTGGATCTGGAAAAGAAGAAAACAGAAAAAAATAATAATTATCATCATTGAATTTTTAATTTTAATGAAGAAAAACCAAAACAAACAATCGTACTTACTTGCACGTTTTCTGGTGTGGTGATAGCATAAAGCACCGCCTCTGCCACATCTTCAGGTTTTAGTTTCGGCATGTAATTAACAATTTCGTTATCCTTCGAGGTGTTTGCAGATAGAATGTCTCCTTCCACCAGGCCAGGACTAATACTCTGCGAAACACGGAAATTGTGAAAATTTTGCCGTCATCATTATGATTATGTCACAAAAGCGCATTTTACAGTAGGTACACGGTTCACACATCACTTTCTCTAATAGAATAGAAGTCTAATTGGCTAACTTGACTTTACTACTTTAAAAAGAAAAATTAAAAATGTTTCGATCTCCAAATAGTTACGGATCCTGTAAGGAAAAATGATCGTTCTATACGATCGTGCAATCCATAGCGACTTACCGTAACTTTACAGCCCGTGCCCAAATAAACGAGCTCCTGTCTAATACACTCGGTAATGGCCGTGACTGCATATTTCGATGCCGGGTACATTCCATTCAGCGGTCGCGTTCCCGGGACGGCTTGGTGTACTTTATGGCCGAATATGCTGTTGACGTTGATGATGTGGCCCTTCACATCTCGCGCCTTCATCGATTTGACCGCTTCCCGGGTGCACATAGATAAGCCGATGATGTTCGTCTCCATCGTTTTGTACAGATCGCGCGTGTTGTTCTTCTCTGTGAGCAAGCATTTGGTGATGATGCCCGCATTGTTCACCAGCATGTCCACGCCGCCGTACGTGTTCTCGATCCACCCGAACGCATACTTGATGTCGTCCTCGACAGTTATATCACACTCGACGTAATTCAGCGTACCCGCCACATCAAAGAGGCTGACGCGCAGTTTCTCCACCTTGTCGCGCCGTCTTGACAGGGCGCACACGATCATTCCCGCCTTGACGAGTTCTACCGCGATGGCACCACCGATTGCACCGCTGGCGCCGGTCACAACTGCAACCTTGCCGTGCCAACGCTTCATGCGGTCGGCAATATCTAATCTCACCGAGGGCTGTGGCGCTGCCGGTGCGGCCTCACTACTCTCAGCACTTCCGCCGTTGTTACCATTGGCTGACATTTTGAATTATGCGTTACTACAAACGAACCAGCACCAGAAAATTATGTCGTTAGGGCACAGGCTTATGGTTTAATTTGTAATTCGCGTACTTGAGCACGCTAAAAATATTTCAATTAGCCTTAGATTGGCACGGTATCAAGCTAGAACGCGCAATTGCTCTAATCAATAATGCATTGTTAATGCCACAATAATTAGAGGGTTGATGCGGTTGATGAAGCAGTGAGCTGTTCTTCATTGGGCGTTTGGTTTTAAATAACTTTTCCGTTCATGGGTAAGCAAGGTCGAATTACGGATTTGTCATTAAAATTATTTTAAAATTGGTGTCACCAAGTGTTTATTAGTTCCACGTTTTTTATTGTGCAGGTTTTAGTCATTTTAGTATTTTAGAAAAAAGGATTTTTTTTCATATTTATAGCACTAAACTATTCCCTTCACACGGCTGGTCTGGGGTTCGAAACCCATCTGGACAGGTCGCCTTTAGTCAAGACGGACTATCCAACCACGTGGTATCGTAAAGTCTAGTAAGTCATTATGTCAGTATGTCATGCCGGCGACCACTCGTTAATTCTTTAAGTTGTTTCTCTGATCTTTCACATGCTATTTCCAACAAATGAAGCTTACTTTTGTAAGTAATTAACAACGTCTAAATCACTGGTCGACATGATAAGCCGCAACACTTTAATCGCAATCACAGACGGCACGTAACTATCTAGCTTAATCCGGGTGAGGCACGCTTATCATACAGATAAAATCCATGCATTTATAAATATTAGGAACATTTTTTGTTAATTTTTTTTCACACGCATTTGGCTGTTGTTTAGCTGCTATCCTAGTTTTGTGCGCTTAGTTTAGTAACACTTTGTTTTATTGGGTGTTTCGCACCACTTTACAACATTAAACTTACTTCAAATTCGTGTATTAAAATTTATTCTCTTGTGTGAAAGTAATCAAGAGCGGTCAAATAATCACACACACACACACAAACTAGCTTCAGGCCAGCTAAATTCAAACGCAAAACGTTTCAAGTTCACAACACATTCCACTGACTGTTGGGCTGGGTTGAGTTAAAACAATCAAAGCTTAGCACGATAAAATGAGCAGCACAGTCTTCACCAAAGCAATAGTACAAAATGTCGAACAAGATTTTAACCACAACCTATTTATATAAGCTTTCTTCCCGGCTGGCTTAATGATTTTGATTTGCATGATCTCCTCCACACTAGTACAGCTTCAGGCGCGCCTCAATACAATTACAAATTGAACATCGTTCGCTGCCGGCCCGGTCCATATACACGCGGTTGGATAAATTTATAAAAAAGATGCGCAGAGCAAGAAAAATATCTACTTCTCCGTACCGCTTTTTCCTTCCCGTGCTCAAACACTATTGTCAATTAAGAAATAAACATTCGCACAGAGGAAAAAACAATCAGCGTTTTAAGAGGAATGTGCATAGTATTTATTTTCCAACTAGAGCTGTTTAATCTAGCTCTTAATTGGGTTTTGTGCAGCCGTGCGTGAGGAGTAGAATTTGGATTTGTTTATTTCTTCTCAGGTGAACCGATTCCTGCTGATTGTTTAATCAACAGTATATCTTTATTAGAAGTTTGCGGTTTGAACTTCATTTTACTATCTGTGCTCTCTGTTCTTGCTTAACATCGGTTGAACAACTTCACATTGGGGGATGCGCTGTGTAGACATCGAACAAACATTATTCTGATATATTTTCGCTTACTTTTGATTAAACCAAATTACAGGAAGAATCTTCAAATAGAGTGTTTTAATGTAAAAAGTTTATTTCTGTTAAATATAGCTGGCCGTTTTCGATCCGCGCACGTTCGTTAGCATCAATTTTACACTGCAAAACATAATCTCCTCGCACGAAAAAGGCGCGTTCATACTATATTCCACCCACCCATTTTTTGCATTTTATTCAAGCAGCCGCCGTTTTGTGCGTGGAGCAAAAAGATATATTTAAGTTACAAGCGTTTTGTCCGTATCATAATATTTTTAAAAATAGCCTTGAAATTAACTGCAGTCGTGTGTCGTACGACTAGGGAAGTTTGATTTATCAACATCTTATCAGAAGGAGGTAAACCTGTGTTAAGAAAGATCAAGAAAGATTTACTAACTATGCGAAGGAGCAGCATCAACAAGCTTAGAAACCCCAATGAAATTGTTTTGCACAATTACGATAGCAAACAATTGTATCTTTTATAAAGTAACTAAAAGCAATCCGTAACACTATTGTAAACAACATACATTATTATATTTATCCCTCCCTACGCATCAACATGTCCGTCAGCGTTTTTTACGGTTTGATTAATAGATGGCAAACATTCGCCAATTGAAATACGCATTTTTAACGCTGAAGTATACGATGGTATTTCATACTGCTGCTGCCGCGCTACTCTTCGCGTGATCGTTTCTGACACACGTCCAAACATTTCACGCGTCAGTAACACGCCCAGGAAATGCTACACACTTGTATACAAATACTTGGTGAAAAAGCGATTCCGGCTAATTATCGTGTTGATAAAGGTATTTTACGTGAGAACATTTGCGTTCGGGTTAGCCTTGATTAGCTCGTAAGGATCCACTTATTTATATAAACTGTTACCTGAGGTAAGGTGATGAGATGAGATTGGGGAAGGTAAAGTAGAGTAAGTAAGTAAGTAAGTAAGTAAGTAAGTAAGTAAGTAAGTAAGTAAGTAAGTAAGTAAGTAAGTAAGTAAGTAAGTAAGTAAGTAAGTAAGTAAGTAAGTAAGTAAGTAAGTAAGTAAGTAAAGTAAGTAAGTAAGTAAGTAAGTAAGTAAGTAAGTAAGTAAGTAAGTAAGTAAGTAAGTAAGTAAGTAAGTAAGTAAGTAAGTAAGTAAGTAAGTAAGTAAGTAAGTAAGTAAGTAAGTAAGTAAGTAAGTAAGTAAGTAAGTAAGTAAGTAAGTAAGTAAGTAAGTAAGTAAGTAAGTAAGTAAGTAAGTAAGTAAGTAAGTAAGTAAGTAAGTAAGTAAGTAAGTAAGTAAGTAAGTAAGTAAGTAAGTAAGTAAGTAAGTAAGTAAGTAAGTAAGTAAGTAAGTAAGTAAGTAAGTAAGTAAGTAAGTAGTAAGTAAGTAAGTAAGTAAGTAAGTAAGTAAGTAAGTAAGTAAGTAAGTAAGTAAGTAAGTAAGTAAGTAAGTAAGTAAGTAAGTAAGTAAGTAAGTAAGTAAGTAAGTAAGTAAGTAAGTAAGTAAGTAAGTAAGTAAGTAAGTAAGTAAGTAATACTAAGCAAAATGTCTTATGCGCATTTATTCGATGCCGATCTTCTCTAACAGACAAAGCTAAACAACAGGCCATCAAACATTTTAAACCGTGTACGCACAACACAACGGACACGGTTTAGGAGTGATTGTTTAAAAGGTGAAAGATAATAGCAATTTTTCACTTGTTGCAAACAGGCTCGCAAGTGCGGAAAGCATCGTGATTAATGGATTTAAAGGTTAAATAACATTAATGATAACGATCTGTCACTCCAGTGTAAAAAACGATGCAAAGTGAATGACATCTTTGGTTTTCGAACAATAAACATGAACCTGAAACCATGCTTCAAGGCATATAAATTACCTTTAAAGCATTCATCTGCTTGAAGGTTGACAAGATGCCATAAATTATTCATCCTGACACGCTCTTTTTGTTTACTTTTCTTGCATTTTTCTTTCCGTTTGGTTCTCACCGGACGGACGGAAGCGATGTTCTGTCACAGCAATGCTTACATGCTCTATTTACATATGTATTTTGCTACATAGCACACGGGGACTTGCGGGGAATAAGTCAAATTAGACAGCGTGTGTGGGACACTTGTTTGACCACTACCTCGTCTTTCACAAATCCGCTCTAGCACTAGCACTAGCTTTGCGAGATAAATACTGACACGATTTCTAATTCATTTAATGCACAACCAATCCTTCAGAAACAAATTTGTGTGTGATCGCAAGAGGATCGTCGTTATTGATAGGCTGCGGCGTTTCCTCGTGAATATGGAAAGTGTTCGCTTAAATTGATTGCAACACTTTCTCGCACACTGTATGTCTTTAATCTCGATTACCTACGGATTTTTCTTGGCTTACATCGGAAACTACACGGATACAACTAGATAAATAGTTCACAGAACTTATACTAAGCCATGGACAAATGAATTTGTATAGTAACGCTTCAGAAAAACAAACATGTTAGATGCAAGTTTGTATGACAAGCAATGTTTAAACCAATTTTTCTACGTGACAGGACCGATAAATAGAGTCCCCTCCGTTCCGCTTCCTCGTTACAAGGACTTACTATTTAACTAAGCGGTAGAGACAGGTCTAGTAAATCATTCACGCGAACGCTGGGTTCCGTTCGTTGCTCGGAACGATTGTCGCTTATTTCATGATTAATGCATAGCAAAAATTTTGATCGCAGTAGACCGATTTTTTAAGCCACCAGATTTGGTATACATTAACACGCGTTGCTTGTGGTGGTGGTGTTTTGGTTATGGTTCTGTGATTGGATTCTGGCATGTGTGGCAATTATCGTCAAATAATCATGTCTTTATACTGATTTGTTTAAATTTTGTGTTGTGCATGTTCGTATTTGAAATATTTTGAACTTACATTTCGTTGTTTTTAAAGTCAGTGCATTGATGGGAGTAACGGAGACGCAGTGGTTATAAAAAATCATCGCTCAATTTTAGTGATAAGAAACCTGAATTCGCTTTTTCAAGCTATTTCAAATAATCATCATTTACCTTTTTTATTCCGCCGAAAGCATGATTGCGTTCAAGTTCTTCACAGGAAAAACAAGTGAGTTGTGCACGTTTTCCCCTTTTTCTCTTAATGGCTGATGTCAAAATCAAACAAAATTGTTTAAGAAAAAGTTCTAACAATTGATTTTTACCAAAAAGTAAAACAAAAAACCCGTAATAACAATCTATTGGTTTTCAAATCCACAGGCTAAATTCTGGAGGATTTCTCTTCATACAAACGGGAACGATAGAATTAATTCCAGTAGAACAGGCCATTTTCACCTTTTCATGATTGAGTTACCTTTGTATGAAAAATGTGTGTAGTTGCCAATAGCTACGATCACTCTCGGAGCTGTCGAAGACTAGCATTCACTGCCAGAATCTAACAGAGGTCATTAATTCAATGAGAAAAAAAAATAAGAGTAATTCTATATTCTATTTGAATGATAAAATTTTGTATCTGCATCTGATGCATCTGATACATGGCTGGCTTTAATTTTTCAAAATTATATTTACAGCAAGTCAATTCGCGCAGCAATTAGGAAACGTGAAACTGTAGCAGTTTTTAAATGATGCATAATAATTTCGAATTATAATCCACAGCACTCAATCAAAAGCGACGGGTTTTTGCCGTGCGTGAATAAATTTAACACGCAGGTTTAAAGTGTGAAATTGATTTTCTCTCGGTTTAATTTGTCCGTGCCGCCGTCAATCGCTGCCGTCCGCGGATAGAAATACTTCAAACAGAAGAAGTATGTATCCACGAACGGGTTTGTTGTTTGCTGCAGCTGTGGTCACATCATTTTTACACCACCATTTCATCACTGGCCAAAGTAAAAAAAAAAGGGAAAAGACACCAAGAATGTCACGGAGATAAAAATATTAAATTGGTGATTTTTCTATGACAGGTGTTATTAATGGTGTCGGAGGAAATAAAGGTGCCCGGTTTGAATTTCTCCTAGTATAAAACAGACTACCCCAGTCCATTAGACTAGAAAATTGGCAAAAGCAATTCGATTTGAACGGTCTTTGATGCGTAACTATGTTTGTTCGGAAACTTTTAGAATATATAAGTTCAGCGTTGAAACGGTTTCGCTCTGCTACGATTCGAATGACTCATTCTCATTAACTTTCTAGCAGCTTCTTAACGTTGAAAAATCGGGAAAGAGGAACTCAGTCGGACAGAAAATTAAGTGGGTTGAAGGTTAAAGGGAGAGCTGGTTATGCTGAGGTTTCTGCTCACAGCTAGGGCGTGTTAAGTGGCTCGTTTATCGATTGCTCCATTCCTACGCACCGCCTTAGTTTTACGTATGATCTCTGAATTGTGCTCGCTATTAAGCAGAGAAAAAAGGTGGTATTTATACTTCCCTTGCACAGACTACATACAGCATCATTGTATAAGATAATTAACACCTCAAACGATCTTGAAGCCCGACGATAATGTTGGCCCACCATGTGACGAACGCGGAGACCATGAACTTGTCTGAGTGGAAAGTTGTTTTTGTTAATAAAATTTTCACGAGACCTTGACTGTCAGGCCGTAAGCCGCCAGCTGCTAGTTAGATTTACTTTTCATCACATTCAAATGTAGTATTCAGAAGACCTCTTTAATAGTGCTTAAAAATAGCAACCGATAGCAATAAAGCAAGTGGTACACGTGGTGGTTGATAATGTACCCTCACCTCTGTCTAGATTGAGCGACACTTAAAGCATGATTTGGTTTATGGTCTTCAATCATTAAACTGTGTACCCCACAGCTTCGCACAGCAGAGTGGTAAAAATGTGAGAAATGTGAGTTATGAAAATACGTACCAACAGTAAAAAAAACAACGAAAAAGATGTCGAGTGTCTTTCGGCAGCGAGTATATCACTGTTAAACACACACTCACATTTTGCGAAGAGTAATTTATTACACTTTTGTTGATTTATTGGAAGCGAGGCGAATCAAATGCTGCGCCACTTCAATGTTTGGTGTGTAAATTTGGAGCATACAATGTTTTGTTTTAGATATATCAGTTAAAAAACACATTTTTAGCAATCTTACTTATCGCTTATTACGCTTGAAAATCGATTTCGTCCTTGAAAATACGCAGTTAAGTTAATAATACGGACGTGGTGCCATATTGCCGAGTTGACTCTTCTTTTCTGCATTTGGCTCACATTGTGCTACATGCAAAACATACACAGCACAACACTACGTAGATACATAAAATTACAGTACAAAACTACATGGATGTCTGAGAAAAATGTAAGTTTGACACTTAAGGCCATGTTGTATTACTAATTTAAAAAGTATTTCCATGTATGGCTGATCTTTTGACGCTAGTATATCTCTTATCGGTCCGGTTGTCGAGGCAAATGCGGTGCCGGTCTTACCACGATAGGACCGGGGTTCAAATCCCATCCCATCCAGACCGCCTGCCGTCCACAGGATTGACTATCTAGTTACGGGTAAAATCAAGTCACATAATGCCAGAAATGGAAGGCCGAGACCTCTCGAGGTTGTAGTGCCAAATAAGAAGAAGAAGATATCTCTTAACGGAACAGCTTATTGCTTGTTCACTACATCCACTGCGGTTAACAGAGATTCTCTATTGTTTTCTGTGCAAGGCCACAGAAGGTGATCTATGTGGACATCCAACGCAAAACGATTAGCGATGAGCCTTGAAATCATGCTGATGGAGGCTCTCTATAGCGTGGAGTGCGCTTTAATCCGCTTTCTCGTTACCGGTTATACCAGCGTGAGATGGTATTCATAAAGGCGAAATACGAAACCCCTTGTTAAACATGAAACTAAGGACTTCTGTAATTTATTGGGTAAATAAAAGTCTGCGCTCTTAACAGACCTTAATGATTTGAGAGCTTCCACAGCGCTAAGAATGTCTGTGAAGATACATTTTTTTGTTTCAATCTGGTGATCTGGCACATAAGCAGGAGTGCAAAAACTATTGCTGCTAGCTTAGCAATAAAAATACTGCACGGTAGCGTAAGTTTCTGCAAGACTTCGTCGCTGAATTGTACTATTAGTTTGGTATTATACTCCTTTTTTAAGATTTTTTTTTATTACGCTTCGTCTGATAGGATCTAACGAAGACAACAAGGCACCAGGCACCGACGGAATAGTAGTTGAACGAATATCAGTGATGCAACACTCGAACAGGAAATTCATCAAATTATCACAGAGGTATAGGATAATAAATTGATGTCTTGTGATTGGAATCTTGGTGTCTATCCCATATACAAGAAGGGAGAAAGGCGGCAATTACAGGGATATTACGGTGTTGAATACCGCCTACAAGATTGTCTTCGTAATCCTACAAGATCTGCTTGTCCCATTCGTTGAAGAGATAGTTAGAATAGAGTAGGGTAACTGCACCAGTTTTCAGCACGTTAGTGCAGCTGATCCGGAAAAAATACAAATACAATTATTAAACTTAATAATGTTGATTGAAGGTGGTATTATTTTGGTTGTAAAACTATCAAAGAATGTTTCAGCATTGTTGATTTATTGATTAAATCCAGTTTTTTTATAAATATTAGTAAAAATGCAAACATTAGTTTTGCTCCTATTTTGGGCAGAATGCTCCTATTTTGGGCAGGCTGTGTTCCTATTTTCGGCATCACGAATAGACGATTTGAAACACTCGAAAAGGTGTAATTAGTAAAAGTAAAATATTTTAAACAATTTTCCCATGTAAAATTATTGATACAAAGTAGGCAATGGGCAACATAAAGCCCATTTTGGATATCAATCTGCCAGATTTGGACGTCTCTCGAAAATCGCTCTTAAATTGCAAATCAACATTTACCATGTACCTATTTACGACAATCTTTAAGGTGAAAAATAGGTCATTTATTGGATTTTTAAATTTTCAATAAGCTTTGAATAAATATTAAACAAATCTTATAAATCGAAACCCCAATTTTTTTAAGCTCTTGTTTGCTAAATCTCAGAACTGCCGAACTATCGGCAAACAAGCAAATCGGACGAAATGTTTTGAGCTCGGCACAAATATTTCGATATGTCGGTAAATATCGATCTAAATGCGTCAAAACTTCGTATTTAAAGAATAAACAATGATATTTTCCTTTAAAAGTAGTTGAAAATACATTTGTTTTGCTATTTTATCCAATATTTTGCTATGTTTGCAGACCTGCCGAAAACTGGAGCAGTTACCCTAGAGGGAATTCCGAAATGGAAAATCAACCACTGACCAGATCTTCACGATGCGGCAAATCTTGGAGAAGAAGGCGGGGCAGCAGCTCCACTCCTACCATCTCTTAATTGATTTTACGGTAGAAAACATCTGCTTGTAAAATCGATTTAATGGAACGTTTGGGAATAATATGCCTTTTATGCGCAAAATAATAAAAAACGGTTTTAAAAAAAGAAACAATTAAATTTTAAAAATTACAGAAAACCCGTATTTCTGTCCGTAAACATATCTGAGAAATATTAGCTACCGCTAGAGGTGCAGCCTTTCGCCCTTTATGCGACCGGTGAAGCTGGGCATTAAGTCCTGAAGTCAAACAGGCTATTCAGTCCTAGCTACGGTGAAAAGATTGCTATCGTTAAACTAACATTATACTATCGAATTAGTCTAAATAAAATTATTATTATAATTAAAATTTGACGCGATTGATATCTTAATATTAAGCTATGACCTACCAGATACCGTGACCAGATACGTAGCTGCGTCACTGATTGGAACAGGTTAAACACCCAACCCAATTTCTCCAATGGAGTTTTTTTATCGTTGCACATTCTTTCAAATATTCCCACGATTTTCAAAGGGTCTGACTATCAAACATACGACCCTCGAGTCCTTTCAATCCGACCTGCAATAGAATGTAGTTCCATCGCCATATGTTTGTTTATTAGTATCTGCAGTAAGCTTTGGAAACTGCTCACCAAATTTGCTTGACTTCAGCGACGCCTAGCTATTGCTATAAAATTGTCGGCTAAAGTCTGAATAGATGCCCCCCCTCAACCCCCCCCCCCCCATCGCTTTGGTGTCTCCAGAAAATTCCTGGGTTCCGCCAACAAATGGTGAAACTCCCGGTCGCTGAAGTCAACATATTTATGTTGACTGGCGATGATTGTCTGACAACTTTCCACCAAGATTTTGGGGTTTAACCCTGCTAGACATTATGGGGTTCCGTTTGAACCTAGGACTATATAAATTAGTCGCAAACTTCTAATCCTCTCAAAAACAAACAGTGCGCAATCAACGAGATTTAGCTCGAATTTATGCGTGAGAGTCACGTACAGTTTGACCTCTCAAACACACGCCACGAAGCGCTAAGTCTAGGCAACCAAACATTATCACGCATACAGTTTGATTTATTTAACTTTTTAAAATGAGAAAGATTTGCTGTTCAACATTACTTTTGAAAGTGTCATGCGAAGCGCGGGCTTCGACATCCGGGGCAGGACTTTTATACGATCTTTCAAATTTCTTTGTTCTCGCGGACGGCATTGACATCATCGGCCGGACATCTAGGGCGCTGTGCGATGCACACACTCGACTGACAAGCGAAGCGCATGTCATCTTCTGATAACAACGTAAGCAGCCAAATCCGAAGGTGCATGGCATTGTTCGGGGGAATCGTGCTAGCTAACTTCTTCTTTTTCTTGGCTTAACGACCCTTCTTTGTCATGCCTTCCATTTCTGGCTTACTAGACCTATTGATACCACGCGTAGTGGGAAACTCAGTCCTTACTACGGAGGGACGGTCCGGATGGGATTTGATTCTGGTCCAGCCGAGGTAAGACCCGTGCTGCTGTCGCATCATCGCGTGTTTGTTATGGGTTCCACACACTCCTGCGATCCAGAAGACACCAACAACACACAAAATGCACGATTTATGTCGTACACTGATACGCCCAGTAGTCATCTACGGGCATGAGTCTTGGCGCCATTTTTTTGTGGAGAGAGAGACTGAATCATGAGCTAGCTGCTGAGCTATTTGGCCGGAAGGATTCGATGACTGGGGTACTTGATGAGGATGCTGTCCCACCAGGAAGGTGCTCGTCAGCGACGAAGTGTAGAGGAGCACAGTAGGCTCGTTCCAGTAAACGAAGTCTTAACTGTCGGAGATCGGATGCAGCCATGGACCGAGTATCCTGGAACCGACCGGGCGACTCATGTCATGTCTTATATATCCTGAGCAGGCCTAGAAGAATAAGTTTAAGATAAATCCTCCTTCTTCTTTGGCACTACAAAGCTTGCCTTTCCCACAACAAGCAAGGTTAAGCATTTGTGATTGCTGTCATTCTACACCAAGGCTAAGCCGGACTGAACTGTACAGCCAAGTTAGATGGTTTGTTTGATAAGGAAAAAAAAACGCTGAATCTGAAAGTCAAAAGCTTTTACAAGTTTAGCCAAAGCACGGTCAATCCGTACACTGTAAACCTAGGTTGATTATGAAGGAAGGCGTGATCGAGCAGATCTTTACACCTGATAAGATTACTTACTTACTTATCAGGCGCTACAACCGCTTTGCGGTCTTGGCCTGCTGCAACGATACCGCTCACGGTTTAGCGCCGTCGTCTGCCAATCCGTTATCCCGTTATCAATTTGGGCCTACCACGCCTCCTCTGTCCGTGTGGACGGCCTAAAAGGACTTTACGGGCTGGGTCGTCCGGTGTCATTCTCATGACGTGACCTGCCCACCTGATAAGATAAACTGTTTAATTGCATTTCTCTTCGAGTAAGACATTCCATTACATGAATAATCGGAGAATAATGGACAATATTTTCCAATGTTTTTTTGTTACATGATTTCTGGCTGATTCGAACCGTCACTAAAATTGTGCGTAAGACAAATAAATTGTTTTACATGAGCTGTATTTTATTGTGTGTGCGTCTCAAAATAGCAGCATCATAACACTCATACAGCAGTTTGATCAATCCATGTTTTGTGGCTATACACATCTACGAACACATCAGGCAAAAGACCACTGCATTGGGTACCGTAGAAGAAAAGTCCCACAAGCTTCAATGTATCGGACCGTACCAAAGGACCACCCTCGTCGTACTGGAAATCGGTAGCAAAAAAAAAAAAACATATATACAAATTGTTTCCAATGGTTCATTTTCCAATCGAGTTTGGACTTACCGTACAGGCCGATTGGCCCACTTGACTGATAGCGCATATATTTCCGGCCGCAAGACTCGATAACCCGCTGCGCGTGCGACAGTCACTCAAGGAAAGCGTGCGCCGGTAAAGCGTCTGTAACGTGTTCGAATACCCAGGGCTACCGTATGCTAGCGTTCCCCAGCCGTAAAATGTGACACTCAGGTCGGAAGCAATCGACTGATCGTTCAAATCGATTGTTGTAACTCTCGTCGACAGTGTAGCTGGCTCATACAGTTGTAACAGGGCTACATTGTTCGCACCGTTCGCCACAGTGTACGAGGGATGTACTTGAATTTTGCTCACGGTGTTCGCCTTCTTGTTGGTAAGCAAACGATGGGAACCGAGTAGAACTGTTAAATCTGCAGCTGTCTTGTCGGTTACGCACTGTGCCGTGGTAAGGACCCAGGACGCTTTCACTAACACGCCAGCACAGACAAATGCCGATGTGGTGGATGTTCTGAGCGCAACAATGTACGGAGCGGTACCGGGTAGGGAGGTGTGACCACCGACGATGGAAGATACTGTGTGGATAAAATAGAATTTAAAACACATTATTTGATTCGATACATTAATGAGCTTTCGGAACTAGCAACATGAACTTTACCTTCACGAGTGGCAAAAATTGTGATAACTAACACAGCAAACAACACTTTACACGTAGCATTCATCATTGTGTTGTAAGGAAGCTAGAGAAACAATACTAAGCAAGTGCAACTGTAACTGTTTTTTTTCTGGTTTCGAGCTTTGTGGAGAGGCGGAAATACTTTTCGCGACAGAAGTACGTTGCAGAAGTACGAAGACCTTTTATAAACGATCCATACCATTGGCACGTACTGTAAACATTTGCTCGATGTGCACGGCAAACAAGATAAAGCTCCATTGAACGAGAAACGATTTTTGCGTTAAAATCACTTCTTGTTTAACAAGTGCTTCAGCGATAAAAAAAGTTATTCAATGTGTTTTAATCAACATATTGACAATAATAGTTAACAGTTTGTTATTCAGGCACACTTTTCATTTAGATAGAACTGAATCGCTTCCCATTACACAGCGTCAAAGCTGTCTTTAACGTCGCGGAAAAAATGAAGCTTCAAGGAGCCAAACGTGCCGCCGTCTCACCCGGGACGAGCTCGCAGGATGGACAGGGTATAGAATGCGCCAAGAAGCGGTTCCATTCCCAAAATCGCTATGTTTTGCGGTCCAAGACATCTTATCTGACGAGCTGGGTGACGATCGGCAGATGGTTAGCGCTTCAGGAATGCCATGACGAAGTGGCAGCGTATTCGTGATTTGTCCCACGTGCAAATGTCGCAAAAAGACATTTCAATCGTCGGGGGAGCGTCCCGGTGGATCGCCAAAAAGGGATGTAGGCCGAGAAAAGACGGGAAAGGCGAAAGTGGCCACAGGTCGTCTGAGCTCAGCTCGAGTTTCGAGGGTTATCGCTGCTCTTATGGTTAAGATTCGGGTGAATCGGATTCGTGCGTGCAATAAGAAAATGTGCTAAAGATGCACATGATAAAAAAGATGTATGAACATGTGTTCAAGATGATCTCTACCAAGAAGGAACTCGACTTGAGGTGGGGAGGAATATAACATTTTTCTGTCGTGCTCAACTACGAGTGGATTCAAGAAAAAAAACAGAAGCATGAAGAAAATGTGTTCCTGACAAGTGGTAACAGTGACAGCGTGCCACGAACAGGTTGTTTCTATCCATCAAATTGGAATGACCGTCTAAAATCTTAGATTACAATGATCTTATATGTTATTCATTTTTATTTGCAACCTCCTGAAGGTTGTAGTATCTTTAACATGTATAGTTATGAGCGGGTTTCTTTTAGCGGGGGCAAGGCAATCGAAACTATGTCACTGTAATTACACTTGAATTGTATAAATTTACAGAAATATTGAGCTTGCTATCGTCTTAAATTTCACCTATCTGGGGCTATGTGCAGGATTGCTGGCTGCCTACCGGTCATACTACAGCCTGGCGAATCGAAGCTTGGACTGCAAAGAACATTCATTTTTTAGCCACGTTCGAGAGAAAGATACTCAGGAGGATTTTTGGTCCCGTAGGTTTACAATGGAGGAGCCGCTACAATGCCGAGCTCATCATTCGTGCTGTACGGTGCGATCTCACCACCGTGCAGCGAATTATATTCTGGCCTTGTCATGAAAATGGCACCCGACGACTCTGCCTGTAAAGTCCTTTTAGGCCGTCCAGATGAACAGAGGAGGAGTGGTAGGTCTAATATGAGATAGAGCTTATTGAACTTATTCCAGATGCTTGGAACCGGCAAAGCTCGGGCCTTCCGCCCAACCCTGAACCGCATCATCAACGCCTGGCTCCTACCCAAACTACTCTACGGCATCGAGATTGTTTCCCGCGAGCGAGCAACCTTCGAGAAGAGAGTAGCACCCGTCTACCACACAGCCAGCCGCTACGCCACTGGTGCTTTTGTCACCAGCCCGATTGTTTCCCTCCTCCGCGAAAGCGGTTTTCTTCCATTTCAGCATATCATCACCAACAGACTCGTGGCAGCTGCAGCTCGGATCCTTGAGAAAGGAATCGCGGCAACTGCCCTCATTATCAGAGCTAACTCCGACCTGCAACAACTCACCAACCACCAGCTTCCTCCGATCATCCAATCCAGCCGCCGGGGAACACGTCCCTGGTACCATACAACTCCTGCCATAGACTGGGAACTGAAACAAACTCTCCGGGGAACCGGAAAAAGCAGCCACATCGCCAATACCACCTTTACGCACATGATCCGGACCAAATACCACCACCATCACCACATCTACACAGACGGCTCCGTTAATCGGGAGTCAGCCGGCTGTGGGATCCATTCCAGCCTCAACAACTGCGCCATCAAGCTTTCTATCGTTTCAGCCGAAGCAATAGCCATCCGTCTTGCCGCCGACGAAGGACTTCGGACCGACATTCCGAACGTCATCTTCACCGACAGCGCTAGTGTTCTGGCAGCCCTTCAACACGGTTCCTCAAACGACGCACACATTCAGCTCCTAGATGACATCCTTCCATCTCCTGAAATAGCCCTCTGTTGGATTCCGGGTCATTCCGGAATCGACGGAAACGAGAAAGCCGACCGTCTTGCCAACGAAGGTCGGCTCCGTCCGGCCGAACCGCACAGCTCTCTTTCGCGCCGTGACGCCATCCGCTTCACTAACGCAATAGTCGCTCAACACTGGAACACCACCTGGCACAACCTAGACCTCTCCGCAAAACTCCGCTCCATCAAGCACAACACCGCACCCTGGGACGATCCCGATTCCAGCCACATCCAACGAGTCCTTTCCCGACTTCGCATTGGTCACACCCGCCTGACCCACTCCTACCTTCTCGACAGATCCAGTCCTCCACTTTGCAGCTTCTGCGGTGTCGACATTACCGTCCGCCACATCCTTACCGATTGCCATGGATACACTACACACCGAACTACCTGCCAACTAGATACCGACCTAGCCATCATACTATCTCCCGACAAGCAACAGCAGAACCGCCTCATCCGATTTTTACACATCAGCAACCTGTACCGAGAACTATAAATTTATAGCACAATAGTTTCCATATTACACTAAGAATAATAGTTAAGCAATAGCTAAGCCATACTCACTATAGTTTTTACCACACATGTGCAACAATAGACAGGAAAGAGGCGAATGAGATCTCAAAGACCTAAAGCATCTATAAATAAACGAAAAAAAAATTGATGCGTCCACCAGATCACCCGGGATAATGGATTGGCAGACGACGGCGCTAGATCGTGAGTGGTATTGGGGATTGTTGACAAGTTTTGTCTCAGAACGTTTACTCGCATCAGTGTCTACCGCAAACATTGCCGATTTAAACGAGCTCCGGGACTCCGAACATCGAACCAGGGAGAAGTATAAAAACTTGGTACTGAGGGGGTCACGGAACTCCCGCGTCATGTTTGTAACCAATCCAAGCAATTAGTTACACCTAGCCACGACATGATCCTGCTGCACGCTTAAATCTTTAACGCAGTCCTTTCACACGATGATTTGTCCGTTTAATTCGTAGCTGAAGAGAAAAGGGGCTCTTGATTGGCTAAAGGTGATGGTGAGGCATTTGTCTTAGCATAGACACAGGGCCTTTCGCTAGCACCAGGAGTCGAACTCACACAGTGAGGCTTGTAGAGGTAGATGGTCCTCTGGCGTACGGATTTCCTGGAAATTTTTTACACTGTCGGCGTATAATAGAAAGTTGCCATCAGGAAGCACCATCGACAGGTCGTTGACGTAGTGCACGAAAAGCAGTGACCCAAAACACCTACCCTGAGGAACACCGGATCATGTACGGAGCAACGTTGAAATGCAAGAGCCCAGCCTTACTGCGTAGGAACGACCGACCAGGTACGATCGTTGCAATAACACCAAGGGAGTTGATCAGGCCAGCCCATCGAGTTCGGTAGTGCGCTGTGAGGCACACTTTACATTAGAATCTGGAAATAAGCGTGTTGTGGCCGATCTTCCAGGTCTAACATAAATAATACAGACATAAAAATCGCATTTACAAATAACATCCAGGGTAAACCAGTTGAAGGGTAGCGTTTTTATTTTTCCGTCATTCAAATGAACAATTTTGAGTTTTGATAGACACTAAATCTAGCCATTGTATACAGCTGCTCCCATCTAAAATGGGATGCCTCGAAATGTAACCTACGCCAAGGACTCTGTATTCAAGAACTATTCTTGCAATTAACAAAGGGGCACAAAAAAAAAACATATCGTCTTGCTAACCGTGTTACTCGTTCGGAAATTTGGAAAATGTGTTACGCGCCCATTGGCCCTATTTTAAAGTGTCTCGTTTTAGATGGGAGCCACTGTATCGATACATCCACATACTTCAAAGTAAACCGGTAATATAGCGGACATGACTTAGCTGGTCGGTCATGACTTAGCCATCGTGAAAACATAAAATAGGGTGGAGATATCAGATGGCGTTCTTGTTTGAAGGTTATTAGCTTTTTTATTCATAAAGGACGACCTGACCGTACTGCTGCTGTGCTCGCAACGAAAGTTACACATTTTCTCAACGATCTCTATTGGTACTATTGGCAAAACGATCAATGAAAATGACAAATAACAAAATATGTAACAAAAAAAAAGTGGGAAACAGCAGCTCATACCCATATTATTCTGCATACTTGTTGCTTATTGTTACTTTTATTAATGTTTTGTCCACTGCTCACGTCTTGGGCATACGGTTTTACTTATGTGCCGGTGGCTTTTATACCTTTCAATTTAGAACATGAAATTTTTCGCGCTTACGTTTTGCTTTATATATTATTTAGTTTTTAAGATCGATAGTAAGAGGTGCAAATCATTGATTACCTCCTTCTTCCTCTATGCATCATTGCTCAATTATGCAGCGCCAGCCTAATGATGGTTTAGTAGTCCTCCAGATCGAAACAATCATTATCCAACTCATCCAGCTGCATGCTTTGAAAGTCTACCTTATAGCGCAGTATTCCTGTAACAGAGGTAGGGAGTGTTTAGATGTTGCGTACTACCTTTACGGATAAGGATTGGATTCCATTTGCACTCAATGGAAAGAGACAAAACACAAGAAAGGGACAATACTACAAATTATAATTAAAAAGTATGATGATAACGCACTCCCATGCACACATTGAATGAAGGGTAAAATATAGAAAGAAAGAAAAAAAATACTCCGAGACAACCTCACTGCGCAATAAATGATAAATCAATTGAAAAGAAAAAGTTCCTGTCTTTGTCGCCGAGGCATAAATTGTAAACAAAACCTATGTGTACAATTCAAACAAAATTAAGCATAAAATTTAAATAATGCCTATCAAACACAAAAAGAACCTGCGACCTCTTTGGACCACGTTTGCGTAACGCTTTGCAAACCTTGGTGGTGTAGGTCCTTAGTAAAGATTTTGATAAAACTGCACAAAACAATAATGACATAATAACCGCACACACACACAACCATTATAAAAAAAAGGGTTTTACTTTGGTGAACATCATTAAAATTACCTTTGCTGAAGGAACGAGTGAGAATGAGGAGATCATTGTTAGTAGGTATAAAAATATTGTAATGGTGGAAAAGCGCATAAACGCATTGGATGGTTTTTAGTGGTTGTGCTGTGCTCAGGCTAGCACCGTACAAGCACACTCAACTAACAACGTAAAGCTCACACAAAACAATCCGATCGTACGAAGTATGTTGTTTTTGGATCTAGGCTATCGTATTTAACCCGTGATCGTCTTCCGAAGGAAGCCGGAAATCCGTTAAGCCTAAACCCATACTCGCGTTTATAGTGCCAAAAGACGAAGAATACCATCCCCATTTAAAGAGAACCGATACAATGAATTGGAAATAGCAAATGCAAACATGTTATTCAAATCCTCACTCAAACGTGAAATAAACATATTGACGCTCTACAAGATTCACTAAACATGTTCTCAGACATGCAGTTGGCAGTTTTTTTTTTTTAATGTTCAAGTGGTCGTAAACTGAGTCAAGATTTAATTCTAGTAATAGTTCTCTTCTACTGATATTATAGGGCACACACACAACATATGTAGAAAGAATGTACGTAAAACTGTCGACATGACCGAATTGCTCGGCCCTTCTTTTGCGCGTAGAAAAAAAGACGCGGAATCGAAGAAATCGTTTGCAAAAACAAAATCATACAAAAAACATTCGTTTGTTAATTGGTTAATGCACACCGAATGAGAAAAAAGTGTACCATGTGTGTGTTATTGCACATGAAAGCAATTCAATAATCGTCTAAATCAACATCATCCAACGGTTCATCCGCTTGCAAGGATTGAAAATCGACTTTGTAGCGAAGGATTCCTACGTGATTTTTTTTTGTTGTTGTTGTTAGAGGATGGCGAAAGATTAGTTAACAATTTGTTACAGAAATCCATTGTTATAGGAGTGTAACCCCCGAGCATGAAAGCAGTTAGAGAAAAGGGGAGAGAAAATTATTTAGCAATAAGTTAGCAATAACAGGCTTGCTTCACTCGCTCGCGTAACACTGTCGCTACTTACCTCCGATTCCACCGAACCCACGGACAAATTGACTACCTTCCTGCGATTTATCCGTTATAATTTCCAACGTTGCACCGAAGCATTTGTAATTGTTAGCTAACCATTCAAGCAGCGGTTGCGATTCGACCAATTCCATCTCGACACCACTCTAAAAGCGACAACAAGTGAACTTTAGGAAAAGGGCGCAAAATGGCAGCTTTGCAGGGTCATGCTTACCTCCTTGTCAGTGAAATGAGATTTGTCCTTTTCCTGCTCGGGCGTTAAGTGTAATACTGTAGTAGACGTAGCGCTCGCATGGTTCTTTAATATGTAACGCTGAATATCCAGGTTTTCCCAACATATTAGAGTTTCTACCGATCCCAGCTCTAGTGCCTTTAGAGTATCTTCGACGCCGAAACAATATTTTCCAGTATCCTGTGAAGGGGGAAGAGAGCTTGAATCTTCGTGCACTGTGCATGGCCAGGAACGGTCTCGAACTTACCTGCGATATTTCATCAAAGTATCTACCAATCAACTTTTTCTCTTGAATGAATTTCACGTTCTGTAACGATTCAGCTGCCAGCTCGATTGCCTGATTAAAACCGTTCTCTCCGCCGTAAGAAACGTCCACCAGCTTGATGACCTTCGATTGCAATCTCTGTTATGAAGAAAGTAGAAACCAAAAAAATTATTCCCTTATTTCCAGTTGCAGACAGACAACATACTAATATTCAACCGACCGGATCGAACATGTCGGACTGACTGAGTTCCGTCTTGAAGTCAGCGCTACCGGCCAGAATCAGGCCAGCAATGTTGGGTTTGTCATTCGTAATGAACAGCTGCGTGGCAACCTCGGCTACCTTCCGCACATAGTTGTGGCGCTTCTCCATACGCAATCGCGCAAAACGCAATGCAGATTGACCACCACGACCGTGCTTTTTCGGTAGATCAACGGTGAACTTGTGCAGCACCTCGCGCGTGTTCCCCTGGTTGGGTTGAAATAAAACGTGGTAAGTTAAACAGCCTGTCTGTGGCGAAGGTGCAACCAGCGCACACGTACCTGGAGCGTGCCGAACAGAGCCCCGTTACCATCCATCACTATAAAACCAAACTTATTGTCATCGGCAAGAAGTGCAGTTAATGCTTCGGTGTGAAATTTGTTGTCACACAAATAAAGGGAGGTATTGATTGGTTTAAACGGCTCGAAGTCGATGTTGACCTTCTTCTCTTTGCCCTCCTCCGTAACGATCGTACCACAATAAATCACTAATCCATTAGGAGGCACTTTGGTGTAAAGTTTCAATCTGTGTTGAACAGACGTAATAGCGCCGAGCACGGACAGACGGTTTACGCGGGATTTGATGTTTGATGCGGTTCCAAACTCGTCGGCTAACATCTTGCTTACACGACTAATTTGATCCTTTGGAGGTATGATTAACGAAATCATACTCGTCCCATTGCTGCAACGAAAAAGGCGCATTTAGAGATAACCGATTCCCCACACCCATCCTCCGCCAGCTCGCAATTGCCACCCGACATATGGTTACTTACCCCCTTGCCATTTCCAAGCTCTTAATAAGCTTTTTAATCTTCCAGATCTCCACATTACGATCCGCCGATGTCTCGTCGAAAGACATGATGTTGCTAGACTGTTTGTGGTCTTTTGTAGTTAAAAAACTGTTCAATCACGGGCGTACCAAAGCGTGCGCTGTGCTGATTGTGAACGTATATATATATATACCTTCACGCGACACGTTTACGGATTTCCTTTGTTTAACAGCGATTTGCTGATGATCATTAACTGTGGCTGTTCCGTTGAGGCAAGGCGTATTCTGGGCACGAGTTTGGAGCCAACGGAAGTGTAGTTTTATTGTGCGAACGACTGATTTAAGCACTACATATTACCAATCACCAAACCAAAGCAGTCGCGTTCAATGCATGCCGAAAAGAAAACACATAACAAATATATAAAAATCAGAAGAATAGATTAGTTAACTCTAGGTAGCAATAAATTAACACAATGTCTTTCGTGGCACAAATGACGTAAAGTTGTACTTGACGGGGTTTTTCTTTTAAGTTTCTTCTTTTTCTCTTGTTGTACACCCTAGCAAGTCCACTTTTCAGTAATCTCGTAGCTGCTGTCACATCGTTTACACAACCGCTTGCACGCGTGGCTATTGGTATTGGTGAGCTGTCAAACCAGGCCAATTCAGGTACATCTCTCGCACACTATCAAACTTTTTACTCATATTGCTTTACTTGTGAAAAATGGTCTCATCTCGTATGGCAAAAATTTATAAATTAAAGCAACACTTTCCTTGCCTGCGGATATCTTCTCATTCATTACTCTCGTTCTTTCTTGTTACAGCAAATTGGTGCTTAAGGCTCTAAGATTAAGACAAAAACTAATTGGAGTAAGGAGATTTAGCACGTCGCGTAGATTGCGGTTATAAAATTACGATCATTCTACCCCGTCCCTTTTCGTTCGCAGTCACTGTTTGATTCACTTTTGTCATTGCAATTCATTTGCGGTAACTGGATTGCTAGTGCTGTGTCGGCTTCAGTTTTGCACTATTCTTCCGGGATTTACATTAATTTAATGCCACATGGAAGCTGTCAGGCTGTGCTGTGCAATTTGGCCTTCCATTTCGCTCCTAAGCTATGCACCAGAGGTCCAGGCAGTTTTAACACACGCAGTTTTCGTCCTGTTTTGCATCGGCTTACAGATCTAACGATTGGTAACACTTACGATGGGCTTGCCAGCAGAATTGTCACGAATAATTCACCCTTTTTGCAAGTTAATAAGTTAAAGAAACCAGACATTTACGGGGCAATTAAGGTTACTTTCACATGTGGTTTTACGGTACGAAACAAGTGTGTACGTGTGTACGTGTGTGCGTGTGTATGCAAAATCATTAACGCAAAACGTCACGTTGACTTTCGGGAACTGTCAAAGGCGTGGAAAAGCAAAATGATGCCAAAATCAGAATCCCATAGTTCCTTCCGAAAACCCGATCCAGCATTGGCGCTGGATAACCTTTTTTGGTAGCTAGTTTCGTGTGATTTGTGTTGATTTTGCTTAAAATACAATCGCACTATTTGTTAGAGGGTTATTTCTGTACATTTACCACGTACAATTTGTTCACAGATAGGATAGAATTCAACCGGCTGACAGTGCCATCTATCGAAGATTTTAATAAATCGTGTTGGATTTTAGTACAATATATAAGACTGTGGGATTTAAAAGATCCCACATAAATTACCCATTGGTTTTGTTTGTTATAGCACTACCATTGAATTTATAGCACCATGGAAAAAATGGATTAATCGTATAGACTGTGGTAGTTGATAGCTGAACCGCAGGTAATTGTTTGGTGACAACCGATTTAATCTATTTAAGCCAAATTGCCTATAGCGTTTTTTGGAACCATCACGGGTGCATTTTATTCATGATAAAGAGTTTATGTTAAAGAACAATAGTTCCTTCGGGCATATAAAAAACCAAAATTACCTGTTGCTATGGTCATTATAGATTATAGAAAGATAGATAAACTATAGCACAAACATAGCTCACATCGAGCAGAATACACTGTGGTGGTGATGCAGCTATAATTTTTAATTTATTCGAGAACAAATTTATTTATTACTAGACTTAATTATAGCTGGCTAAAATTACTAAGCCATTCCTACAGGGAAACAGTCCGGATGGCAATCGGTGCTACCGTCACCTTCCCAATGAGTGAGTGTTCTGATGAACTATGATGTTGAATGCAAAGCAGTTCTCAGCAATCTCCCGGAGTTTGGTCATCATTTTTATCCGGGAAGGAAAATGATTATGTTTTAGAATTTATTTGATCTCAACCCAATTAACTTGTTTTACACCAAAAACACCTTACCATTCACATAATAACGCACGTTCACACGGTTGCACTATTTTTCCGCGATAAATAATTGCTCTTAGCAGTGTCTGGTGTACAACTGTCTCGGCATATTGTCTTAGTTTATTATGTATGACACGTCGGTGGATATCCAAAACAAGCATTTATCTTAACATTAATCTTATGCGCGCGGCTGGTGAGGTTTGTAGAGCAACGGTCCTTGAACTAGGTGGTTTGTGAAACGGATTTCATTAAAGCAATACTACCAATCGTTCATCACACCCAGGTACCCAAAGTGGAGCATGTAGGGAACGCAAAACACAAAACAACGGCTGCTGGAAATGGTTGCTAAAAATCGCGATGCTCATCTCTGTCGCTAAAGGTAATGGTAATTTGGCTAGGAATGTGTTAACTGGTTCCTCTAAGAAATTATTATTGTGACACGCAGTTTGTCGTCATCCGATCTTTTCGCATTGTAATACTGTTTGGTTCATTGCTTCCGCTATAGCTTTCACATGTTGAGGCTTATCATTTGCAACAACATTTTAATTTGCCTGTATAGTCCTGTTTCATACATGCATGGGAATTGAGGAGTTTTTTTGGTGAAATACCTAAACCAAAGCAATTAATCTTCATAGGTTCCGCTTCGAGAAAACACATCTAAGCTCTTACACTAAGCTAATGTTATTGGTTAGTTATCGTGTGTGTGTTTTTTTTAAAGTTATCGTAAGCGTTTATAAAAATATGCTTATGCTAAGTATGATGAAACTCATGCCACGCTCTTCACAGGGGCTCTAGCGCGAAAAAAATAGCACAAGTTTCGGTTTTATTAGTTTGCTCCTGTCTCCAATATTCCTAAGCTAATATCAGCTGCACTGTTCTTTACACATCCACATTTGCTTTGACTTTTACCACGCACTTCTAACGATTAATAGTCTTGGTTTGCTCAGGGGAATGCGGTACAAATGGTTCCGCCGTTATGCGACATCGTGGTCTTGTCCGGCTTGACATCACCACGCTTTAATCGCTGTTCTTATTAAAACAACTTTACGGATTACGGGGTAAGCACTAAGTGTTACGGATGTATAACAGATTGCTCCTTCTCAATACGGCTTACGCCTTCATTGCTTTACAGGTAGGTATAGCTTATGTGTCATATATGTATATATGTATATGTATGTATATGTATAGATATGTATATATATATATGAAAAGATCGTTAATCGGTTTTAGGCAACAGTATACTCCTATAAGATTATTTACATTACATTTTTTTCATTACGCTCGCTACTACGAACATTTGTCTAATTTAATTTGCTATATTAAAGTATAGTTGTTACGTTACTTTGTTACGGGGGTTGATTGATGTGCATGTTGACGGGTCCGCCAGTATTCATTTATCAAAAGCAGATTTCTATTATTATAGACTAGATAAGGTGTGCGAAGCTGCCAGCACGGTTGCACAAATAGTGTGGTTGCGAGAGCTATGCTTGGATTCTACTATTCCGAAAGCGTACGCTATTTTAAAACAACAAAAAACATATAAAACCACACGCATGCCGGAATCGTCTGACGGTAGTTATCATAAGATAAGCCTCAAGAAGGAAACAAAATTTATTTGTCAATTACAATTAGAACTACACCAATCGCTCCCGGAACGATCGAATCGAACCATTGCTCGGAATGTTCGCAATATCCAAGTTATTTGTGTAAACGTGCAATTCACCACCGAAAGCATTTTCCGTGTTAGGTGTCCCTCCGTGCTAAAAGTAACTCATCTACGCGAGTCACCTTGGTCAGCATTCGGGGTTTGTCTACTTAATTTTCACAAGATGCCTTGCACCGCACGTGGAAGGAACTTGTGAAATGGAATCTTTTGATAGGTAGGAATATAGTGAAATCTGTCTAAGTTTGCATTCTCCAAGCTGCATATAAAATTTTCTCCACAGAAAGGTCTCTTGGTCTAATGCGGTTGCGAGCAACTTTTTGCTAGCGAAATGTAAGATTTATCGGTTGCGTGCTTTCATACCTACTGCCGCTCTTCTACGTGCGCTGCTGGTGTAATAGTAAAGAGTCGCTTGCATTGTTCTGTCCTATGAAAAAATCCTATATCCATGTCGGTTTTTACAGAACAAAACTGGAAACCAAGTTGCCGAGCAACCAAGTTGCTGAGCAACATCATTAGACCAAGCGCTAAGTCACCATAGTAGGATTGGATTACTAAGCAACGACGCGATTCAAGCCTACCTTGATGTCCGCTTTTCCCTATGTTTCGTTCTTTAAGATGACTACCTCTCTTAGCTGGCAGTTCTGCCGGTACGCGTCATAGAAAGGTTTCACTGTACTTCCCTAGCCCCATACCACCTGTCTGATGCCTACCTGTACGAACCTAGTCTGATACCACCTGTGCTGTGGTTAAAATGTTTAATTTTAATATATTGGTTATGCTTTTAAATGGTGAAATGCAACGTTTGTTGAACGTTGTGTTTAGCAACTACACCCAGCTCATCTAGTCTTTAGCTTTGAGTAGTATTCTCATCTCAAACTACTTCAGCATGAATGCCGAAGCGAGGCAAAATGTTCTAGATTATTCATACGCGCTAAGTCGCCTATCTTTTGCTTAATAATTTTGGCACAACTGGTTCCCCAACAACTGGTGTCCGTCCATACTGGGTTCTGTTTGCTTGTGTTAGATACATTTGAATATGTTGTGTTGTACCATCCAGTATTACAAACTTTACTTAATTATTGTCCTATGCATTTACAAGTATACGTGACTGATTGACGAGTACATTGAAGTTGTAGTTGTGTTTTGTGGTTTTTTTTGTTTGTTTTACTAACGGTTATGTTAAATTTATGTCATGTGCAAGTCTCCACGCAATATGCGGGTAAACGTTTTTTTAAACTGTTGATTGGCAAGCGCATAGCAAAACGGATTCATGGGACTGTTCGCGTAGCACAGGAAGTACGAAAACATAAACAGGTGCTCGTTCACGCAGGGCGGAGTTGAGCAGAATCCCACCACCAGTGCCAGCACGTGGTACGGTGTCCAGCAAGCCACGAACGCGCCCAATATGAATGAGATCGTTCGAAACGCTTTCCGGGCCCGGTTTTCGGACTTGGACTTTTGGCGACAAACGCCACCGAGCGGTCCATCGGCATTCGGTTTCCTGATGCCCGGCTTCAAACGTTTGCCGATCGATTGTATGAAACCTCGCTTGCTGGACGAATCGCGCTCGATGGTCAGCGTCGGTTTGTTGAGGGAGCTAAAGTTGATGGTAGCCGACGCCGACATGTTCGAACACACTACGCTCGTCTGTCCCACGGACCGTGTCGGTTCGTCCTCCGCTACCGCTTTCGAGTAATCGGACACATCCGTAAGTTCGACCGAGGTATTCACTTTCACGTCAGTGGCAGGACATCGATGTCCGGTGAGGTCGATAGCGCTTGGTCTAGGTACGCCCGTATCCGAGCCGACGTTTGCGGTACTAAGCACTGTCGTAGGTTTTTCTGGACTTTGTGTACTGACGGTCACGGTGGTACTGTACACGGTATCTTCCTTCGAAACAAAGCCCTGCTGAGTGGTGGCACTGTCATTCGTCTGAGGCGACGTCGGTCCCTTAGCGAAGTAGGAAGAACGCATGAGAACCGTCGGTGCCGGCTGCTTGCATTGAGCAGTTGCTCTTATGAGTGCTTTCTGCAGAAGGGTCGGATTGGCAATGCTCTGGCCGTTGTACTGGCTGACGGCGGATCGCGAGTGTTGCTGCTCGATACCATCTAGGAATGAGGCAATTGAAGAATCCGACGCAACGTTTTCGAACTGTGGCGAGGGTAACATGACGGAGCTTTCGTCCATAAAGCGAAGATCGGCGCTGTCCATGCATATCAGCGGATCGTAGGTACCCATAGTGTCGCCCATGCTGGTCGTACTCTGTGGTCTTTCGGACTCGGACTGTGTGTCACCGGTCAGAGGAGTTTGAAATCCACATGGTGGTGTAAAAATGGTAGATGACGCATCCTCCACAGTCTGCTGGAATGCGATGGGTCTACTCGTCTCGCTTGCCCTTGGCTGTAGTTCGACTGCAGTAGAGAGCACAGTTTGGGAGAAGGAATGCCCCAAGTCCTTTGAGTCCTTCCTTACATCGTGCTTTTTATCGTGTGCTGCTGCTCCTGCTGGACTGCTTGTTTCACTGATTTTAGGTAGTGCCTTGTGCTCCAACACCATGGTATTATTTTTTTTGCCAGCCAATACTGCACCACGATCCTCTGACAACGATACCGGAGCATTGCCAGTGGTCACTGCCGCAGCACTCTCTTTGTAGCGAGAGGAAAACACTGTGGCGGATGCGGCCCCCACCAACAAACCAGCAACGGAAGATCGTTTGTTAAATGCTTTTGCACACGAATCCGGCTCCTGTTTGGTGGCAGCCAACGGATGATCCTCGTCCGAATCAAACGCAGGACTGCTGGAACGTTCACTTTTGTCGCCTTCGCCCTTTTCGTCCTTCATGCTGAAATCAACCGTTCCATGCGATTTGTTGCTGTTGGCGAGGTTCCCGTACGCCATGTCGAACAATGCCGTCGACGGATGCGAAGACGCGTTAAAGCTTTTTTCGTTCTTCAGCAGCGACACATTCGCGGCTGTTGAGTTCGTCGTGTCCGAAAGTTGAATCTGGGCAGCAAACTTTCGTAACGCTTCCTCGCCAGCCGATGACACGGCGTTGCCGGGGGCTCCGTCATGCTTTGGCTGCAGCAGCAAAGGTGCGGTGGATGTGATCGGTTTATCCGCGCACAGTAAGGTGCTTTGCGTTTTGGAAATGCCTATGCCCGCCGTTCGGCTAGCCATGCCCGTCATCGCACTGCTAAGCGCCACCATCGACTGCATCTTCCGTTGTTTGGCCTCGCTTTTCTTCTGCATGTCGTAGGCAGTCTTGTAGATGCCGCCATACAGCACGAACAGCACCACCAGCGTGGTCCAGTAGTATCCGATGATGAGTGCCGTGTTGAAGACGGGATCTTTTAGAAACTGTACCGCACACTGCCCGGGCAGTAGATCACGATAGCCGACGAAGTGTTCCCAGCCAAAGATCGATATGAAGAAGAGCAGTGCCGGAATGATCCAGGTGATCGTGACCATCCAGATGACTTTATTTTTCGTACGCCAACTCCTATACTTGGCCGCTATTTTTACCGAGCAGAACCGATCGATGGTTATCAGCAAAACCGTGTACTGTGACACGAGACAAACGGTATAATCGACCGACAGCCAAAGATCGCACAATAGTGGACCCAAATCCCAGTAGCCCATCAGCACGTACACCGTGTAGAAAGGCATGGATACCGTTCCTGCGCGGAGCACAAGAAAGTCAGGTCATTTGTGAGACAATCGTTTCTTCTTCCATTCAGCTCTCTACTTACCGATTAGCATGTCCGTTGCTGCGAGGGAAGCGATAAAGTAATTGCTTGGCTGCCTGATGCTTCGATCTACGATGAATGCCAACAGTACCAGTATATTGCCACCAATCGTAAGAATTATGCAGATGGCCAAGCATATAGCGATTAACACCGTTTGCCAAAGGTTGAACGGCGGCAGCACTTGTTTCGAACTTTCGTCGTCAATGTCTATCCCGTAGGGGACGATTGTAAAATTGATTGCATTCGGATGAAAATTGGAGCTTTCGTTGCCTGCATAGTAACCGGTGGATCCGTTGTTGAACCATTCCAGCAGCGTAAAGTTGCCGTACGTAAACCAGCTCCCAATATCGCGGAAGCTACCGATGACGGGGCTCTGCTCGTCACGCGAGGTGTCAGCCGCAGTTCGGAACCCATTACCGCTTAATTTGTTAGTTGTTCCGAGCGATTTTATAAATTCAGACGTGAGTACGGGAATGCTTTTCCCCTTGACGTCAAGATAATGGCCCAGCAAGTTTAGGCATTCGGGATAGTTTAGCAGATCCAGATGCGAAAACAGTTCGCCACACTTTTTCTCCTGCTTGCGCTTTAGTTTCCTGCAAATAGACAAAAACAAAAACGTTCAAAATCAATTACGTTTAGTGTCTTTATAGCTATGTTTAATTATAATAAAATTATTTTTAAATTAATAAAATTATTTAACAGTAATAAAATTGCTATTAATCGTTATCACAAACTATACACATAATTTAGCACTGTCGTCTCTATTCATCTCTAATATTTAGAACAATAGGGCCACACGTGTTTGGAGAATAACTAGACAGATATTGATTGAAGACATAGGCTTAAAATTATGCTCTGCAAAGTTATAGTATTAAAAAATCCCATTTGCTCATATTTTTGCATATTTTTACGCACACTAATACTTATTTCTACATTGAATTAAAAATTGCTTCATATAACATATAACTATAAATGTAGTAAGGAATCGGCTTTTTGCGATAGAAATTGCTTCAAGTGCGTCGTGAGTATCAAAAATCAAAGAAAAAAAATATACTTAACCTAAACTTAACCTAAAGAAGAACATGCCAAGAGATTTTAATAATCCTCAAGACATTAGCAGTTTTATTCAGAATTTTTCTTCTTCTTCTTCTTCTTCTTTTGGTCTTAGGACCTCTTGGGTAATGCCTGCCACTTCTGGCTTACAAGACTTAATGATACCACACAGTTGGATAGTCGGTCCTCACTACGAGGCAACGGTCAGGATGGGATTTGAGCCCTGGTGCTGCCGTATGAAGCCACCGGGCCACCCCATGTAGCTTCTTTTATTTTTGTTTAAAAATCCATCAATTTTCATAACTTTAAGATTCCCATGCAATTCATTAGCCCTATACCACAGTTAAATGTTTTTCCAACCGAACTCCTTACTGACTTACTTGTATGAAACTGCTTTCCGGTCCTGCCCTTTGGCAACAAATATCAACGCCATCACTCTATTTCTATTTGGGCCTACCACGCCTCCTGTGTCCGTGTGGACGGCCTAAAAGAACTTTACGAGCTGGGTCGTCCGGTGCCATCCTCATTAGAAGACCAGCCTACCGGAGCCTGTCGAGCGTAACTCGCTGTACGATGGAGAGATTATCTTACAGCTCGTAGAGCTCTTTGTTGTCCTTCCACACACACGGGGTCTTAAATCTTTCTGACCATTTATCTCTCGAAAGCTGTATAGAGGGTTTCGACAGTTGTGGACAGGATCCATGTCTGGGGCTATAAATTTTCTATACAGTCCAGCTTCGTCCGTGTGTGAAGCAGTTTTCTCAGACTATAGATTGAATGAAGGACAGCTTTGAACCTTGCGCGAAACTCCACATCGATGCTGTTGTCGGTACTGACTTTTGACCTCAGATAGTTGAAGTTTTGGGTGACTTCAAAGATGCGGTATGCTAGGATATGGATTGTTTAGTAGCAGAAGGTTTACGAAATTTCCACCTCCGACTCACGGATGGCTCTCTCTAGGGCCAGATTAAAGAGAAGACCGACCAGCTCACGTGACTGTCGCAGGCCATTGGTGGCAGCAAAACGCGCTCATAGTTTTCCATCCACCTTCACCTGACATTTGATGTTGGCCTGACATATGATTGCTATTCTCTCAAGTATGATAAGCTTGGCTAGGATTCTAAAAGAGATCAGCTGAACTCCTGCTATATAATATTGTCTTTTCATCGAATGGTTCCATGATTGAATTCCATCCCACTTTGAGGTAATATGCGAAAACTCGTGTTTCTCGCAAAGTATATTGCTTCAGATTTGTAATTCGTTCGATTTCAGTTTCCAGATTCCATATGCAGTTGCTGTAATTGCCAAATCATCTGCATGAAGGTATGCGTTTTAAGGATTTTGGGGAAGTACGAATAGCGGCTTTCTTCCTCTTCCTTGGCACTACAACCTCGAAAAGTCTAGGCCTGCCGTTTCTGGGTTTCTGTGACTTCATTTTACCTGTAGCAAGATAGTCAGGCCTGCGTACGGGGAGGCGGTCTGGATGGGATTTGAAATCCGACCCTGCCGTGTCTGAGACTGGGCCGGTGGGCCGAAATAGAATAAAATACGTTTTCATTTGATCCAACATTACTAAACTCCAAGATGGATTCCCATAATCTACTCTCAATAATTTCCTTTTTTCAGTCCATTTATTTGATGCGTTGCTGTGACCTAGCGGGTTTCAGTTTCCAGAATTAAGTATCTGGAATAATTTTGTTTTCTTCTATATAAAACAAAATGTGAATGAATTTAGATTGTGTTTTGTACAAGTTTTCCAACACTAAAGCTAAAAAGAAAAACGGGCCTGTAACTATCCGGTTTCGATTGGTCTTTTCCAGGCCTTTTCCATTCATTAATAGTTAATAAGCTTGTTATTAATTACACACTTCGTTTTGTTTTTTTTTTGTTCTTCAACTTGTTTGTGAAAATTAAACTGAGTTGTTGTTACCTATCTTCCAACTATTGTTCTTTACCTATGGAAAAACTACTCGTTAAACATTTCAGTTTTCAAACAAAAACTTCATTGATGGCAGCGGTTCGATGGAGGAATTTGGTACTGACGCCGACCCTTGTACCGAATGTTGTCCGAATCGCCGCCCCGTAAGCAGGAAAACTTCGTGGTTGTAGTTACAAAAAAAAACAAAATCATCCATGGAATTGTTTTGCACGTTACTCTTAATATTTCAATTTACATTTAGAATGGGTAGTTCTCATTAAACAAAAGTCAAAACAGAAATAAAAAAAAAATCGAACAATAAGTTGGAGCATTTTCGATGGCCGAGACTGCATTGGCGTCGGTACAGGTTCCCCCTCAGCTACAGGTTGAAGTTGAGTACAGGAAGCCAGAAATGACAGGCCTCTCGACGGAGGTAGGGCCATAATAACAAGTAGAAACAAACAGAACATCTTGAACCTTTAGATCGACTAGATTCTTGTTGTGTGTGTTTTGTTAGAAGTATTTCTATTTCGATGACCTCGATCGATTTTACACACAGCAGGTCATGGATCGAATTTCATCTTCATCAAGCGAAGATTGACTATCCAGCCAATGTACAACAGTACAGTGTAAGCCAGTGTACACAATTGTAGGCAGCCGACCCAGATTTTTAATATTTAATAGGTTAATAAATAATTTATTAAAACTTCTTTTTCTTCTTCTTCCTTGGCACTACAACCTCGAGCGGTCTCAACCTACCATTTCTGGCTTTCTGTGACTTGATTTTACTGAATGAATGGGCTTTGAACCCCGGTCCTGCCGTGTGAAGATCGGTGCCGTAGTCGCATCGGCCACCGAACTGCATCATTCATTAGACCAGCCGCCGGAATTTATTAGAACACAGTTCATTAATCGAATATGTGCTGCGTAAAGGGTAGACCGTAAGTTCGCGAGCAAGCCGATCAATACATTGGGAGGCTAAGATATTGTTGGATCGAGTTCTTATTAACAATACATAAACAAGGCAGACGACTTTTGTGACAACAAGGTAAGTTACTGTAATATAAAATTGGCTAATATTGTTTTTTGTGACTGACTAATCCTTGTGCTTGGATATGCCCGATCCTGCCGTCTGAAGACTGGCGCCACTATCTTGAGATCAATCTTGAACAGACAAGAATCCTTCCATCCTTTAAAGGAAAAACACGTGTGTAAGCAAAAATTGTGTTATGTTAGATATTTGATCTAAAATCTCTTAAATTAAGTGTCACCCTTGTCCTCTCTACACGCAACTGAGACTTGAGTCTCGCATTAAACATCACATTAAATTATAGCCATAGAACCGGAATTTTCTTTTTTCCGTCGTTGCTTCCCCACTTTCACTGCATTGCATGTATTCGAAGCATCCTCCCATTGAAAATCAATGATAATCAAAATGGTTTATTGAGATGTATGAACAAAGTACTAATTGAAAAGCACAACCCTCGGTGTATTCTTTCTTACAAAACCGGCCGCCTCTGTAAAGAGCTGTAGTAATCCATCAAACTCTGAAAAGGAGATGATTGACTGCTAATGCTATCATGCTTGGTCTTGCGTAACGCAGCACAGCCTTAAACTGTTTCATCCGTCGGTTTAATACACGGCCTGTGAACTATAAAAATATCCTTCCACATTCATGCCGCCTTTAAACGGCGCGGCTTCGTATTCGTATCGCATCATTGCTGTGCGGCCGCATTCGGGGCAGCCCCGGGAACCCTTGCTAAAGAGTGTCGCCCCACATTCTTAAGGATGCGAAGGAGCAACAGAAGGTGGGGCCGGTTTTTGCAAGCGACCGATCCGATGGAAACTGAGTAAGGTGTTTCGATTGGACAAACTTCTACTAAACCACCACCAGCCAGCCTTCATTATAGTCATCATCAGGGAGCATCGTCGTTACATCACCATCAGTGTTATCGTTATGTTTATCTTTATGAGCGAGCGCGGGGACAGGATGTACACAAGAAATGTGAAGTCTCAAGTGCGGAAATGATGATTTAGGGCGCACTTTGCTGAAAATGAATCAATGTTGGAACATTTTTTTTGTTTAATAACTGAACCTGGTACATTACCGGGTTTGTTTGCTATTTCAATATCTGGAAATTTTCTTAAAAATGAAATGAATCGACACTACAGCTACTGTGTCGATTGATTAATTGAAAAATATAAAAATGTATAAAAAATTTACAAAAACAAAATTACTAAAAACTTTAAAAACGTAGAAGAACAGCGTGGAAAACGTAGAAAAGCGACAACCTTCTATTTTGGAAAGATCCGAATCATTGATGCTGCCATGCTTAAGCCTCCATCGGTTCAATTCCTTCCCACGCTTCATCGAACATGAAATTTGAATTGTTTTCGTTTCGCATAAGTATTACAACACTGAAACATGGTATGCTCTTACGCATATATGCTTCTTTCTGCACAGTGGGGGAAAAAAGCCTTATTTAAACTTTTCTAAACCTGTCAAACTGGCAAGCACCAAAGTACAAATCCCGATCTAATATAACATATTAATGAAAGCGGACTCATTTGAGTTGTAGCACCAGAAACCATGTGCTAGACACGAAATCAATAACTTCCTATACACTATACAAACAAACACACACACACACACACACACACACACTTTGTATGATGTATTATTATACGCTGTGCGGCTACAGCACCGACAACGACGACGACACTTCAGATCCAATAATCGTTGAAAGCCACCAGCGAGAGCCAGCAAGTAACTAGACTACTGTACTGTATTTTTCTCCTTAATGCTTTCATAAGTAGAATAAAGCGGCATAAAGTAAAGAAAAAAGTGCGAAACAAGCGGCAGAGTAATGGAAAACGCTAAAGGCGAAATCGTTACATCAGAAAAGCATAAAACTATTCAAATCAGTGTTATGTGTGTACTGTGTTCGGAAAGCGAAGGTGGTTTTGCATGGAAGCGGGAACCACACAAGGACAGCCTAAGAAAAATGTGTGGGGTTGTGGTTGTGTTTGTGTGGCACAGAATGAGGAAAACCCGTATATAGACTGTGCATATACACCGCAGCGGTATTTACCGTGCAATGACCTACCAAAAGCAAAATGCGATGGAAAATCCATCTCCGACACAGAGCGGCTAGCTAGAATAAAAACAAGATTCATTCATAAACGCTGGGCCTTTTTTTTAAACACTCGCTCATGGCACTAGTTGCATGGCGGGTGGTGACCAAGCGAAGGCTGCTGACAAAGCAAACAAACAACTCAAACACTCACACGAACCGAACCGCAACGGTAGATAGATGAAATGTGTACAGAGATTTTTGTTTTGGAAATGGTTGTAGAATTTTAAATTATGGCCTATTCAATAATACTAAGCTATCAGTTATTCAACTGTGCAAGATTCAGCGAGAAATGGGAATTGTTTGTATTATTAGACTAAAAACTAATACACTATTTTACGCACGTCAGAACTTATGGCTGAATCGTACAACGTGAAGAATTCTTTCGTACGGGGCGGTCCGGTGGTCCGGTCGTAATTTGGTCCGGCAGGACCGGGGTTCAAATCCTATCCAGACCATTCCTCCGTAGTGAGAACTCACTATTCACCTACGCGATATCATTAAGTCTAGTAAACCAGAAATGACAGGCATGACCTTTAAGAGTTCGTTAGACCGAGAAAAGAGAGAAAGAGAGAGAGAGAGAGAGAGAGAGAGAGAGAGAGAGAAGAATTCTTCCCAGAGGTATTTTTCCCAATGCATTTACTGATTGATTCAAATTTATCCCAGGAGCGCAAACAAAAAATATAGCACAGAGCAAAGCAAGTCCTTCATTCATACAAGTCGGCATTAAATTCGATCCAGTTTGTTTGTGTGCTGGTGGCAGTGTTTGAAGCTGATACTTACGACAATTTACTAGAAGATTGCAGGATTGGACTTCTACAATCGGTCGATCCTTATCGGTATTCCACCAACAAAGTAATGTTCGGCTCAACAGTTGCATGATTTTAAAATTGTTGCAAAACAACGAGTACGGGGCCAGGCATATCACTCGTGTCTCTAGCGCAACCACCTTCACAGGATCGATATTACTCATGGCGTTATATCTGTTTTTCCTTTATCCGCCATCGTCTTGCTTGCCCCTTCTATATATCTATCTATATGTTCCCCTTTAATTCTAATTATGTATCGCTACGGCGGGACGGGACGATGCGTGTTAACTGATGCTATTCGGTTACCGTGTTCCAGCTGAATAATTAACTCAGCATCGAGGAATCAATCTAAGCTTATTCGATCCCCATCCGGTATTGACAGGAACAATTTAAATTGTTCGAGCGAATTTCTGCCGCGTCTCGTCGTTTTGGAGCACGAGGCTAGAAGTTAAAATTGGCTGTGTGTGCGGCAGAGATCGATCGTTGGAATCCGAATTTGGATCGACCGTCCGATTGAGTGCGCTGAACCACATTTTTCGATTACCTTTTTTTATTCCAAAAAGTGCATCTTTATTGATTACTGCAACGGCTGAGAGAGCTTTTCCGGAAAACTACCAGCGCTTTATACAAAACAGACTCTCGCTCAACAGACTTTTGCCCGAACAGGCCGGCACAAGATAAAACTGAAGTGGCAGATATCCGGAGCGAATGAGTGAGTTCTGATTTATCGCTTCAAAAGTTGCTGAATTTGGGAGGGCATGATTTTCCAGATGGGTTTTGTTTTTTCTTATTTGTAACGAATGTGTACAAGGAAGAAGTATATATTTTTTCATAGTTTTAACTTAATTTTAGCAAGAAATAAATTTAAGAGCAAACGTTGTTAGGGGTTTGCAAAGTGCATCTTTCATACATTTCATTATTTTTTTTTAATTAGGTCCGCCTGCTAACTGGCAGTGCTACAGTGTAATAAAACTGTTAGAAAAACCATTCACAAATTAGACACAGTCGTTATTGACGTTGGCCACTTCAATCCCCTGTATCTCATTGGCTTTAATCCCCTGTTCCAGTGATGATGAGATGAGAAAAATGAATCCAATTTGGAAATCCAATAATTGAACCAAATCCTTATAGGGATTCGAATCATTTGTATCTCAATCAGATTGGAAACGGATAAAGTACTCCCAATCCAAAACTAAACCATCGAATCCTACTTGGATCGATCCTACTTGGAAGCTGAATCGGATCGAATCTCAGTCGAATTCGAATCCGATCGAATCCATAAATATTTCTAGGGATTGAATATTCGAAACTTCCGAGCCCCGAATCTTTCAACACTGGTTCCAACACTTTTTCTTCCTGACTTAACGATCTCTTTGGACTTGCCTGTCATTGCTGGCAAGATTTACTGATTTGGATAGTCACTCTTCACTACGTGGAATACAATCCGGATGGAATTTGAACCCCAGGGTCTTGCCGTGTGAAAGCCGGTGAAACTGTTGCCACTTCCACTGAGCCGCCTCAAACTTGCGATAGGTTGTAATCCGCTCACTATCATCAAGTGAGACAATCTAGTAGATGTCGTATCATCGAGGCAGCGGTGAAATCAGTTCCTTGGATGAAGTGTTCTAAGCAGAATGGAAGTTGGGATCCCCCGACTAATGGAAAGTTCAATGTTAGTTTGGGGCCTTTATCGAGCTGTTTTGTTAGAGTTTTGTTAGAGTTGAGTGGTTTTGTTATTAAACCTTTAAGGCAGACATAATAGTATACAAATAAAGATAAAGATAATACTAGGACTTAAGCAAACAGTTTGTATCCAAAAACTTAGCTAGTAATTTCAGATCGTTTCTGCTCTAGTCAGGATTCACATTACGTTAGTGTTTCTACACTATTTCCTCCGCTTATCTTTTCACGAACACTACTGCTCCAAAAATATCCCCCGCTAAACCCAATGCCTATCTTTATTAATTTTATTCTCCACATTTTGTATGAAAATATATGACGCCGATATTGATAATGGTCTCCTGAGGAGGTGGTTGCAAAATGTTGTGAACCCCCCTTAAAGTTACCCGTGCGCACCATTAATGCAATTAGTTCTAACAACCACAACCATGGGTAAAAACATGTTAACTCACCTAGCCGGCTTATCGCAACATTCTCTTGCGGTTACTATTCTCCCATTAGAATCGATGCTACAAATGACGATGGTGATGGTGTGTTAGGTGAAGCGTTAAATAAAGTATTATGAGATCATCACGAGCACAAACTTGTGGATGGAACACTTAGTAGGCTCGGAAGTATATAAATGTTATTGTTGTCCGTAAGTTCATAATGGACTTTCAATATAAGATTAAAAGTGGTTGTACCGCTAGCGTTGCATATTAACAGAAGCAGGAAATCTTTTTGGGATTACAAATGGTAACGAATGCGAAATCCATTTTTAAACAAGTCACGAAATACGAGATATTTGGACCTTCAACTGCTGAAACAGGCGAGATTAACGAGATGATTAATAGCAGCGATATTGAAGTTATCTTATTAGCACCGACTAAACTATCCCCATCAGGTTAGGCCTGCATCAATCGACTTGCAGTTATTACCAACAGTCGGATAGGCAATAGATGGAGTCTCTTCTTCTTCTTTGGCTCTAAAAATTCGAAAGGTCTGCCGTTTCTGATTTCCATGACATATTTGTATCAGTAGTGGGATAGTCAATCTCGTGGACGGGGATACGGTCCAGACGGGATTCGACATCCGGTCCAACAGCGTGTAGACTGGCTCGTAACAAAAATGGTCCTTTACGACACGGTAGTGCCATCGAATGCTACGGGTAAATGAACCGAAGATGGCATAACAAACATTAAAAAATACTCCAGATAGCGCTTTTGCGCTACGATCGTCCTTGCACCTGTTTAGCGACATCTAGTGGTAAGTAGATGTAGCAGTTTTCTCTTCTTTATTTCGGATTTTTTTATTTCAAACATTTAATCACACGGTTTTAAACAATAATCGTCCAAAAAGAACAGAAATACCACTGGGTAAGTTATATGAAACTATAATAATGATTAGTTTTCACTTGATTTTGTCGCTACTGCCATCTTTTATTTTCCATTCTTTCAACTAGTTCTGAACAAATTATACCTCTGGTGCGAATAATCTACCACAATTTCTGATTTTTTTTCTTAACTTTTGGAATTGTATAAACTTGGTAAGGCATTCAACTTGGTGGTTATACAGCAACGGACAAAAGATACTTGTATACCCGATTTTTTAACTATTGCTTTCGATACTTCTACCAGGTATAATCAAAACTAAATTTGAAAAAAGCATCCTCAACAAGATGCTATTTCAAACTTGGTTTTTGTTCAAAAGTTGACGAATCATTGAGTAACAATAATAAAAAACCAAATTAAAACAGCGGCAAAAATAAAAACACATCAGTTAATTTTTCTTGTAACAGAAAGAGAAGATGCCCAATGCCATTAAACAACATTTAGTTCGAGTTTTCAATTTGATGAATAGTCTTAGTTTATTGCAAAATATGTTTTGGCTATAAAACTATGTCAATAAAATCAAAACCATAGCCTCAATTTTACGATTAAAAATCATTTGGAGTGTCTTATTCTATTGTCCGCCTTTTGTATCTGAGGGCAAATCGCGATTTTGTTCTAATGCTTCATTAAAACAAAACACCTTATACTAAGTTCCAACAAAGGTAAAATGAACTGCCTCAAAAATCTTCAAAATTATTAATTTTATTAAATAATTTATTAATTAACAGTGATTATGGTACTTATCTCGTTTGCTTGATTGAAGCTACAGACTGAAGCTAATAAAATATCGTAACTTCATGTGACATTTAATCTTTAACAGCAACGAAGTACAACATTAAGATGCTTATAAGGATGCCTTACACTAGGTTCCCAGATGTAGTGTAACCATCAACCATGCTCATTTGTGAAGCGCACTGAAGAGCTTCGCATAAAGCAATAAAAACTTTGCAATGCAATATACCATAGTCACTCATCTCCATTTGAACCTTCTTTCCATGTCTTTTGCAAAAGATTATGAGAGGCGCGTTACAAAAGGACTTAACAAACCAGCAGCAAACTTTCTGCTAACCAGATAAACACTTTAGCAACTGGTAGAACGGAGCATGTCCATCAAAAGCCCTGCGGCACTTTCATGCATGCTTGTAACACACATAATCAATGTTAATATGATTAATACTGCTTTATTCAAGTACAACATATGATTTTGTGTTGCAGAATATATTATTTAAATTTCGAATTACCTCTCATACTGTTGTATTCCTACACTCTTTCACCTTAATGTGATTTTATAGAGTACAAGTGAGAGTATTTAACTACAAATCGATAAAAAAAAATCGAATAAGCCAAACAGGTACAAGCTAAGACCTCATTATTCTGTATAAAGCCATTACAAGTTTCAGCTATAGTTCGAAATTGTATAACATGAAGGCGTTTAAATAGGTCAATAACATTAAATTTCAATAAACACAACACTAACGATCGTTCGCTACAATAATGCTTCACTTTCAAATCTCACATACGGGCAGAAGGTAAGTGCTGTGCGCTCGTTAACATATTACTCTTTCATTTAATTTAAAACCCTGGCATGCAACCGTCGAACGACAAGACAACCACTTCAAAATCAATGAAACAGCCCTTATCATGTTATCTGTACCGTACAAATATGTGCTGTGACAACAAAAGCCGCTGTAATTCATTGTTAATATGTTTTGCAGCTTGTTGTCACCACATTATATACGTGATACGTTTTTCATTGATTGCTGCACCGTATCACACCAGGGCTACAACAGGCACGCATAAAACTCGTATACTGCACACAGCAGCAAAGGTATGTGTTTAGTAAATGTTAAACAACTTTTCGTTGCTGTTGCTAACACTTCCATTTTGTTATAAATGTACGTCTGCTTTCAATAACAATTCTATCACATCAATTTCGACTTATCTACATTCAATTTAACCAAATGTGCAACAATATTTTATGATGTACGATTTAAAATAGTTTTGATTGTTTCATAGAATAGAATTGTTTGAGAATGTAGGGTTTTCAAAAAATGTAAGTAATATTTCTGAATAATTAAACTGCAATTAAAATGCTTAGAAGCGCAGAGTTTAACACTAAAAACCGTGTTGTTGTATACGTACCATTGTGTGATGAAATCTGGATTAATTGCAAATATGGTGGATGTTCGATTGGTCGCGTCCGATCCGTTGTACTCGCCAGCCGATGATACAAAGTTGTAAGCATCCATAGCAAGATGCGTCCGGAAGATTGACTGTTAAATGGTTAACGGATTTCGATCAAGTGCAAAAAACATGTATCTCCGCTTCGGTAAGTCAATCTTGGCACTGCAGCGTGAGCATAGTTCTTTCAATAGTGATTAGAATAAGCAGACGTTCTGGACAGTGCGAAGTGCATGATGCAATACAATCATGAAGTTTTAGCTGAGTGTGCTACGTACAGCCGCAGCCTTCATTTCTTCGCTGCATTGCGACCAATCTGGAACAGAATGAAAAAAAGAATGAACTGTTAAAATATTGCATTTACATTGAGGAACAATTTTATTAATGCATTTCAATACATAATATTCAAACAAAAATTCTGACGTGAACTAAAAAAAAAGGAAAGGTTCTGGGGTGGATAAACTGACAAAATAGTCTGTAACCTGATCATGCCATTACGGCGTGCTGAACTATTAACAAACCCCAACCATGATGTTGTCCACGATAGTACTGAACCACTCAGGATTAAATCTACACAGAGATGGTTCATGCACAAGATTATGCTGCCTCCTGCCTAAAATGCAAACCACTGGAAAACAGCTTCACTTCATACTATCATCACATTATACTTCAAAAACACTAGAGCGGTTTTATGGTTCATGCTTGACATTTGGCCTACCGCACCGAAGGGTGGAGGTCAAATCTCAGCTGGGCCGACCCTCGCCAAACCAAGTGTGGACTTTTGACGATGTGGCTTACATTAGATTAGATAGGCATTATGCAGACACGACAGGCATGATCCGCATGGTCCAGTAAATTGTAAAACCAGAGAGCAGCGAGTAAGAGAGACAGAAGATGGAGCACTAGGGCTTTACTTAAAATGTTTCTGTTACAAAAAAGCATGTTTATTGTTATATATTTGATTATTCAGTCATGCGAAACATACTTATGAAAAACATCAAGCTTATGTACTATAGTACAGCTAGAGTTGTATTGCTATAGTACTACTGTATGTTGCCACCGTTTAAGCAACGAAACAGCATTTCGATACACGTCTCGCGAACATTTCATGTTTCGATAAAGCATTTACACAAACTCGTTATGAACTACCTTTCTATAACTAGAGTTCCATACGGGGATTTTTTTTTCAATATTTTTATGCTCACATTTTGTACGGAACTTTAGGAAGCACATGCTTCATATTGTGCGTCACCACAACCAGTCATTAAATCTCAAGTCGTGCAACCTCACTCGAAACTTGTGAAGAAGGTAAACTAATAACTACTATAATATTCATAGAATTCTTTTCATACTATTCCATAGAAGGGCAAGCGTGTTTTATCGCGTGCTAGCATCGTCTACCCTGTACGGAGGCACTTATCGTCATGCTGCAACAGTAGATATAATAAATATGGAACAAAGATAAACAATAAAATAGAAAGAAAAAAAACGGATGCTTGAAATACCACAAACGCTTACCGAAGCGCAGATAAGTTTCTGTACTGTAGAGAAATTAAAGTGCATTAGAATGAAGCGTTTCTCTTATGTTGATTCCAGTGCTGGGGTGGAGTTACTTAAACTTCAACGATAGGTAAAAGTTTGCTTCCATTTTACCATCTTACAATAACTTAAGTAGCTAACTGTAAACATCGCTGTTTGCCACAGGTGTGACAGTTCTGGACGCCAGGGAGCAAGACGGTGTGCCTAAAAGAACTTGAGATCAACAGTGCTCGGTACTTGCGCTGTCTCCGTGCTTGGGGATTAACTTCAAACCGGATTTTCATACCACCTCTACATCTTGCTACCCATTTATTCCTTGCACTCTCATGCACTGTAGCATAAAGTAAAAAAAAAGTTGTGAAAAGAAGCTGGTACATTCGTTATTAACCTATTCTCGTTTCCTCACAGGCAGCAACAGCATTTACAAATATAAAATTAGCTTATTTCTATAACACCTGCGGAATGGATACAAATCTCAGCTAGACCTAGAAGTACCCTTTCGAAGAACTGACCATTCGGGGGCCGTGGGTAATTCCAGACCTGTTGTTAAGAGCATTAGGCAGGGAAACTTGTTGTTAAAGGCCATCACGTGTCGTCGAACCAAACTAGCACGAAGAAATAACTATCTTGTCCTGCTAAAGACAGTATTGAGAATATACAGCGTATGCACGACATAGAATGCACCTAATAAGACTAAAACTAAATAGAAATAAAGTCAATCTTGAAATATTCCTCATTATATAGTAATCTTTAAGTATAAAACTAGTATTTACACAGTTCTAACCTTGAATGGTCCTTTCATTTGAATGAAAAAAAAACAACATCGAACGCTTTCACAACTGATAAATCTTCATTGATCCTTCAGTGGGGTGCACCATGAAATCAAACCTATGAACACCGTTTTCGAAAATAACCACATCATCGCGATGGACTAGTTTATAGGTATTTCGTCGCCCTACCGCTCGCAACAAAATACATTCGCTCCTGCGTCGATGTGACTTTGAAGCACGGGCGGTAATTGTGTTAGTTAAATTTCCGCAATCAATCACACACAGGTGATGAAAAATATTCTGCTGCCAGAGAGGATAACAACGTTAAATTTCAATTTCTCGGTGCTTACAGTTTATAGCCCTAAGCGTTTTGCTACGGCTGGCTCGCTCGCAGTACTATGCCCTAGTGCTGATAGTTATACTAACATACATATATACAAGCAGCACTTGGGCAACAGTTGATCGAAGAAACTTCCAAACCGTCTGCTTGGGAAAGTATGTATGAATTCGCCAAGACAAACAGTGTGGTTAGAAAAATTCCAGACGGTTACCAATCGGGCAACTTATTTACACATCATAAAACATTTTGAATCACTTACATAAACGAGCATTGAGTTTATTGGTCAGCAGCTTTATACAGTCCTGAACAGAGCTACAAGAACACCTGTTTTTTTTTAAGAATTAAATAAAACTAAATAACCGAGCTCACCCTGGATAAGGTGCCCTTTCACGGTTTGGTGAAGGAAATGTCTCCAAACCATCGTGATTTGTACTAATATTTGTAATTTAGCTTTAAGCAATACGGCCAGGCCGTGCCTTATGAATAAAAAAATGAAACTAGAAGAGATATCTAAAATTGATGATCTAGTAGTTTGTGGAGAATAGTAAAACACACATTTTGAAGAAAAAAATATAAAATTTTACACACATTTTAGCAACGCTTTTTTGTAATATGCAAAATTACATGTGTAACATAAATGTAATATCACTTTAGGAACACCTTTATGGGAAAATGTTATTCTCCGCTAAAGTAATGGGGTTTAATACCCTTCAAAGATACAAATAGCTAAATATAACTTTTATTGACGTAACTAGATTTTTGAATAATTTTATTAAGCGTCTTTGGAACCCTGCCAGACAATTTTTATGGGAAACATACATTTTTTCATACTTTAATTTTTAGTATTTTAAACATTGCATGTATTTATTCCATTTTTATACCCCCTAGGGTACTTTCAATAAACTTTCAAAACATGTATTTGTATTAAAGCTGTTTTTTTAAAACAGGTAGTACAAGAAACTGATAACCGAAGAAAAAAGTTGACAAATTTCGGAAATTTTTGGCATTAAATGTGAGCAGAATATCGAAAAGGATGTTTAAAAAAAGGCTATCTTTTTTTCGTATAGGTAAAACGTTACAGAATATTGGAAAAGTAAAGCAAAATTAATCTCACTGACAAAGTTTGCTGGGCACTCACCTCCAATTTTAGCTATCACTTCTAACATTTTTTAATTCATTACAAAAGGTGTTCGTGTAGCAAGCAATACGGCAAGGCCATCATTCATGAATAAAAAAGGTGTTCGTATAGTTGTGTTATTGACTCTGTAACACATTTAATTCCCTAGCATGATTATGAAAATTTAAAAATTGTTTAATTTAGTACAACCTGTGCTTACCCTAAAATAATTGTGAAGATTGTTCCTTGTGAATGCGAATAAGATGATTTATTGGTAATTTCGTTCTATTTTCTAGCGTAATAGAAACACCACAAAGAAACACCAAATCAGCGTGTAAAATCGCTATCAAACACATTCATGAATAAAACACATACATTTCCCATGAAATATTTACCCGACCTAAAGCGTTTATGATTTCACGATCGTTTTAATTGTGCTACGATTGCAGCATAAGTACCGCGTTGAAACAACGTGCCAAAATTATGTTATGAATGTTTTTTTTTTCAATCGCACAATTAAAGATTAACATAACAGACCGTGTTTAGCCTTTCCAACTATGAAAGCGAACAGACGAAGCGTTTGGTAAATTTCAAACCTTGATTTTTATGCACCGGACGACCGGGCTTCACCATACTGCTGGAAGTCTGACAATCGACAACCCGATTTCATCCGGTCGATAACATAAAGTTTAGCAAACTGCAAATGATTTTTTCACAGGGAAACACATACCCCGTTAAAGGTCACACGGGTGAAAAGCATTCCGCAGAACCAGGTAGCTAGTAATGCGATTCTATAAAGCAAGCAAACAATTCATAAAACGCTCATGTTAAGCTGCGTATACAAACAAGTATGAAATTTTAGATTCGCGAGCAACGTATTGTTCGGAGCCCGGGTAGTGGTAGTCCTTCATAGAGAGGAAAAAGAAACAACAATAAAACATAGATGCAACTTTCCCGTAAAGCTTACGTTCAGCTACAAAACAGAAGCTCCGCAAACGGTTGGCTGACGCATAATCGGAGATTCATTTTTTAAGTTGTTCACCTTGGTAGCGGTCAAGGCGGCATCGTGCCCGCCCGTACCCATCTCAGACGATCGTGCAATGCTGCCAGCATGGTAGCGTAGCTGTGTGCGTATCATCTGTGTACCGATGACTAACCAGAAATTCCGGACTTAACGGTGAATCCACAGGCAATCAGAACCGTCAAAACAGTAACGTAAATCACATTAGAAAGCTAAGGCCTATAAGCTTATTTTTATCGAAAAATCGAAACACAACAAGCGTGCGAAAGGTTAACGACTGTTGCAATCAACTGTTAAAATTAACGGAATATTTCATTCCGGCAATACATTAAACTACACCGCATTTCCGATGCCGAAATTTCACCCTGAGCCGTTTGATACTTTAACCGACGAAGCAGGCAAGTTTCGTCAACAATTTTAAGTCGTCAGCGAAGAGATAACTGCAGCTGAGCCCGTAGCCTATTAACCTGTAAACAATAAACAATGAAACAAACACCGACGTACTCGCATACCCACACTACCACCGAAACCGGTGGCCGTATGTCCGTACGGATCGAATTTCTTGAGATTATAGGTATAACATCGACGAAAGATCAAGCTAGTCAGTGTATGATCGCTCGTTGGTAAAGCAAGATCGCTTATTTTTTAAAAGTGCAGATAGTTGCTTCCGAGGTCAGTGACGGCTGTGTTAAAAGTGAATGTTTTGCTGCCATATAAAAGATACTGTTTTTTGTGCAACTAACTCGAACAGCGCTGTTCATCATGTGTAAACCTGTGCTGTTGCTTATTGCGGGACTGTGCTGTTTAAATGTCGGTGGGGTACTGAGCCAAAATAAACAATGTGCTCAAAATAATGAATATGTAAGTAGGTGATCGTCGTGTCGCACAGGGTTAGTGATAATGTCGCATGCTTGATCGCGAACGAATTTCTTTCCCAATCGTTCAACAGTGTTTAACACATCTTGACTGCTGTTCTCGAAGTTGCCTGAGCTTCTCGTACAAATGTGTTCCAGCGGCGGTAAGCTCTCCCGTCAGTGCAGTCATAGTACCGGTCAACCCGACTCCAATAGATACGGAAAATCGTTTTGGAGGTGATGACGGTGGTGCAAGTTTGACGCAAAAAACGTGTGCACTCAATGGAGAATATGTGAGTATTATATTTAATATCTAGGTGTTTGTTTTTGCTTAATTCATTGCTTTCCTAATGCTTGGTGTCGCATCTTCCTTCCTACAGTGTCAAACACACACGGAATGCTGCTCGGGTAGTTGTTTGAGCTTCTCCTATAAATGTGTGCCCCAGAGTTCGAATGGCCAGACAGTATCTTCTGTATCGAACGAACCAACGCCACAAACCGTACCCGTTAACTTTACTAATCGTTTCGGGGACGAAAGTTCAGTGAATCCTACCACTAAACCTAGCTCAACTACGAAGAAATGTGCTGGAATTGGCGAATATGTAAGTTGAAGAATTGTTGATGGAAAGAGCCAAATAGTCTTCATCATAGGCATAAGCCGTACGATAGTAAAGGTTTTGTGTTAATGCCAAATTTGATGGGTAGCTCATCCCTCAGGTTCTAAAATTGTAGCTTAAAATCATTTCTATCGATTAACGATTTTTTTTCTTCCGGTAATACAGTGCTTGACGTCTTCGGAATGCTGCTCTAAAAGTTGCTTAAGCTTCGCGTATAAATGTGTCAACAGATATGACCTTTATGCTGGCTCCGATCCAAATCCATCCACGACACCAATTGCTACCGCTAATCGATTTGGCGACTCATCAGTAACTACTACCAACACCGAAACACGTAAATGCACATCAAATGGATTATACGTAAGTGTAGTACCGTCAAAAAGATACATGTTTGTCAAACCAATGTACATGTATGACTTTGGGATTTTCCCCACACTTTCACCGTACAGTGCTTCCACAATAAGGAATGCTGCTCGGGGGCCTGCTTCAAATCCATATGCTCGACGGAGATCCGGCTTGGTGTACCAGAGTCAGAATTAACTCGCCCATCGGTTGCCAATGGACCCTACGTTCCTGTAAATGATTTGGACGATCTCATCTCGCGGTTCGGAGGTCCAGTCTCAACCACCGAACAAAATGTTAGACGTCAAGAAAGGCGATGTAAAGTCATCGGTGATGTCGTAAGTGTGCTCTGTACCTTAAAAACAGTTAATTACTGATATCAATATGAAAAGGGCCTCATGCACATTATTGTTTGTTTTTTTTTCAGTGTAATCGTCACGAAGATTGCTGCTCGTCAAATTGCCACTCATACAGACGAAAGTGCGTCAACTAAATTTATATCTGTAGCAGATTAATGCTTATTTTATTTGTAATCTCAATATATGATCAACTTATGTGTTTATTACACACAGTTCCCGTGTATTGTGTGGAAAGTGAAACACAGCCAATCTTAGTCCTGATACGATGAGTCAATTTGAAAAAAAACTAAAACATAAATGGTCCTTAAATATACACGATATCGAGCGTGCAAACCGTCTAATTTTTATTATATTTTCCTGTCCTAAAATATTGTCTAAACTAGTTCACAGAGTATAGAGAAAAACTTAGGAAATAGCTAGATCTCGTTAAAAAGATAAAAATTCTGCAAAATTCGTTGGTCAAAGTACTTGTTATGCAGCACAAACTGAATTACAGCCATAACTACTGAACAATAGCTGAACGAAACAAACAAATCTGCAAGGTAAGTAAAAAATGCTACAAAGGATTAAGAGCTTTTTTTGTGGAGAAGAAGTTAATTTTCTAACTACAAACTCCCTGGCTTCTTCTTCTGAAGCTTGTAAAGCGTCAATTTTGAAAGCCCTCTAGCACTCCATTAGTTATGATCAACAGAGACTAACTTTTTTCCTTGGTAGCATGAATTTATGTACAAAAGACAACATTATTTAAAAACCTTAGCAAAGAAAGAATACCAATCATTAGAAAAGAAAACTAATTCGGCTAGCTTTCAAATGGAATTTTGATATAAAACATTTGATCATGACGCACATATGCAATAGGTTCATATTACATGTAAAAAACGTTTCCAGTTTATATACTACAACCTGCTAACAATTTATATGATTCCTTTTCTCCATTCCATTTTCCATCTGTCGGAAAAGATGTTTTGAACAGTAATATCATATTGTATACGACTAGTATGAAAATAGTGTCTACTCTGTTGTCTACTGTCTTACATGCTTTGTGTATATAAGTAATCAAGTTCAAATATAAGATTTTAAGTTTACTATTCTATTGGCAGAACGGGCATAAAATTCAAACAACCTGAATGTCCGACCGTTATTTAGGACTTTAGGTTAGATAGAGATTGTAGAACCAGATAAAAAGAAGAAGTAGTTCTTCTGCATGTGTTTAATATATACTTCTTGTAATTTATTATTAATTGTAGCTGTTCATTTAATAATAACTAAATATTTTCTCATATTGTTTAGCCAAACTCTACCTTATTCTTCTGTCTTGGCCAAACAACCTCTTACTTAGGTCATGCCTGGCATTTCTGGCTTCCTAGACTTATTGACACCACATAATTGAGGATAGTCAGTTCTCACTATGGGTGAGGAACGGCGCCGCTCTCGCATCTACTACCGGGCCACCCCCCAAGCTCTAAATAAAATAGCTATTAACTAACTAACAAACTAGCTAACTAACTAAACTTTTCTAGTTCTAATGACATCCACAAACTCCATCGCCACTTCATAGTAATACATCGATTGGGAACTACTCATAATAATCCATCCAGTGATTGTGCATGGTGAAGAATCTGTCCTATTGGCCTTTTTTTATTCATGAAGAGCGGCCTGGCCATATTGCTTATTGGCTATTTATTATAACATAAAATAGCTAAGAATGTATTGCAACACATTAGTTACATTGCATGGCCTTTTCCATGGACTGGCGATAACAAAAGCTCAATCCAAAGTCGAAGATACAAACAAAACACGTTTGGTCGTTAATTCTGTATCCATAAGATAAACAAACTGTATAAGTTGTTATAAAACAAACGTACATTATCTGTTTCGTGTCATTTGCTGGCAAGTATTTACAAAAACAAAAGGCTTATTTCATGAACAGCAAAAAGATTTAACAAAACCTTTCAAACAATAGTTAAAACATTCTTACTTAACTGTCGGACTTATTAAGGACACGAGAGTGTCCTTACTTGTAACCTTACTGATTGCTCAGTTTATGCGGCACGAGCTTCGAGATACTTGCAAAACAAAACAAAAAAACATATTATTATAAATTATTGAGTGATTGTTTAAAATCCCATACGATGCAACGGTTTTTCAGTTCTCAACAGACTTTATGCGTTGCTGGAAACTGACGTACTGGTGCAGACGTTCCTAGCGTCGTCAGCGCACCAAAAGCACAAAGATAACTAATTTAAAATTATGTTTAAAAGCCAGTATTGATTGAATCAATATGGCTTGATTCTTAAATCAATTCGTTTCCAATTTTAGGATGCTCTCAACGATGCCATATGTACATACATCATATTGTTTTCTATTACGGTGATGAAACACATTGCGCATCATTTCACGGTACATCACATCTTCCATCCATAGGTGCAATCGATATTCGTCATCACGTATAATCATGTCAAACTTCCGCACCGTCCTGCACTAGTTTTGAGAAAGTTGCCCAGTTGCCTGTCATGCTAATGGAATATACAAAGTTTGTGTTGAATTATTCGTTTACAAACAATTTTTGTGTTTTAAATACAATTAGCTAGGCGGTATGTAAAGTGTCTTGACTTATAGCACGCGGTACTGGTACATAACGGACAGTTTACTTACACACTTTGAAAGTGACACATTTCATTCTTATCGTAAATGCAAAAATATCATTTTACCCGAATAATATACAGTAATTCTGTTACTTTCAACTTGTTGTACAGCAGTTATTGCAATGTGATGTACCTATTTAATGCTTTTTAATGCAGATTTCTACCGAATGTAGAATAACATAAACTTGCTGTAAAAAAGTGTAATTCCTTGATTTAAAAATGTTGGTTAAAATCAAATGTAACCATTTTACAAACAACGTCATTATATCTTTTTATAGGCAACACATCTACATATACATATTCATACATATACATGTATGTATATAATATGGGTCACTTCAATCTTATTCTCGAATCGAATGGCAATCCAATCCAATCCTACATCGAGCGTACGAGGCGTATGACCATCCCAGAATCCCTGCGTGTTACCATACTAAGCCATGCGTTACTATGGATTAATGGATTATAGAACTCCGGGTTACCTTATACATAAACACAAGTACATGTACAATGATAACAATCAGAAAGCACTTTACAAACAATATCGTTGTCAATTAAAAATTATATACTTGTTGTACAACAAGTTTTTATCAACCGATAAGAATATTAACATGTGCTTTTCGAGCAAAAGCATTTTAGCGCTGTGTCATTTAAATGGATCGTTGTGAAAATCACTGATATTTATCCCGATTGTTGTAAAATATAAAAATAAAAAGCTGTAATGTTCAACAATAAAGTGCTAACACATTTTATTTTTTAGTGAAAAAAACATGTTCAGCAAATCATACAATATCTGAAGCACTTCACATCAAGTTAAAAATACTATCAGCACAATGAAAGTAAACCAGGAAATTAATACTGTTTTTTTTTAATAAAAAATCAACCTCGTTTTATAGCCAAAACCAAGGAACCAAAAAAAAGAACAAATTTGTTAATATTGTACGATTGTAACTATTTTATGTTGTAAGCAACACTCAACTCGCTCAGTAACGCTATTTGTTCCCGATTATGTATTAACTAACCAAAAGTAGGTTTTATATGCAATGCAGCGCACCTAAACGGAACTTTTTATCAGCACTTTCAATTACTGTTGTTGCTTTAAAACTGTCATAACTTGAAACCACTCCAACCACGCAAGAAAACTGTTTAATATAAATAGAACCACTCAGATCAGTTTGAACAGATAGTAACGACTGTGCCGTACGAAACAACACGCCAACTGCGAGAGCAACAGTTCCGTTCCGAAATATTTCGGATGCCATTCGTGCTTTGGATGTTCATGCGCATTGCGAGACTACAATTTTAAAAGGATATTTTATGACACACAAGGACATTCTGTTGGTTTGCAATAAAAAGGTTTCGTACTGAGATTTATTTAATGTATGTATTTTCAGGGAATATTCTTTCTGCAATCAAACCAAGATTGGCTTTTGAGCCGGTTCCTTGCGCCAAATACTGCGTGACATTCATGTTAGAATCTCATCAACAACAAATAATAGGTTTTTGAGCACATGAACAAAATAAACGTGTTGATCCTTAGCGAGATGTATAGCTGGAGAAATTAGATGTACGAAATGGTAAAAAAGAATAACTTCATAAAATGTAACAGGTGCCTCTCTTGTAACAGGAGTCAATCTTTTAATTTATTTTTTGTAGCTCAAACTTTTGAAGAAATTGAATTAACCTTCGAAAAATAATCATTTTACTTTTAACCAACAACACTTGATTAAGATATGGAGGAGTCATTATCAATCTAAAATAAAGTTCAAACTATATTATCGGTACCGACACGATCGAACTTAATTGTTGGATGTTTCCTTCTCTCTGTCTCTCTCTCTCTCTCTCTCTTCTTGACTCAACGACCCTTCCAGGTCAAGCCTACCACCAAATTACTCACTAGACTTATTCACACCGCGTAGTTGGACAGTCAGCCCTCACTTCGGGGGAAAGATCCCGATTGGATTTAACACCTGATTCTGTCGAGTGAAGACAGGAAGAAGTGATCACCGCAGTCGCCTGTTGGTTGTTGAAACTCGGGTTTTTTTGTGGTTTTAAGTATTTTCAAATTCTTTAACTTCTTTTTCTTTTCTACTACATTTTACATGCAGAAGGGTTTGGCCTGCCATATCAGGCTTCCTTAACTTGATGTAGTCGTAGCTGTGATAGCCAATCATTAAAAAATAGTTAAAGTTAAATATCCACACGCAGTATCCATTACACGCAGTAATAAACAGACCAAGCTCACCTAAAACGCATTATAACACTGAGAATCGTTCTCACCTTTGCGAACAAAGAAAGACTATTTCGTAAACAAAAAATAAAGCCAAAGATTGACTTCTTATTTTGGACTCCAAACCGGAACAAGAAGCTCAGAAAAACAACATTTAATCACAACTTAAAAATAATCATTAAATTGAATGTAAAGAGGACTAACATTTTTGTTCACCAGGAAATGATTATAGCAAAAGCGAGCAAGGTCACTAGTTCTTTACTCGACGAGAACAAAGATCACTCGCGATCGTTCCCCTCACTGAAGGTAAAGCCCGACAAGCTCTACGGAAGGTACTTTGTAATTGAGAACCTCTTCTGGATTGTCCGTACTATTTCGGGAAGTCTTCCCATGGTTTTGTGCTCTCAATCGATCACCAACTCGTCGCGCAAGGTCGAGCCCGGGATTTCGCGCCTTCAGCTGACGTATCAAGTATACAATTCAACTTTTGTTGGCTAACGTTAAAGCGTAAACAGATGACGTAGCTAATGCACAAACGTATACTTTTGGCCATTGAGGCCGAGTTCGTATCGATACTTCGCATTATCGTCCTATCCGCGCACCAGCCCACTAATTATGGTTTGAGTGAAATAAGCTCATCTCGAAGATGAAACCAATATATTCCGAATCGAATTAACGGAAAACAACCCGCACAAAGGAAAAAAGTAAACGATTTGAAGTTTGGGCTATTAAACTACAGATACTTCTCCTCTCCTGGAAGTATCCACTATCATTTCGCAAGACGATCATTGGTTTTGCAGTCGTAGTATTTCAAGAGGAACGCGGCAAAGCGGTGAGCTTTACATGGCTGATCAACGAGCTGATGTGCTGGTCTAAGGGAGATTCTCTCTGAGGATCTAATCTGAGGGAGTAAGGGAGAGATCAGTGCTTTACCAATGTGCACAGGCTGTTTGTAGGAAACAGTGACAACAAGAAAAACAGTTTTTGTACGCAGGTAGTAGGTCGGTAAGATACCTACATTTTCATCGCTCAGGACGCATCTTAACGCAGCACCAGTACGGCACCAGGCAATAGGTGAAAACCTGCCCATGACTGTTAAGCCATAAGACACAACTCCTCGAGGAGTAGAAGCGCGGCGAGGACTGAGTCAGACGATCATCTGATGCAGCAGCTATAGCAGTGGAAGGAATGACGGATCGAGGATCAATTCGGCGAAGGCAAAGTTCTTTCTTGCCGGAGTCTCTGGCTATGATAAATCATTACTTGTCGGTAATGATATGTAAAGAGGATACTTGAATAATCTCACCCAAAATGACGGTGTTATTTAACGACCTGTTCACACGAGACGTTAAATCAACGACCTGATCGAAGAACGAAAGAGTCACACCACTCGCTGGTTGGATAAAGCGAAGTAAAACCCAGTGGATGTAGCAAAGGATGGAGGGAATACAGCTCTGGATCGATTTTCCTAGAAACTAATAGTTCACAGATTGTCATTAGGAGCGAGGCAACATGAAGGAGTACTTCCTCTCCTTTACTAAACATAATATCAGAGGTACTAGGCGTCTCCATATCAATGATCTACTGGTAGTAGAGTCCATATCACCTAGCCAACGGATCACTTCACAAACATATTACATGCAGCCATTGGTGTATAAATGCATGGAAACCGATTGTCCACAGAATATGATTGGGAGTAAGACAAAAAGAAAAAGAAAAAAGAAACTTGTCCTCCCATATTTCCAGAGGTACTGGGCGTCTCCATTTCAACGGTCGTAGAGAGATAATAGAATCCATATCAACTTACCCAAAGACCAAGGGTAAAGGTTTTTTTTTGTTCACACAAATCTTCTTAGACTCCCTTGGAGTTCCGCAAAGTAGTTAGCACCAAGGGTGTTGAATGCGATTATAATACAGTACAACTCCCCTTATTACTTCGTGAGTGGAACTCTGCATTGGACTTAGTCAACACACTCTTATTGTACAAGCGCAGGACAAAGACAATCATCTATTTACGATCAGTTTCACGATACACAACGTTGACTCGACGCACGATGCATAGAATAGCACATTTTTTACGCTTTAACCGTATAACAAGTTATTATTAACGGTGGATAACGTCCATCCGGCTCGAGTGGTCAATCAAGACTAAATTTATTTTTCTCTTAAAATACTACTTAATCTAACACGAACAACCACAGTGCGTACATCGATGTGTGCGTAACGTAACATGCAAGAACTGATTGTACAATAACTGACGGGGCCTTTCACTCTCTATGAAAATATTCTCTTATGAAAGACCATGAATTACTCAACTTCCCTATAGTTCTATCCCCATGAAAAAAAGGTGTGATCATTCGTCGCAAGTAAAACAACTATTCCTACCTTCCTTGAGTAAAATTGTTGGTAATATCCATCAGATCTTTTCGTCAATTTGGCAAATGAACATCAAATCAATTATTATGCATGTCTTATATTCTTCTGAGCCTTTTCTATCATTTATATTCTCTACAGCAATGTAAGAAAAGTGTTAGAATTGTATTCTTAACAACTTTTATGTTCTGATTAAAACTCCAGGAGTAAATTTAGGAATAAAAAAGTTTTTGCTTAATTATTTAAACAAAACATTAGAACATCTTGAAAACTATCGAAACTGTTTAAAAATGGCCGGTAAAAATAACAGGTTGATATCGAGCGGCATTGAGACAATTTTTCTGTGCCCATAGTGAAGAAAGACAAATATAGCAAAAAGAATATCTTTTTGAAGCGAAGTGGCTAGATTTTCCGTTAGTATTAAAATTACATAAATCTATGTAACGTTGTATTGTATAGATTGAAACATATTTCAAGATGATGCTGCGGCGATAGCAGTTTTCATTTAGGAATACTACAGGAAGCAATACGGATATGGTAGAAAAAGTATAATAATTTAAGATTCTGTATTTGTAAATGTTGAGGCCGTTGTGTGTATGCACTTTGATCAACGTGACACTTGCAAGCCTTTTTCGCAAGTTATCAAAGTTGAAAAAAATATGGTAACGATATCCTACTGGTAGTGGCGTGAATTGGGAATCAGTTTATTCTATAATGCCATGCATTTATGTGTATTATTTACTGTAGATTTATCTAGATTTATCTTTACCACCGGAGCGGTATAGCGGTATGTACAGGACCGGGGTACAAATACCATCCGGACCGTTCCTTCATAATGAAGACTGGCTATTCAACTACTACGCAATGGTAGTTAGTTCGTAGAAGAAGTAGAAGAAGAAAATTCATCCATTACCTTTTTTTTTCAGAATTTCGCTGTCAAAATTTCTTCTCCCCTCCTTTTTGACAGAAAATCCCATACTTCACATGTGATAGCAGCGATGGAATAATTCTACTTTTCCACAGTGAAAGAAAGTAAATAGGTCGAGCCGTATACATTTTTCTCCTCCATGATAAATTCTGTCAAATCACTTTGATAGCGAAATTCCGGGATTATTCCAACCAAATTTACCACGTGTAATAGGCCTGCTAAAATCAAGTCTTCCTCTTCCTTGGCACTACAACCTCGAGAGGTCTCTGCCTGCCACTATTTCTGTGACTTTCTGTGACTCAATTTTACCCGCAGTAAAGTAGTCAGCCCTACGTACGGGGAGGCGGTCTGGATGGGAGTTGAACCCCGGCCCTGTGCCGTGTGAAGACCGGCACCGCTGTCACCTCGGCCACTGGACCGCCCCAAGTCACATAAAGCAAAATCAAGTCACATAAAGCAAAATCAAGTCACATAAAGCAAAAAATGGCATGCTGAGACCTTTTTAGCTTATAGTGCCAAAAATGAAGAAGAAGGCGTTGTAAATATCCTCATTAGATTTTTAAATAAGGTATAAATTATTGCCAGAATTATGGGTTTTGATGAAATATTTCATTCTGTCAGAATTTATTTTTAACCTGCGTTCATTACCATTATAAATTAAAATTCATCATTATTAACCGGTAGCCGATGACACAACGGCGCCGATCTTCACAAAGTGGAGACGGGGTTTTAATCCCATTCAGACTACCTTCCAGGACCGCTGGATTGACTATTCAGCAATGGATAAATTCAAGTCACAGAAAGCCAGATATGGCAGCCGAAACCTTTTGAGGATTTATTGTCAAAGAAATTGAAGCAATAAGGTATTAATTACGAAAAAAAAGTCCAACACAGTACATCTTTTAATCTTCAAAGTCTTTTGTCTGAAAATATAACGCACAGAATAGTTATAACAATGATTTTGAGCATTCGCAGCCGAGAAGATTTGAATTGTGTGCATGTCAATGCCAAGAATGCTTGACATACGAATGACAATCGTTATTACGTTGCAAATGGACTATCTCCAATCGTTGAACACTATCGAAAATTGATAAAGCACACCTTGCCCAACAGGTGACCGGTACCTTCCTTTGAGCGTTCTACTGCGAAACCCACTCCAATTAAAAGGTTGCTGGACATTTTCATCCAGATAATGGCGAGCGAGATAACATCATCATTCATGCAACGGTACGATTCTTTGGCTGGAGAGCAATCAGTACTTGTTTAGTTATTCATCAGAAAGGATGAAGTGGCACAGGTGTGAAAGTGCTGTCCGTTGTGCTCCGGTGCAAACAGCTTTACGAATTTTAATACTCTCACTGTCATTCATACATTCCAACGGTCAAAGCGAACCATTGAACTATCGGCTACCAAACGAGACGTATCCGCTGAGATACAATATTGAGCTCATAACGCGCATCCACGATGATACCATCGGTGACGATCGATTCCGTTTCGAGGGTAAAGTTACGATACAGTTAATGGCCACCGACGATCGCAACGCCGCAACGGACACTATTACGCTCAACTACCGCCAGATCGATATTACGCATGTCAAACTGTGGTACTTAATACAAAACGAGTGGGAAAACGTAATTTTGGATGACAGTACAAGTTTTACGGTTGATCCTGTTCGCGAATTCCTTACCATTCATTCACCGCAGCCCTTAAACGGGTCATATTTTTTGGAAATAAAGTATAATGGCACGTTGCGCGAAGACAATGGTGGATTCTATCGGTCCTCATATCGTACCAACGATGGTAAGGTGCAGTGGCTTGCAACAACCCAATTCTCGCCGACCGATGCACGACACACTTTTCCTTGCTATGACGAACCTGGCATTAGGGCTCCGATAGCGCTGCGTGTAATTCATGGCAAGAATTATTCTGTTCTCTCCAACAACGTACCAATTGACGTAAGAGAAAGGTAATTATGTGTAGTTTAAAGTTGAGTTCGCGTTTCTAACATAATTCGCTGTTGTAGCATTATGGAAGGAATGGTCATAACAACGTTCCCCGAGACGCCAAAAATGCCGTCCTATTTGCTAGGAATTATAGTAAGTGATTTCGCTGAGGTATCGCTGCCCAGTTACGCCCGACAGCTAGCATACGCTCGTCCGACAGCATTAAGTACACCGGCAGCTAACTTTATACTAGAGGCCGGATTTAAAGTACTGGCCGTTCTTGAAGATTTTTTGCAAACTCCATACATACTGCGAAAACTTGCACATGTTGCCGTACCCGACTTTTCGCCTGGCGCCATGGAAAACTACGGTTTGGTAAACGTCACAATAACAATCACAGCGGTTGAGCGCTCGCTTACTTCGAGCAACCTATTCACTCATTTCAGATAACATACAAAGAGGAAAACTTTCTGTACAATCCCCAAACTTCCCCGATGAAGCAGAAAAAGAAAATAGCCACAACTGTCGCACACGAAATTGGTCACCATTATTTCGGGAACTACGTTTCACCGGCCTGGTGGAGCTACCTGTGGATGAAGGAAGGATTTGCGCGCTTTTTTGAATACACAGCGGCCCAAATGGTGTTTCCCGAGATGGAGATCGGGAAAATGTACACCATTGACAAAACGCATAATGCATTTCAAACAGATTCGCTTAGCTCGTCCCGGCCCATGACCTATTACGTTAATACGCAGAGCGAAATCAGCAACATTTTCGACGACATTGCCTACGATAAAGGTAAGTGAATGTTACTACGTAATAAATCCTTCATATTTCTGTCCGCGATCATTGAAAAACAGAACTCCAACTCCCAAATTAACTAATTGCCGTGTATTGTCCCTGTTCTTTCGCCATTCATATAAATATCAGGCGGAGCAGTAATGCTGATGTTCTACCATGCCTTCGGTCAAGAACCGTTTCGCAATGCATTGATAAAATATATTCAAGATAATGCTCTACAGGCTGGTACTCCAGCAAAATTCGCCGAAGCAATGCAATCCACAATGTTTGACACGCTACCACCTGATAGCCTGCCGTTCAATGCATCAGCACTGCTAGCGTCGTGGACAGAACAGGCTGGCTATCCTATTCTGTACATTTCTCGATCTGGTGCCGATTGTGCATTGCGCATCGAACAACAAAGATATCTATTGAAAAGCAATGAAACCAGCAGCAGTTCGGCAGTACAATGGATAATTCCGTACAATTTTGCAACTGCAAAAAATCCCAGCTTTCAAGACACAACCTACAGCGGGTGGATCACAGAGCGCTTCCATACAATCAAGCCAACAGACGATTTGAGCTGGACGTGTGACGATTGGATCGTGTTCAACAAACAACAGACGGGTTATTACCGCGTAAACTATGATTCTGATCTATGGCAATTAATCACAACAGCTCTGCTGCAAAATAGTTCTGCATTCCATGAAAACAATCGAGCGCAAGTAATAGATGATGCCATGAATAACGCTCGCTCGGGAAGATTGCAATACGCTGTTCCGTTGCAGTTGCTACGGTACCTGTCGAAAGAAACGGATTACGTCCCTTGGGCAGCTGTTGATCGTAATCTTGCTTTGCTAAATGTGCTCATGCGAGGTACTAACAAGTATAACCTTTGGCACAAATATTGTTTGGAGTTTGTCGAACCAACGTACACCCTCATGGGCATGACCACTCTAGACCAAGATACATTGACGCAACGTATGACACGGGAAATAGTAGTTAGCTGGGCATGCAAGGTTGGTTCCGCCAGTTGTCTCAACAATACGGCATTTATCGTACGAGAGATAGCAGAAAATCGACTGAAGGATGCTGATCCCGACCTGCGAGAGCCTATCTTCTGCAATGGATTACGGAATGCATCGGCGGCCGTGTTCGATTCCATTTGGCAACGCATGCAAGCATCGCAAGACCAGGCATACCGATCCGAGCTCATTCGATCGCTTGGCTGTGTGGAAAGTGAACCACTCGTTAACCAATACCTCGACAGCACAATTTCAACCAACAGCAGCAACTACTACAATCAGGAGCGTGAGCGCGTGTTTATGGCAGTTTACCGAAATGGTGAATTTGGTTTGCAACTAGCGATGAAGTTCCTACTCGAAAACATGGATCAAGTCAACCAGCTGTAAGTATTGCTTAAAAACTTTTGCCAGTTACCGTGTACAATGTACCATCTCTGATATTTTTCAGCTATAACAAGGGCAACTTTGGCGGGCGAGCAATTAGCTCCATCGTCCGCAACATGGCGCAGCAAATCACCAACGAGGACATGCACACACAGTTACAGGATTTGATGGAAAAATTGCTAGAAAAAGGTTTTCTACGATCTGCCGATATGCTGCAAGCTTTGGAATACTCAAGTGAAAATCTTATGTGGATTCAAGAAAGAGGAGCACAAATTGCAGCTTGGCTAGATGAGCAATACCCTGATCCTCCTCCAACTACTACAACCATATCGACAACAACAACAACACCAGCTACAACCTCGACAGTGACTGTAACCCCAACCAGTACATTAAGCTCCGCCAAATCGTCAACATCTGATGCTATATCTACTTCTAGTATTTCGATAACGACCATTTCTTCTTTACCCACTACCATCTCTACTAAATACGATATAATCAGTAATGTTTCTACTTCACCAATGGATTCAATCACGTCTACTGAAAATTATGACGATAACGGTGCAAGCCATATCCAACACGATGTGTTCTATAGCACCCTATTAGTCGTGGTCAGTGTTCTGTTGATTATGTTTACACAATAATTTACAGTAAAGTGTTACAGATTTCAACGCAATTGATGGCAGCCATGCACCATCATGGTGCTATTATTAGTATACAGTATTTTTCCTAGCTCATAAGGAAAACCGCAAAACTCAAAAACACTGTCTGTGCTGACGAGCGATCGAGACAACACTACCAAAGCTAACATACAATTTTGTAACGCCTCTGCCACGACTTCACAACATAACCAACAAATATGAGACGCTAAACCGAGAGTTTTAAGAGTAGACCCGAATTGAAATAAGATGTAAAAGCGATAATAGCCAGTTGTGGTTTTTCTTGCTTACTTGTCCTTCAATAAACACCATTGTTTAATTCCTCTGTTGCATATGTGTTTTCAAGTCATCTCACACTCAGCTTCAACGTTACCTTCAATACAAGTAAAACAGTCATGGAATTTCCGTATTTTTTAAATTTTAACTATACGCAAAAAAATACAGCTTTTGCCCTAAAATTTCCTGCAAAATAGATTTGTGATAACAAAGTTAATTTTCCCAAAATGTTTGTTAATCGCTCCACCTGATTCATGACAAATCATGTCAATACATTTGCGATAAAATGTCTATTTCTGCTCAAAGAAATATATCTTCATAGCGAACTTGAAATCCACTGAAGTATATTTATTTATTTATTTATTTATTTATTACTACGGACAGATGCCGTATTGTCACCACCGCATGTGATGACTGTGAATTACAAATTCGCGAAAAAAAACAATTAAAGAAAATTAACAAGGTATTTCCTCCTTGTTATTTGCCATATCCCGGGCATGCTCGGTTGTGCAGGAAAGATGAACCGTGGTGGTTGTTGTCCATTTCTATAGTGTGGGTGTGTGCGTGTTGTAGATTTTTTGGTTCGGTTCTATTCTTGTGGCTATGGCTTCGATGGGGGTTGGTTTATTCCGGTTGTCTATCCTGGGTCTGAACTGAAACAAACAAGCACAGTTATTTGGACAGTACAAACATGAAATTACTGCGTGCAATGTTCTCCAAGTAGCCCAGCAATGGCACAGCCCGTGATCGACCAAGTCAACATCGAACTCAAAAGCGATCGGCGAATTCCGTCTCGCAACAGCAGGAGTAAATCCACTGTGTACGAGGCTGTACCCGCTGACCACTCCGAGCCCAACGACAACACAGGTGGACCCGCCGTATCAAAGCTGGACTGACTTGCAGCACACTGCTACAGAAAAAAAAAAAACAAGCCAGCCTTCTTTTGACGGCAGTATGAAAATTGCCCTCGAATGCAACTGCTCCGTCAACGTATCACACGTTGCACTACATAAAACACTTATAACAAAGACAACACAACGTCCTTTATATTTTTCATATAAGGACCTCGAGCCCGTGTCCCGGAAGGCTTTAAATGCCTCACGCTTCTTGGTAAAAGCCGCTTGGCAATCCTTATCCCACCATGGAGTGGAAGGTTTTTTTAGATGTCCTTGTTTGGTGGGAGCGCCTTGTTTGGGTCTCAAGGGCGCACTTGTTTATCAATGAAACAAGTTTTTCGTACTCCTTGACAGGAGACAAATCTTCCAAGACAAGTTAAAGCGAAGCGGCTATTAATTCGCCCTTTCTCGTCCAATCGATGTTCCTCGTTAAGTCACATTTAACAGGGATTCCTTCTACTGGACATCCTCCCTTGATGTAGGAAATTTCTATCGGCTAGTGGTCACTGCCGATAGGGTCCTGGATCACCTTCCATCTAAAATCCAGGGCCAATCCAAATTAATCATCCAAACGGACCATCATACTTGGTTATCGAACATAACGATGTTCGATTAACCGCGTATCATCATTGCGAAACCCCTGCTTTCGAATGCGTTTCTGAAGCGATAAGTGCGTTCTTATCGCTTGTCAACTGCGTGAACGCGTGGGAGAGAGCTTCCGGCGTGAATCCTCTCTCCGATCCTGCGATAGGATTTTTGTGAAAGGCTTCGTGCGTACGATCGACGGATCGATCGCTCTCTTCATCATCAGCCTCCGAGACCAACGGACGTAAATATACTCATACTACTAAAAAAAAAACACTTTATCTCTTCCACAAGATAGGATCTTTTTTAGACGCTGCATCCGAAAGACGATTTCTATGTGACGCTCCTTTACTTCGTGCCTTTGTTCGCTTCGTGAAAATACGTGACGGCTGCGTGTCGAAACAATACTTAAGCATGGCCATTGAGCCAGCCACTGTTTGATCATTCCTTTCAGGAAAGGAGGGGCCCAAGTAGCGATCATATGCAGATGCTGCGGGAGGTTAAGGGTCAAGAGGAGGAACTCAAGGATCTCGGAAAGGGACGGAGTAGGGATCCTCGGGAAGCCCTTGGGCTCAGTCGGAAAAGCTAGGTTTTCCAAAGGAGATTCGGCTCGAGGAGATCGCTTCTTCTTGGGCTGCTTCCTGGCAATTTGTGGGGCGGGGGTTTTGGGATCAGCATCTCGTTTCGGGACAGGTGGAGAAACTTTACCGTGGCGCAGTGGTGCCAAAGGTTTGGTTTTTGACTTAAGTATCCTCCTTTGTACCTTTTTATAAGGTACTCTCAGTACTTTTACCGATCTCAATGGCACCTGTTCGAGTGCAGTCGGATTGGCCTCGCCATTTGCAGCTGTGTTTCCAGCGCCGCAAAGGAGTTCGATGCGTTTACTCCCTTGAGAACATAGCTGTATGAGCCGCGTGCCCGCTCGGCTACCGTTTTGGTCTGCTCCCTTTGCAGTTTACGGTACACAGGGCACAATACAACCTCATGCCACTCCTCCCGACAATGCGAACATCTCTGCGACGGGGCTTTGAACTCCTCGGTAGCCAGAGCTCCTCTGCATTTACTGCAGCAAATCTTGCGAGTGCAAAACGGATCGGCATGACCAATCCGGCTGCACTTCGAACACGGCACGAATGGCCGGTTGATGGGTATCCGGAGGCCTTCTAGAATGAGGGCCTGCGGAAGTACCGTTATCTCAAACGTAATCTGGAGGGAGGAGGTCGGAATATTTTTTTTCGTCCTTTGATGAGGGGTTTAGCTCGAAGAGCCATTTCACTTCAAGAACTTTATCCCTTGGGGTATCTGGTGCTTGAAATGCACCAACCCCGTGATTGAAAATATCCTCCTCCCGATAATCGAAGTCCTCGATCACGCCGGTAACTTCAACCAGACTACCGGGGTGCCCGGTAGTGCTCAGTAAAATCTGGATCAGCCGCAATAAAGTTGGCTTGTGCCCGGTCTTTTGCAGTAACCCTGACCTTGTTTGGGCGCCTCCGAAACACATCGGCAACGCCCGGGTATTTCTTAAACAACTGTGCCGCGATCGTCCTTACATCGAACTGTTTTGACAGGCACACACACTCACAACACGTCGATCAGGCCTAAGCGCCGCTCGATCGATAGCACAAACTCCGAGCGAATACCGGAGAAAGACGTAGACAACGATTAGCACGCTATGCGTAATCTCGTTGACTACGCAATTGCACTCGAGAAAAATGACCACTATGTGCCTTTAGGAAAAAAAATCGTAGGAGCGCCTCCAAGCGATAAGCATCCTCTCGCTACGGAAACTGGAGGCAGACTGATTCACTGAAGTATATTCGGTATAGAAATTATATCGATACATAAAGATCGAATCGAAAGACATTATTATGTTGATGGACTTAAAAAGCATCAAGATCATAACAATGCACAACCTAATAGAAAAAAAAACTCTGCGAGGATGTCTGCGGCTACCACACTCGCTAAGGGTGGAGCAAGTCTGTTGGATACAGAAACTCGGTCCAGAGATGCATTCTTCTAACTACGAGTACCTCTAACCTCCGACAGATAAGACTCCAGCTGATCCATCCTTCGAGCTCAGTGTGTTTCGCTGCGCATGGAACGGCTCGCTGACGAGTATCTTCCTGGTGAGCCATGAGTCCGGCATCCTCATTACGTGCCCCAATCATCGTATCCTTCCAGCTTTCACAACCGTCAGAATATCTTCTCCTCACGAATATCACTCCTGCTCGCACACACCGCCAAAGATGGTCGCAGGCACTAACAATGCTTTTGCCAGCAGAGTCACTTCGCCGCAGATGTCCGTCCGATTGAGTAGGAATTGAAAAGAGTAGGAAAAATCTAAGCTCGCGCTTCGTATGACGCTTTCCATAGCGATGTTAAACATCAAACAGGAGAATCCTTCCTCTTACAGTAGCCCCCGATGTAAATGCTACACATACGTGAGTAGTCATTGAGGCACATCGCGTAGGTAGTGGTATTGTCCAATAGAGCTTCCCCAAGCGCGGTCCCTCGCCACTTCAGCCTGGCTCAGCCGATCTGTGTGAGCTGTGTTGACACTTGTGGTGGGCTTACAGTGCAGCTTATTGACTGCGGAAATTTTCTGGCGTAAAGTTAAAGTTGAAGGACTTCTCACGGATACTCAACCTGCACATCTATTCGTTGATCGGCCACCAACCGATCCCTCGCTTTCGTATCGATGACCAGATACGCCCTACTGCTTTGGTAGACACATCACTAACCATTGCTAACATAGAAAACATACGCTAACCATCCTCCTACCCTACTCCGCTCAATTTAGCCATATCAATAATTCTCCCAAGCAACCCAATCTGTCCCCCCTATATACAAGGTCAGATATGTGGAAAAAATGTATTTGTAGGAATTTAAATGTATCTTCACTCACTTGAACATGAATCTAATTATAACACCGTCTGTACACCAGCTGTAATTCAACAGTTTGCATTTCACTCCTGCGTCATCTTTATACACTATAATTTCAATGGATACTATGATCTAACAATGTCAATGGGAACTATGATCTAATAGAGATGAAAACGCCGTGGATATATTGCATCGGAGTAGAGTATAGAGGGCCTATGTTATCCTTTGAAAGGCTTCGGAACGATGCGATGGCTTTATAAGACTGGCTTTATGTGATGCAATGAACAAGTTTTCTATGAACCAGTAACGGACCCAACTTCGAGATGTCTGATTACATGAGAGAGTTACGAGGCCCCTTTGTCTACAAGAAATTTTGTTATGTAGGCTTACCATAGCTGGACGCCAAAGGCCTTTGGAGGAGAAGGTCAGTTGTATTTTTACAAAAAAAATTAAGATTTCAACATTGCTACTGAAAACTTTACCAAAATGGACACCTGACTTATTCATCCTATCCGTGACTATCTGAGTTATTTGGTACACCTGCAACACTATTTTGGGTGTTAAGGACATTAAAGTTGGTAGAAAGTAAGGAGGAGAACATAATTCTACTACAAGAAAAAACTACAATGCATTATTATTTGATTATTTAACTTTATTTTTATACTGTGTATTCTGCACATAGACTCATAACTGACATTATTAATTGTGTCACTAGTAATTGTAGAACGTTGTTTTGCTACAGTAAAGTAAGTTTATCGTTTTCTTTTTTTTAATATCTATATTAACACACTTCGCCATGTGGCAAGTTGTTCGAATAACGATTGATAATCATTTGGCTGAGGTAAGCCGAAAGCACATGCACGATATATTGTAAATAAAGATCGTTAATACGATGGCATAAAACACAACAGAAAATCCGAATCTGTATAATCGGAATCAAATACAGGCATTTATTGTACTTGATTTGGTGTATCAATTGCTTCAGATATATCACTGCAACGATTCACGATTTTTGTATGGAATCTTGTATGCAGAATTAGCTCTACGGTCAACCACAATCACACTACTAGTAATTTACTTGAATACACAAAAAAATTAACGTATAATTAAAACAAACAACTATGTCTTTCTTCATCATACTTTAACAATAGTCAGATTGTTTATCTCTTCTTTTAAACTGTATTGTATTGCAGAAGCGTTTTGCAGTATGTGTACATAGTTTTTATTTCAAGTTTAAATTTACGTGTGTTTGTGTGTCAACAGCTAATTCAATTTCCCAAGATCGATTTAAACGCATCGAGATTAAAATTTTGTATGTAAGCCGACACCGTCCCCCTATATTCGTGCTTCGGCGCTCAGATGAATACACCGATGACCATGGATCAAAGGTCACTTTCAATCGGCACAATAGCCGGGGCCGGGTTATTTAGCTATGAGGTAAAAATTAGTTAAATCAGCCATTACATGGCAGGGCATGACCTAGTAGGTCGCTAAGGAAAACAGAGAGATTTAAATGCAATTATTTAAAAAAAAGCATAATTTAATAAATAGAAGTCTTTTTACTAATAGCTTTTGACTAACAAACATTACATGTAAATTTGGGAATGGTTTAAATTAAATAGCAACAGCTTTCTCTTGTTCCTGCTGCATGTGCTGCATAAAACATAAAAGCCCTATTAACAAAACGACGAACCTCCCATTTTCCTCGGTTCAGCTAACAACTCCGTGTCACAGTTACAAGTGAGCCCAGATTATGTTAAGTTATTTTAATTGATTTCATTGTTGAAATGTTATTTGTTGTATTATACCTCTTGAATTTATATATTTATATGTTTGTTAACGCAAAGCTCAACAACAAACCGGTTGTGGGTAAAATCTTATCTACGCCGTGGCTCAAATATGCAGAGCTCTCCAGCATTGGATAAGTCATGTTACACGTGTACTATGCCTATAGAATATTTGCAATTCGTGTGTTGTAACATATGTTTGCGATGTTTTGTTTGCTGTTGAGCTTCATACAACTGCTTGAAAGAAGCTACCGTTCTACAAGCTGTAATCAAGGACTTGTCTGGGTTGACTACTTGCAAGGAATTGAATTTAATCAATTTGAGATTTGCTTACAATTTGCAGCCTGACAACAAAGCAAATACTGATTCACACGCAGGTGCGTGAGTACTTTTATTATACTGTAAGTTAATGTCCCCATCATACTATGAAAGCTTGCTTCATTGGAGGTTAAAGTTGTAGTTTTTGAGTTTTTGAGCCAGCTCCTGGGGTTATGACAAATAATTCTATCAAATAATAGTAACAAAAGTATTCAGTAAGTGCTGGCTTGTACTTGCTTCGAACGTTGCTCAGTGAAAAACTCAAATCGCACATGTACGACTGAAATTAAGCTTTTAGCTGCGGCATGTACGAATAGGACAATTAAATGCTCATGTACTCTTTCAATGTGCCACGGTAGCATCTTCTATAGCTCCTTCTTCTTCAAGTTTGGACAAAAACTTCATCATGCGTGTTTGAGGATCCATTTGTCGTGCTAAATCGATTAAATCCAACAGCTTTTTGATTCCAACGAAAATACGGCGCCCCTTCAGCCGTTTATAAATTGCAGCCAGTTCGTTGCGGCCAAACACATCAGGCTCCTGTTCCAGGACGGCAATTAAATGATCTGCCGTCGATAGGTTCGGTACGTGCAAGACGGCCGTAAATGCTGACAGCATTTCCATATCCTCCAACACTTGTCTAAAACCAAAAAGAATACATTCAAATATCGTGTGTAAATTCAAACATGTTACCGCTTTGTTTGAAACGGTTCATACCGTCGGCTGGTAGTGCAAAGTATCAGAAGTTTCTTTCCCTTTGGTGGAGGTTTCTTTAGTAAAACCAAAAGCGCCTGCAGCGTAAGATTAGAGTAGCGAGGGCCGATCGGTCCATAGTCTAGCAATCTCTCGATATTATCCACGAGGATACAGCTGAATGTTGAACGATAGGCGTCATCAAAGTACTGTTGAAAGGATAAAGTTAATGAATGCAAAGATTGGGATTTTCATTGTTGCGCTGCAGTATGTACACTGCAGATGCTTATTACCTTACGTATCTGCAGACATTTGGCACTCTCCGTAAAACCAACCATCTCATCAGGGCTGCAAACTTTCACGAACGGAAAGTCGGACAATTTTGCCAGTTTCGCTGCAAGAGCTGTTTTTCCCGCGTTCGGTGGGCCTTCCAAAAGTACCGAAACTAACCCGGAACCTTCCGCGCCTCTGGCCTGTTCGGTGTACAGCGCACCATCTTCCAGAACATGAGCCACCGGCAAGCCCCAGTTGATGATTCCCCTTGTCAAATAGTTTTCGAGAGCTTCGGCTGCCGTTCCAAACGCCTGAAAGTGAGATACATTGTATTAGTTTACCTTTATAGACCTGTTTTTAATGCATTGAACTATTTAATGTAAGGTTTGTCACACAATTAACTTAACAAAACTGTCGATTTCGTCGATTTTAAACTGAGATGGAGTGATGGCGTTGATGCGTCCGCCAGAACGGCCGAGGAAATCGATTGGCAGACGAAGGCGCTGGACCGTGAACGGTGTCGAGGATTGTTAAGTAAGTATTTTACCTCGGAGTTTTAAATGTTTAATATTTTAGAAATAAGTTATTTTGCAGGAAAGGAAATATCATGTACATTAATGTAACAAAGACTAATGAGATATTTTGCGTTTTGCTTGTACAAAAATTGACGCCCGCAGCATCCTTTCGGAGGTACCCAACATTCTCAAACCATGAACCGGGACAAGCGCCCGGCTCAACAACAACAACAACAATCGCATACACCGATATCTCCGCTATCTGTATGGCGACACGATAAATATATTATAGCGCCTGGGCAAGCATCGCGATCAAATATGGTCTAAACATACGAAGTGCCAGTAGCTCTTATGACGATAAGCTATATATTAGTGATGGGAAAATCGGTTCCGTAGGCGGAGCCGGCGCCAAACGGCTTCAGCAAAAAGTAGTGCCAGCTCCACAACGGTACAAACCGGTACCGGTAAAAATGCAAACATTGTGGTCGAGAAAATGCTGCACATTGAAAAAAAACTTTGAACGTAGCCGTCTCCAAAGCCTTTAGTTCGCAGTCAGCTACGAAGCAGTCCGAGCGGTGCCGACTCCAGAGCCGTCGGAACAGAATCGACTCCGGAGCCGTGGCTTCGCTCCCAAGCGCCCATCACTAGTGTATATACTCAATGTGACAGGTTGTGGGATCCCGATCGTCTATCGTACGCAGATTAATTTTCAAGGCCTGCTGCCTTGAATTTGTAATATCATAGAACAAGAATTGGTGACATACGACCGGACTTGTTGCATAAAAACAACACACCATATAACAGCTGACTTACCGGTTTGATGTCATTTTCGAAAGCGTGCAGAAAATCTTCCCTGGTCACCATCAGCTTCTCCATTGCTGCTGGATCAACTTCCACCTTCGAAGCCGCTTTTATCAGACGATTCATTGCGGTGGACTGTGCGGCACGAACCAAGCCTTCCAATTCGGCACCGCTAAAATTTTTAGTCTTAACTCCGAGCTCCCGTAGGTCTACGTCTGGTGCAAGCTTCTTAAACTCTTTCATGCGACGAGTGTGGATGGACAGAATCTGTACGCGGCCTTCTTCATTCGGAAGACTGATTTCCATCTGGACTTCCAGTCGACCAGGTCGCAGCAGAGCCTCGTCAATCATGTCTCTGCGGTTGGTCATACCGATGACTAGAATGTTGTTTAACTGCTCCACTCCATCGATTTTTGCCAGCAGCTGATTCACAACAGTGTCGTGTACACCGGAATTGCCTCCAACTGTTCCACGAGCTTTGCAAATGGCGTCAATTTCATCAAAAATAATTATGTGCAATCCACTGGCTGGGCCAAGCTATATGAAGACGGAATAGAAAGAACAAAAGATACACATTATTAGTGTTTGCATACACATATTGTTTTAAATCTTGATTTATCCGTTTGAACTGTAAAACGATGCGAGTGCATTGTACATACCCTCTTTTCTTCTTCTTCAGCATCGGCAAATAGTCGACGCACATTGGCCTCCGATTCGCCTACGTATTTGTCCAGAATCTGCGGACCATTCACAATCTTAGGTTCGCGAGCGTTCAGCATTGTGCCGATCTGTCGGGCCATAAGAGTTTTACCAGTACCAGGGGGTCCATACAGTAGAATGCCTTTTACGTGCTTACATCCCAGCTGCTCGACAACTTCCGGTGGAAACACACGGGATGCAAACGCACGTCGAAAGATTGCATTGAATTCACGGTCCAAACCGCCGATACCCATTCTTCCGAAGTCCCAATCGGGATTAATGATGGACTGTCTCACCGCCGTAACACGGCCCTTGGAGCGCCCAACGAGATTCAATCCTGAGCCTTCGGCCTTTTCAAACGTAACAACGGTGTTGGCCAATAGTCGGCCAAAATTGACGCGTTTCGGTTCTACAGGACCGCCACCACTAGACCCGTTGCCAGAAGCCATGGCTGCGGCATCTATGACCTCGAGCGTTTTCACGGCCAAACAGAGCAGCTTCTTATCCTGGAAGTTGAAAACCAACGGCTGGCCGACGGTAACTGCCAAACCCGCAAATTGTAACAAGAAGTCTTTTGCCATTTGATCGCTGTCGTACGGTTCGTGCGTTACACTGTGCAATGGAACGGGAGATAGAAATTGATTATATGCACAGGAATAGGATAATTCACGGCAAATGTTTGTCTTACGTTTTTTTCTGTAGAAAATCCACTTCCAAAGCAATGCTGCAAAGGACCTCAGACGATCGCTCGAAGTGATATGGTTTGACACTTATGTCCTGATTAATTGAAAGCGTTGCCCATTTTCGCTGCAGCAACGAAAATCCGATGGTTCCGGAGTTTATTTCTCCGGCAACGGTTCGTTCGATGTAAAAAATGAAATGCTGACCAGGCGCAGTCGACACGTCAATGTACCTGCGAAAATATACCGCAATATGCATATTACATCCATTTTCAATTCTTATACACAATAAAATTGTCTACACATTTAAAATAATCGATAGCAGTAATGGAGGAGAAAAAAAGGTTGCTCCTGCAATTGCTATCACTTCTTACTTGATATCCGACGGAAAATCGCCAGCGCTGACGATGGCTCTATTCTTGAGCGATAATTCATCGGTGGGGCATTTAGCAGCTTTCATTATCTTGAATGAAACAAACAGAAAAATAAACGATGATAGTAAATTTAACAGTTCATAATATTTGATGACTCATAACAGTTTAGTGCAAAACATCACTTACCAAAGCCATTGCGAATATTTAGTTTATTTTGCTTTTTCAACGGTATATGTATATCTCTCTCTATGTATATGTATGTGCCTGGATCTAAAATCGATAAACCAGCTGCTACCTTATCGCCTGTGTCAGCAGAATCAACCTACTGCTAAATAGGTGGAGGTGTTGGAATGCACAACGTTTACTTCTGCTGATTATGCTTGCAAGCTAGGTAACTGTTTAGCAGTGCGAACTATTCATCGGTTGGGGATATCACACGCTTGCAAACTGACTATTGATAGTAACACAACCAATACACTGAGTGATGAAATCCTTAACACGAAGCACTAAGACTGCACAATACGCAACACGGGTGGAATTGCTATGTCCATCACTGAAAAACAGAAAACAGCTGCGCATGCTCCAGCATCGATTGTGGCATGACCAAAGTGTTCGTTGTAAGCAGGGGCATACATGACATTACAACCGATAGCAAGGTAAATAGAAAGAGGTGTGGCTCGTTAAAATGGTAGATGACCGCCGAACCAAACTGATTCCAGGCAGAAGAAATCTAAGCTGATCAGAAAAATAGCTTTAGATTGAGAAATAGCTTCATAATATTAATGACACATTATCGCTTCAAACTAACTGTATGCGTTCATTTTCAAGAATAACAAAAATTTTTGCTCTCTTTTTTGCATACGCTTGTCGAACCCTGCTGTTCGTTGAAATATCTTGGCCATGCATATGGCATCAAATTTGACAACCCGCTCAAACTCCCATCTTCCCGCTACGCACCTTGGTCAATGTAGCTGAATGACAGCTGCGCACGACCTATTCTTGATTGTATCAAAATTTGCAAATTGGTATTTATTAAATGTACTGCTCGCTAAATGGTCAATATTTATGTTCTTAGTGCACGGTTCAAAGATATTATTCTTTCATCGTATGCCCGGTCCGGCGGCGCTAGCTCGGTGTGAAAACAGTGTTGGTGCAAAAGGCAGCGAGCTATACACGGAGTATCGTAACAATTAATCCTAAGAAGAAGAGGAAGAAGAAAAGATGCCATTCCATCTATGCGACGCTTCGTCTCGCAGTCTAATATCTGGAAAGCTTAAAATTTTAATTTAGTGCGATCGTGCTGTGTTTGTAGTGGATTCCTAGTGCGTTGATTAAAGTGTGAATCGCAAGCTTAAAATAGACTCTCTGTCCCGATGTGACTACAATTGCCCAGCACCAAGTCAGCATCAAGTGAAGGCACAGAAGAAGCGTCCCAGCGTGCTCAAATCGAACAAAGGACATACGCTTGTCCCAGACAAATTGAAAAGATGCTTAAAGGTAGGTTCTATATGTTGCAACGCATTACTGCAACTGCACACGGTGCGTCGTGTTTGGCGCTTATTGCAACATATGCTTCCATTCGAACGTCGCACAAATGGGGTTTGCTACACAGTTCAGAACATACATATATGACACATTAGGAGCGCCATTCTTGCAAGCCCCGTACGCGTTCTGCGTCTGTTGTGCAGGCATTTCGTATGCAATTATTCAAATTGTTTAAATTGCTCATGATTAGTTTTTGTTTTTCGTGAAGGTTCCCACCAAACATGTGATAGCGCGGGAACATAATAAGAATATAAAGTGTGAATGTAATAAGAATCTTCAGTTTATGATATGCGCCAGTTTTGTTTTCCCATCCCCTCCCCCCGCTCTTTTAGGTCGACGGACGCGAAATGCTGAAAAGATTTCTGCCAAACCTTTTCACGATGAAACTGCCAGTCCCAAGCGGAAGGATATTAAGTGCGCTCCGAAAGACAATAACGACAACGTCAAAACGATCCCACAGTTAAACAACTTGACTGCAAAGTTTCGCGTAGAACCGATGAAGCTTCGCGGGGGTCGTGTAAAGACAGCAGACATATCACAATATCTAGAGAGAAAAGCCAATCCTAAAGCCGATGACGATGTCATCAGCTCGATAGATCTGCCGCAAACGGTGGACAATACACACGAGCACGCCGATGATTCGTTCGAGGTTCAGCTGATAGAGCCACCCGTTGTGGAAATAAACGAAGACGAAGTTGTTGCAGTTGAGGACACCAAAAAATCCATAAATAATAACATATTCCTGCAGGAACCAGTGTTAAGCCTAAATTTCCCTGCGGAATCAAACGCTCAAAATCGTACCCTAAAGCTGTTGCACAACTCGTTTTTGGCCAATTCAGAAATAAAAAATGACCCCTTCTCGTCATCATTGCAACCAAAGATAAATTCCTTCTGGAAGGTAAACGTAAAGAGCCCAGACATTCAGCAAAAGACATCGATCGAGCATGTCGACCAGCACGTACTAGATCTCTCGAAACCAACACAAGTCACACAGATCGATTCTACTACTACCGCGGTGGAAACTTTAATACACGATGGAGACAATTCCTGCGACAGTGGCGACAGTGGCGTCGTTATCCTATCCGGATCGGACGGATCTGCCATAACGTTGATTCACGCGGACGGCTGTCAACAAGACCTATCGATGGGTAGCGAACAGACGGACCATTTGGAGAAGCGTAAAAAACCAGCCACTCCGCACCGAATTCTTTGTCCCTCGCCTGTAAAAAACGCAATAATATATTTACAAAGCCCTCCCGGGCTCTTAAATGCTTCATCGCCGGAAAACAGCCGCAGTAAAAGGCGTGCCGGAATCAACAAAACTCGCAAAAGGTATTTCCCCTTTTTCTGGTGTCTTATCCGTTGTTCCATCATAACATAACACGCGCCAAATGTCCTTTCTCTAACATTGCAGGTTAATTTGTAAAAATGATCCTAAAGTAAATGAATCAGCAGATACTGCGGACGACATCAAGCCACAAGAGCCACAAGATGTTTCCGAAAGCGAAATGCGTTCGGCTATCGGAGGAGCGGATGCGTCGAACAACCAGCTGCTCGTGCAAAGTCGCAAGCTTATTGTTGGGCCCGCGGTTCCCAAATCGACCACTACTACTGGCTGTAGCAAGAAAATTACGGAATTCTATCCAATAAGACGAAGTGTGCGGAAGACAAAGAAGGAGGTGCAAGTCGAGCGGGACCGCGACATAGAAAAAGCCATCCGAGAAGGGCGCGAAGAAGGACTTAAGGTAAATGGAATTGGCGCTTTGTAACACAAACACACACACCCGTTTCATCGTTTGTTATTTTACCGCGTGTAGATCGAGCATTTCGAAGGCAAGGGCCGTGGCATTGTCACTACGCGCCCCTTCTCCAAAGGAGAGTTTGTGGTAGAATATATTGGCGATCTGATCAGCGTTTCGGAAGCAAAGCAACGGGAGCAAATCTATGCAAAGGACGATAATACTGGATGCTACATGTATTACTTCCGCCACAAGAATCTTCAACATTGGTAAGAGAACTATAAGCTTGGATTACCAAGACCGCCTCCGCTTAACCTGTACCTCTGATCCTCTCATGTTAACACCTTCTTTGCAGCATTGACGCGACAGCCGAGAGTGGAAAACTTGGACGATTAGTAAACCATTCCCGGAATGGTAATTTAGTTACTAAAACAGTACCCATCAACAATCGACCACACCTTGTGCTTATTGCCAAAGAGGATATTGGAAGGGGCGTGGAAGTAACATACGATTACGGTGATAGGTCAAAGGAAGCGCTTCAACACTATCCATGGTTGGCGCTATAATTGCAGCGTACCTTCGCGCGCATTCTAATCCATCATTGACTTATGGAACCTAGTTAAAGGCATAATTTTCCCGCAAGGCCCTTATTCTTATTAGTTTGTAATTTTCTGTGTGTTATGTTCATAATAGTACGAAATTGTGTATTTTGTCATCATGGTATTTGCAGACCAACAAGTTAAAAAGATGCATAAGACTTAGGGGCAATAAACGGTTGATAATGCGAATGCCACCCTCCCTACTAACAATCATTTCAACACGAACCTTTGCTTTTTTGACGACCGTGCAGTAATGAGCGTGTTGGTTTCTGAATTCTGAAAGGAATAGTGACCGGGATTACCTTCAACAGAAGATGACGTATATAACGCTTGCAATCCATATCAAACAAACTGTGTGGTTTGTGGGTTGTTCCACACTACCATGATTTTATCTTTATTTATTTGCTGAATCGTTTGATTTACCTTAGTCTAGACAAGACTTTCGCTTCATTTACCTACCTTCATTTTACATTATGGGTCATTAGCAGGATAATGCAACTGTTTCTATTTTTTTTTAAATATTTTTAACTCAAACAATCCCTTCCATCTCGCATTCGTCAAATATTCATCGATACGCTACGGCACAGTTCGATGGGACGGAACGAATGATGCACGGAGCTGCTAAACGCATACTTACAGTACACGTTAGATGTTCAGTACAACCTGGAATTATTGAATCAGTACGTCGGGCGGTCATTGTTTCATGAACCATAGTAGTAGTATACTAGTATAATAGCGTTAAGTTCAACCTTAATGCACAATTTAAACCAACCCACATTGAGTTTGAGCATTAACTAACTCACCCGCATACTCATCGCTGAATGGTGCGCGTGCCATTATGCAATAGAAAGATAAAGGCCACGACGAAAGAGCCCTGTTCGACATCGTTTATTGGAAGAGTATCGCGCATCGCTGGGGCTTGGTTCCTGGCGCTTATTAGGGCTAAAACGCAAGGTTTAAGTTAAATGTTTCATTAGCAGGCTCTAATCTAAAGCATGAGTTTCGATGTTATGTGAATCATACATTCACAAAGTAACAGAATACAAATAGAGTTTTGGGTATTTTTAAATACAAATCTGTTTCTACATTCTTTCATTAATGATATTTTTGTTGCTGTACATTTAAGTGTGTTGTTGTGCGCTTTATAGTACCATCCTTTACCTTTCAGCCGGCGCACAAATCAATCTAATGGGTTTATGGTTAACAAAGCTATACATAAACATCATGATTCAGATCACAACTTCAACCCCTCACCTCAACCCAGTAACATGTAGTTGAAGTTTCTCTTTGTATTCCGAAAAGGAGATAATGCCTTGTGTAAGGAGAAAATCAGTCACCACAAATCTTCTTCGAAACGTGCAGCTTGGCAGCATTAGCCAGCGAACTCACTGGGCTCATCTTCGCCTTGGTGACGATCATCGTCGTTCTGGTTCTGGTTTTGCCGTTGTGCTCTGCCAAATATCGACCTACAAGGATAGGATTTCTGTTCGCGAAACGGCTCAACTTTTTAAAAATGTGTTTAGGAGCGATGACTGAGTCAGAGTTTCTTACCGTGGTAGAAGCCAGTGTTCCAGCAGATTATCAGTTGACGGCGAAAAAAGCCCCGAAGGAAAATGAATCCTTGAAGCTGCGAATTCCGAAGAGCCCTAGAGAAACGCTTTTGCACGAGGCTCAATGTCCTTGGCTCCTTGCGGCCATCCAAAATCCGCCGATAGAAGAAGCTGACTTCGGTGCTTCAACGAGCTTCATTCGGAAGGCTCATTCCAAGGAGAAGTTTTCAAAGACCGTAAAGGTCAGTATGGGCAGTGTGAAGTTTATCCTTATTATATGGTACTGCCAGTCTGCCTAACCCTTCTCACTGTCACGTGTCTTGCCCAAAGCTTTCAAATCGTGCTAATGGAAAGAATTCGATGGTTACAGCACACCATAAGGATGCCGTACAAAAGCTCTTACGGAGGGTGTCAACATAAGATAAATGGAAAGATAAATTGGCAACCCCTGAGGCAATTGAAACAGCCGAGTACTACCAGGTTAGTAAAAGGCGATACGTATTTCGCCTATATGATATCAGCTGCGCCGTAAAATTATCGGCACTAAGGAGACAAACTCCCTGATCCGAAATAGGTGTAACCTATGGCACACTTTACAACTGATCTGTCTCATTGCAAGAGTAGTATCTTCACATTCAATGTAGAAAAAAAACTGAATGAGCTCTGACCTTTTTACTTTACTCAGTATATTCGTAGTTCTTCCTACGATCGGATGCGTCGGTGGTGTTTCTGTAGTTTGCGTTCCATACTGAGTTACAACGTTGGTGATGTTCGCGACAGGCAAACGAACTTTCAGTTAAGAATCCTATGATTCCGTTTCATCGTCATCCGTACTTAGCTCTTTCCATTTCATTTTCAGCTGTTGTACTATTGCTAGCATTTCTGTAGCATTCTTTAATAGACCCCAATGTTTGTAGAACCGACATCACTATTCTTCGTGGGATTAGCATCATTCCCACGTGGCCTTTGGCGAATAGACAGACAGACAGACGATAGAGCGCTACGATGTCATCCAAGTATGAATTTCGTGCTGTGGTTTTAGCTCTCAAAAGTCTTGTGAACTTTGTTCGCGTGCGGGGTGCATCGTAGAATGAACATGATTTGGATATATTATGCTATTATAATGCAATTGACAAGCGTAGCATCAAGTTAGTTCTCTTATTGATTTGTGTTGTTTGGCCCACGACTCACACGGATAAAATATGTATTTGCTGAATTACACCCTTATAATCGTCATCTTCATTACCCACGGTCTGCAATTTACAATCGCCCGTTTTGACTGGTAGTCTCGGTAAACCATCAACATCATCATCATCATCATCATCCTACGCCAATGCTTTCCCTTTATTCCGGTCGCTTTTCACTGTGCTTTCTGGTGTGTTCCTCGGCGTTTTTCGTAAATTTTTTCCTATCCTTTAGAAACTCTTCCGCTAGATCAGCCCGCAAAGGATGTTCGGGTTCGGGATCATTAACAAGCTCTATCAATGCTTGAATCACTGCAATAGATGTGGAAAAATTAAATAACTTTCCTTCACTCAATTCATTTGCTTTGCCGATACTAACCTTGATCTGTTTTTGTTGCCGGTTTCCAGTTCTCGGCACTGATGATCGGTAGACAAACCTGTCCCTTTTCATCGATGTTTGGATGATATATTTTAGTTTTAAACGAAATCTTTGGTGGTTTAAACGGGTATTCGGCTGGGAAAGTTATCTCTATTCTAAAAGCTCCCTTATTGTAGGGAACATTATCCTGTTAAGGGAAAAAAGGAAACAAATAACAAGTTTAAGGTAGCAATTAGTCACAGCAGGATATAGGCACTACTCGACACGCGAAGCCTCTCGTCGTTTTGGCTAAGCCATGCGGAAGAAGGATTAAATACTTAAAAATAACCAGCGGAGGTTTACTGCTTGCCAACCGTGTATCATTCAAACCGTTCTGACGAACGCACAACGATTCGCCAGCAATTCTGTTCTAATATTCTGTTTTAATACAATATTTTCGTAACGTACTTACCGGTACGATTAATCCGGTCCACAGCAGTAAATTAGCTTCATCCACAACAATGTCACGAAAAGATTTCATTCCCGATGCACGGATATCTGCTAGCTCCTGCAGAAGTAGAAACAAATAAAACCACACATAAAGCTACGCGATCTCATGCTACTCTTTACAGAACCGTTTAACATTGCATTACTCCATGTCGGTACATTTTTTCACTCAGTGTCCAATTTCACTTAATTCTTTGCAATGACTGTATCACATTATACAAGGTCTTTTCACAGCCAAACCTTAATATTTGCCCGTATCACAGTACGGATGCTTCCTTTACAAAGCGCACGGCTTGCGATAGGTACATATTTACCCTACAATTTTAACAGAGTCAGCCATTGTCTTCAGCATTTTACAAGCACTTTAAAAAAAATAATTACATGCCCGAAAAAACTTACTTTTTGCAATCTCCGTGTGGCTGCCATTTTGCTCAAGTTTCTTAAAATAAAAGGTTGTTGTTTGCCGTTTGACAGATTACTTTCTTGGCCCCCCAAGATCAAGGTGCTTCGATGTATGACATGTTTTGTTTTTGCCACATTTGCCAAACAAATGTACGCTCGTTGCACCATTTTGCATTTTATGTTTAGTTGTACGTGGATTGCGTTCTATTATTTCACTTCGGTGACATAATAAGTAAAATGATAATAGTAGTTAAAAATAACTCGGAACAAAATCTAGAAGAACATTTGTTCGAACAGCAGAAAAAATATCCTGCACAAATTAAGCATCTTGCGGTTAGTGCTGTTCATAGTTTTGTATTTATCTTGGAATATTTTGACAACTCGTCAGAGGTGCATCGAATGGTCGAGCCTGGGCAGGCGTGAAATACACTCAAAAGCAAAACACGTTTCCACGATGGGGAAAGTACCGGAAAATAAAAAGTACGTAAATTATGCTAGGAAAATCAAGTTCAAAGGCAACAGTGTGCACCGTAGAGCGGTGGAAGGTAGCACCGAGAATCAAAGCTCGCCGAAAGATGAGGAATCACGCCCGCAGCCAAAGCAGAAGCGGTCGAAAGTGCAGCTTTCCGTAAGTGAAGAGGAGCAAGAAATCCAAACCTTGCGGCAACGCTATTGCGATGAAGCGGCACGTGCCACCACCGGCACTATCGAGACATTCAGCGATTTCCCTCTGTCGAAGAAAACCATGGTCGGTCTAAGTGAGGCAGAGTACACCAAACCGACCGTCATTCAGCGAGAATGTATTTTGCCTGCGCTGTGCGGTAAAGACATCGTTGGAGCAGCTAAGACGGGCAGCGGGAAAACGTTAGCCTTTTTAATTCCCGTCCTGGAACGGCTATATGTGGAAAAATGGACCCGCATGGATGGTCTTGGAGCACTCATAATCACGCCTACGCGAGAACTGGCGACGCAAATATACAAAACTGCGGTACAAGTGGGAAGGCATCACGATTTTACCGTCGGGCTACTGATCGGTGGACAGAACCTTAAGATCGAACGAAATCGGCTGCATAATCTGAACATCATCATTGGAACCCCGGGTCGTTTGCTGCAGCACATGGATGAAAATCCTTTGTTCGATACAACGAATATGAAAATGCTGGTTCTGGATGAAGCGGACCGATGTCTGGATATGGGATTCTCCGTCACAATGAACTCCATAATCGAAAACCTGCCGGACGTGCGGCAAACGTTACTATTCTCTGCTACTCAGACCACCTCGGTTCGGGAATTGGCTCGAGTGAATCTGGTGAAACCTGTCCGAATTGCGCCGCACGAACACGAACAAAATGTGACTCCAGCCAAGCTGCAGCAAAGCTACGTAGTGGTGGATCTTTCCGCAAAGCTAACGATGTTATGGTCCTTTCTGCACACCCACCCAAAGCAAAAAATTATCGTATTTTTTTCCACCTGCAAACAGGTTAAATATTTCTATCAACTGTTTCGAAAATTGCGCCCCGCTTCTTTGCTTCTGCCCTTGCACGGTGGGATGAATCAGGAAAAGCGTAACAAGATATATGCTGAGTTTTGCAAGAAGCATACCAACGTTTGCCTGCTGGCGACGGACGTAGCATCGCGAGGGCTGGATTTTCCCAAAGTGAACTGGGTGGTACAGATGGACTGTCCGGAAGACGTTGTGCAATACATTCATAGAGCCGGACGAACGGCCAGGTTAAATACGGCGGGCGAAAATCTGCTTGTACTATTGCCTCATGAGGAGCAGGCTATGCTACAGTTGCTGGAGAACGGAAAAATACCCATAAAGCAGATCAAAGTGAACGAGCGGCAACTGTTTTCGCCGCTGGCAAAGATCCAATCGCTCCTCGCACAGTTTCCCGACCTCAAAGAATGCGCCAAACGAGCGTTTGTTGCGTACATCAAATCGGTCGCTTTGATGAAGAATAGAGAGGTGTTTCAATTGGACAGTATAAATCTCGACGAGTACGCACGATCCTTGGGATTAAACACTACACCGCGTGTGCGCTTCATTTCACGTGCATCGGATGGGAAAGGTTCTCGACCGAAGGTGAGTTCCAATTTAGAAACTACAGCCACCCGCATTTTGGATAGGGCCAGCAGCGATGAAGAAGATCCGGAGGAAGAAGATTTCCTACAAGTAAAGCGTGTCGACAACGGCGCAGAGCTTCCTGCAACGGTCGAGCAGGGTCACGCAATGGAAAATAATCATGTATCAACGGACGCGCAACTCCCGAATGGAACATCGAAGAAGCGCATCTCTAAGCAAAAGATGATCAAAAAATCATTACAGATTAGCAAACGCACCGCATTCGATGACGATGGCATGCCCGTTGCCTCCACCGACGATAATAAAAAGGAAGACGATTTTTACGATTTAACAGAGGCTCGGCTTAGGCTGCAGCAGCAAGATGTAGAAGACAAGAAGCGATACAAAGCGCTGAAGAAAGCGAAACGAATTGCTATCAAGGAAAAGGAACGTGCGGTTAAGGCGGGCGGTGATGTCGGCACTGCGCTGGCTGACGATTTCGGTAGTGAGAGCGATGGTAGCGTGAATCTTGATTGGCTTCCGGATCCGGACAAGGTGTACGGAACGAAGCGTACTAAAGCAGATGTTAGTGAAGGCGAACCACATTCAAACGACGAGGAGATGCCACGTTCAGTTAAGCGAAAACGAAAGTTGTTGGAGAATGCACGTGATCTAACTTTAACCGATACAGAACAGTTGGTAATGAATTTATTGAGCTGATTTGTTTTTCCACTCATACGATTCGTGTAAAATGGTCGAGTTTGTGCTATGTTAACTGTTCCAACTTTGGAATAAAGTATGATTTCAAGTTATGTTTTCAAGTTTTTTTTTTGTTACTCCCAGGCACTTCAACGATGGAAGGTAACAATGTTTTTCATTTCGGGATTATATCAATCATTAGGCTGAGCTGATGGATGCAATTCTATCCGAAATGCTATAATATATAAAATTAAAGCTATCTCTTTCTTCTGTTGTGGGACGACAACATCCCATGGCCTCGATCTTCCATTTTCGGCTTCTTTGACTTGATTTTGATGAATTTTCCAACTTTGCTCTTCCTGAACTAAAAAACACAACATGAGCAACTCTTCGAAATAAGATCAAACCTACAGGTGTGATACATTTTCGTTAACTGCAGTTCATCTCGTATCTGCCGGTCGGCTACGCTGGTCGTGGTTTCATGATGTGTTCGGTCTTCTAGAATTTGTTGACCTACATTCAATTTGCTCTGTTCACTCGTTCTTGTTCGAACAAGTTGCATATTTAGCTGTGTATAACGGATTTTTAAAAAAATAAAACCCAGTTGTCAAATAACCATTCACGACGGAACCTAACAACAGCTCGCGTATGTGCAGTAATGTCACAACAGTTGCAACGGGGCGAGACTTGTCAAATAGAGAGTTGATTTGCCATGAGGTTTCGTTTTGTAAACAAATCTGCATGAGGCTCTTCTCAGACCGGTAACAAATCGGCAAAATAGTGAATAATACAATCATAAACGTTCGTAATGGAGGCTGCTGCTGAAAGTACGACTACTGCACAAAAGGCTAAGACTCCGGCTCGAAAAGCTAACACACCGAAAGCTGAGTCTAGTAAGGTCGACGCTCAACCGGTGAGAGGCAAGCCGAAATCGGGTAGGGTATGGAAAACTAACAAAGACCGGTAGGTGATCCTCGTTTTATGTTTTACTAACTAAGCTGAACATTCATTCATTCACACGTCGAAACTTTGTTCTACGCTAGATTTGCTACGATAAAGAGGAGTCTTCGTGGGAAAACTTCTTCGCAACAGCTCGCATTCAGAGATGAAATAAAGCAGATCAAAGAACTGTCACAGTCCATCAAGGATACGAGACGCCGCGAGAATGAGGAGAAACGGTTACGGCGTGAGGAGAACAAGCGGCGAAGGTTGGAAAATGAGCGAAAAAATGAAGTCGTCCAGATTATCAAAAATCCCGCCAAGCTGAAACGCATGCGCAAGAAACAGCTGCGCATGATTGAGAAGCGAGACATAAGCAAATTAAACGTGGTGTAGTTACTGCAAGAAATGGAGCTGCCGTAATGTAACAACGCGTGTGTAAGTTTCTTTTTATTTTAACCGTTGTGCCTTCTACTCGGACAACGAAGCTAGCAATTCCATAACATTGACCCATTCAAACCCGTCCTTTTTGTCTACGATGTTAACGTTACTCGCCTTGCACATAACACTAAACAATTGCTGGAACGTACTGTACGACGAATCAAGCGTGCCCAGATCACCGATGACGATGAGCTTCTCTTGTGCCCTAGTGATCGCAACGGTCAATCTTCGTTTATCGTTGAGAATTTCACCTTCTGCAGGGGCTGCTGCTGCACCATTTTTATCGGAAGCCGCGGCAAGGTTCTTCGACTTCGTACAGGAAAATATGATTATCTGCAACGAAAACGTTTAAACAACATTCAGTAAAATTTTGGCTAATGCTTCAGGTCGCCAAAAAACAAAGGCCATACCTTTTTATCCTTTCCCTGGTACTGGTCCACTGTGTTGACTTCTATGGCGCAGGAATCATTGGAGAGCGCTTGTTCGTCCCCGGCCGTACTATCGTTGCTCGGCGAGTGCACCATCGCAGCAGCCGACTTTTGGTTGTCCGACAGTTTAAATATTTTCTTCCGAATTAAATCCACCTGTGCACGAAACGGTGCTATGATGCCAATCGATTCTTGCTTAACGCCAGCTTGTAACAATGCTTTGCAAATGTAAATCACGAGGGCAACTTCCGAAATGTTGGTACATTTCACGTGGCTTTTCGTCGCACGATCTCGATCGTTTGGTGCCGTTTCTTCGCTCAATTTCTGATAACTCAAATTCAGCTGATGCGTATTGCCAGTATTCACCACGACTGCCGATAGGTCGATTTGGTTGGAAATGGTTTTCATGAGCCACCGCTCGACCTCATATATTCTGCGCACGGTCTGTAGGTTGGGTAGTTTGAGCGTCGCGTTGGCCACTACATCGTTGCCGCATACCAACTTTCCGTCGTACGTAAAGTCGTTGGCCAGTTTGGTTAAAACACGATTCATGCGGTACTGTGTCGGAAGCACACAGTAGGACCCTTCCTGATCCAACCGATGAAATAGGCTCTCTGTGGCTCCAAGCGACCTGAAATAAGGCAGAGATTCGATAGTAGCCCGAGGGCCGAACACACCTTTTGTTAAACAATATTACCGTGCTTTAGCAGATTTGACGACCGGCGGAAGCTGGTCGGGGTCGCCGACCAGCAGAAATTTCTTGCAACGTAGCAAAGGCCGGATGATGCTAGCCTGGAAGACTTGAGTCGCTTCATCCACGATGCAATAATCGAACGTGCGTTGACCGATCATTGCATGGCCCGATCCCTGGCACGTTACTGCGACTATTGGCTACAAGTACAGCACCGAAAACGACACGCATTAATTGGAGTAATTGCACAGAGTGCGCCTGCTTCAAATGGTGTGGTCTGCTTACAAATTGCTCGTACAATTCAGCTAATTTTTCCGGGTTGTCTGCAGTCTCAGCGAGAATAGGCTCTGCGAACGGTCTTACTGCCGGATCGATACGATCTAACGATCCAATTCGAATGAAGCTTAGCTCCTTAAAGGGCAACAAACGTTTTAGTATATTATCAACGGCCGAATGCGTGTTACTGGTCAGCAGAATCGATTGCCCCAGGAGCGATAGCAACCGAATCAGCCCGACAATCGTTTGCGTTTTTCCAGTTCCGGGCAACCCTTTCAGCAAGCAGTACGAATCTGTTGCGGCCGCTTTAAGGGCTGCCTGCTTTTGGTGTCGGTTAAGATTTTTCAGTATCTCTTTGGCCCTAGGAACCATCGACTGGCATAGAAATCCATCGGAGAAGGTGGGCATTTCACGATCGATGATTATCCTAATGAATATATTAACAAAACAACAGCCCTCACTTAGTGTTATCAGCAGGGGTCTCCACTCCCTGGCCACACAACTTACCTGCGATATCGTGCCACCGTATCATCGTTGCTGAGCAGCATGGCTAGGTTGGATAAATCAAATCCGGACAATCTGCTGCTCGACACGTGCTGATCCAGGATGAATTGTTCTCCACTGTAGTTAACAGACAGATCACGTTCGAAGGTTACGACGAGCTCGTTACCGGCAAAACTGATCACATGTCCAGCAGCGACTGCAATCCGTTTCGTTGTGCTGCAGATCACATATTCGCCCACTTGAAAAATGTCAGTGGATTTTGGAACCGGATCGTGGCCATCATTATTCTCCGTGTCGGAACCTGATGTCTGCTGATCTAATGTGAACGTATGGAAAAATGCTCCATCGACAGCGTGCACCGGACTTAGCAGTGTAAGCCCAGTAAGGCACCATCCATTTTCGAACCGTTCCTGCGGCGTTAGGCTCCAAATGTTTCGTGTCAAGTGAGCTTAAATTGTAATGCGAATGAAATGAAAGCATTTTAAACACTTGCAAGCTACTGGTCGTGTGGTTTGTGCCCCTGACACGAATGCAGAATGCTTACATTGTGCAGAATCTTGTCCCTCTAGGTAAATCAGTCCGGTCCACCGGAGAAAATAGTCGATATCGCTATTGCTTAGATGGCCACACGCTTCTTCCGCAATAGACGAGAATCCTTGATTGGTTGGAAATGCAGCTTCACGTTTGGCTAGGGCGACGCAAACCGTACTGTAGGGACATTTCGGACACGCTCGCTCATTGTTGATAGGAGCCGGCAGTGTGGGTTTCATCGGTAGCACCGGCCTGTCTTCGCAGCCGGCAGTAGTGGTACCATCTATTTCATTCGGAACCATCCAGGTACTCAGGAACCGGGTAATTTCGTTTCGCAACATAATCAAGTCTCGCTTCATGTTGCGGTTCGACACTACACGGCTACATTTCCCATCACGCAGGTATAGCAGCAGACCGGCGCTCACTTTATGGCCAACAAGCTCCATCATCATTTCGTACAGCGCCAATTGTCCAAGATGCTCGAACGAATAGCTCGCGCGGCCTGTTTTCAGTTCCAAGGGCATGGTTTCATACAGTTCAGCTGCTTTGTCCCGTACGACGGTTACGGTTGCATCGATTCTGCCCTTGATTCCGAGCTGATGGCACCAAATGTTTTCCTCTATATCGTTTATTTCGCCGATCCAAATTTTAGCTGGCTCCGAACCCTTCGGAAGCGACGGCAGTTTACACTGTTCGGCGCGTCCGCGATGAAGGTGTTGGTGCAAAAAGGTTTCAATTTGTTTCAGGTACGGTACTACCAGCTCGAAAGCTTCCGAAACATTCATTTTCATGGCATATAGTGAAGAAATGAGCTTTCGCGACTTCATGACATCTTCTGCGATCGTTTCCACGTCTTTCAGCGTCTCGCACGACTTATCGACAATGCATCGTTGGAAAATGCAATGTGCCAACGTTCCAATGGCCATCTTTCCAGGAACATACAGTGCAATATGTAGTGTGTTAGCTTATGCGAACGAATGGAACAAATAAACGAACACATTACCTGTGTATTTTCCGCTTCGGTTCCGCGAAACAGCTCCTGTAGAACTCCGCGACGTTGGCAAAACAATGAGCCCACAACGGTGGTGCCGGAAACTAGTAGATCCGGCTCGGTAACGAAAAAGCCACCATCCGCATTTACCACAAAGTGATCAGAAGACGAATGCTCCTTAAAGGCTAGCACGGATACTGTAAGTCCGGGCGAAATGCCTTCAATCGAATTCCTGCAATACAAGATAAACAAATATGATTTCCACCAATTCAATGCTGTGTGCTAGCTTGGTTTCACTTACCATGGAGGTAGCAGATGGCAGACTGCCATTTGTTTGCAACGTTTCCCTTTCAGCGTCACTTTCATATAGTTCCCTAGCTGCTGAGCGTCCAGCAATTTGCACCGTTTCCATGTTGATAAATCCAACGTAAAATCCTTAAATTCAGCAACGGACGATAAGTTTCTACACGTCAATTCCGTCAATACATATTTAGCTTCATTAACACCTTTTCTGTCTTTGTCTCCAGCTCCATGCCAGTGAGCCATTCTTCATCCCAGTCCATGGATAGATCATCATTACGCTTGGTATCTTTAAACTGATGTGGAACGGCTACGGCACTGCCGGCTTTATTTGGTCCAATACATTCTACGTAATTCGGTTCCAAATCCAAAATTTTATTTGGTGGTTTGAGAGGTGAAGATATTCTGCGCTTCATGCCGTCGGCGAACAGTAGAACACGTTGCGGGATTGTTTCAGGAATTGTGTTTCACGAAGAGCAATAGAAATGGTTATTTTTTTCAAATACAACTTTGTCAAAGCCCGCCAAAATAATATGTGTCAATTAGCATGCAAACAACACGGAAACCAGACGCCATCAAAGCACGCATCGGGAAGCCATTACAGCATATGACAGAAAAGGACCGTATCAAGGTGTATGTATTTAGAAGGTGATTTTTTGTCGATTTGACAGAGCACCATTTTGTCGAGATATGTCAGAGTTTGTGTACAAAAACATATGGTATGGGGCAACCAACATGAACAAACAGCTTCGATTCTGTTGTCCCTAAAGCAATTTTGATAGTTTATGGGCCATCTTCCCATATCAAATGTTGTTCTTTTTATGTTTATTTTGTTCAGAGTTTGGTGCTTTTAATCAACATTCACCTATTCAAGATCTAAACTCAAAAGTTAACGTGAGGAAAATAACACTTGCTTTATTATGGAAATCGGTTGCACTACTTGCGTTAAATTATGCAACGACAGCAAACATTAGGTGTGCTTTTTAATTTTTACACCTAAAGATCGAATCTTGGCGAGTGTGACTACCCACAAACGAAATAAAATAGAAAATAGCAGCCCCAAATAGTGGTTCGAGATATAGCATTAGGGTAACCGTACCAGTTTTCGGCACGGTAGTGCAGCTGATTAGAAAAAATACAAATACAATTATTAAACCTAATAATTTTGATTGGAGGTGGTATTATTTTGGTTGCAAAACTATCAAAAAATGTTTCAGCATTGTTGATTTATTGATTTAACTCAGTTTTTTTAAACATTAGTAAAAATGCAAACTTTGGTTTAGTTCCTATAGTGGGCAGAATGCTCCTATTTTGGGCAGGCAAAAAAGCAAATCGGACGAAATGTTTTGAGCTGGGCACAAATATTTCGATATTTCTGTAAATATCGATCTAAATGCGTCAAAACTTCGTATTTAAAGAATAAACAATGATCTTTTCCTTTTAAAGTAATTGAAAGATCATTTGTGTTGCGATTTTTCCCATAATTTTGCTATTTTTACCGATCTGCAGAAAATAGGACACTGCCGAAAACTGGAGCAGTTACCCTATTTTTCCGTATTTTTGACATTTCAGCTCGACAGAAGAGTTGTTGGCGTGCCTTTTCTTTACGGTCAGCTGTCATCACGCGTCTTGGCAAAAGCATTCCTAGCCGCGTTTTGCATGCCGGCATCAAACCATTGCTTTCCCCAGAGTCGCTTTTCCTACGTTTGAGCAGCTTTCTGTTGCTAAAAGTTGAGTTTATTCCAATCGGCGTGTACAACTCTATACATTCTTCTGTTATCCGTAGTTTGATCATCGGAAAAGGGTGTCAATAATGGCCGAAATGTACCGGGAGGTGCCCCTATTTCAGCAAGGCATTGCAGCTGGTGGGAAAAAAGCGAAAACGATCAACATTTCATCAGGTAACTATTTGGGTCGCGCTTACAATACACGCAGACTGAGAAATGTATGTTTTGTTTGATATTAGCCGGTGGGTACCATGCGATGCTGGTGGATTCAAAAACATCGGAAATAGCTGGTGGATTTCGAGTGGATCACTTCATCAAGGATGTTCCCATTCTTAAACGTTTCATTTACTGGTAAGTGGCGTTTAGTGGGGTTCCGCTCCATTGGTGAAGGAATGGAATCTGCTGGAGCTGGACAGGCATACCCAAAAACAGGATCCTTTATTATCGTTCCACATCTTGCATTCCAGGCGAACATTCAGAGAATCAATCTTTTTAACCGAAACCTGTTTGGATAGAAGCCATGTTTGCTATGAGTTAAAAATAACGTTCGAAGGAAGTCCGATACTGGCGGTGGAATGTTACAAGTCATCAAACTCGCCATTGCTCCTGATTTTCGTTACCACCACGTCCATTCATCGGGTATCGTTTGAGATGCCTTCAGCCATGGACCATCAATTGTACACTGAGCAGGATTCAATTCTGCTCCAGATAAACGAAAGCATGATAACGGATCCCCTATACTGCTACACGTTCATAAACGACATTGGTAAGTTCGGGGCTTTCGAGTCCATGGTGGGCAAGTGTGTATTGTCTTACTTTCGGCATTTTCCCGTCCCCAAGGTCAAGCCGTTCCAGTGGCCGCAACCATTGCCAATTCTAGCGATAATTTAGAAAGCAAATTTGCCATTGCATGCACCAACTCTCTGTTCCTGCTATCACTACGAAAGGAAAGGGAACGAATGATGGTGCAATGTTCGGAGCTAGACCACAACCCCTTAACCTTTTCAAAACTGATCCATTCGATAACGGATTCTTGGCGTAAAAAATCATTCACCAGCCAGGTAGTGGCAATGTCGTTTGACACGCACACGCTCGTAGAGAATCAATCGTTTCTCTACACCCTGCATCGTAACGGTGCGTTGCGTGTTTGGCTGCTGGACGGACGGTGTCTGGCATCGGAATATCTGTCCAAATACACGCAGGGCAGCGAGACGGAGTGTGAGTATAGCAACGAGGCCCGATTGTGCATTGGTTAGTTGTTTCGTGCTAAAACACTCTGCATTCTTCCACAGTTCACACATGTATCTTGCGGAGCTCCCAATCGTTGGTGGCCCTTTACTTTTCGTTTCAAACATTCTCCGAGTTTGTAATAATACGACCGGACGTGTCGGTGGATTCGGCTGGTGGAACGATCTCAGCTGTAATCCTCAAAAAGATGTGCACCGTCCTAGCGCCAAACTACGATCTGATTGATTTCAAGCTCTGCGATAAACGCCTGTGGACTTTATGGTGCAATGCGGAAGGTGAATCGCAGGCACTGGTGTACGAGCTAAGCCCGAACGATTATGGTGACACTTTGCAGAACAACGTGTGGTCACCAATCATTCTGGAAAACATTAGCGACAAAGAACATTCGGCGCTGGAAGTTGGTGTCGATCTGAAGGATGTGTACTGCAATCGCATTTTTCAGTCAGGCTGTTTTCCCGACAAAGTTATTAGAAAATCGCTCACGGTAAGCGTTATTACCCGGACGGCATTTCACACGCTCCTAAATTGTTTGAATATTTGTACGCTGGTTTCTATTTTCTAGATGTTTAATCGTAATACGGCCAGCATACCGACGAGCACCGGTGCTGTCAACTACAATATGCTACGCTTGAAAAGATACGCACTGACGTGCATTGAAAGCCAACTTCAGCAAGAGTGCACCACTATGAGACAGAACGGCCCGCTGGATAATGACCAGATACAGGAAATATCGAATGGGCTGTGGGAAAAATTGTACCTCTACTGCGTCCAGTATCGGTACGAATCTTCGCGCCCCATTGGACTCTTCATCTGTGAAGGAATGCACAGGCAAACGTCGCACTACACATTTGGCATTATAAGGAAGAAAAATGTCAGCTTCTTCCGCGTTTGTGACGAGCTGGAAGTTGCTTTCAATTCTCCGACATGTTACGACCAATATGCGCCGAACGTGGCACTGCTCAAGAACGGTGCCCCCAGAGCTAATCAGGATATGATGGTGCTTGTTACGTTTTTGGGCGAAATAGAGCAAACGCTTACGGCAGAGCAGAGGCATAAGCTGGACAGTTTCCTGCATCAGCGCCGGGAAGGTGAGGCGAGCGATATTTATTTGTCGTTCATCGGAGCTACTCAAAATCAACTGCTGGTTCATGTATGTATTTCCTGGTAAATATGTTTTCTTTTTTGTCGAAACACAACATTAATTATTATTTCGTGGGACGTTCACAGAACTTGCTGCCGGCCTTTTTGCAACGTGTTTCCGATCTACCGCAAGCGATCGAAGCATTGCTGCAGTACGTCACACCGTTGAACAGGGCACCTTACCCGTCCACGGAACAGGACGAACCGACTGTCTACAGCAATTTCGAGCTGACCAGTGAAGTGGCACTGACAACGGCAAAACAGCTGATACAGTTGCGGTACCTGCTGCTGCGCAATCTGCTGCTGCTGCAATACATGATTCAAAGTCACTGCAACTTTCACTACCATATCCTCGATGCCATCCAGTCCACCATTCGGTCGGATACGGAAAATCTGCTGCGCTGCTATCACGTCATGAACTGGATCGCCCAGACGCGCCTAGACATCGATTGGACACGATGGTGAGTTGCTGTTGGGGTCGCGCAGAATCTTTACTTGAAGAAAAATTAAATCATTTTTTCTCGTTCTTTTTTTGTAAACAGCAACAAAATAGCTGTTATGCTCCCGCTGAACATTCGTGCTTCGTTGACGTTGCTTCAGGCGTACGCTATTTCTCAAATCAATGAGGACATTGCATTGGGGCGAAGCAACTTGTCGTCATCTAGAGCACCGGAAACCGTGGCCGCTTTGTCTCTACTACAAAAAGCCAACACCATCATTGCTTTCATGTAAGTTTTTACTAATTCGCTGCGTACGCTCTAACTGAAAGGGGAGGAATGGTAACAGTTTTTGTTTTGTTTCGCTAGATGTCCCTCAAGCGACGATTTCCTATTCGGAGAATGGCTTTCGCAGAATGATTTGCATGTGCATATTGATGAGTACGTTCGTTTGTTAAGCAATTGGTGCGAGTGGAACAGTTGCTCCAGTAAGTATGCAAACAGGTTTAGAGATGCACACATTCCTGGACGGTGTATTGCGATGTATTAACGAAATCAAATCTAAATCTCCCTTATGGCAGGAAACTTCATCAAGGCTAAATCTTGCCTCGCGCTTGGCGACACATTCAAAGCGCTCGATCTTTTCCCGCTCTCCCTAAAAGGGATCCAGACGGAGCGTATATTGAAAAAATTCTTGTGCCAAGATGAAAACAAGCCCAGCACATCGCAATACGCAACGCTTACAGCCTTTTATCTGAAGCTCATTCGTCTCTTCCAAGCGGACGGAGCTTACGACGGTGTGTTGAAATTGGTGCACTCTGGAATTGACAACACGATTGATCCCATACAAAAGGTTTGTTCTACATGTCCCTACATTGGTAAATTGCAGCGAAATGTTACACAAACCGTCTAATTGCATTGGGGCCTTCCGTTCCAGACCATGTTCCAGAGTATCGAATTTAGCTGCCACATTGAACTGGGCCACTACGAAGAAGCGTACAACGCGCTTATCAAGAATCACGAACCTGCACGCAAAAAAGATTGCTTGCGGCAGTTGATATGTTTGCTGTTTTCGGTGCGCCGTTTGGACATTCTGCTGGACCTACCGTACTATGGGCTGGAGGAAGAGTTTACCAACATTGTTGGCATGACTGCACGGTCGGCGGACATTGCCGATTGCCTGCAGTACAACTTTTTGTACTCATTTCACGTAAACAAAATGAACCTGCGTAAAGGTACGTTTGGTCCAACTTTTCATGCAATATAGAACGTAAACTCGGTAATATAATTTTCGTTTTATCCACATTTGCAGCTGCCATCATAGCTTACGAAGAGGGAATGCGCAACTTTTTAGAGTGCAACAGCCTGAATCATCTGAACAGATACTATTGCTGCCTGATGAAATGTTTAAATTCGCTTTCTGTCATCAAGGAATCGTACGCGTGGATAGTACATCCGATCATAGAGCAGGGCGAGGTACGTAACTTACTCTTAGCATTTGCATGCAGCTGGTTTGAATGTATTTGCAACTGAACATGTTTTTTTCTTTCAGATGCCCACCATCATCAAAGACGACACAATTGACATAGTGGATAAGAAAAGGCTTCAGGAACAGCTGATAACTACACACTGCGCCCTCCAGCTTTCCATGTACAACGATGGCTTCAAGCTGGTTACGTCGCTCGATGCGATGAATCTGATTTCGCTCATGGTGAAGCGTAAATTGTATCGCTCGGCATTGAAATTGGCGCGGTGCCGCATGCCATCCATGGTGCCCACCGTTTACGAGCATTTAACCAGCTCCTGCATTACAGCATCGTCCGCTACCAAAGCGCTTGGCACGAGCGCCGATAGCGCGACGGACGGTGGCTTACCTTGGTTGAGTGATAATTGCATTTCCGATCTAGTAGTCGTGCCCGATAGTACTGCAACGGCGTGGAACTATTTACGTTACACGTTAGAGCAGGAAAATGATGAACTCGTGAGTGACGCTTATTTGGCAGTGTTTAATCGCATCCTGTCGCGCAGTGCGTATATTCCTACCTGGTTGAAGAAGTGGTGTTTCGAACATATTCCTACCCAATTCATTCGTGCTTATCTACGCCACGGTCGCCTGGAGGAAGCGTACGAGTATACACTCGAATTGTTCCGGGCTAGATTCTTCAGCGCCGGAAGATTCAATCACCACACCATATTTCCCCTATCGCTGTGTGAGTATCTCGTGTACGAACTCGAGTCGTCAGCCACGCACAGTAAGGTAAGTGATGGAGCTTGCACGAATATGCGAATCGTAAATCATCCGTTTGTGTCTATTAATAAATTTTCTTTCTTTGGTCAGGAAAAGCAACACATTGAACATTACCTGCGGATCATTGAAGTGGCTCTTTAAAAAACTCCTTCTTTTCTTGTGTGGTTAGGTAATTAGTAACGTTAAAATGATTAACATGATGATTGGTAATAAAAGCACTTGTGCGTTAATTCTACGTGAATTCTACGTGTTTGATGTGTGCACAGTATGGAAAGAAGTCAGCTACAAATACGCTTCGGAATCTGTTAAAGATTGTTTGCTCTTGGTTACTTTATTAACAACAAATGGAATTATTACTTCATAACAGTGGAACAATTGCCTTTGAGGCTAGCATTGTTATTGAGCATGGTCAGGCGTCTTCTGCTTCGTGCAAATCTTTCCTCTTAATGGATGCTAAAAACACTGTCCACAGAAAACTGCAGGCCGCAATAAATGGTACACGATTGCGTTCCGGGATGAAAGCGAAGTTGATTGTTTGAATAAACGGCCAGAAGGTCAATCCCACTGTGTACGTCTGGGGAAATTTTAACTTGACCTCCTGCACTGCTTCACCCGGTGTCATGCCTTCCGCCAGTGACATAATATACAGAAAGCTTACACCAGCGAACGGGCCGTACGTGCCTTGCTCTACAATTGCTTTGAACAAGGCCGTCCGTAAATTCATCGTAGGCCACATAATGGTCGAAATTTTAACCCAGCCGTAAACGGATGGAGCAACGTACAGTGCACCGTAGATTCCATACCGGACGCATTGACCGTAGTCGAACGTATCTGAAATAGAAAGATCGTCTTATGCTTGAAAGCAAACATCGTGTGCGTTTCGTGGGCATACTTACCATAGCGCCGTCCTTCCAAGCTCTGCTGTACAAGATTAGCCGTAGGCCAGAGAATAGAATAAGTGGCTATTCCACGAGCTAACGGATTGCTTAATCGTTTTATTAAAGCCATTTCAGGAAAGAGCAACACACATCTATGTGAATCCACGATGACTCTGCATCACTTCAATTCATTGAAGCAGATCTTGAATGAATGTACCGATCATAGCCTGGTAGAAAAACAGCATTATGGAATAAGTTGTTTACAACACGTGCTGACAGTTTATCAGTACTGCGGGGCGACCCAAAGCGCAGCTAGCGCGGAACATACGCCACTAGCATTATTATAGTGAAATTTCGATCCATATCTGCAAGTTCTATCCCAATTTACTTCGACAGCTCTTCTCCTCTCTCCTTGGAGCTAGAGCCTTTAACGTAGTGGATCACGCGTTGATCTCTGGGGCATTGTAGCAAAATTTAGCATCTGTTTTTCCTGAATTCAGTTCTCGTGAATCAACAAACTAGAATGTGTGATAATTCAGCTGTTTGGGTGGGTGGTGGGAGGGGTTTGCTATTTTGACATTGCACATATTCCGCGCCCTTACGTCATGCTGGCATGAATTCATATGAATACAAAAAAAGTGTGACCTTTGTGTAGATAAATAAGTTTTTCAACAATTAACAATATCCAGTAAGTTGAATATTGAACAACTATGGGACTTCAAACAGAGAGAGAATGTTTTTTTTTTCAAGTGAGATCTGACAGCAAAGGTTCCCGTTGCCAAAATGTCAAACGGAAGAAAATAATAATCTCCTCTATCAACCTTGTTCTGAACCAAATTCAACATGATACGCTGCGATGATTCGCACCATTGTATATTGTAGTGATTGAGCAACATGATATATAAACATTTTGCATTAAGTCTTTTCGCGTTTGTAGCCTTCCGAAAATTTGCTTTGAATTTCCTTGTGATTGTACGAAAACAAAACGTACACTGTGAATGTAAAACCCACAAAATAGTACACTGTGAAACTGTCAAATCGGCGGTATTGGGGCTAACCTTGCGATTGTTTTTTGTTCAATACACAAGTGATGACGCGCAGATTACATTTGCGTTTGGGTGTAATTGTTTTCCAGTGCAATAGGATACTGCGGTCAGTTTCGTGAAGCAAAACGATAATTCTGATAAGTTCTTCGAACGACGAGACAAATGAATAGCCTGGCAGAAACATTCTCGTTTGCAAGTGTTTGTGTAATGTAGCTCTTTCCTGCCGTACAGTAGCAAGCAGCTATCCCAATGGAAGAGGTTTGCTCGATTACTCATATATTCCAAACAATTGTGTGTGTTGAATGTGCTCCGTGAGTGCAGGTGTGATTATTGAATGAAAACAGCGGATTGATAATGCTTATTCGCTACATTTGTTCATCGTGGAACCATCATTAAGAGAGTGCAGCATACACTGTTACGTGGTACAAGGTAGTCTTGGAAAGAATGGCTTAACGTTGGAGTAGCTGGTGACACATTCCTTCGGAAGAACACTGAGTTGTACGTGTATCATATAAACGCGCGCGCGTGAGTGTGTGTGTGTGTGTGTTTATGTTGTTACCAGAGAAAATGGTAAAACTACAGCCCCTGGAATTCATCGACTGTTTGATTGACAGTCCAGATTTTCGCGAAAATCTAAACAAGCATGAGAAAGAGTTAGAAAAAACGAGTCAACAGATAAAACGCATAATCAAGGAAATCAAAGATTTGCTGGCTGCGGCGAAAAGTAAGTAATATTTACGGTATTGGCTTTTATTTTGATACACGTTTTCGTTCTTACACCTTTTTTCCTCGCTGCTCGCGTGGTTTAAAAATGTATGTGCTGGTTTTGTGATGAAAATGTACGTTCAAGCTTGATCACGCGGTTGAAAAAACTAGAATTCACATACCGTAAACACTTACCCCGCCCTCCACTTCCACTCACCCCTATGATCTTTGTCTAGACGAATCTTTTCAGTGACACCTATGGTGGATGTATTGCACGTACAGTGGCAAGCAAAACAATAAGGCCAACCGTGAATAAAATAGATACAACTGGAACAAGCATTTCGAATTTGTGCTGAAACGTTGGGAATAGTGTGGGTTTCTATTGTCATAATTTATTATTTAAGGAAGTAAAGAATTATTCCGGAAAATTCGGAAATGTTCTGAAAATCCGTGCGAAACAGATTTTTTTTTTTCATTCAAATACCTTAATGCCGGTTCACAAAAATCTGTCAATAAGTTAAGTTTCATTTGTGCCGGGATTGTTTAAGTAGCTAAGACTGCTAGGGTTGTAGCGAGTCATCGAAAAGAGATGCTTGAGGAACGATTGACCTCTCTAATTAGAAAAATGACGAAATGAAAATTATGACGAATTACTTAACATGTGATACAAGGACAACCTTAGTTTATGGGTTTGTCTGTTAGGGGGTCATAATTAGGACTAATAGCGCACTACAATCCAATTTTTGGTCCGTTTCAGTGGACAGAAACAGCAGGACCGGGGTTCAAACTCTCAACGTATATACGTAAGACTAAAGAGACAGTTATACATAAACAAATGGCAAATATCAAGTCAAGGAAAGTCAGGAATGGCAGACCGAGACCTTTCGACATTGTAGTGCCAAAGAAGACGAAGGGCATCTGATTTATTATTTATTTATTTATTTATTTCAATGTACGATTTCTTGGATAAGGTAGCAATACATAGTAATGGGCAATAGAATAAGACCACTTTTATATCCGATTTTAAAACTACTGCGCTGATGCGATGTGCTGAGCTATTGATGTTTCTTATTCTTCTTCTTTGGCCTAGTGACCTCTCAGGTTGTGCCTGCCATTTTTGGCTTACTAGACTTAAAAATACCACGCATTTGGATAGCCAGCCCTCATTACGGGGAAACGGTCCTGATTTGAACCCCGGTCCTACCATAGGAAGACTGGCGCCGTTGTGGCTTCTGTGGGGACGCCTGAGCGCCCAATGCTCGATGCTCCTGCTAAGCATAACCGCATCAAAATTAAAGTGTCATCAACAAATAATCTTTCTATATCTGTTTTGTTTTTGTTAAACAATCAAAATCATTGCGTCAGCATAAAAAACAACAAGTAGAAAAAATATTTTAGTAAAAAAGCTGTTTTAATGTTGAACAGTAAATTTGATGGTTTAACTTTTTTGGTGATCTTTTTCTATTTTCTGTTACTGTATATGTGTACTTTCTATTAGTGATGGGAAAAGTACCGAAAAATAAATAACGGAACGGTACCTGGTTTGCAAGAACGAGTACCGGTAACGAAACCCTGGTTACTTTGGACCTGTATGTGGAATAAAATGACTTGCCTTTTAGCAGAATTTTTTGTCCAATTTTAAAAGGTGAATGCGAAAAATCCGCACACTTTTTACGCTCGGGAACGAAAACCAAATCGTTATTTTTTTACTTTTTTTATTTTTTTATCGTTTGGTTAACAATTACCATTTAACTTTATTCTTACCATGGATTGAATATGGCAAAAGATGAATAAGTAAGAGGGAAAGGCAAATTATAGTCCTTGGCTGGGGGCTTATGAGGGTACGGTGGGGTGCGCAGAAATGTTTGACACTCCTCACGAACGTTGTGTGAATTCGTTAGCAGTTATTACTTCCTTACTTATCAGGCGCTACAACCGCTTTGCAACAATCCTCGATACCGCTCACGGTTTAGCGCCGTCGTCTGCCAATCCGTTATCCCGGCCGTTCTGGCGGACGCATCAACGCCATCACTCCATCTCAATTTGGGCCTACCACACCTCCTCTGTCCGTGTGGACGGCCTAAAAGGACTTTACGGGCTGGGTCGTCCGGTGTCATTCTCATGACGTGACCAGCCCACCGGAGTCTGGCGAGTCTAATTCGCTGTACGATGGTGAGATCAACGTACAGCTTGTAGAGCTCGTCATTGTAGCGACTGCTCCATTGTCCTTCCACACATACGGGGCCAAAAATTCTTCTGAGCATCTTCCTCCCAAACGCGGCTAAGAGGGCTTCGTCAGTTTAGGACAGAGTTCATGTCTATGAGGCGTATGTGAGTACTGGGCTATACATGTTCTGTACAATCCCAGCTTCGACCGTCGCGACAGGTATTTAGAGTGGAGAAGTTTCCTCAGGCTGTAGTATGACCGGTTGGCAGCCAGCACCCTTGCGCGTAACTCAACATCAATGTTGTTGTCGGTGCTGACTTTTGACCCCAGATAGGTGAAGTTTTGGAGGACTTCTAAGGTGCGGTCACCTATCTATACATCACCCCTGCGTAAATCAGTGTTTGTTAGCATGGCCGCTGGTGGTGCCACCATCATTTTGGTTTTCGCCTCGTTAATCTCCAACCCGAGGTTCTGTGCCGCACGCTCGATCCTTTGTTAAGCTTCTGCTACATAGGAGAGCCTCAAACCAATAAGCAGTTATTAACTTTATGTAAATCCAGATTTTTCCATGCAAAACAAAATTTAATTACACCCCTTCGCCGCTCGCCATATCACTTCGAATAAAGATTTTCTTAATCTTTCTGCATCTTGCTCGTTTTATTACCTGATCAATGAAATGATTGTTTAGTTGTTGTTAAATCATTGAAATATCCTGCCAAAAATTTCCCTATTACAAGTAGTGTAATTTACAAGCACACCTCTAGCACCATCGTATCAACAGACAGCAATAGACACGTACCAAAACATCGAACATCCTCAACTAGTACCTCAATAAAACCACCGCACTAGACCTAAACAACCACACCGCAATCTTCACTCATCCACAGCCGAGTATGCCCGGGATAAGACAAAAAATAGGGAGGAAATGTCTAATTAATTGTTGTTTTTCTGTCATTTCCATTGTGAATATGTCATACTTTAATTGTAAATAAGCAAATAAAAAAACAAGTAATTTACTTCTTTATTGCATGCATTTTGCCAGGTACAAGTAACGATCCGCGTTTCGTTACCGGGACATGTATTCGTTGCTCTCTCTGTTACTCGTGTGCGAGCCATATGATTTCTCTGTTGCTCTTAAGCGTTTAACCAGGTACTAGTAACGATCCACGTTTTCGTTACCGGGACAAGTAACTGGTCGTCGCCAGCGAAATTTTGTTTTCAAAACATCAAGTTGATTTTATTGAAAGTAAAAAATAAAATGAAAAAAATAAGATTTGTCTAAAAATTCTAACAAATTTCCAAACTCTTTCCAGCAATAGGGATAAACTTGTACCTGTTGTATCCAGGTATTTTGCATTTTTGAACCGGGTCAGGTGCGTTACATTATTGTATTTGTTTCGAACCACCAGGTCCAACGGTACATTCCCTTCACTACTTTCAATCTCATACAGTGAGGGACATTAAAATAAGTCTACCATATTTTATCGCTGTAAACAGCGAGACACTTGTTTTCTGACCAGAGGAATGCTGTATATAAAGTTCTTACATTTTCCGTCACTGTAGGAGATCCACGAAACGGCGATTAGATACCTTCACTGTTAGCCAGGATCTGGTTTAATTTAGAAAAGATAGGTCCAATGGTTTCCCCTTCCGAATCTTCGATGGACTTATCATTCGCCATTTTTCCTGATGCATATCCTTGGTTATAGCAAGGGGCCTTAGAATCTATATTCTAGGCATAAGCTGATATTTACAAGCCTGATAAACCTGATTACGTCGTAATAGTTTTATCCTGGTTATCCTGGTCATGTGCAGCATTGAAATCGACGAAAAGATAGTGAGAGTGTAACTGTCGTACAGCCCCACTTCTACAAGATTTGGCACATGTTAAAATCTGGTCAATCATTGATTTGTCGTTTCAATCAATAGCATCTTATAGTATCAGAAAATAATTTTTGTCAACAATCCTCGACTATTTGACAGTTCAAAATATAAACAAATAGCTCTTTTGCGATGTGCTTTGTAGAAAAGAAAGCAAGATAGATTACAGCATTGTGAGTGCTGCGACCAAAATGTAATATAAATGTGAAGGAGAGGGTACAAAGCAGACCAAGGGCCAATCAAAACCTAGAAAATTGAGTGGTGAAAATGGTGGGCCAGGACTCTAATTTGTTTGACCTGAACAGTATTGAAATAAAAAAAAATGGTGGCTAGTGTAATCTACGACACCGAATTGGCCGGAAAAACGATTCAGAGAAGGTTGGAACGTATGATTTTCCTTATACGAGGTCCATTATGGGGTGGTTCAGGCACACATAATCGCACAGCAAGCTTATACTAAGCTCTACCTCTTTCGATATGTACGAGACTCCTTGAAAGCTCAGGCCGTTGTCTACTGAGCTAAGAACCTATTTAGTTTACTTATACTACACCGTTCCTGATGTGCCTTCCATGCTATTTAGGTGGGAGACATTTCATTCCCAAACTTATGTGGGATCGGCTTAGGGGGGATCGACTGTCCTTATTATAAGCGGGCTCGGTAGAGAAAGAAAAAGCTAAGCTTAGCTGTGTTAGCTAAGAGCCGGAGCCTTTCCGAATTCCGCTCAAGGCCAAACGATGTGTTCAACGCCCTGGTATCCAATGCTACAGCTACTAACCATGACAGATATCAAATATTGCCTATACGTTGAAGATGTGCTTGCAGCGCATAGTGGTTCGACATAAGTCTTGACATCATGCGAATGAACGCACGATCTTTCGGGAGCCCGGCGGCAATAACCCTCTAGTTGGAGATTAATTGCTAACAAACACTGATGTTGAGCTATTTGCAAAGGTGCTGGCTACCAATCGGTCATACTACATCCTATGGAAATTTCTTCTCTCAAAATATGTTTTGCAGCAGACAAAGCTAGAACTATATAAAACTTATATAGTCCCAGTGCTCACATAAGTTTGTGAAACATTGAAGCCTCGAAACACGAAGCCTTCTTAGCCGCGTTCGAGAGAAATATGAATACAATGAAAGAGTCACTACAATGATGAGCTCTACGAACTGTACTGTGATCTCTCAACCGTTCAGCGAATTTGACTCGCGTCGTGTGATGGCTGGCTTAGCTGGTCGTGTGATGAGAATGGCTAACTAACTATCTAACCGGACAACTAAGAAGAGGCATGTTAGGCCCAATTTCAAGCCCAAAAGGCTGGCGTTGAAGCATCCTCCAGAACGGCCGGGATAATAATGGTTTGGCAGAAGACGGCGCTTAACCATGAGCTGTATCGAGGATTATTGCTGTCAGCCAAAACCGAGAAACGGTTGTTCTTAGCAGGCTTGATAGTAGTCAGTATTTTTGCTCAACACACTACACTGCACTTGCGATTGCATATCCATATACAGACAAACGATCGAACCCATTCCTTGTTGGGCTTTGACAACGTTGTTGTCAAATCCTTCGTGACGAGACAATATCGTGACGTGACTTTACGCACAAGTCTCTTTACCGACTTTGGTGGTAAGTAAGTGGATTTTCTTTTTGACAGTTGCCGACTCAAAAGTCAGTGTTTGATCCAAAATCATCAAAAGACAACCAAGGTCTTGTTCAATGGCATCAAGACTTATCAGGCTTAATGATGCCAAGTAGTTAGAAAGTCAGATTTGATTCCCGGTCGTGCCGTGCGAGTTATTTCAACTCACTTGTGAATTAATTCTCCATGCCGAATAACAACTCACTCACTGCGTTTTAACTCACTCATGAGTTAAATAACTCATTGCTGATTTAACTCTCCGTGCTAACTAGCCACTCACTCACTACGTTTTACATCCGTACAATATAAGTGGCTTTGCAAGAGGCATATGGAAAATGGATGATAATAAAAATTAAATCATAATATCAGCGTATTGGAATTTTATTCCAATACAATGCTTTATTTTTATTTTTTGCTTTGGAAGTACTGCCTTTGGTCTACCATGATTTTTGGTTTATTGACATGAGCTGGATAGTACAACGCGGCGAGTCCAGCGGAAGGGTCGCCAACCTGCACGGGTTTCGATATCGAACCCATCGTGTTAGCAACTGGTGCCGCTACAAACATCATCACCGGCACACCATACAGAATACTAAATATATATAATATGTTGCGTGTCATCCAGTGGTGCACAACCTTCTAACGATAATCCTGATGTCTTATTTAATAATCTTTTCTTTTTTCCTTTTCTCTTAAGGTCTTTCACGAGCGCAGCGCACCTTGTCCAAAAGCTTAAAAGAATTCAATTTTGAATGCATAGGCTCCACACAGACCGATGATGAACAGGTTATAGCGGATAGTTTGAAACAATTTAGCAAACTTATATCATCTATTGAGGAAGAACGTGATAATATGGTAAGTAAAAGAATATATTTTCAAATAAAATTTTTATTTTTCCCTTGCTTAAAATTGTTGAGATGACGTCAGGCGAATGAAGTGTAATGAGTTACAGTCTAGAGGCAAACCAACCAACCAAGCTTGTGCACTCTCGAGAACAACAAGCAAGTGGTCCCATTCCGATAGCATCCTATCGATGATGGATTGATTGTTTTATTTTGTTTGACCCAATCCACTGCATTTCGGGCATTTACTGATAAAAAATGTTAACATGAAACGTATGGGTTATGTGTTATGGTTTTGAATCGGTAAGAAAGAAGATAAAAGAAGATAAAAATAAATAAACAATATGTCTGAGATAGAGGCTGTCAAAAATGCGATTTGTTAGAACTCGTCCACACGAATCCACACGAGTCCACACATCTATTCGCATAGTAGCGCGTAGATAATTTTCCTACTGTGAAGCTTTTTTTCTACCGTAAAGATTCGAGCAAATCCATGAATTTATGCGTTGCTGCCGTTGTTGGCAACACATGTTCTGTTCATATGGACGGTATATAGGGGGACTTCTCGTGCTGGGTTGTTCGGTGTCATCATCTTCACATGAACAGGTCCACCCATAATTGGCGAGTCTAGCTCGCTACACGATGATGAGATTACGGCTCCTCCATTGTCCTTCTGAGCATCTCCCTCTCGAACGCATCTAAGAGGGTTTCGTCAGTTTTCAACAGCGTCCACGTTTCAGAGACGCATGTAAGTATGGGCTTCTGTATAGTCCTAGCTTCGCCTATTCTAGTAGGTGTCTCGAATGGAAAAGTTTTCTCAGGCCGTGGTATGACCGGTTTGCAGCCAGCACCCATTCTGGTAACTCAACATCTATGTTATAAGTGCAGACTTTTGAGAGTATCAAAGCCCTCGTGGCAGTTATCATTTGTTCATTCCCGCTGCAGGTGCTGGTAGTGTAGATACCAACTTTGATTATAGTATTTCCGTAGTAATGTATGATTGCTTTATAATTGAACAGCGGCGCCCAAAAAGTACACATTATTGGGCGAATTACCCGCACCCCAAAGCATGTCTTCATTAAATGAATTGTTGAGTGTGCTTTACTAATTATAACCTTTCTCAATTATTTTCTCTAACAACTGTTCAGCTTGATCGTGCCCATGAGCAAATATTATTGCCCTTGGAAGAGTTTCGGAAGCTTCATATTGGTGGTGTAAAGGAAAACAAAAAAAAGTATGACAAGAAAACAGCAAAATTCTGCCAGGCCCAGGAAAGGTTCCTTAATATGTCTTCAAAGAAATCTTCTCCTGCCGTTATTGAGGTGAGTACATTGAGTGTAACATTTAAGCGTGGTAGCTTAAACTTACGCGCATAGAAATAGCGACCCACCACCATCGAATACGCACAAGCGAAAATTAACGAAACCTAAACATAAATGACCACCAAAGGTTTTTCATAAAGTGTAAAAGAATATCATTATTATGCATTGCTAGTTTTCGAAAATTAAAAGAAAAAACTTGCAGCGTAGCATCAAAATATTCCGGGGGACGCCAAGAGATTTCCAAAATCCGTTACCCGCTAAGGACGTGTTATGGATCTACCAACTCAGCAATTTCGGCATTTAGAGAAAATTGCTATCGCTTCGAACCAGCAAAGGGCTGGTGTAATCTCAAACCATTTCGAGAGCTCGTTCGAATATTTGCTACTACCACCAATATCTGTGCCGGTGGCGGCTCCATGCCGGCTTGCGCCAAACACTCCTACTAGCTAGGGGTTTCATCGCAGGGTTGGTCAGGCCTCCGATGCGCTCTACTGCTAGCGGCAATGTATAGGCAAGCGAATTGAGCGCCATTGATTCTAACTATCGGTAACTACTAGGAGCGAAGGTGTTCCTGTAGTGATGGACAAACATTACAATATTTACAAACAGACGAGCGAATTTATATACGCGTTTGTACTAATGGCGGTAGTCAGTTTTTCTTCTTCCTTGGCACTACAACCTCGAGAGGTCTCGGCCTGCCATTTCTGGCTTTCTGTGACTTAATTTTACCCCTAGTAAAGTAGTCAGCCTTACGCACGGGGAGGCGGTCTGGATGGGATTTGAACCCCGGTCCTGCCATGTGGAGACCGGCGCCGCTGTCGCCTCGGCCACTGAATCGCTCCAAGCGGTAGACAGGTAACCCGGGCCATAATTAGTAGCGCCCTCTAAATGTGAGATTTCAAACCGGGATAAAACGCGTAAAGAGGATCGACGACTTCTAATTGGAGTCATTCGTTAACAATAAGTTCATTTTTACGATTTAAAAAAATACAGTCTGAACAGTAGATAATATCTCACAGTAAAGGACTGATGACGATCGACGCTCGATCAATCATATCTCTCCGAGTCTTGGACAAAAGACACTTGCAAAGGCCTGCACTTGCTAACGGCTGATAGATTTTTCTGACAATCCTGAATCGGTGGCTTTTGAATTATTTTGTCACCAAGAATTTGGATTAATTGATCTCAATCGAAAAAAATATCTGAAATCACCATTTATTTTATGTCCGACATGTCAAAATGCCAGCTTACTTCCATAGGAAAATGAAAACAAGAAAAATATTTTGGAAAAATTATATTTAGTTTTTCTTATTGTTTTGTTAGCTTTAGCTTTGTTTTGTCATCGCCATCCAAGGTGGGTCTATTTTGTAATGTAGTTTTTAATTTTAAAGTATTTGAATTGAAATAAAATTTTAAATTGCTTGTTTGTGTTCAAATCAACGGCTCATCTAGATGACCAGTGTGACACCTGGATCCAAAGTTGTTTGAAAATATGATTGAAAAATATATTTATAGTAATTATGGTCCTTTATCACTTCTTGTATTTTTTAAAGTAATTGACAACAACAAAACGTTGCCGAAAAAAAAGCTTTTCCGTAAGTGTTCCGATAGTTATGTTCCAAGTTGGAGTTTCGATCATAGTGAAAATAGTTGCAATAATGTGTGTGTGTGTGTGTGTGTGTGTGTTTGTGTAAAAATATGCAAAAATGATCAAAGTACGATTTTTGGTTTTTTAAAACAATAGAACATTATTTTTACACTCCACATTATGTTTTATTTTAATATAAAAAAGGTGTTTGTATATTTCTGTTATGAACTGTAAAATACTTAAGCAGATTGTGATGCGCACAAGATAAAAGAAACATATACGAAGGTTTGCATCACTAGCACCTGATTGATAGTGTAGAAAGAGGCGCTTATTCGTAGAACTGTGGGCTTACATCTTTGCCATAAATGCCATTTTACACTTACTAATTGTAATGATAACACTAATTCTTAAAAAATTTGATAAATCTATACTCCTGGCGTCTACAGTATCACTCCTGTCGTCTATAGTATAATAGACCTTCCGTACGCGATACATGCATATCTATTTGAAAGGAACAATCATACACTATTTTTATACAACACAAGTACTAGAAATTCATTCACAGGATGGACTGTGTACAATACACAATCGGCAATCGTTCGCAACCAATTTCGTATCCCAAACTTAGTTACCTTAAGAGCGACAATAACACCTTCTCGTGACTCTTTCTGTAATTAATGTTTCCATTTTATAATTCCAGGCAGACGCATCTTTAGGAATGTTGGAAAGGGAATATCTCAGAGAATCTTTGAGCTACGTTTTGAGCATACAAGAAGTCCAGGAACGAATAAAATTTGAGTTCGTGGAGATCATATTAAGTGAGTACAAATGTATTTAAATAGATAGGAAATGTTGCTATTTTCGGCCGAGCTCACCCGTCATGAGGTGCGCTAGCACGATTTGGAGAAGGAAATGTCTTCAAACCGATGTAAATTATATTCTTTTTTTGTAATCTAGTTCTAAGCAATACGGCCAGGCCGTTCTTGATGAACAAAACAAAACTATTTACTATTTATTACTTTCCCTTTATCTAGGATTCATATCTGATTGGCTAGTTTTCTATCATCTGGGGCATGAAGTTGCGGAGGACGCTAAGGATTACTTATCAGATCTGCAACTAAAAGTCCAGAAAGTGGGTATTATCACTAAGGAAGTTTGATCATTGTGTTGCATTTCACTATCCCAATTACACAGTTATACATTGAAAACACTTTTCTCTTGGTCGATCAAACCTTGGTCTTACAACCAGCAAAACCATGCATATTTTTAATAAGTCATATTTATTATGTGTGCATGCTTGTACACCGGTTAATATTTGGTGCTATCAAGTGTTTTTTCTTTGGCACAGGTGCTAAATATGACATAAAGTAGTAATGGAGACCATGAAAACGAATTTCTTTAAAACACGCTAATAATTTAATAACCCTCGGTATTCTCATATCTGTGGATGATTCTGGTTGAAAGATGCATGTGAAAGAAAAGTGCTTTTTGATATTAAATAACTTCATGAGTAAAATAACTATATGGCTGTGATTAACGTTAGTCTGTTTTCTAGACTCGCGAAAATTTCGACGAAACTCGACAGAAAGCGCAAGAGTTAAAAAATAAATACATGGACAGTAAGCTAAAGCCAGAAAGCGAATATACAAAGCAAGGATATCTTTATTTGATGGAAAAAAGTAAGACACTCTCATCATGATTCACGCAAATGGTTTTGCATCTTTCATCACCGGCCGCTATATTTATTATTCGTAGAATTTACTGTCGTCACATGGTCGAAATTTTACTGCACATACAAGAAACAAACCAGGGAGTTTTCCATGTTACAGTACAATCAGATGTCTGGACGCACAGTAAGTTATTATACATTGCAAAAACCGTCATCACCTCGTCACTGCGCCGTTTTCTATGTTTTTTGTTAGTTCATCTTAAGCGTTTATCCTTCATAATGTTATGTTATTTTCATAATGTGCAATCTGGTTATGCTGTTGAACCATAATAATTGGTCATTCATTTCGGCCACATGAACGTTAACGTCAAATCGATTGTGAACATAGAAAACGTCCAAAATACTAGGTGTCTGGTTTGGCTTTGTCCTAATGCATATGTATGACATTGATTTTATAATCTTAATTTTTTTCCATCTCTCTCCAAACAGCAACAAACAAATCCTGAAACTTTCACACTTGCATCGTGCACAAAAAAAATAACAGAATTTGAAAAACGGTACTGTTTTGATGTGATTTTTAACGAACGAAATTCAACGACATACACTTTCCAAGCGCTTAGTGAAGACGACATTAAAGCTTGGATAGATGCAATGGATGGCAAAGAATCAGTAAGTAGAAATAGTAAATTAAAGTAAATACTTTGGTACTGTGACGATAGCAAGAAAAACTTCATTTTGTTGCAGGCAAATTTAACGTTATTAACAAAATACAGTGAAGATAGCACCCTGGACGATGTGGGATTCGCCTTCATTAAAAGATGCATTGATCTGCTGGAAAGTCGAGGACTGGAAGAAGAGGTACCTCCTCGGAACCAATTATATACATTTTAACATCCAACTTTTATACTGTTTCATGATTTATTGCAGGGATTGTATCGGATTGGTGGTGTTAGTACGAAGGTGACAAAGTTGCTGCAAATGGGACTGGACCGAAAAAAGACTGAGAAAGATCGTCTTAGCTTTTTTAACGATGAACAAATGGGTTATAGCGATATTTTGGAAAGCAAAACAATAGCAAGTGCACTCAAACAGTATCTTCGCAATTTAAGTGAACCACTAATGACGTTTCGTTTGCATCATGCCTTTATATCAGCGGCTAGTAAGTATCAGTTTTTGAAAAATAATGTTGTACGATAATTCTTTGTGCTTGTGGTTCCTATTTATGCTCATCCATTTATCCACTTTACTTATTTATGTTATTTGTGGCATCGCGTGTCTATTATTGTTGCTAATTTCCTTATACTCTATAAGATCTGGATACTCGAAGTTAGTCGAAACCCCACTTAGTAACACGAAATGACACAAAGTCTACGCACGCTACTATAAATCTAATTCACCACTTTGTATTAAGCACCGTACGCATGAATGCGACGGCCTAGCCGCTTCCTCTCTTTAACCAACAGAAGAATATCAAACACACAACGGAACCGATATACAGATCGTCTGTTTTCGGGAGTATAGTTTAAAAACAAAACCGGAATAACAATCCATAAAACCGTTCAAAAAGCGAGTTACCTAGAGTGTTTTATGATGTTTTTCCCCTTGCTTGTCCTATTCTTAAGCAGGTGACTGCTATTCCTGTTTGTTGTATGAAATTATCCATCAAAAAATTATTTAGGTGTAAGTAATTGTTGTGAGGCGGTCCGGTCCAGTGGTCGACCAAGGCAGGACCACGGATCAAATCACGTCCAGACCGTCCCCCCGCAGCGAGGACTGATTAACCCCTAAAATAATATCAGTTTGAAAATAATCTTGGCAACGTTCAAATTGAAGTTTGGGCTGCATGAGCTGCTGTTTGATATCATCGAAAAAGAGAAAAATAGCGCATCCAGAAAACCATGAATTCGTCCAAAATTTTATTCTAAAACAACTTTCTAAATCGTACATATCCTGCCGCAACGTTACTTCACTACACATTTACGAACTACAACGAAATGTCATATAAATGGAGTGTCGCTTTGCTGTAAATAATTGATCTTAGTCCACAGCAATTCGACCAGCCGGCCACAAACTATGTAATGGGAAGCGCGTGCATTGGGCAGCACTTATTAGAGGGATCCAAAGAGCACTGCAAATTATTAACGATATGCACCGTTAACAATGAGTGACAAGTTAATAAGTGATTAGTAATGAAGAGTAATGGAAATTGAAAACTAAGCAGATAATAGCTCATCATCATGTAAAGGGAATAAAAGGGTTATAAAAATGACTTTCAGACCAATTACAATATCTATGCCTTGACTCGTCGGACCACCTTGGTTGCAAAAGCACGAACCATCACGAAAAGGGAGGAGTCACAGGTTCAGTTTTGTGTATGCAGCATCATTGCATTCCCCTTTCTAATTCATAATCCTCCGTTCTCTTCATAATGTCATAGGATCAGGAATCATAGGAAATCCATTATAAATCATGCATTGATGTGTAGGATTTGATTTCCACGATTTGACTAACGAAGTTTTCAACTGTTTACCAAGTGCGTCGATCACAAGTAAATTAAATTTTAAGTTTTACCGCTCATTAAAGAGCAATGATGTTATTGCCCGACTGTCTGCACCCCTTTGGGTAAAAATATGTACAAACTAGATTCTCTCGCGTGTAGTCAGTTTGAGGTTATAAGCTCAGTTCATTGCAACTGTTTATCTTTCGTTAGGTATAAGAATCGAGATAGCAAGTCTTATGGACAGCCGGATAAAGAGGCAAATAATATGTTGTAACAGTGGGTTGTTTTGTTCTATAACAGAAAATCTCTTTAGAGCAAGTTCAACAAGGAGTATTTTTCAACAAAAAAAGGGATTTGTTCTGCGTTAGCATAAGATATTTAGGCTGGTGCCATTTTTCGGCGGTATACGACTAGTCCTACAAACCACGTATGGGATTTGACGGATGAGGTCGGATGACAGTTTGATTGCAAGTTGCTACATCGAATAAAAATACAGTAAACTTCTACGATAGGAATGATCAAAGAAGAGCAATAAGATACCAGCTAGGGATTTTTGCTTACTTTTTGGTGTTTGGATTGTTATTCGGGTTTTTTCGGATTCCTGGGCTGGGGACTTACCCCGTGTATCCGGACCTATTTACCTCGTTTTGATGATCATGATGATGAAAAAAGATCATGACAAAAAGGAATAGTACGCATACGCATATTAAATTGTTTAATCAATTTATTCAACGCCTCTGAGCCTTTTCATATTGTTAGCAGAAACATACCTTCTTTTAGCCATGATTCGTCTTGCTGGCCTGGTCGTATTTCTTAAAACAATTCAAGTTCGAAACATTTTCAACAATAATGTACATTTTATTATTAGTAAAATGAATGAAAATATTGATGTCGATTTATTATGCGGAAAAAGTTGTGCTCACATTACTAATTTTAGTAGATAGACGTGCGTTCATTAGCTATGTAGAATATATGTATAACATGACTTTTATTTCAAACTATTCTAAGATCTGTGCAAATTTACTCATATTTTTTCCCCCAGAACAAGACACTCGTTTGCAACGCATCAACGAAGTCCACCAATTGGTATATAAATTACCCAAAAACCGGTTGGAAATGCTGGACTTGGTTATTCGACATTTGAAAACGTAAGCATATGCTGCATTTATGTATACATTTGCGTTAAATAATCACACCACAATTCTGGTTGCGCGTTTACACAGGGTTTCATTAAAGAGCGATAGAAATAAAATGTCAGTATTCAATTTGGGGGTCGTGTTTGGTCCTACTTTACTGAGAGCTGCTGAAGAAACTGTTGCCGCAATACTTGATATAAAATTCAACAACGTCATCATCGAAATTTTAATTGAAAATTATGACAAAATTTTTAAGAACATACCATCCACCCTAGCGGGCGGCGGCGCTGGAGAATCGTACATGTAAGTAGCATTGTGTCCAGTAATTTTACGTTTTCTCACAGTTCATTATATTGTTTGATCATGTCCGCAGGTCGCAATCCAACAAAAGCCCACTCTTTCACCGCCCGGACAGCAGGGGAAGTGGTGTTATTGAAAACAAAGCCGGAAGCTCGGGAACCATTGGAGGAAACCATAGCTATTCGAAGGAACGTACTTCACATGCCGTCCATGCACAAACGCAACCTGTGGTTCGTGTTGTTGCTAAATCGAATTACACCGAGCCTATTATGTCCTCTAGCTTACAGCACATACCGAACGGTATACAGTCGCTATACAGCAAAGGCACCAATCACTATCCGACCTATGAAGCTAAACCGACTATTATTTCCTCAATTATCGGTGAAGCTGCGGCACCTTCGCTAGCTCACAGAGACCAGAGCATGCCACATCACTTAAAGTCTAGTGCCGATTCCTCTCCAAGTCACTACCACGGGCCACTCCACACCATCGACAAGGTCCCGATTGGATATCACAATGTGTCGGCGGGAAATGCTACCGGCGGCTATCTTCAACAGCCAACCCCATCGTTTTCACAAAATTCTTCCTTATCTGGAATGAATAGCATGGCCAACTGCGACACGGCCATGTCGCATGGAGTGTACAGCCGTGTGACTACATTAGGCAATAGCGATTCGAATCTAGCTAGCTCTCGCAAAGAGCTGTCAACGTATGAAAAAATCAACTCTACAAGCAGTTCGGCTGAATCTGTATGCTCTTCGCCAGGCGGTGTCGTTGCCGGTAGCGCGTTGTCGACGTTAAGAAGCCATCGCGGCGGAACCTGGGGCGAATATAATAGTGCTGCAATTGGCAATAAGAGCGTTGTACAGTATGATAGTGCCGGAGCGAGTAACAATAATCGCACAGTCATCTCCCCGTTAACGACTGTGGTAAACGTTGTGGAAGAGTCTGACAATTCCGCTAGTCCTAGTTACTGTAGGCCAAAGAAAACTCAGCGTATTAAAGACTATGGCCGAAATCGTCAGTTACCGCGAGTTCAGCAACAGATATCGCTAGCTCAACAGCAATATTTACAACAGAAGCAGGGGAAACAATCGTTAACAGCACGGGAGGACATGTAAGTGTAAAATATGCTGCCGGCATTAACGTGCACGTGCGACAATTGCTTATATACTATGTTTGCTCATTTATCTAGACGAGTCCGTACACTGTACGCCTGTTTAGCAGAGAATGATGGAGAACTATCGTTCGAACCGAACCAAATCATAACGAATGGTATGTACATTAGTAGAGGTATGTGGGGTTTACTTTATCAACTTGATTCCCTTTACCGTTTCAGTTCGTCGATCAAATGAACCGGGATGGTTGGAAGGTACGCTTAACGGAAAGTCTGGACTAATACCAGAGAATTATGTAGAAATTTTAAAATAATTTATCTTGCATACTCTCACGACTTACAAAGACAAAAAAAAACACACACACACACAAAAACCACGCGCATCTTTACGCAGAACACAATTGATAAGTAATAGAATACAAACAAAAAACATTCATAAAATTTTATCGCTAAAATAACTAGGAATGTAAAAATGTAACATTCTCCCCTTTTGAGACATAATTATCGTCTAATACCAACGAAGTCGTAACTGTACATTCCAAACCAAATGCCAATAGGAGGTATTCTACAGAAGTGAATATATACGCAACGATTTTAACAAGTAATTAATGAAACAACAAATACAAATACATAAAAGCATATGTATTGTAAAGGACACCAAAACGAAACCTTTTTTTACGACGAATGTATTTTTGTATTATCTTCTTCTTTGCTACTACATATCTTACGATAAACTCTATAAATCCCCCACTTGGAATCAGTCATTCGCGCACTGTTCTGGCATGAAAAAAAAACAAACTTTAATTTACGCTGTATTGTGTTGAGGATATTCCGCGTCAAAAGAGTTAGGCAATTAAGGCATTATTATCTAGAATCTAGTTGATACTGGCTTGCGGTCTATTTAGATACCATAATTAATAACAAAAAACGATAAATTGCTGTCACCGTTGCTGTGAAATATGTTATTCCTTCATCCTAATTGTACACAGTTACAGGTTTAGTTTCCGAGTTACGCGGTTAATGATGTGTTTTTGCGCGCAAACCCTTCGTATGAACATACTTTTACACCTGTTTTCCAGCTATGGTGGAATCGCTCACCGTTTGCTTCGACTCACGAGCTGCCTGCTGCGATTTGCTTGCCATCACTACGGAATGGTTGAATCGTATGCCGCGTTACTATGGAATCGCACTTTAAATCCGCTATTTCTCTCGAACAAACCGTTTTTTGTTCTTTTCTAATGACAACAAACGAACCGGTCTGGTCTATTGGTTAAATCAAATCCAAATGATTGAACAGAAGCAATTCAATTGATTGCATGGTAACGGCATGTAATATGCATTCGTCCTGTTGCATATTCGTTACGGTGAGGGCACGCCAATCGAACGCTTCGACTGTAACCATAAACAGGTGTACCTTCAGACTAATTATTGTTGAAAACCACGATTGTAATCCGCGTTTTTACTCATCAACATATCAAAGGAAATTGCATCTCGTACTTCACATTAACAGGTCGATTGTTATTTATTGAAGAACGAGAACGAACAACTGTAATGAACTTACTGTTTTTCAACCGGGTTTTAAAAGTGTACCATTTAACTCCACGCATAAAGCGTCGACGTATGGCTAATCAAAAAAAGACGCCAATATTTCAAAACGCGTAACTACGGTACCGTGCAACTCGGGAACTGACCGACTGTTTTACTGGCTACTTTTACCATAAGTATTTTATCGAATAATCAATCACATTCCAGCCAAGATGGCATATGGTTTGATGTTTGCATTCTTTTATCAAACCTAAACCCTAAAGTTTGGTATTCTGACAAAAAAAAACAAATGCTTATTTTTTTCTTACTTTCAATAAAAGCATATTAAAGCAGTAGTACGCGAAGGATCGAACACGGGGCCGCGACGTAAAGCGTGAGCGTATAACATAACCGATCGACTCCAAATGTACACCCCCCGCGGGGCTTTGTGAATGAACGAGATGCCATGAACACTGTACAAAAATGTTGTAAAACACAAATGCTAAACATGCTTTGCTTCTATTCTAGCTGGACATAATACTTTTGTTTACTACTCTTTAATTTTGAAAGCATAACAAAACATTAAACGCATGGCAAACTGCAGGTAATAGAAAGAATTGATGTCTCCCAGTCGCGTCTCTCGTAATCTTGTTTTCATTCAACGCTGTTATTTCTTTTTTTTTTGCTTTGTTTTTTGCACTATCTATCGGAATCAACTGCTTGTCTTACTAGTACCGCTGGTTCCTCGCTGCAAATAATAAAACAACACATATCCAACTTTTACTAAGCTTTTCAACAAATTCAGTAAAAGTGAACACAGCGACTAGTGTTCTCATCATCTGTCTTCGCGAGAAGAGATAGAGAGGCATTTTCACAATTCCCAATTCTATTGTTATTTTGTTGTAATTTTTCATTTTCACAAGATAGGAAAGGTTGCATTTTGTTATTTAATTATAATTTAATTGTTGCGTATATATTGTTGACTAAATAAAGCAAAGTAACATTACATTGTAAGCATACTATTTCAAATGCGATCCTGTCCGACATGCTTCGTTCCTTTACACGATCTTGAAAAGGTAGGTAGGTGTAACAAAGCCAAAGGATTGGCTGGTAAATAGTATATACCGGATTGTACTTTGATAAACCCCGGATATGCTTACCATCTTGTTTTTTCTGCCGTTTCTGCTGCTAAATTCAGTATGTGTGAATGTCACTGTTTTCGATTTTAAAGATTTTATTACCGCTCATACTTATTGTTATCCTCTGAGATAGCTTAATCTTTCTTCATGCATACGTGAAGACACGAGTTTATCGCGTCCAGGCGATCCCACAAATCTAACGAACTAACTGAGCGTGTTGTGGATTTACAGGAGTGTCACAGCTTCATGGTCACGTGCAGAAACGAGATTATTTAATGACGCGATTCCACGATTGGCGAAGCCGTTGTAGGCTGTTTCGACAAAAGGGTTTAAATATTTATTCCAATGTGTGTTTTTTTGTTGTTGTTGTGGCATTCTTCTAAGGCAAATAATCGAAACTTGAAAGACGCGTTTACCTTTCTAAAGCATTGCTTTGAAAAGTTTTCTATCCTATTAAAGATTTTAAATGGCACTACTTCTAGTGTGCCGTGGCAACCTCCCTCCGGAATGAAAGGCACGATTTAAGTAGTAGATCTAGCATGTTCTGATACATTTTCTCTTTGTTCTTCACCTTTGAAAATACCATTACGAGTGTCCATAATTTTGGACCATTCTTTAGATGTTAGGAAAGGGTTTTGTAAGGAATATTCTTTAAATGCCATACATCGATACCGCTCACGGTTTAGCGCCGTCGGCTGTGTGGATGGCCTAAAATAACTTTGCGGGCTGGGTCGTCCGGTATCATTCTCATGACATGACCAGGCGACTCCAGTTCGTTGGACGATGGTGATATCACCGTACAGCTCGTAGAGCTCGTCATCATAGCGGATCAGAGGCTTCTGAGCAACTCAGAGACCTATGTGCGTACTGGGGCTATGCATGTGCTATACAGTCCCCAGCTTCGTCCATCGCGGCAGGTATGTATGGTGTGTGTGGCAGGTATTTAAAATCAGAAACAGCCGATAACATGACTTGTGTAAAATTCATAAATATGGGTTCATATAAGATATGCCCAAATCCTTTTTTTCGTTAGTTTTTTAGAGGGGTTTTGATGATGAGTTTATGATTTGCTTGCTTGCTTGGAAGTGCTTGGAACGTGTTAAATCCGTTGTTTGCCAAAGGCTTCCCAACAATATGGCTGCGTACGTGTGGCTGCTTGAAATATTTCATTTCGTTTCTTTTAAATGTCTGTTAAATGTCTGGCCCTTGCAAAAGCCTTTCACCGCAGGGATATCAATCAACGGGCTGCTTGTTGAACGTCGGAGTAGAGAAATAAGCGAACCCAGCAGGCCAATCGATTTGCTTCGTAGTTTGAACACGCGCATTGAGCGACGAACAAGAACTTTATTATTTTTCACCATAACGACGCCTTTATTGTTTTTTATTTGTACCTTCATAAATTATCAACTGCCTTTTTTAAACTCTTAGTTTTCAACCAGCAGTAATAGACGTAATAGGATCAACTGTCAAAAATAAAAATCAACAAATTAACAGATCGCATAGAACACACAACAGCTTCTAATTTTATAGGAAAGGTAATTGAGTTCACGTTGATCAAAACTTATACGCTTATGTTACGGTAATTTACAATAAGTTTGTTTTTCTTTTGCTTCAGGACGCTAACCGAACCAAATCTCGCAATGACTTTCGACGTGGAAAAATACAAAACCTTCTACGAGTGTGACGAACATTGGGAGCTGAGAAAATCGTTCATGGAATCGCATATAAACAGTTTCCCGGAGGATGAGCTGGTTTGCCTGGCGCAAGTGTTTACCAACATTGAACTGCTGGGGTGCCAGTATCCTCCGGAAACCATGCGCATGGTGGCTGAACTATCGAAAGACATCGTTACCAAGTACCGTGATGCGCGAACAGGAAAATTGAAACGAACTTTCGTTACTGCATCGGACGCTGCTGCGTCGCGCTACGTGCAGAAAAAGTAGCACTCACTCATGGCTGTATCAATGCGGAGTTTGCAAACGCTCGAGGAAATAATCTGATTTATTGTTTTTTTTTTTTTGTTTTCCGTGACGCTAAATAAAGCAATTGAAATAGTTAACTGATCGTAAACAACAAAACACATAAAACCAAATTTGTTCTTAACTGTATTAAGATTTATTAAAAAATAAAAGAACAGGATGTTCTTAGCAAAGGTTCAGCAAACGGTGCACGGCATTAAAGACGATCCAGGCTTACAGCCTCCGAATGTACAACGCCAACCTTTTGCTGTCCGGCTTTGTCGTGGTCGGAGATGACCACACAGCTCGGGCGTGACAGTTTAAAGTTCCGGATGCCTTGCGCCGTTACGGATGTGCCTGTTACGTCCAACAGTTTTAGGTGTGGCGCTGCCGATTCGAGATGATCGAGTGATGTGTCGGTGACGAGCTTATAGTTGCGAATAGACAGCCGCTCCAAACCAGTTAAATTGTGATGCAATATTTCTTCCATAAGTGCACCCGCCATCTCATTGCGCGACACACCGTACGCACAGATTCCACGATCACTTACCAATGATACGTAGTTTGGTGCAGGTTGTCCTATGCCTAAGTTGACAAAAATCTGGTGCTGATTGCCATTGATCGGTCTGTGAATGAGTTCCTGGAAATTTCCCGGCATGATGATTACTTGCGGCAGAACGCGTTGGGGTGGTGCATTGTTTTGCTGCTGTTGCTGCTGTGGTGGAGGCTGCTGTTGCTGCTGTGGTGGTTGTTCTTGTTGCTGCTGTGGTGGTTGTTCTTGTTGCTGCTGTTGATTCGGCGCCGGTATGTCGTTTGGTACATCAAGCAACCGTAATTGTCCTGAGGAATAACAGAAAACAGAACAAATGTAACGAAAATGTACATGCTTGATGAAAAATGGATGCTTCACCTTCGGGTTGTTGTATGTGGCGTTCAACTGGTGGATTTGGTCCAGCTGGCGCTCTTTCGCCTGGTCGGTCAGGTCGAGGTGGTTCCGGACGAGGCCGTTGAGCAGGATTACCAACACCAGCATCGAAAATTCGTTGCTGTGCAGCATTCATCATCTGCATCTGATCTCTCTGGCGACGAAACACGCGATGGGGATGATTTAAGTGGACGTTTTCTCTTCGCTGCAGCAGCAAATCTCTATTGATGATCCGCACAATATTCTGTCTGTCCTGTCTATTGTTCTCGTTTGCTATTGGCCCCGCCGGTACAGCTGGATTGTTTGCAACCGGTTGCTGTGGGTCGCGGACGATGCGTATTAAATTGTCCTGATTTCCGCGCACGTATCCTGGATAGTCCCCGTGTATGATGCGTATTTCAAACACTCCATGTCTAGGGCGCGGGATGGGTGGCGGCAACTGTACCCCTTCCGCCGGTGGTTCGTCTGGGATTGGATCGGCAGCAGCGTCGTTCCCGCCGGCTCGATCTACTTCTTCATTCTGAAGTAGATCAGGCATGGCCAAACGATGCAACTGTTCTACGCGCTGTCGTTCCGCCTCATTATATTCGTTCAAGCCTCGTTCCGTGCGCAAATGTTCCGGGCACTCCAATCGTAACTCTTTCAGCGAGTGCACAATATTGAAACAGCTGACATCCGAATCGGATATCGGTGTGTCGCGTAAGTCGAGCACTTCCAGCTTCTTGAACCCGAAGCGTGTCGCCAGGCTGGCGTACGGGACGCTATCTTTGATATTAGCACAGCCCTTCAGGCTGAGATATCGCAAATTGGGCAGCTTCGAGAGCACCATGAAATCGTGCGTGTCGAACCAGGCACAATACTCAATGGTAAGCTCCTCCAGGCGGACGAGATGTTTGTACATGTTCGATAGAAATGAACGCATTTGCTGCTGTTGCATCACGAACTGGTTGTTGATGTTTTGCACCGATAGTGCACACTTTCTGAACACCAGCGAACGCAAGGTAGGAGGAAACAGTGTGATGCTGATTTCGTTCATATCCAAGTATGCCTCGGTCAGTTCCATGCACTCCAGTAAACTGCAGCGTGTTTCAATTGCCTTCAGGATGCCAGGCGTTAGCGTTGGTACGTTCCACAGCTCGGCAGGATACACACTGGTCATACCGCGCAGCTTTAAAGTTTTCGTTGTAACTGGTTGCAAGTATTGTATGCGTAGCTGCACTTCTGCCGTTGTTAATTTTGCTGAGGTAAAATCCGCCTCCGTCCACAGCGTTTTATCCGCTACTAATCGCTTCAGCCTGGTGCAAACTTTCGACAGCAAAAGCAAGCTGTTGCTGTTCAAATGTAGAAATACTAGCAGTAGTATTTCGTCACTGAGATCCAAAATGTTAACGTGCACGTTGGGCGAAGCTAATTCCGTCGCTTTATCGATACTTTTCGGTGCTTCTATCAGCTGATGTTTTGCTTCTGGTTCTACATCTCCGTCATCCAGCCGATTGGATAGCTTTCTTTTGCGCCCTTGCTCGCAAGATTGTGGTGGCAGCGCAGCAGCATTACTTGGCGATGGTGAGAACGTTTCCGAATTTGTCTTATCTAAGCTAGGAGGATCCATTTTTTGGAAGGGTTTAATGGAAAGAGGCACCGAACACTAGTGAAGATGAACTTGTGTTGACGTTGCGATTCGTCGACAAATATGCCTCACACAGCACTTCTACTTGCTACAGACACTGCTGTCGCTCGGTAAGATGGCTTGGTGTTTGAGTGCACTGGTTGTACGACGACATTGGCTTGTAAGTTTGGGAAGTACCAGTTTCCAAAACTTTGTTATTTCTATATTCAGCGACACAAAACCGAGCCAGCGATCGAAATATATGGGGTTCGCGAATGACATTCACATAATATGTAATTTTGTTTGGCAGATGTGACGTCTCCAGTGCAAGGTATATAAATACATACACCTTGCTCCAGAGTGACGCATTGGCCCAAGGTTAATGCACACTGCACAGCACGGTTCAGCAGTTGCGTTCAATTTTCAGGTCGAACAGGGCTTTGGAATTGAAATGTTCGAAAAGTTTAGGCACCAATTCGATTTTGATCATTTAGTTGCGACTGGGAAAAATAAAAGCGGCTCGATTTAGTCACACTCCATTACCGTGGCGGAAAATTGTGATTCCATCGATTTCAGCGAATGCTGGCTATTGCCTTTGTAAAACCATTGTTGTTACGTTACGAAATGTGGGAATAAATGCAACATCGCCAGAACCAAATAACATTTCTGTGCAGACGGCAACATGGAATAGAATGGATGGAAAAAAAACACTGTCGGAAGAAAACGATATTTCGAATCTGATCGTCAACTTTTCGCTATCTCGTTTCGATAAACCTTGGTGCTTTTTGACAGCTTGAATTAAAGATTTACCGTGTGCCAAAAAAGCGCTCGGATCGTGTGTACCGCGTCGTTGCAGCGTATTGTATTGCAAATCATTACATTTGTGTCTTTTGAACAGGTTTAAAGTTCTGGTCCTAACAACATATACTTCCTTCCCAATCTATGGTGTACGGAAACCATGTCGAATCAAGTTCGTATAAACCTTTCCGAAGTTCGGCCGAGCGTAGAGAAATTGGTCTATAAGGTGCTCGGCACTTCCAATGGTACAGTGCTGTCTTCAATAGAATCGAACCTACGCAATGGATTCGATCGGCGCAAGCTGAACGAAGAGTTGTCGTTCACCGTCGATGGACATAAGGCAATGCGTATCTGTGACAAGGTAGAAGATTTGGTGGATAATTTACGAATCAAAGAGCAGCACTTGAGCACTCCCGCATCGCACGCTACTGCACGATCCGCAGACGATGGCAAAAAACGTCCTCTTCCTGACCAAGGGACGCTTGACGTACAACAATTGCTGCGAGCTAAAAAGAGCAAGCCTGAAAATGACGATAGCAGCGCCGGTGCCGTCTACCCTTCCGCTAACACAATCGCCGTGCAGGCAAGCGTAAGAAATGAAGCGGAAAATCTAGCTGGAAAGAACTTTTCCGCCATTCATATAAGACAGATGATGGAAAACGCACAGCGAGAAATCGAAGAGCGCAAACGAAAGCTGGAAAACATGAAGCTGAACAAACACCCCAACGTTCCGGCTTCTGCTGTGGCCGCTGCGATGACGGTGAATGCCAAAATTTCTACAGCGGCTGCCAAAACGACGGACGACGATTCAAAAGGGACTACCACAAGCATAAAGTCCGATTCCAATGGGGCTGCTGCTGCTGCTGCTGCTGCTGCTGTTGGTCCATCGGCTATATCAGACATTGAAAGGTCTAAAAAAATTGCCAAACTTCAGGAACAGATTAGAGCCAAGCTGTCCGGTACGTTGGCGAATGTGATACCTCAACAGCAGCCGCCTGTTGACAAACCAAAACCGTTGATTCTGGATGCGGAAGGGCGAACTGTGGATGGGAGTGGCCGCACCATCGTCGTACCGCAGCTGACGCCAACGCTGAAAGCCAATATTCGGGCAAAGAAACGTGAAACTACCAGAAATCAACAAGCATCGGAACGAACTGCGGTTGATGTTTCGAATGAGACACAGTTTCACGACGATCGTATTATACTAAAGCCGGCGGTGAGAATTAAGCGGTCGTTGCGTTTTCACGAACCTGGCAAATTTCAACAGCTCGCTGAACGGTTGCGGATGAAGGCTCAGCTGGAAAAACTGCAGAATGAAATTTCACAAATCGCGCGCAAGACCGGAATCAGCTCGGCCACGAAGCTTGCGCTGATTGCGCCAAAATCTGATACGCACGTAAATGATGTACCTCAGATGGAATGGTGGGACTCTGTTATACTGATGGACGATTTCAATACACTGGACGCGCAGGGCAATATTTCGATCAGAGAATCATCCATCACCAATCTTATCGAGCATCCAACGCAAATGCGGCCCCCAAGTAAGTATTGATGAATGATTGTTTATATCATTACAGATAGCATTGAATGATAATCAAACATTAGCATCGGAATAAGATTCTGCTCAGTCGCAGATTTCCCCAGAAGCCTCCTATTTTGAGGAACTCATAATAGCACATTCGGGCGCGTGCATAGTCAATGTAACGAAATCTACGACTAAAAGATTTCCTATGAACACATATTTAGCTTAGGTCTACGGTCAAGAATACCGAATCGAAATTCGAATCCTAACAAATGGCAATCTTTGTGAGGCGCTGGCGTTTCTCTGATTCTGTTAAGAACGGATCCAAGAAGACACTATTGAAGTTCGGGTATCGTTTTATTTATTTTATTTATTTATTTTTAATTATGACGTCTTGAAGCCGTATTGTCAGCACCGCATGATACAAATGTCCAAAAATACACAAAATTCACAAAAAAAATACCAAGGCATTTCCTCCCAGATACTTCGCCTTATCCCGGGCGTGCACGGTGCGGGATATCGTTTTGCTTTAACAGAATTTTGTTCTACGATCTAGATGAGTATACGATGGATTTATTTTCACAATCTGCTAGGATATATCAGGCTGTAATAATGCCGCCATAGTAACCGCATTGCAAAGGATCCTATCTTTGGCGTTCTTTTACAAAACAATGCGGCAGTGCTCAGGCCTCAATAAGCTTTGCTGTTAAACGATGTGTGTAAATAAAAACCTAATCAACTATCTTCTTTTCATTTCCCAGATGAGTCATCCCGTGGCGTTTATTTACCAGTGTTTCTTACCAAAAAAGAACGACGTAAGCTGCGGCGCCAAAATCGACGTGAAGCATGGAAAGAGGAGCAGGAAAAAATACGTCTCGGGTTAGAAGCACCCCCGGAACCAAAGTTACGAATTTCCAACCTGATGCGCGTGCTGGGCACGGAGGCGGTGCAAGATCCGACCAAAATTGAAGCCCATGTGCGTGAGCAGATGGTGAAGCGACAGAAGATACACGAGGAAGCAAACGCAGCGCGCAAATTGACCGACGATCAACGGCGGGAGAAAAAAATGCGCAAAATGAAGGAAGACACCACGTTGGGTGTGCACGTTGCCGTGTATCGTATACGGGAGCTGCAGGAACAGCAGAGCAAAAAGTTCAAAGTGGAAACGAACGCGAAGCAACTGTTCCTGACTGGCGCTTGCGTGCTGTTCCGGGACTGCTGCGTGGTGGTGGTGGAAGGGGGTCCCAAACAACAGAAAAAGTATCGCCGGCTCATGCTCCATCGCATAAAGTGGGAGGAGGATTTGGTTAAAAATGCGGATGGTAAGGAAATACCCAACTCGTGCGTGCTCGTGTGGGAAGGCATGAATCAGCGCCGAAATTTTGGAGAGTTCAAGTATAAATCGTTTCCGCTGGAGAAAAGCGCAAGAGATTTCTTTCAGAAGCATCACGTTGAACACTACTGGGATTTGGCGTATTCTGGAGCAGTGCTAGAAGCATCCGAGGACGCGTGATGAGTAGGAAGAAGAAGAGAAAAATAAACGCTACCCCACCAGGTGGGGAGAGTATAACATCATTACAGTGTTTCTCAGGTCCTGTAAGAAGTATCTGAATGTTTAAAACGATGTGCGATTCGAGATATAACCACGAGCACGTAAATTGCATAGATTTGTGTGTGTGTCTGTCTAAATCGCTTGTTGTGTGGAAGATGGAGATACTAGCAGTACGGACTGAGCAGCTGACAGAGGAGGCGGTGCTGTTGTTGTTTTATCGGGTAATAATATGATGGCTAGGTCGATATCAAGTAGGCAGGTGGCTCGGTGTGTAGTGTATCCATGGCAATCGGTATGGATGTGGCGGACGGTAATCGGTAGAAGCTGCAAAATGGTGGGCTAGATCGGTCGAGAAGATAAGAGTGTGTCATGCGGGTTAGACCGATGCCAAGCCGGGAAAGGCTTGATGGAGTGTAGTTTTGTGGAGAGGTGTAGGTTGTGCCGTGCCAGGTGCTGTTCCAGCGACTATTGTCCGTTACTATACGCGTTAATGAAGCGGCTGGCGTCTCAGCGTGAAAGTTTGCTGTATGGTGCTGCTCGGCTGGATTGAGCCGACTTTCGTTAGCCAATCGATCAACTTTCTCCTTCTTCTAAAAAAAATCGTCTGAGAGTCTGGTTCAAATATAACGTCGTTTTTCGAAGCCCCCTTAACCGATGGTGGCCCTAGGCGGCCGGCTATTCCGCCTACCGTTAGATTCGCTAATGCTACTTGTCAATAGGTCGGTTATGATGAATTTTGCACGTTCATTCAAAATTGGCTACCAGGTCCAGTTAGCACCAGATACCTACCTTGGTAAGCTTTTAAGCAAACCGGATAGCACTAGCTATCTACCCGTTCTATTCTGCAGCAAACCGGCTCTACCAGTCCGAATAACATCTGCCTGCTACCTACTCATTCTAGATTTTTAGCAAACCGCTTGCTGCGGTCCCGATAAGTAAAATATTTTTAAATATGGTTTAAAACTGTTTACGGCATAAGAACAGGAACAAACACTGATTTTGAGCGTTGCATATGCAACTTTATTACAAATCCACATGATGATTTGATTTTTATAAATTGCTTCTGGTTTCAGTTGTTCGGTACGGGTATTCGCTGGCAAATGCATGAGATTTAGATTTATATCGCATAGCTGTATGATGACTCAAAAAATGGGATTTTTTTAAGTTAGGCGTGCATGGCGTATGACATTGTAAAGCTAATGCGTAACAGCAGGAAACGAAGGAATGGGCGTCAAGGAACTGGATGAGACGACGGTCTTTGGAAGTTCCGTGTTCAACGGCGGTCAGAACACTTGCACTGTTGGTGAAGATGGAGTTGAGATTGTCGGTACGAAATCTTTTCATTGGCGAATAGTTTTCGAGGCTGGAAAAGATCTCACAGCCGCCGCCTGACTCCTGATAAACGGAGCCGTCTGTGTAGAGACTGGTGATAGTGCTGGCATTTGTTCCGGACCAGGAGTGTGAAGTTGACGTTGGTGATGTAGCTGCCTTTTCCGGTTGCCCGGAGTATTCGTTGCAGTTCCTCGTCCATTGCAAGAGTACGATAGAACCAGGGATATATTTCCCTGTCATGAGGGCAGGAGCGTCTATTCCTTTTTCAAGGATCCTGCTGCACAGCTGCAGCTAAGACGAGTCTGTTGGTGATGATGTGTCGTAGAGGAAGGAGGGACGTTCTGTAACAAAATCAACCGGTAGTTTATTTCCTTCTAAATCCTGTTGGAATGGATAATAAAAGAAAGCCGTGAGACGGAATGCTTTTTGGGAAGTGATACTCGAGTCTTATGAAAAAAAAAACCCGTCGTTACTTGTCTGTTGTGCGTGCGAGTGTCTTTGTTGAATGAAATAAATCTACGTGCTTCATTATAATAACAGTCATTGCCTACCTTGCACTTGATCAAGGGTTCTTCTTGGTTGTAGCGCGGACAGAAGGGAGAGAGTACGCCTGGAATCAACGGTAAATCCTCTGAGGGCAGGCGTACGGCAGTTGTAGCCGGATTGTGCTACTATGCATCCCATTTTGGTCTGACCGTAATGAGCACAGTTGTAGCACATCATAGGTTGTGGATGGTTTGAATGCATCGACACTCGCATGACGCCGTGTCAACATGGAACAGGAACAAGTTGGTGAGAATATATCACAACACTGTTGAATCTCACTGTTGCTTCGAAAAGTTTTTTAACTATGAAGAACACACGTCCGCACGGTTTTGACTTTCTATTCCGAATGACGCTTTTTTCGGTCGCGCTTTTTGCTGTCGTCTTTCCCCGGTTGCCAAACACACAACAACAGTCAGGGGTTCTTAACACGTCTGTCGATAACGCACTGAAGGTGCTCCGTAAAATTCGGATATTTTGGAGTAAAATTGTGAACATCATGGTAAAAGCTTGTCCCCAGTGGTGGATTGTGTGTGGGAAATAACAAGGATTTCCCTTACCGATGGGGCCCCCCCCGACCGACGAGGCCTCGAGCGACCGCTCCTAGGTTGATCCGCCACTGCTTGTCCCCTTGACTAAGTGGTCTGCAGTAGTGTGGTAGTGGAACATAACAATGACGGACAACAATTTGTGAACACTAAAACAGGAAATCTGCAAAAATTAGAAATTTTAAATATTCGATCCGTTTCCGACTGTAAAAGTGAAGACGTCTCTACACGACACAGGTGAATTCGCCACTGGGGAACGCTGGTTTAACCGAGGAATCGACGGCTTTTTGTGGTTTTAAATGTGTTGTAGGCCAGAAACGGATCGGGAATGACGACAAAACCAGCGGAAGTCTCAGAAAGGCTGCCGGTTTGCAGTTCGGCGCGTCTAAAGTGGACGGGGAGGTTCGCGACTAGTGGGACTGTTGCGTCCTGCAACAAGGGCTGTGTCCGTGCAGCAATATTTCTTTCGATCGACCCCTGGAACATTTCAAGATCCTTATACTGAACAAAACTCTTTGATACTAGAGAACACCACAACCGAAGACGGAATTGGGCTATAACACTACGGGGATGAAGACACAGTAAGCTGGGGGAGTCAGGAAAGAAGTTTTTGCGGGATATACAGATCAGTTCTTAGTATACAAATCACAACCATACACACTATAAGACGTGTTCTATAACTGTTAACACAAAAATGGCCATTTTTGGCACGGTTGGGCTTCGGAGTATTTGCAAAAAAAAAAACTGTTTAAGAGAAATGTTATGCAGAAACTTAGAAAAATGGATTTTATTTTGAAGGCGGAGATATTGAAGATATGTCTTTTATTAAGAGCCTGACCCACACGACAAGTCGTGATCACCATTCATGTGGCCAATGAATAACTGGCCAAATGACTTGGAAATATTTTGCAAATCTTGAGATATAAAATAACGACTATGTTTGCAAAACAATAGTGGCCTCATGTCTTGTTACATACTTCAAACGAATCAGACATATTGTTCGAACTAAATGAGGCACGTTTGGTCGCAGTATGCATTAAAAATGAGCAGGAATTATTTAAAAACTTCAAAAATTTATATTAGAAGCTAGAAAAAACAAAAAAAACAAACGTTTACAGATTTTTTGAACGGTTTAATGCCAATAATTTTCATAAAAACGTAACCCAACCAGTCCTAGGTTAGGAAAATCGTCCTCAAAGTCCAGGATTTGCTCGATTTTAAGGAATCCGGATTTCCGTTACAGGCATTGTACATTTTAACACATTTTGACATTCATTGTCAAAAAAAAGTCTGTCCTCTCGCATATCTCGTGATTGAAAGAGTCTTTTTCCTCTTTCCCTTTTTTTGTAATAGGGGCCAACACGGTCACCAGGGAATAGGCCCAACCGATTCTCGATACGAGTTAAAAGTGTGGACAACAGGCAGGTTTTTGTTGCGGCGAAGGGGGGTGTCGGGCGCCAACAGTGCTGTAGTGACAAAGTAGTTCAAGGAGTTGGCGAAGGCTGGAGGCACTAGCGGAGGAGCTGAGCCAACTGCAAATCAGTTGCTGGTGTCCCTTAAGAAACAGAAAAATGCTCGTGCGGAGGCCGCTCGGAAGGAGAAGCCACGACAGTGTAATCCTAGTGTAATCTTAGTGACGACCTGGTGTTCTTGCTCCCCTACACTACCTCTGGTGTAGCAGGCGGTTACTGCTATGCGTAACCACAGCTACCCCAATTGTAGTCTGTTGGTTGCAGTGGTGGAGTCCATACTACAGCATCCTGCTCCGGTGTGGAATGAGGTCTCCAGGAACCTGGAGTGTCGATGTATGATGCATTATGTGCAGTGAAAGAAAACGTTAAAGCTCGCATATACCTTGCGGACTGTGCGCTACGAGACGGTTTTAGTACTGGCAAACATAGTGCCGATGTGCCTGTTCGTACAGGAGGACTACTGGTGCTTGCAACGGTACCAAGGGGGATATCATTCCGTACAGTTTCGTATTGAGGAGCGCTAAGAACCGTGCGCACTTGGCAGGAGACGTCATCCTCGGCCTGGCTGCGATGTCCCGGTGTGCTAGAGAGGACCGTTTTGGGTTAGAATTTTGAGTGTCTAAGCAAGCCCAAACTTGCCAAGGAGGGAAACGAACGTACAGGTGTTTGCGTTGTGATACTGACGGTTACTTAGCGAGGAGCTACTAAGCATAACCGAAGTGTATGCGGTACGGCCGGACCCCACGTCATTGCTGTATTACTTTGCTCGGGTGCCAGTATGACGATGTATGACAGAGTGGCCAGAATATGTTGATTGCAGTCCTGCAAATTAACATGGCGTGTAGCCCAAAAAGGAACGAGCTCCTGAAATCTAAAGACTGCCCACGAATGACGGTGGGTGGGCTGAGGATCCGTCCAGAAAGGTAGCATGAAATGCATTGCAACAACTTGGTCTGGTAGTTCGCAACGATCGTTGTGTTGTTTATGGACCCGTCGATCCCCTGCTATGATATATAATCAATGGTAGCCAACTGTTTCGCTAGTGATCATCGGTACGTCTGGTTCACAGCGGGAAGTTGTAGTACAAAACGTAGTCACCATCGTCACCAGCAACAGTAGCATCTGCCCAGACCTCACGAGCGTGGCGGCTGTAAAGTGTAAAAACTGAAGCAACGTCTGATGGCCTCATGATAAATCTTAATTGCCATGTGTCAGGCAGCCAGCGAGTGTGCCCTCAGTCGAGTATGACGTAGCTGCCGAGCAACTCCGGTAACCGTCTGCGATGTTGCCTGATCCTGCCAGTGTCCGATGTATCGGTACTTTGATGCAATGATGACGAAGAAGATTCTGTTCTGAACATTTTGTAGAAAGGACATACATTTATTGCTCTAGCTGGAATCTTACAAGCCTCTACATTTGGCTATAACATGATGATATTTCTTAAGTAGCAGTTTGACGTAAGTAGCATAAGATTTGTATTATGATGGGTTTTTATAGTTGCTTTCCTATTCTTTCATTACATTAAACCACTACGAAGATACACCTAAATTTCATTAAAGTTTTCCTTTAGAATGTTAGTTTTAACAGATACGCGAGCTGTGGTTGTATTCTATCGCCTTTGTTATAGCTGTTAGTTTTATTACTAAAAACTAGAAACATAAAATATTTATACATTCATTGGGCATTAAAATTTTAAACATATCAACATACTTTTGAACATATATAGTTTGCGTTGCATAATAATAAGGAAATATATGACACATGATGCAAGAAAGAAAAACAAAATTAAGGCCATGTTTTACTATAAACAGCAGTACGACACGCTCGTCAACCAAGGACTCGTTATCTTTAATCATTTATGGGGACTGTTGAAAATAGAGTGTAGCACTCATATTCTTATTAGGAAGCGAGTTAGCAATTTGTGATAATTCAGTACGAACAACATGCTGATGTGGCGGTCGTCAGAAGGTAGCGTTGAATATTAAGCCATTTGTAAGTTCATTCCTGGAAGTTAAATCTTGTAGTCATTTTTGGAAGCCAAAACGATTGAATAGTTAGCTGGTGCTCGAATAGGGAATAGGGAATAGGAGAATAGACCCACCAATCTATTGTTGTCGGAAAGTGGTTTAGTGTTAAAATTGAAAAAAATCGAACAAAATCATCGATTAAAAAAACTTCACAAGAGATCATTATTATCGATGAGTAGAAAGTAGTTCAACGATTTCCAAATTCAGGTGATCCGCAGACACAATTTCTAAATTAGCTAGCTAGCAGCGTGTGATGAACTGCAAAATGATCATGATAACAAACTATCAAAAATGCTAATGCTCATGTCCATACACTTGGCAATTTCGTTGTACCAGATGTACAAAGAATACTGTGGGAAATACTCCCGAAGTACTGGTGATATTTTTCGTGGTAAAAGGTAGTGAAATTCTTGTAAGCTGGGTGCCGTTCTGTTTTCAACTGTTTATTCGTCCAGTTCATTTTACAATTTATTTTTATTATTTCATCCAAGAGTTCATTCCGATCCTAAGCTGGTTAATCCGATAGCGTCCAAAGTGTTGTGTTTATGTATTGTAGTTAAGTGCCTTAGTCCTAATACCCAAATTTGAATTCAAGTAATTAATTCAATTCTAACCCAAAACAGTAAGCCAGATGTAAGAGTTGTCAAGACCTTGAAGAGCAGATTCAGGTTTTCCTATCTAGCTAAATGCTTCTTCAGTTTTTGCTATCCATCAAACTGCAGTTTCGGTTTTTGGTGCATCTTAATGACCATCGATCGATTAGTTACAGCATTTGTATTGCAAATCATTACCACGTTTTCGCAGACGTTCACAGGAAGCTCGTGAAGCTACTAGATGGATGATAATCTCACGCATCAATACCCAAATAAGATTCGGTAAAATCTTTGGAAATAATCAGTAAATAAAGAGAAATAGTATAGTACATATCTGCTTAACATGACTAGTTCAACATTCAAATCGGACTCCAAAAGTGCAACAACGCTAACACAGCTAAGTGCAGTGAGCTGTGTTTGAGAAAAACCTTAAAATAAAGTGTTTTGCGAAAAGGTGTAATGTTTGCCCCGAAAGCTTCGTACAGTAAGAGCGAAAAGTTTGAATGTGGCTTAAATCCCAAACACAGACAAGAAGTATGAATGACATAGTGAATTCTTAACCTAATTAAAGGAAAATGAACTTAGAGTAAAACATGATAATAGTGTTACAAATAAAACCTTTTGACCCGGTCAACGGAGAGGTTGGTTTTCTGGGGTTAGGCTTGACATGAAAGAAACAATTTTTTCGATAGAATATTCCCACGCACCGAGAAGCTTTCAGCTAAGGCAGCAAATCAGCGCGGATAAGGCATAAGCAGCGTGCGACCAATGTTTACGATACAGTGTGGCGTACGCAACACCTTTAGCGCGGTGCTAGAGCATCGAAAATGTTTACAGAACAATGCGCGCCTCAACATACGCGTTCAGCGCGATTAACGTTTACATTACAGCATGTGTCAAACGGCAAGTGCGTCCAGCGCGATGAATGTTTACATTATGTGAAACGCAAGTGTTCCCCCGATCAATGAACAAACATTATAGCATGGGTTTGAACTGAGGTGCGCGATCATCGATTCCTGCGCTCCAAGCTTGGTTTGCGACCACGATAGTGAGTTAAACTATAGCATATTGCGGCATTAGCATAAAAGAGACGTGACGATATAACCCGGCGCGAACGCCGGACGATTTGCAAGTCGCACAATTAAAACACTTATGCTTAAGTTAGGATACGTAAACACAAGCTGGAAAGGAAATAGTTAAACAAGAAAGACTATTTAACAACGTTAACAAGACGAATGATCTTTCGTCTCGTTCCAAGGTTCCCCAAAATTTGTATGTAAGAAATCAACTTATTCAATAAAGAGGACACAATTCTTAACTGGTAAACCGAACGCTTCGTAAGAGTTTCAGAGTTCTTTTCAGGCACGAGATCAGAAATAATCCTTCCCTCCGGAGAGCGGATTCGACCCCTCAGCGGTGTCTACCACTCCGACGGAAATTACTAGGAATTGTGACTGTGAGAACCCTCCGGAAATCTCCCCTTGCTCCCCTCCGAAGACCGGATCCGACACCTCAGCGGTGTCTACCACTTCGTCGGAAGCTAGGAGAGAAGCCAGTGTCCAGGCGTTGGTCAGCGGAAGATTCGACCTCGACCTCCCTACGGAATTCGGGCCGGTGCTCTAGTAGTACCTACTGCTCCGTCGGAGGAATTGGAAGAATCGCGACCGCCCCTCCCATCTGGTCCACTTTTGGAAGATCGCCCGGTAATCCGGAAATGAAGCCCCTTTTCTGACCTGTGCGAGGTACGTTGCATCCGTCGATACAACGCCCGAAGGAAGGTGCGCGACTCCTTTTCTGAATCGTCCATACTTTCGAGTGGCCGGTTCACCAACGGGGACGTTTTAAGTCCATTGTTGTTCCCGTAGCAACAACAGTCCGAAAGTAAAAGCGAGTGAGCGACGATTACTTCGGAGTAGAAGATGGCATATCATTTTTCGTTTACAAGGCGACCGTGAGTTAAATCTGTGATATTTGAACATTCCAATATGAAAGCTTCAGACAAAAAGTGCATACGTGTTTCAAGAGGTCAAATTGATCCTGTGACAGCCAGCAAAGACACCACCTTTAAAACTCACCGCTGTGATGCCGAAGATTAGTAGCCGACAATCACTACTGTTGCTTCATTTGACTTAACGCCTTGCCGCCTAAGCACCACCACTAAGACGTACGCAGATGCAATACAACTGCAGAACACGGGGGAAGCGATTGGACCGCCAGGATAGAGGTTTAAACTGTTCTTCTTCAAAGAGCTGTAGCATACTTGCTAAACATCTTAACAATATCTTATTAACAGAGACACTTCTTAACCTCACAGAAACAAACAATGCTCCATACCATAATTTCAGACAGACAATTCATTAAACCTGTAACCTACATTTCATCAAGACTGCAATAAATGCATATTTAGCTTTTTTGACCAAACGCACGATAAAACATGAACATTCAAACACCGACCAGCACACCCGGGTAGCGAGTGACGCAATGCAACATGATACGAACAAAACAGAAGCAAACACCCGGTGCACAGGTATCAAGCGCAGCAACAAATCGGCAATTAAACTGAAGCAAACCACCTAACCCATATCGAACCAAAATTGCGCAACGTAAGGCGACACATTGTTTGCGCCAAGAACCTTAAGTTCTTGTCTCCATGCGGAACGTTAATGTAAGCAAATTTTTAGACCATACTGTTCAACGAACAAACAAAACAAGACTTATTCGAACTAACAAACAATAACACAAGTCCGTCCATCCAAACGAAATTCGACACTTTTCTTTACGACAAAAGCTTTATGCTCTTGTCGCCAACCAGAAAAAAAACTATTAGGCAATATAACCATACAAATAGGAAAAGTTATTTCAAATTTAAAATAAACTCAACCTAAATTAAGTAAATTGAACTTTACTAAACTGTATGAAATAAATCTTATAAATAAAGCTATCTTTCCCGGCCAACGAAGAAGTTGGTTCCCGGGCTTGCAACTAAGAACCTGGTGTCCAAATCTGTTCAAGAGCTTTGAGAGTCCCCCTACCCAAGGTAAGGCCTCGAAGTCTCCAACGAGCTAGTAAGGGATGTTCCCTATGAACATCTGAAGTCGCCTAGCCGACTTAACCCGTAAATAGGTTCCTGCGCTCCGCGATGCATATTACATGGCGACCGTGATATTAATCTGTAGTCTTCGTGACGTGAAAAGTATATAAGTTGACCGTGATTTTTATCTGAAAAGCGTATGAGTTTACTACAATTAAGTGAAACATTTACCACCGTTAGTGAAGAGTGAGTCGAATAAAGTGCATTAATGTGCCATATCGAATGGTTTAACTGACTCTAATGCACAATCAGAAAACGAAGTGATGGGGACAGCTGCAATACCGAACTAGTGATATACGTGAAATGAGAATCATCTTTAACCGAGAAAACCCGGTATAAGGGCAAATCAAAGGAGGAAATGCCTTGTGAATTTTGTGTATTTTTTTTACGACGCGTGTTTTTTTTGCAGATATCCTGTGAATTTTGTGCCAAACCAACTCCATAGTGACGAATAGATATGTAGAATCAAATCGTGAACAAATGACCGTTAAGTGAAATGAGCTCAGTGGTAAAAATATCAAAAAGTGGTGCTCTTGAATTCGTAAAAATGTTCGATAGCAACCATCACAATCCTTCTTTCAATGGGGATGCTCATGTGAAAATAATGAACATTTTAGAAAATCATAAGCAGGCCCACGATAACCACGATTGGAAATTGTGGCTTATTGTTATTTTGGGCTTAGGACAAGTGCTATTTGCTCTATGGAAAGCTTACAAAGCAATTCTTGGAAAGCAAGCAATGAGAGCTTTAGAAATGCAAAACGCAGCCACAGTGTAAAAAAAAACAACGCATGTGAGGTGAAAATTATTAAACAATTTCTAAATTGTGAAACGTCAATTGTGCAAGATGAAACGACTACCACAGTGGAAGGCGAGACCACGGTGCACGAAAGTGGATCAACGGGATCCAAAGAAATAGGAATCTCCAACGTGGATGCATACACGCGTTCATATGCAACCAGAGCCAAAATCAATCAAGACAGCGACATAACGGAAATTAAGCAAACACTGCTAAGATAACGTGACTTAAGTGAAGTGAAAAAAAAAATGATATAAAACGTTTGGAAAGAGCTATATAAAGAGCCAAAATCAATTCAAGAAGTCACTTCCGTCTCGCCACCAAAGCCCAAAGCAATTCTCCAGCACCGGACCACCATCAGCCTCAGACGAGTACACCGCCGCCGTTAACTCACAAGACAACTAAACCAGCCGCCAGCCCAGAGAACGACTACCCCGCCGTTACCAGCCCGCAGAAAACAACCCTACCCCACCGCTGAAAACAACAGCCAGAAGATGTCGCACGGACTGAGAGACTTCAATGAAGAGGGAGAGTACACCGGCCCTTTCATCCCCGACGAGAAGGCCGTCACGGAGCAGCGCGCCGAGATAGAGGCGCTTTTAGAAACCGTCAACCAACCAGAGCTGGCGGCAAAACTCCAACAAATTTACTGCAGGTATGAAACGGGATACCTATTCCACCGACAAATGTTTGCTATAGGAACGGAAATCCTTATGTCGTTGTTGGGATTGTAAAAAAAAAGATTATAATAATAGTAATAAATACAAAAAAAACAAAATTTAGTAAAAAAAATTCTTTTAAGCTTGAAATTTTTTTTTTAAATTACCATTGTCAGGTCTCCGTTGAATGAAAAAAGAGAGAAATCCGAAAAAAAACCTAGAGCTGCATTATCCACCTCGCAAAAACAAAAAAAAGGGAATAAGTTCGCATAGGATGAAAAAATGAAAAAGAGTTTTATAAGGAAAACACTCCTAGTTTCAATCGCTTCTTTAAATTGATTCACTGGAAAAAAATGATTAAATACACGAATTCATAAACTGGTCCAAGCATCAACATTATCATTGCAGGAATTAATTTTATGCTCCATACTATGGTTAGCTTATTTTTCTAGCTTCATAAAATATATACAGGCAAACATATAAATGACGAAAATATTGGATAATATTGAAAGGTTGCATTGTATTGATAAGAAATTGCAACAAAGTTCCACTAAACTTAGGACATGTAATTTAACGCAACTTAAGCTTCAAGCAGAAAAGTATTTTAAAGAAATACAAAGAGAAATTGACGATTGCAAAAGCAAATACACTATCAATGAGCTGTTGAATTACCGTAAAGTATCCCGTAATTTACTAACGAACATAAATACTAGAATAGATGTTGATATCCTTAACACGTTCGGCGCCAAGCGCAAATCGGTATAGTTTCCTGCTGGCCCAAAAATCACAGAGCGCAGCACCGAACAATGCAATCGCTCAGAACGCGCTTGAGATCTCAATGGCTTTGTTGGAGAGAAAGAGACAGCATAGTCGGTGTTTCGTTCGTTCTAACAGAAGAGTACTCTTGGTTTATTTTTTGTCCAACTTTTGTTCCTGGGAGCGTAAGAACGTGTGCGAACATGTTATCACTTGTAACTGCCGATTTCTTACTATTGAACTTGCATTCAGTAAGATCTGTATTTTCACCTCAGTTGTTCGATTTTACTCGGTGGAGATACAGCGCAGAACAGCATTTTTTACCGTCAAGATGTCCAACGTGATTGAAAGCGACGAGGATAGTAACGGAGTGCTAGATTTTCAGAGAAAAAATAAGAATCGCATAGAATCAGACTCAGACTCGGACTCAGAGAATACATGTGCAAGTGATGATATCGAAGAAATGCTCCACGAATTAGTCTTAGCTGAAGAAGACGAAATGAGCAAAGCCACTGATGCGTTGCCCAACATTGAATGGCACCAGTTTTGTGGCAGGCAAAAATCATTCTCTTTTACCGGAAGAAGTGGTCTGTTGTTGGATTTGCCGACTAATATCAGTCCAGGCGAAGTGCTATCGATTTTCTTGGATGAAAATATCATAAACCTATTAGTTACTGAAACCAATAGGTACGCAGAACAAAAATTCAACGTCAACGAATTAACAGCAAATGCTAGGCAGAATAAATGGAAGAAAACATCTGCAGAAGAAATTAAAAAATTTATTGCTCTAATGATTTGGATGGGCTTGGTACAAACACCACTAAAGAAGTGTTGGTCAACGGATCCCATATATAACTTTCCATTACCGCGCAGCACAATGTCACGCAATCGTTTTGAGGCATTGTTAGCAAATATTCATTTCGCTGATAATCAATCTAATGCAGACAATGGCAGACTAAGGAAAGTTTTACCACTAGTGGAAAAGTTGACCACTAATTACCAGAAGGTTTTTTCACCCGGTGAAGACATTGTTGTCGATAAAACAATGGTTCCCTGGAGGGGACGTCTTATATTCCGGCAGTACATTCCAACTAAAGCCCATAAATATGGCATAAAATTGTTCAAACTATGTCCAACAGAAGGATACACCTGGTCTATCAAAGTTTACACAGGTAGAAACACCACCGAAAAAAGAAAAATTGGCGTAGCGGAAGAAGTTTGTGTCGAACTTGCAGAAAAATTGCTTCATGAAGGACGAACATTATTTGTCGACAATTTTTACACAAGCTATGAGCTAGCTCTAAATTTTTTAAAATGTAATACGCACGTAGTCGGTACAGTACGATACAATAAAAGAAATATGCCATCCCATGTCATGTCTCACTCGCTCAAAAGGGGTGAGATGGTAGCAAAAGAAGACATGAATGGAATTGTAGTGCTGAAATGGAGAGATGTTCGCGATGTTCGAATTTTATCTACAAAACATGCACCTATCTTGGTTCCGAGCAAACAGTCAACAGTTAGTAGCCGTCTATCTAAATTGAAACCTCTTGCAGTACTAGAATATAATATTGGCAAATCGGGAATAGACAAGAGCGATCAAATGACATCATATGCGACAAACATAAGGAAAAGTATAAAATGGTACCGGAAGTTAGCTATGTATTTGCTCTTGGGAACAACTATAGTCAACGCTCATATTGTTTATCAAGAGGCAACAAAAACTAAAGTTGACATAAGAAGGTTTAGAGAAATGCTCGTGGAAGAGTGGTTAGAAACTAAAAAATCTGCGAAAGACGCCAACAATAGCAAAAAGTTAGGCAAAAAAATGCACATTTTGGAGATACGAAAAAATCCGCTCGGAAAACCTGTGCGAAGAATGTGTGTTTCGTGCTACAGGAATAAACGCCAGGATGCAGAACGTAGTAATGTTAGGAAAAATATCAAAAAAACAAATACTTTTTGTGTAAATTGCCCAAAGTCTCCGCAGATGTGCAAAAATTGTTTTACCGAAATTCACTCTGGGTTGATGTGAATAGAAGTATCAATAAATAAACAAAATTTAATTGAAAAAAAATAGTCTACTGCATTTTTATTGTTTTATTCACTTAGAACAACAATTATTGTGTATTTAAATTTTCGCACTCAAACATTTAATTTGTATTTAACTTATACAGGAGCGTCACCCATGCGCGTGTTTCTGTTACCTATAATTGTATACCCGTCACCCATATTTGGGTGACGCGGGCCCCTGGGAAACATACCTGTCACCCATATTTGGGTGACGCGGTACTGAACGTGTTAATAATTCACTCGAGAATCTGAACAATGTTGAAGAAAGTGCTAAAGAAAACAACACAGAAGAATCGACTGACACAAATAAAACAAAAATAAGCATATCGGACGAAAAAAAAAATCAAGATGGCTTTTGATATTAAAACCGCCACCACATAAGTACCATTCTATGACGGGTCTAATGAGAAATTTATAACCTTCTTGAATTCAGCAAATCTGGTTAAGCAAATGAATGGACCAGAACATGAACCACTTTTGGTTCAATTCCTAGTAACCAGGCTAACAGACAAAGCAATTGCTGGCTTACCAAGCAACATAACCACGTTTGACGAGCTGATTGAAAACGTCAGAGCAAGGTGTCAGAAAAAAGTAGACCAGAGTAGCATCATAGCAAAACTCAAAGCAATCAGGACGCAAGATACAAAATCTGTTTGCAACCAAGTAGAATTACTAACAGACGAACTGAAAAGGGTTTATTTGGAGCGCAAAATGCCTCAAGATCTAGCAAATGAAATGGCAACAAAGGCTGGAATTGATACACTCATAGAAAAAATCCCCAACAAAGAAGCCAAAGCATTTTTGAAATGGACAGAATTTACGTCCATTACAGCAGCAACCAACAAAGTCATCCAATATGAAAGCAAAGACGATAAAAGTGGTTCAAATGTTTTGTCTTTCAGGCAAAATAATCACAACCCTGACAGAAGGCCAAGAAATAATCGACAACCTTGGCACAGATACCCTCCCATAAGAAACCAATACGTTAGGAGTTACAATCCAAATAATAGATAAAACAACTACAGCAACAGGAACTTCAACAACAACAGGAATCCGAGGAACGACAATCAAAACAGAAATAGTAATAATTACACACGTAACAGACTGGCGATCACCAACTACAGCCACAATAATCAAAATCAGGGTAGACAAAACACCAGACGCGTCTATGTGACTCAAGAAGATGAACCAGACGCACAATTCTGGAGACAAAACCACGATCTAGAAAGAAGTGTTAGTCAAGGAAGGGAAATTTTCTTATCAAACCAAGAACAAACCCCTTTTTTAGAACCGAATCAGCCGTAACTGATTCGCGGCCAATACTAACAATCGACCTTACTGGAACAGACTATATCAAGGTTAAAGCATCTTTTGCAAAAAAGAAAATCATTGTACGTTCATAATAGATACGGGAGCATCTATATCTCTTTTCAAAGCCTCAAAATTGAATAATAATCAAATAGTGAACAATGGTAAAAATCTAACCCTCCGTGGAATTGCTGATAAATCCATAAACACATAAACACACACAAGATAAGGCCTCGAAGACTTCAACGTTCATGTAAAGAAGATTTCCTTCCGGAATCTTCTTGACTTCCTGGTGCAGCGACCCAGCTATTCATTCCAATATCCAGTCGTGGCGCCGCCAACAACACATACTGAAACCCACTGACGTCGACCAATTGTCCCGCTTGTTCTATATAAGACCACCAGACCAAATAATATCGTTCAAGCCATTACCGTAGAAGATCAGCAAGGCACGAGTTAACCGATCGTGGGAACAGCGTTATGCTGACAATGCGTCGCGACCAGGAAGCGGACACCATCGGATTCCCGGCGTGTGTACGTGCATTCGCTCTCTTCTCTCTGTGATTGATGCCAAATAGTTTGTAATAAATAAATTAGTCCTAAACAAAACTCGGTGTTGGTCAGTCGCAAAAGTATGAGAAAGAACCCTTAGGGAATTACCCCTCATAACTCACGTATGAAAAAGAATCTACTGACGATGGACAACCGATCGAAACACAGCCGTTGTCACCCGCTCTCGATTGAAACATCGAGGCTCCCTGTAGTAGCTCCACATTTTATGCAAGCGCAGGATTCGATCAACCCTAAACAAGTAACACATTTAGATGCGACAAAACCCGTAAGTTCTTGTCTTTTTACGAAATTTCTCCGCAAGCAAATGAATGAACTCAGCACTTTAACGAATAGACAAATGGAAACGACTCAAATCAAAACTACCCTTAGGAAAATGCCATAAGTAACTTGATTCTTTTGTTGACAACGAAACCCTATGCTCTCGCTGTAAACCAAAAAGTTGTATGCAATAAATCAATATGAAAAACTGTTAACTGTTTTAAACACGATGTGAAAACATTTTTAAAAAAGATTCAACCTAATTTAAGGTGAATGAACTAACTATAAACTTAGAAATTTTTGGTATAAATAAAGCAGTCTTTCCCAGCCAAAAGAGAGTTGGTTCTGGGCTAGACTTGATGCAAATTAAATCCTGACGTCCAATTTCTTTCAAGAGCTTTTAGAGTCCCCACATCCAAGGTAAGGCCTCAAATCTCCATCGAGCCCGTAAGGGATATTCTCTAAAAATATCCAGAGTCGCTTGGCCGACTCAATACACCGATGAACATCGAGAGTCCCCCTACCAAAGGTAAAGCCTCGATGTCTCCAACAATCCAGTAAGGAAGATTCCCATCTAGAATCTTCACGATTGCCTGGACAGTCGAAAAATGAAAGAATTGGTTCACTCAGGCGCTTGTTTGTCCATCTCGTCACGACCCGAAGGAACCCTGTACGTACGGCGCGATACCGCACATGCGTCGCAAGTACGCAAAGTCTCGTTGCGTAAAAAGACCGATCGATCTTGCGTATTACATTGCGACCGAGACCTTAATCTGCATCTTTCGGAAGGAACAGTGTTCAAATTCACCATTCTGATCGGAAACAAGAAAAAGCGCTAGTGGAAGTGGAAGACATATCGCCCGGCCTATCGAGTGTTAATAGTGATGTGAACACATGATAAAAGCATCATGGAATGCTAAATAAAGTGATAATCCAGAGAGTGATTCATGAGACAAAGTGGACCCCAAAGTGAAAATCATACAAACAGCACAGTGTAGCTATCAAACGTTAAGACATTACAATGACAAAAAGGGATAACAAGATGTGCGGGCTACCAACCCGGATAGCATCACCGGTAATGGAGTTAACATCATTAACAGGTTAGACCAACATACAGCTGACCATGACGTCCACAAGTTTAAACTGTGGATTTTGTTAGTCCTTGCTGTATTGCACCTAGTTCTGTACTTGTGGAAGCTGTGGAAAGCGTTAATGAGCTAACAAGCACGACGAGCAGCATAATTGCACGTTAACACCCACGACATATGAACAATGACAGTGGTAAAAATGTTAAAGTGACCGAGTTTCAGTGCAAAGTGATAACTGACACGCGATCATGTTACAGTGCAACCACAACCAAAATCGATCAAGGCAGCATCAAACACTGCTAAAATAACGTGGCATGAAGTAAAGTGGAAACAGTGATTTAGAACATTTGGAAAGAGCTGTATAAAGTGCCGAAACTAATTCAAGAAGTCACTTCCGACTCGCCACCAAAGCCCGAAGCAATTCTTTGGCGCCGGACCGTCGCAAGCCCGCAGACGACTACCCCGCCGCCGCAAGCCCCCAGTCGAGTACCCCGCCGCCGTCAACTCACAGACGACTAATCCGCAAAAAACCATCCCACAGCCGACTACTCCACCGCTGCACTTAACAGCCACCAAATGTCTCATGGATTGAGAAACTTTAACGAAGAGGGAGAATACACTGGACCGCACATTCCCGACGAGAAGGACGTTAAAGAGCAGCGTGCCGAGATAAAGACGCTTTTGGAAACGGCCAACCGACCAGAACTGGCGTCAGAGCTACAGCAGATATACCACAGGTATGAAACGGGATACTTATCCCACCGAAAAACGTTTTCTATAACAACTGACATGTTGTGTCGTTGTAAGCCTTAAATTAAAAAAAATTAAATAAGGGTAGCATTTTTTATGCAAGCATAAAAAAGATTTGAAAGAAAATATGAAGACACCCAAATGTATAAATTATAAATGAACAAAAAAAAAACGAACAAAAACAGCCCTCCGTTAATTAGAAAAATGAGGAATCAGAAAGAAAACATAGCGTTGCATTAGCCAACTCGCAAAAAAGGGTATAAGTTCGCATGTGATGAAAAAAGAGTTTTACAAGAAAACACACCCCTCGCTTCAATTTATCCTTTTCTGAACTGATTCGTTGGGTAGGATACCTGCTAGACATCTTAACAATATCTTATTAACAGAGACATTTCTTAACCTCACAGAAACAAACAATGCTCCATACCATAATTTCAGACAGACAATTCATTAAACAGAAGTAACCTACATTTCATCAGGACTGCAATAAATGCATATTTAGCTTTTTTGACCAAACGCACGATAAAACATGAACATTCAAACACCGACCAGCACACCCGGCTAGCGAGTGACGCAATGCAACATGATACAAACAAAACAAAAGCAAACACCTGGCGCAGAAACGGTAAATCAGCAATTAAACTGGAGCAAGCCACCCAACCCATATCGAACCAAAATTGCGCAACGTAAGGCGACACATTTTTTTGCACCAAGAACCTTAAGTTCTTGTCTCCATGCGGAACGTTAATGTAAGCAAATTTTTAGACCATACTGTTCAACGAACAAACAAAACAAGACTTATTCGAACTAATAAACAATAACTCAAGTCCATCCATCCAAACGAAATTCGACACTTTTCTTTACGACAAAAGCTTTATGCTCTTGTCGCCAACCAGGAAAAAAAACTATTAGGCAATATAACCATACAAATAGGAAAAGTTATTTTAAATTTAACATAAACTCAACCTAAATTAAGATAATTGAACTTTACTAAACTGTATGAAATAAATCTTATAAATAAAGCTATCTTTCCCGGCCAACGAAGAAGTTGGTTCCCGGGCTTGCAACTAAGAACCTGGTGTCCAAATCTGTTCAAGAGCTTTGAGAGTCCCCCTACCCAAGGTAAGGCCTCGAAGTCTCCAACGAGCTAGTAAGGGATGTTCCCTATGAACATCTGAAGTCGTCTAGCCGACTTATCCCGTAAATAGGTCCGTGCGCTCCGCGATGCATATTACATGGCGACCGTGATATTAATCTGTAGTCTTCGTGACGTGAAAAGTATATAAGTTGACCGTGATTTTTATCTGCAAAGCGTATGAGTGAAACATTTACCACCGTTAGTGAAGAGTGAGTCGAATAATGTGCCATATCGAATGGTTTAACTGACTCTAATGCACAATCAGAAAACGAAGTGATGGGGACAGCTGCAATACCGAACTAGTGATATACGTGAAATGAGAATCATCTTTAACCGAGAAAACCCGGTATAAGGGCAAATCAAAGGAGGAAATGCCTTGTGAATTTTGTGTATTTTTTTACGACGCGTGTTTTTTTTTGCAGAGATATCCTGTGAATTTTGTGCCAAACCAACTCTATAGTGACGAATAGATATGTAGAATCAAATCGTGAACAAATGACCGTTAAGTGAAATGAGCTCAGTGGTAAAAATATCAAAAAGTGGTGCTCTTGAATTCGTAAAAATGTTCGATAACAACCATCACAATCCTTCTTTCAATGGGGATGCTCATGTGAAAATAATGAACATTTTAGAAAATCATAAGCAGGCCCACGATAACCACGATTGGAAATTGTGGCTAATTGTTATTCTAGGCTTAGGACAAATGCTATTTGCTCTATAGAAAGCTTACAAAGCAATTCTTAGAAAGCAAACAATGAGAGCTTTACAAATGCAAAACGCAGCCAAAGTGTACAAAAAAACGAAATAAATTGCAACTAAATAAACTATTGGTGCAGAGCACGTATATGAAACGCAGCGATGCATTTTGGTTTTAATTCTTCGATGCCTTAAAAAAACAATAAGTGACTGAAGTGAATTTGATATCCACAATAAATATGCATCGAAACCTAATCGCCACCGCCACCGCCACCGCCACCGCCGAAAACGCCACCACCGAAAAACACCACCGCCTCGAGGATGGACAACACTGCAAAAGCAGAACGTTACTCGCTGTACGCTAGACAGCGCTACGGACCATCATTTAAAGAAGTGGACGAGCTAGCAGTAAGAACATTGGAGGTGCTGATTCAACAGCATGTTAGATCATCCCGTACCTGCCTCACAAACCAAGAAAAGGGATAGAACCATAAAAGAAACAGAAATTAGTATAAACTACCGCATGCCGATGCGACAATCCAAACATGCAACAAATAGGTCATAAACAAGCATAACGAAACATTTATTGTTGTCACTAGGGCCATACGCAAAACTGATACGGAAGAACCGCACTCTGTAAACAAGGAAAACACATTGTAAGCCCAAACCCGGCACAACTCAGCAGCCATACGTTTGCCAAACATATCATGGACAAATGTTGATTGACCATCGAAGAAAGCATTAAATAAATGAACCGCTCGAGGAACAAAGGTAGACAGTGCCGAGTTACAGACGAAGCATGTTGCTGATGCAACTCGAGACTCCGACGTCAGTAAAAGTAACCAATGTCCAGAGTCTCATTTCAACCCGTCGTTGTTCAATCACTGAAGGGAAGCTCGATCCGACACCAGTTGTCTAAGTTCACCTCCGCTCGATGTGTCATCGCGTAAAAGTCCGAGTTAGCATTTTTCAATGAGTGCCGCGAACCAAATCGTACCGCGACCGTAAGCCATTAAATCGAACGCGTGTCGACAATGTCAAAGAGACTAACAGCACTAGAATCCTAGAGAGCCTCATAGTAGAAAGCCACCACCTTATACAGCATTTTAAAAAAGGAGCTTACGGAATCATTAAGAAATGCACATAACCACGACAGTGACTATGATAGTGGCGTAGAAAGCGATTAAACAAAAAAATATATAGTGAAAAGGAACCAAAATGGGTAGTTCAAGCATAAAGCCCGAAACAAATGTGAAAGGAGATCACGATCTCACAGTGATACAGACGCAAAATATTCACACGAAACATCATATTACGCAAGATTTAAAAGTAAACATTATTCTTACGGTGTTAACTATAATCTGTGAGATCAAGGTAGTGAAAACCCTGTACAAAGTGCTCCGCAACCAAGCGCAAAAACACGCAATAAAAGTGCTTTCGCTACCTAAGTGTTTCTGCTACTAAGCAGCAAGAACAACGTAAAAAAAAAGAGAAAAACAAGATTATTGTCGAGTAGAAAGTGTATCACAAACAATCGAACTAACCTCAATGGCGTCAAAAGTGAAGTGTATACAAAATCGCAAAACAATGAGTGTAAATTGATATTTAAACGGTGTGAAACGCGATACGAAAACGAATAGCCACGCACGCCTCAACAGAACGCGATCGAATCAGAGGACAACCTTGATGGCGAACCAGAAGCTAAGCAAGCAGCGACAAGAAGAGCTACCAAGCAGCTACAGAAGAGCGAAGCTATACTTGAGTTGGACGAAAGACTACTGGTACAAGTTGTACGCAACGTTGTGTTTGAAAATATAGAGACAAATCGCCTACCCGAAAAAATTATCGCTGACAGAAGAGGTAATAAAATACACGGATAAACAGTTGCGGGAAATGAGAGCCACCCTTGTTAGAATTATAGCAAGGCAAATGTAGAAAAATTATAGAGAAAACAGAAACAAGAAACAATGAACTTTATCTCAAAAAGTAATATTACAAACACTCCGAAAAGTCCATATTAGATGGCAAAATTTAAGGAAAAGTTGCAAAGTTCGTCAATCGAAGAAATCATAAAAACGATAAAGGAAAAATGTAAAAGAAAGACAACCCCAGAATCGCTTAAAGCAACAATAAATGCAAGCAAACAGCAGGGAAGCGCAGAAGATTTTGCTTACAAGATCCAATGTTTAGCAAAACAAGTAGAAAAAGCATATATTGCCCAGCAAACTGCTCCATCACAAGCACTGCAAAAAGCAAATAAAGCAGGAATAAATGCATTTGCAAACGGATTGAAAAAAGAGCAATACCAGACAATAGTAATGTCCGGTAGGTTCGACACTCTGCCAGACGGTATAGAAGCTTTGGTAGAAATTGAGAGAAAACAAAACGAGAACGTAATAGACTCTATTAACAAAGTAGAAAGAACAGTACAGTTCTCGCAAAACCGGGACTGGAAAAGAAATTGGTCATGAGACGGACAAAGGAATTACAACAAAAATCAACCACAGTATGGTAGAAGGAACAACAATAGATTCCGCGAAGATTGGAGCAGTAGATCAAAATCACCACGGAGAACAAACTTTTTACGCCAGAGTGGTCCCTACAGAAACCACAACACAGACTCGGGGACCACGTATCCACACAGAAGATACAACGGACAACGTTTTCAATAAATATAATGGAAATTCCGTCGCTCGAGGATGATGTCATAGAACATGCTGTATCGCATTACAATTCGCCGATACTACTAGTTCCTAAAAAAACATCGAAAGAACAAAAATGGAGATTGGTAGTTGATTTCAGGCAACCAAAGAAGAAGTTGCTACCGGACAAATTTCCACTGCCTAGGATCGATGCAATCCTCGACTAGGTCGTGTTGATCGTCTGACCTAGTTACCGATTGGAAAACATGCAATAGCCGAATCAGCAATAATCATCAAGAATCGTCAATACCTTTCCCTTCCCCATCCAATTCCCAATAACCAACTTATATGTAAATCAAACTTAATAAACTCACTCCGATTTTGACCGCAGAACAAGCAAGTCTCGATGTCCTTCGTCTGTGTCCGAACCCTATAGTTTTAACTGGCGCCCGAATAGGGACCTCTACGTCTAAAGTAAGGTGATAAGTGTTTTGAAAAGAAACCTGTACAACGACGAATAGAGGCACTAACTAATTCGTTTCTACACCGACCGAAACATAAGTGAGAAGCAGTACAAAAACTCTACACAAAGTTTAAAAGTGTCGTGTGAAACTAGCTACAAAACCAACCGGAAGACATTCGTGATACAAAAGTGAGGTGAAGCAATATTAAAATAAACCTGCACAAGCTACATGAAGAGTGAAAGTTCCTGTACATCGTGACATCTCTCTCGATTGACGCCGAGGACCCGTAGTAGATTAATCATCCAAAAGGACCATCCAGAGCATCCTGCAAGCTTTCATCACAATTCCGGAACGTTACATCAACCTTCCAACTCGAGACACTACGTGGACATCGCTTCGTGGACTTCGCTACTTGGACAACGATGAGCTGCAATTGCTTCAAAGTCTGCATATTGTTACTGTGAGTCATTACGAGACAATTTAATTTACTGTAATATAATTTAAATTTTTATAATTGTGAATACGTGGTGCGAAAATAGTGAGCAGTGAATGTTAGGTACAATAGAGAAAAGTTTAGATTGAATGAACTTAACGTAGATTTTCTCTTAATTAAAATTGGATTTGAAGGTGACAAGATTCTCCATCATTTTTCGTAAAATTAGACGAATTGAAATCCAATCAAAAAATAGAATAATGAATCCGCCGGAACAGTCTAGTTCTATACCAGTCATACTATCCATGACTCATCATGAATACATTCAGTTAGGTAAAGTGCCAGATTTTGTAAATAACCTTCCTGAATTCCATGGACACGGATCTAGCCTTTCAAGATGGATTTTAGAAGTGGAACATATTTTCAAAATTTATGAACGTCTTCCTCGTGATTCAATTGAATACCACATTATCGTGGCAACAATCCGAAGGAAAATTAAAGGCGAAGCAACTGACGTTTTGGATTCGAATTGTGCTACATCGGATTGGAACTTAATTAAGAGAACTCTTCTCCTTTATAATAAGGACAAAAGAGATCTAAAAACTCTGGACCATGAACTGTCAATAATAAAAAAAACGACTGTCTGAATCACTCAGCTGTTATTTCAGCCGAGTAAATGATTTACAAACGGCAATAGTAATGCAAATTCAGTCTGACCCAAAATACGTTTCCAATCATGAAGCACATATAAGTTATTTTAGGGAAAAAGCTTTGGACAGCTTTATCCGAGGCTTAGAGAAACCATTAAGCTTCTTGTTGAAAAATTATAACCCGAACAGTTTGAGTTCTGCTTATAATTACTGTTTAGAATTTTATAACATGGACATGAGATCCACGCCATTCCACGATAAACCTAATTATTACATTCCTAAACCAAGAGATTTACAGATTCCACAAAATCGACCTAACATAAATAGGCAACAATTTAATAGTACAAATTTTAACCCCCAAATGAATCAATATAGGCCAATGTACCAACCAAGAAACTTTCCCCACAATTAAAACCGTTTTTCTATGAGAAGTGTCAATTCACAAGGAAATATGTTTCGGCAATATCATCCAGGTTACAATGTAATGCAACAAAATACAAATAACAGGCCAGTTCCTATGGAAGTTGACCCTTCTTTTCAAGCAAATAACAAACCACATTTTAACGATAAACGCCCCCGAGCATCGTCTTCAATTAATAGACAAGCTTATGGTGTTGATAGTGAAATTCAAGAAGTTTCAGCATATCCCACCGCTGCACCTCTTGAATATGTAGTGGGTTCAAAACCGCTTGATGAGACATATTGCCGAACAGACAATCGCGATTATTTGACCTATATAACTTCGGAAAACAATCAATCTAAAGAGCTTAATTTTTTAGATTGGAACGCAAATTGGTGAACCGATTCCTCCCATATATCAATTTGCCCACCGTAACGGGAGATTACCCATTTTTGATCGATAGTGGATCGAATATCAGTTTTATTTCAAATAAACTTGCCTCGAGTTATAAACTACCAAAACCATACGAAGTGACTAACTATAACATAAAATCTGTTAGTGGAAGTTTTAACACTAAGTATGCAATAGATATTGCATTTTTTGCACCAAAATGTGAGGAAGCTTATCAGTTTTTTATTCATGATTTTCATCCTTTCTTTGAAGGAATAATTGGCACAGACGTTCTAGAAAAAATAAAGGCTGATATTTCTTTTGAAAATTGTGTAATGAAAATAACTACAGATAATGGAGAAAGATTTTCTATACCATATTTAAAATACCCTTTTAAAGAGAACAATAATATGGTTGATTTCCGTGTGGATCATTTGAATTCCTCCACGAAACATAAAGTTATGAAAACATTGCACAATAATTCATCAGTCTTTTACGAACCTAATTTTAAATAATCATGTGCTACAAATTTTGAATGTACCATTAATACTACTGATGATATACCAGTACATCAACGCGTGTATCCTTATCCTGCCGCTTACACAGAAGAGGTGAATATTCAAATAAAAAAGCTTTTAGAAGATGGAATAATTAGACCGTCGAGATCCGCCTGGACATCCCCAGTTTGGATTGTACCAAAAAAGGACGACGCTTCAGGAAAAAAGAAATTCCGTATGGTCGTAGATTACGGGAAATTAAATGAAAAGACAATAAGCGGAAGGTATCCCATGCCTGAGATAGCATATGTTCTGGAACAATTAAGAGGACAAACATATTTCTCTACTCTTGATTTAGCTTCTGGCTTTCATCAAATCAAGATGAAACCGTCCGACATAGAAAAAAAAGCATTTTCTATTAATAACGGAAAATATGAATTTACGTGAATGCCTTTTGGATTAAAGAACGCCCCGGCGATCTTTCAAAGAGCCATAGATGACGTTTTAAGAAATTATATTGGCAAAATGTGCTACATTTACATGGATGATGTAATAGTATTTGGAAAATCCTTAGATGAACATTTAGGCAATTTGGACACGATTCTTAAAGCACTAAATGCAGCTTATTTAAAGGTTCAACTGAATAAGTCAGAATTCTTACACAAAGAAGTAGAATTTCTAGGACACATTATAACGAGTAGTGGAATTAAACCCAACCCCCAGAAAGTTGAAGCGATAAAAAAGTTCGTTGCTCCAACAACAATAAAAATGCTACGATCATTTTTAGGGCTAATGAATTACTATAGAAAGTTTGTGAAAGACTTTGCAAAAATAGCAAAGCCACTTACTAGTATATTAAGAGGAGAAAAAAATCATAAGTCTAACAAAAAAATCACATTGACGACCGAACAAGTTGAATCTTTTGAAAAAATGAAATTGGTTTTATCGTCTTCGGATATTTTGATTTATCCTGATTATAGTAGACCCTTTGTGCTAACAACCGATGCCTCAAACTATGCTATATAGGAGCAGTATTGTCACAGGGTGAAATTGGTTCTGACAATCCCATACATTTCGCTTCTCGATCGCTAACAAAAACCGAAGAAGCATATTCCGCTTCCGAAAAGGAAATGTTGGCTATAATTTGGTCATTGAAAACCTTTAAGAACTATTTGTATGGAACTAAGTTTAAGATAGTAACGGATCATCAGCCGCTTACTTTTACACTTTCACAGAAAAATACTAATGCAAAATTAAAGAGATGGAAATCTTATCTCGAAGAGCACGATTATGAAATAATCTACAAGCCAGGAAAAGCAAATGTCGTGGCCGACGCCTTAAGTAGGATTTGCTGCTCTATGACAGCAACCCAGCATTCGGCACCCGACTGTGGTTCGTATATCCCATCTACTGAAGGACCTCTGAATGCTTTTCGGCATCAAGTCATAATAAAAGAAAGTTATCAAAACGTAGAAATTAAGAACCTATTTTCGAATTTCAAGAGAATAAAAGTACATACAAATGATGACTGAAAGGAATTTATTAAATATTTTACAAACGCATTTCGATGCCTCAAAACTGAACGGATGATACACATCAGAAAATATAATGGGAAAAGTTCAAGAAACGTACAAAAAATGTTATGGACGACAAAATATGTTAAAAATACGATTCATTCAAAAAATGTTAGAGGATATTGAATCACCTTCACATCAAATGGATATAGTTAGTAAAGAACATAATAGAGCCCACAGAGGATTAGAGGAAAATAAACAACAGATTTTGCGGAGGTATTATTTCCCTAAAATGACTGGTTTGATAAAAGGATTCATAAAAAAATGCCAAATCTGTAACGAATGCAAATATGACAGGAAACCGAACAATCATTCGGTTGCAAATCATTCCTTTACCAGAAAGACCTTTTTAAATTTTACATATCGATATACTTTTCCTGGAAAAGCATTACTTTCTCACGTGTGTCGATAAGTTTTCAAAATTTGCACAAGTAGCACGAATTAATACTAGAGCTACCGTAGATGTGTTTCCTGTGCTTAAGGAATTTACTCTAAAATACAGGCCCCCCGAAATTATAGTGATGGACGGAGAAAAGTCTTTCAATTCCGGTGAAGTCCTACAATTTTTAAACACCTTCAATATTAAACATTTTGTAACTGCCACTGGTAGAAGTGAAATGAATGGCACAGTCGAAAGATTTCACTCTACGCTATTGGAATTATATAGAATTTCTAAAACCGAGAATCCGCTTATGACTCCTATAGATTTGATACAACTTTCCTTGTTCAAATATAACAATTCGGTACACTCTTGTACTAAATTTACCCCTCTGGAAATAATTACCCCTTCAAAAACAGTTCATCGATAATTGAAAAAGTAGCTGAAAATTTGAAACACAAGCAAGAAATTGATTTAAACCATTATAATAAAAATGAAAAAGAAATAGAAATTCATGATTCAGCACAGGCATTTATGAAAACAAAACGTAGATTGAAACAAGTTAATCCCTATAAAAAAATTAAAATAAAGAAAATTAATAGAAGTACGGTTACTACAGAAAAAGGACAGAGAATCCATAAAAATGATTTGAAAGTCATTACTGTATGACATTACATTACAGATGGATCCCCATAGCGATCGGTCAGCACGTAAAGCTAACAAAAATGGACTACGTACCCATTGTAGCGTTCAACAGAGGTACAGCTAGAATAATTAAAGGAACTAATTATTATATACACCATTTTAAAGTGTCAGAAATGCAAAACGAAATCAATTCACTGTTTACGGCTTTTAAGAACGTTGAAGAGACTCAATTCACGCCTATAATTACAGCACAATTTGAACACGTTATGGAAATGTTAAAATCCTTGATTCCAAGACGACAGAAGCGCTGGGATGCAGTAAGAACCGTCTGGAAATTTATAGCTGGTAGTCCAGACGCAAACGATTTAAGATTAATCAATTCTACTATTAATGAACTAATTCAGAATAATAACGCTCAATCAATAGGGATTTAACATCGCACTTGGAAGATAGCTTGCAGAAAGTAAAAACAGCAGTAGATATTTTTTTAGTTCTTCAACGGAACTATATTCCATAAACATTCTAATGAACTTAATGAATTCTTATCTGAAAAGGCGAACATACTAATTGATGGCATAACCCTAGCAAAATTGAAATTACGAACTCAAGATTACTTAGTAAAAATGAAACAAACACAATAATAGCAGACATACAGCATAATAACATTGACGCGAATACTACCACAGAGAGTCTATCGTATACCACCACAAAAGTTGCTGTAAGTCATGACGAATTAGTACTTATTATTAGCGTCCCGCAACTTAAGCGTAGAGTATTCAACAAGTTTCGTTTTTCGCACGGAGTCCCAAATTTAAAGAGGGAGAAGTTAACAACACAGCATTTTCTAGTGTTGTCAACCGCCACCGGCCCGATTGCACCCGATCAGCAAACAGCGTCGATCAGCAAACCGTGTTCATCATCTGACCTAGTTACCGATTGCAAAACATGCAATAGCCGAATCAGTAATAATCATCAAGAATCGTCAATACCTTTCCCTTCCCCATCCAATTCCCAATAACCAACTTATATGTAAATCAAACTTAATAAACTCACTCCGATTTTGACCGCAGAACAAGCAAGTCTCGATTTCCTTCGTCTGTGTCCGAACCCTATAGGTTTAACTCGCGCTAAGCGGAACATGATAGCTTAGTCCAATCAATTGTCATTCAGTGCAATCTGCATTAGCAACCAATCGTGGGAACCATGCAACAACGTCTGCACTTTCTGATGTATCAATAGTTCTCATCAATAAACCAGTCTCCGTTTAACCATTAACCCGAACACCTGGGTCTAGCGATATCCGAAACAACGTAGCAACCTGACAACACCACAATACCATCAAAAAAATCCTCCGTAATAATAGCCTTTCAAGCACTTTGTAATGACAACTGAGTTTTACTAAACAAATAAATAAATCTTTAAGAAACGGGGACGAGGCAGAAGCAGTTAGACCGTGAACATTAAACACTTCTGTGTTATTCTTACAAGAACTTTGAGTGTAAGGTTCTTGTAATAGAACCCCTACCAATGGTAAAGCCTCAATGTCTCCAACGAATTAGTTATAGAATTATGTTTCCAGATTTTTATAACCGTTGGAACGATTAAGTATGAGTTTAACCGTGTGAGTAACACTAACAGATGGAAAAGAGTGACGTGTGCGCGATGCGATACGCGAAGTCCGAACAAGCGACATTTTTACGCGTTACATGGCGACAGCGATCCTTTTTCTATTGCATTTGTGAATTTAGAAGAGCTATATAGCTGTGTCGAAATCAACGCAAGAAATCAACATCCGATTGTATCCAAACCGCAACCAGCAGACCAGCCGATAAGAAGATCGAACGGATCAATCAATAGCTCAGTGAATAATTGTAACTCAAAAAGTAGAGGACGCGCCTGTAGCGTTTGGAATAATGTTTTTTAACTCACACCCTTCCCGTCTTAAACTAAATTATATCTTCTTATTTCAATAGCTTAGAGAACCCCACTACTCAAGGTAAGGGCTCGATGTCTCCAGTCCAGTTAGGAAAATCCTATCCAGATTTGCATGATCGCATCGCATGGTGGTTTAACTTTACAGGCCCAACAATTTTCTAAACGAAACAATACAATACGAATCAAGCGACATATTTTATGCTAACGTAGCAATTAACAATCATAACATGAACATTGCCAAATGAATGAGTGAACAAAAAATGTTGTAAAAAAGTTATCGATCGCAATGGGTATAAATAAAGGAATCTTTTCTTGCCAGTTAAAGCGAAGCAGCGTACGGGATTAGACATGTAAAGGACCAAACCCTAATAATTGGCTTCTATCTCGGTACAAAATGTATGATTTGCAGCGACCCAGCCAGTTATCGCGCCATCCAGCAGTGTCCAGCATTTCACGAAGCGCAGTTTTTGCGTTAATGGTGGTTTTGTGATTAGCGTTACAGTTTGTCTAATTATTTTGGTTTTGGAATGAGCAAACAACAGACGATTGAAAAATTATTGCTCAAAAGACTTATTGACAGCAAGCCTAAATAATTGGGCTCCAAATCTGGCAATCCAAACATTTGTTGTTGTTAAAGCTCTTAGCATCGGTGAGTCCGAAGCATTTGAAAACATTGCCTGTGCAAACACTCCGACATTCTCGAAAGGGTCGGATTACCAACAATGCGTTTTACTGACAGCTGAATTTGGACAGTTTGTTGCTTAATTGGACGTTCCGCAACGTGAAGAAGATTTAAATAGCAAAAAAGTGAAAAATTGAAAAATCAATGGAACCTTTGTCAGAATTTCGAGGTTCAGCAGTACACGAACACGATCTATTCATCCAACTAATAGATTGAGCCATGGAATGTAAACTTGTAGATACGAACGAACTTCTTGATATCGTCCTCTCAAAATCGAAAGGTGATGTTAAGAACCATTGCCACCGAATTAAAGCGGGAACTTGGAAAGACATGAAATCTCTTCTCGCTAGCCACTTAGGAGTCGCGCCTAGTGTAGAAGCCGTATTTCATCGGACGAAAACTTTGGGACAAACGCGAAACGAAACCTATAGTTAATTTAGTGGAAGTCGTAGATGAAGAGAAAAAGCGCAGAAAGAACCTTTTGCATGCGCAACAAACATCGATGTTCCATATTTCTAACACGATAAATTCCGCATGTGTCGATAGGTTTTGTAGAAAGCTAGTTATGTTTAATATTATCAACTGTATAACACGTTAGGTGTGCTAAGCCAACGAATAAATCAGTATTAGTACTTCGAACACAGCAAAACAGTCTTTTAGCAGAGTGACGAGCTTAAATTGCGCTTCACTAGCGCTTATGGAGGCATTTTGCCGATCGTTGGAATACAGTATGACCGATTTCAAAGTGCTGCTGGCAGTCGAGTCCCAGCGAGCGGCCTAGTTCATAGGGAAAAGTACAATAAACACAATTTTACTTTTCGATCCGGGGAACAAACAGTGCAGTTGGGGTTTTAGTGAGAAAGAAAAATGTCTGTTAAAACTAAACATCCGAAGCACCCTGGATGAATCTCTCCTGAAATAACAGGCCACTTTAAGAGAAAGCAGGGGAACTTTCAAACTTTTTTCATCTGAAAACCTAAACCCTTCTCTGCCTTGTAAAGTTATAAAGACTTCAAAAAATGACAAAAACCTAGCTGACCATGCAAACCGATAAACAATTAAACAAATGTTTTAGGTTATGCGCTCTCGCCACAATAAGAGAGAATGTGAAAGAGGTATATGAAAAGTTCCAGGAACATTTAAAACAAACCCGAATAATATTTTAAAGACAAATTGTAAAAGAATTGTTGCTGGACAGCAACTATTCACACAATCCACGTAGATTACTCACAAAAAAGGTTTAGCAATTAAAAGAAATTGATGGTTCAGTTCAATGAGGCACGCAAATTTACAAAACTCTTATGCATATGAACACAAAGAAAGGGAGATAGAAGGACGCAAAACACTAACTGCGACTGCAAAATGCACAAGAATAAACAATTATGAAGCCAACTGTTAGAGCTCAGTGTAACATCATGCTATTACACTATTTTTTGAGCCACCTGATCAGCGTACCAGCCAGTCATCGTCTCGTCGTAAGTTTCGATAGCTTTTTTGCTTAGGCCATGCATGGTTGAATAAAACGAACGCATGGACCCACTTAATTGAATATACATTAAACGACATGTTTTGCTATTATTTTAAATTCAACTGTCAAAAGTTCACCCAGGTATAGATGGTATCGTTCGTGTAGTGACGTTGCGTACAGGTGCAGGAAAGGAAATAGTGTGTGCAACAGCTAAGATAGCAATTCGCCCAAATCCGAATATTTTTGGTGGCAAATAGCTTCGATACAACAGATCATTCATGAGGAAGCGAAACAGAATTTAAAAAATGTTGCTACACACACACACACACACACACACAAGTACATTAACACACTAGCACACTTAACATGGCACAGTTAACATTAGGATATTTACGCATTGATCTAGGGCAATGGAATTCTTAGCGCATAATTGTTTAAACTATATTTTAATCAACTCCATCGTTAGATTGAAGTTTGGAGCTAAATTGGAATTTCCTAGGTATGTTTTGAATTTACAACATCAATTATAGTGTAGGATTGAGGCGTAAACAATAAACACGATAGGACGAAAGTTTAACACATTCATGATCAACGATCATGAACACGAATCTATTGCCGGAATGTAATTTGTAATGAAGAGTTACAGTACAAAACGAACACTCGATCACGCAAACATTAATATTCCAGAGTAGCGAAAGAAAATTAAGTGAGTAACATAAAAAATCACTCGTGAGATCGCTCCCATCCAATTTAAATAACTTTGAGGCACTTTTTAGAATTTAACAACAAATAATGCTACAAGGAGGTTTTGTTTATCACGCGCAATCATCGCAAAAACATTGTCAAAAAATCGCTTGTCTAAATCGGAGATACCAAAGCAAAGCAAAACCGAACACGATTCTTTTACTTCGCGTGTTCTTAGCTGCACTAAAATTAACATCGTGATCATCGAGAGCAGCCTTCGCAACACGGCGGCAGCTATGCCGGGCATCGTACGTTCATTTTACGAAAACTCTAAAAGACCTATCTCGATATGTAACATTTACCCGTTCAAAGCTACTTCTAAACTGCTAGAATTTTGTTCCAAGTCACCCATTCAAATTAACATTATTGAAACGTTGAATCAGCAAACACTGTCAAGATTTTCATTTGCACAGCAAGCAATAACGTGTCATTAGTGAATAAAGATTCTTGCGCCTGATATCAAGAGATAAGGTAATGTTAAATTAATCAACGCATCTATGTTATACCATACCTGGCATCTGTATCATTACAAATCATATCGTATTAAAAAAAACAAAATTTTTGCCCATAGAATGTATAAATATGACTTACCACCTTATTCACTTATATTACGTGCTATCTCATGTTCAACAACAATTAATGGTAATTAGTGAGTAGATCCGAAAGTTTCCTATCAGCTGAAACAATAAGGCAAACGATTTAAAATTAATGATATTGTTTTATGTACGTGCTAAAAATCATTACCAGCCGTTGTAGGAGTATCGGCAATAAGCGATCACTATCTCGATTGGGCAGGGCAGCGTTTTTCCAGCATTAAATTATGCGATATGCTGAAAATTAAACAAACAAAAATATTGCTATCAAACGTCAAGATAAATATGCAAATTGCATATAAAAGTGTAGAACACATATTGATTGTTAACATTTATTAACACTTGTGAACATAAGTTCCCTTTGCAAACAGCATTCCAAATGTAGAAAAATCCTGTTTAAAAAATGTGCTACCACAGAAATTTACAATGCTTACCGTTTTCCTATGAGCAACACAATTTAATTCATGCGATGGTCAATCTTATATTCAAAATGTCTTTTAATAAACATCATTAAGACCTAAATTGCTACGCATTGTAGTAAAACTCCTTCCATCGCATGGCTCTCCTACGAAAACTTGCATCGCTTTAACATTGTACCAGCAGGTGTCAATTAAAAAAAATGCTTCCTTTCCTTCCATGTCGGCATAACATTGTGCTCGGTGCATAAAGAGTTCAAGGTTGAAGTGTCTATAGCATCCGTTATAGTATGAATGACCAGGCAAATAAATCGGTAGCTGTTTATGCGACATACATGATCTTGGTTTCCCGTAGCTGGGAATGCAGAATATAGTATCATCGTTTTGTAACAATCTTCCAGGGCAGTAACGATACTGGGTTGAATCCAGTATAATTTGAGACTATTACTTAACTTCATTGTACAACTGGCTACGCGGCTTCATGCTCCGCAATCACGGATTTTCTTTCCTGGCCACCCGAAGCAATATCTGCCACAAGTGGCCGAGTGAGCGACAGTATGAGAAGAAAGATAACAGGCCAAAAAATACTGAACGCTCCCACAAGATTTTTCAACACAGACGAAACCTCGATATTTTTTCTTTCCCAATCATACTAAGTTGTCGCCGTTATCGTTATTGAGCGGTGTGCATAATTACCAGGCATGGTTCTCATTTAACCAGGCCTGGTTCCCTTCTTCCGAGCGTACGTTGAATGTTCACCTTGCTTTGTTTGCACGGTCATTCGCTTAATGCTCAGTTCGTGGGCACAATTTTTTCGCGCATGCAGCACTTTTTCATTGCAATGGATGGACGCAAGAAGCCTACTGTAACATAACCAGCTCGTATCGCCCGACTCGATGCTTGGTTGCACAAAACGACAGCACAGCATTTTTAGTTACACATAAAATGTTCGCGTTTGGATGAATAAAGCAAGCGTCATCACATTTGCTCAAAATGTTTCAACTCTTGTGGGTTCTTGCAACTTTCGAATAGTGTTACTCGACAGCATATTTTGTATCCTAAATATTTTAAACTTTTTTATCAAAAAAAAAAAAACTTACCCATTTATATCACATCACATGGAGGTGTATCAAAGGTTACACACTCAATCGGCCGTATACGATGCGAAGTCCTCGGTGGTTTTTCACGCCATAACATACCTTTCAACAGTTGCGAAATCGTGTTTCACTTCTTCGATATTCAAATTCAACTATATTGCCGGAACAAGCCTTGAAGATGTACAAGGCCCCGTCAACCAACTAAACGAGTGACTGAACAATGCATGGTTCAGTCTACCTTAAAAAAAAAACCGCAATATTTAGCTCAAGTGTCCATTACCACACACTTTTCGTTTAGTTTAGCTCAGCTCAAATCGTGGTCATAAACGTACTTTTTGTCTTGCGGAAACCGACACCGTCAACGATTCACTAGTTTGTGACGCAATCGAATTCTCTCGAAAATTGCCTCTAGCTTCTTCATTACGATGTAACTAATTCCCAAACTTCCGGAACTGTATTCTTCACTGCTTTTCACCCACAAAACCATTGCACTACCTGGAAAAGAAAGTAATTCGTCGTAAAATACAGTTTGGTCTTCAAGTTTCACCATTTTATTCATTCTCTGGTAGCATACCTTTCCTTTCGTTGCAGTCGCAATGTTCGTTGATTTAAAATAAAACGCAGCAGCCTTCTGTCATGTTATGGCCACCCTCCAAGTGAGTACGGAACCACATACAGTCACTAATCGAACACACGAAACGGCACACGCCATAACGCCAGCGGTAACGGGTTGCATGATTCCAATTTGCTCTCAATTCTAAACGAATCGTTCGAGACCGAACACTTTACGGTTCACTCTAGAACGCTTCCGTATAAACCGTTTTGCAAATGCAATTCTGTAATTCAGCAGTTTGACTGGATCGTGCACGAGAAAATTGTGGAATAGTTTCTGCGGAAATTAGCTGGCTTTGATTCGACGAATGGTCGGTGAATGCGACCGGCATGCACACAAATAGTGTTGTACACACCGGAGCGGAATGATTCGTTCCGGTTGAAATGTCAAGGAGCATTTACACGTTTCAACAACGCTATCCGTGCACAATAAGGAGATTTAGGCTAAAATCTGAGGCGACTTAAGTCTGAATAGATGCCCCCCCACCCACGGACACTCATTTTTGCAACTGAGTTACCCAAAAGGGTACATTTTTCAGACTTTTTAGTTTAAGTATTTATTAATTTATTAATTATTTATAATTTTTAATTATAAAAAATAATTATTACAACGACTTCTCACATTTTTGCTTAACTTTTACCTAAATTTAAGGTAACTCAGTAGCGAAGAGTTAGTACCGTGAGTAGGAGGGGGGAGGGGCATCTATTCAGACTTTAGCCGGCATCTGTTTAGACTTTAGCCGGCTTTGATTCAGACTTTAGCAAAGTTACTCTGCCAACAGGGCGAAGTCGAAACGTGTAATTGCGTGTAAATGTGACATTACATCCGGAACGAATCATTCCGCTCCGGTAAGTCCAACACTACTTGTGTGCATCTGTCAAATGATGCCGGTTGCATTCATCGACCATTCGCCGAACCAAAGCCGGCTAGTTTCTACAGAAACTATTCCACCATTTTCTCGTGCACGATCCAGCCAAACTGGTGAAGTTAAGATTTCCACTTGCACAACGGTTAATACCGCAGATTTTTAGAATGTACCGTATAGTGTGTGGTCGCGAACGATTTGTTTAGAATTAAGTGTTCGATCAGTGAGTGTATGTGGTTCCGTGCTCACTTGGAAGGTGGCCATATCAGGAAATAAGGCAGTTCCTTTTTTATTACAAAGAACGTTGCTACTAGATAGGTATGCTACTAGATATTGGATAAAATGGTGAAACTTGAAGATCGATCTGCATTTTGTCAAGTTTTGCTTTCTTTTTTAGGTAGTGCAATGGTTTTGTGGTTGAAAAGCAGTGAAGAATACTGTTCCGGATGTTCGGGAATAAGTTACATCGTAATGAAGAAGCTAGAGGTGATTGGTGAGAGGTCGAGAGAATTGGATTGCGTCACAAACCAGTGAATTATTTATTGACGGTGTCGGTTTCCGCAAGACAAAAAGTACGTTTATGTCCACGATTTGAGCTGAGCTAAACTAAACGAAGAGTATCCGATAATGCGCACTTGAGCTAAATGATACAGTGTTTACACAGCCAATTAGTCAACGTAAAGCGCCTGAATGTTTGCACCAAGTTTCACATTGCCACCGTAAACCCGTAATTTGGAATCCTGAACCACCAAATGGCATAACCAACATTGAATCGGTCAAACAAAATAAGCTGTTAGGTCGGCTCGTTTTGTTTTGCTTTTCGGCTGACAAATTGGCTCCGCGCTGGTTGATCTATACGTTAGTTTGATTTTAAAATGAACCGTTTCTACGTACAAAACGATAAACTTTTTTGTTCTGTTCTGTCGTTTTGTTTTTACTATTATGTTTTATTCACCAAACACCAAATAGTTCACAATGCGCAAAGTATTCATGGAGTCTAGGCTCTAAACTTAAACAAAATAAAAAACTAGTTTTATAACTAAAAATAACGCTTTACCTAACAGTAACGCAATGAAAATTGATAATATATTTTAACTCTATAATTATTATTAATAATATAATTTTAATTAACAAGAAATATGTCCATTGTTCAAACAACGTGGTATATATGTCCACATGTGTTGAAAATAGTTTGCACAGTCGTTTGATGTGATTAAATTACTGCCTGTTTCTATGGTGTTCATTAAATCTGTTTCATTTTGCGGATTTGTTCGTTTGGTTATATGCTTCCACTGTACAAACATGTTTTCAATTGGATTAAGGAACGGACTGTATGGAGTCAAAAATATTATCTTATAACCAAAATGCTCTAGTAAAGTTTTAACTTCAATCGACTTATGAAAAGCAACGTTGTCGAGTATGATAACACATTTTTGTACCTGTCTAGCATTTAGCTTTTCGTTCAGTTCGTTCAGAAACTGTAGAAATAAATCTTTTGTAATGGCACGAGTTTTTGGAAAGTAATGGACAATGCATTGGCGATTCATGGCGCAGGCTATAGAGATATTGCGTGACAGCAAAACTGGCAACTCTTTTACAGCAGGTTTGACAACTAAAGCTCTGCCTCCTGTGTCTCTCATGCTTATGTTAAACCCTACTTCGTCGATACAAATGACTTCATTGTCGGAACATTGACCATGTAATGAAGAAAACTCTAATGCATATGCCCTTCTTGAATCAATATTTTCTACGACATTTCGACGAACTGGAACTCGGTGCACTCGCTTATAGCTATAGTTAAATCCTTTTATAACTTTAGCCACAGTTGTTGTGGAAATTGTAATTCCAAAACTATCCTGTACTTTGCTCACTAATTTTTTCAAAGATATGCTGCAGTCTTGATCTTTCCATTGTTTAATTTGGTTTTCTTGCGTTTCATTTAACTTCTTTTCTCTAGTTCCTCCACGACAGCAAGCTTCTACTATTGTCGTTTTTTGATACTTCTTTATAATTCCTTGAACGGTTGTTCTTTGAAGACCCAACATTTCAGCAATTGCTCCAATCCGGTTACCATTCTCGTATGCTGCTACAACACGCTCTCTAACGGCGTTGGATGTTGTACGGTAGTTTCTTTTGCTTGTTGCTGCGACATGATCTGTTTTCGAAGAATTATTATGTTCATCATAGAAACGAAATATAACGATGCATTACATGTTTGTGAATCAATTCCAACAGATAATACTCACTAATTACTTTCTTATTTCACTCCGGTGTTCAAAAACATACAATTAACCTGAGAATTTTAATGGCGAGACAATAATCCTTACTAAATGAACTCCATATTTTTCGCTCTAACTACGCGCACAGTGAACGGATCAGAAACGACAAAAGAGATTGCATTGAAAAGATTTGTAGAGGGGGAGTTTAGAATGTGTACTCCAAGAGCGAAAGCTACGATGTGCTAATCCATGCATTATCATTTATACAATAAAATCATTTACAAAGTAAATCGTTGATGTTCTAAGTAAAAGTTATCAAAATAAATGGCATTAAAAACTTTTGTTAGTACAATCAGTGATATAAATCATAAAAACGACAGAACAGAACAAAAAAGTTTATCGTTTTGTACGTAGAAACGGTTCATTTTAAAATCAAACCAACGTATGGTTCAACCAGCGCGGAGCCAATTTGTCAGCCGAAAAGCAAAACAAAACGAGCCGGTCGAACAGCTTATTTTGTTTGACCGATTCAATGTTGGTTATGCCATTTGGTGGTTCAGGATTCCAAATTACGGGTTTACGGTGGCAATGTGAAACTTGGTGAAAACATTCAGGCGCTTTACGATGACTGATTGGCTGTGTAAACCCTGTATTGTTAGATGGCATATTTTCTTTACGATTTACTTTAGACGGTTTGGTCACACGAACAAAATCAAAATTGTATGATTTTGTTAGTACAACCAAAACTTAATTCGACCTTATCCATCAAATGTATTACAAAGTCTGTGCAATTAGTCGTATATGATTAGCTACGATAAGTGTATGTAAAATTTGTTTGATTTTGGTCTAGCAAACAAACCCAATGCAAGGTCAAAAAAAGGTAAGGAAACATGTAGGTAAATTTGTCGTTTTTTCCAAACTGAACTTTCTAATTTGTATACTTTTAGGTATTTCTAAAAATTGTGTCGATTTTGCAGATACGGTGCTTTTTCCGAATGGTAAGTGAAATATTGCATGAAAGCCAGGCTACATGATGCGAGATGCCAAAAAGATTTCGCTAAAACGGGGTGGGTTATTGCGAGATCTATCCGTCTAAAAGATTTCGCCTCCTCGAGCTGAAATCTCGGAAAGATTTCGCTTCTCTCTAGCCCTCTCTGTCACTTTCCATGCGTTGCCATTAGTGATGGGAAAAGTACTGAAAATAAAAGTAATGGACCGGTACCTGGTTTATAAGAAAAAGTACCGGTAACGAAAACCTGGTTACTTTGGTCCTCTATGTTGAATTTGATATGAATATCAAATTCAAATTTGATATGAATATATAATAAGTGATGTTTTGCTATTTTTCATTAAAGGTGAATAGTATTTTTTTTTTATTTTCCCCATACGCTATTAACATATTGAAAAATAACTGCAACCAAAATCTACTGTGTGTATGACTGACTCTCTTTTTTTATTCACTGAAGAACGGCAAGGCCGTGTAACTTAACTGATACACGCACAATGACCACATTTGTAATTTCCTTCATATCTACAACGTTTAAAAAATATAATATGAACAAAAATGAAAAGACTGAAAAATGATTGTAATTATGGTAATATTTCACACATAAAGGTACTTCACAATATAATAATATTTTCAAAATTGTTGTGCTGATCTCATAGTTACGTAGCTAGTTTTATTAATTTAGCATAATTATGTTTCAAAAAATGATTTCTTCTAGTTTTTGCGTATCTAATCTTTTTCTATGCTCTGTGTATATTTGTCCCGTTTTCGAAAATATTCTCTCACAGGGGACCGAAGTTGCTGGAGTACACAATCTTTGAAGCATGATATGAAATAAACGAGGATATATCATTTTGTTTGTTTTCCAACAAATTAACGGATCACATTTTCTATCTAGATATGTATCCTTTATGTAACTATCCACTTCTTTAGTGGCTAGCACAAAGGGGACAATAATAGTTGTCCTATTGCTCCTAGACGAATCCTATTCATCCCATATATCGTTTATCGGTGAATTAATTGTAGAACATGACATCTCCTCACATGTTTCTTCTGAAGTCGACTGTTCCTTTTCTATTTCTATTTTTACTTGTGTAATAAGGAATTCTCGGATTTCTTTAAATCTGATTTTATCGGTCATGAATCCATCTTCCTTGTACCTAGGGTCTAGGAAAATAGCCTCACATACTATTTTATTATCCTTAATCGTTTCTAGCTTATTGGAAGTCCTTTTAATTGAATATTCGATTAGTTTTTTTATGCAAGACTCCCAAGTAGAAATATTATTCATTTTTTTCATTTTTTCATGAAGAATTCGACACAAAACACCCTTCTTTGAGACAGTAACATGATCTTCTCCAGATACTTCTTTGGTTGCTGCATCAAACGCTTGCAGGACTTCAATAGCTTGCTCCATAACTAACCAATAGCTGTCATCGAAATTTATATTAATAAGCCCAAATGTTGATAGTAGCGGTTCCTTATTTCGTCGAAATCTGTCTAACATATCATATGAAGAATTCCATCTTGTGGCCACTTCCTGCTTTAATTTAAGTTTAGGAAAACTAACGCGATTTTGCATTTCTGATTATGTAGATGTGGCCTTTGAGCTTTTTTTTTAAAGTGCCCTACTTTACGTTTCATTTCTACTATTGGTTTTATGGATGAGTCTATTGAGTCTTTAACTACTTTGTTGAGTGTGTGAGCAAAACAAGACAAATGTGAAACTGACATTTCAGGCAGATTTCATATTTGCAGCATTATCGGTAACTATTGCAACAATTTTTTCAGAAATATTGTAAGAAGCGACTACTATTTTTATCCACTCTGCTACGTTTTTCCCAGTATGGCTTAGAGAAAATTCTGAACATTTTAATAAGTAACTGTGCAGTTGAAGATTATAACAATCGATAAAATGGGCTTTAATGGCGTTAAAACTAGTATTATTTATATTAGTCCATGAATCAGTTGTCAATGTAATAACTTTTGCTGACAATATAATTTCTTTAACAATTTCTTAATTTTCCTTGTACATGAATGGAATTCATGAATTGGAAGTTGTTTTCCTATTAGGAAGTTGATTATTTGGACAAAAATGTTTAATTAGTTCTATAAATCCTGGTTCCTCGACTATGGAGAACGGATGGTATCCTTGTACTATCATTTTTGTAATTTTTAAGTTAGTTTCGCGTTTTGCATCGGCTGTCAAAGGTTTGAGCATAAAAATTTGTATTTTATTCTCTACTGTGCGAGATGATGTTACTACTGTAGACGTTGGTATGGGCAGGCCAGATGTAGTGACTTCGGTGTTTGAATTCAACGGGACTTCAGGAGCATCATTGGGTTTATTTATCGGAACTGTGTGATGTTTTCGTTGTAAATGCTTTTTTAAGTTGTACGTTGGTTCATGACTGTAAACTAGTATATTATGACAATAACGGCATTTGGCATTGGTATTTCCTACAGTAGTGAAATGTTCCCATATTTTTTTTATTTATTAATAATAAATACGGCTTGAAGCCGTATTGTCAGCACCGCGTGTGCTGACGAAATACAAATGTCAAAGACAAAAAATTCACAAAGAAATTACCAAGGCATTTCCTCTCTGGTATTTAGCCTTATCCCGGGCATGCTCGGTTGGAAATGTTCCCATATATCAGAAGTTTTTTTTGACGTTGGAGGCATTTTCTGTTTAACGAAAAATATAACTTCTTTGTTAAAACAAAAATACTGCATTAAAAATTTTGATTTACTAACATATGTTTGTTTATAACTTATAAAGTTTTTATATTTATCGAGATTTCGTCTGCTTATTAAAGCTGATAGCTGTGAGGATAAATGGAATATGAAATAATGATGTGGTCAATGTTATTCACTTTTGGTATTAAAATGGCTCTTATTTTTGTTCATTTTCTATTCCAGTCTTCATACAGGTACACAACTCCCCCCCTCCCCCTCCTCACTCACGGGCACTACCTATCCACAATTGAGACGTTAAAATTTAGTCATTGGTTCTCATCAAATTTAGTCATCTCTTTGGTCATGCCTGCCTTAAAGATACCACGCAGTTGGATAGTCAGTCCTCACTAAGAATGAACGGTCCGGTTGCGATTTCAACCCCGGTTTTGCCGTATGAAGACCGGCGCCGTTGCCACTTCAATTCGTAAAAATAATAAAAAGTTTAAAAAATACCCACTAGGGTAACTCAGTTTCAAAAAGAGAGTGCCTGTGAATGGGGGGTCTTCATTCAGACTTTACCCGGGAACCCTATGTTTGGTGTTTGGCACAAGCCTCGCCCGGCACAGATCTTGATGGTAGTAGCAGCACCGTCACTCATACCGTAAAAATGAACACAGATGGGTGTCGTGCATAGTGTCGACCGAGTTTAAGCAGTTCATCTGAGCTCCAGAGGTTCTTTGGATTTTAAATTGCATGACTTCCAATATGCATTTGGCTTAGGGCTACCGAAGGTGTAAATCCGTAACTATGCACGATCTATTCATGTGCCCATCACAAAAAACTTCTCTTTATGAACAGTTAAACCGATTTTTTAGTTTTGGTTCACCTCTACTTACCTATTAGTATTAATTTTAGATTTTACAAAACTTAGTCTCGCGTGCTTTGTGTCACTCCTCGTTATCAATTATCAACTTTCTGTAATCTCTTTTATCCTGGAGTATAAACTAGTTTCGGCTTATTCGCATTTGTGTGGAATTTGACGTTAGTGACAGCTCTGATTATATTGTGTTCATCTCGGTTTTGGCAGGCCTTCACGTTTTTAGGTTTCGTCTCGGTCTGCGTTTGAAATGAACGGTTTTCGTCCCATCTATGTTCCTTTGCTTAGTTTGTTAGGACGCACGCTATCCTGTACGGTGGTTTGAATTTATTTGGGCTATAATGTTGTGACTTTTTTTTGTGAAATATGTGATTTTTCAAAAAAAGACAAATTAAAATCATCGGTAAAGTATGAGCTCGTGTCGAATTTTGATTTCATATTCGTGTGACATCATAGACGCTCACGTACAAGCCGAAATGCATGACACGCACGAATAATCCGAAATGAATGACGCGCACGAATTACCAGAAACGCATGAACCGGTGATCATTTTCGGGATATTCTCCAGCGAACCATTTGTACTAACAATCCCAAAACAGTCGCAAAACAAACTGAACGGTTCCATACATTTTTGCTCTATGATTGTCACTAGGGCAGTTTCATAGCATTACTTCGCCGAATGTAATGTCATTCCCAATAAAAGTTTCATTACTCTTACTGCATGTTCCTCAATCGCTTTCAAATGATTAAAAAAACCAGCGAAAAATGTCCCTGTTTCAACTAATTAAATTCTTAATTGCATGTGTTTCGCCAGGAATAAGTAACGATCTACGTCTTCGTTACGAGGTCGTTGTGCGAGGCATATGTGTGGCATATACGTCTTCTCTGTTGCTCTCACGCGTTTTGCCAGGAACAAGTAACGATCCGCGTTTCGTTACCGGGACATGTATTCGTTGCTCTCTCTCTTACTCGTGTGCGAGCCATATGTGTGTAATATGACTTCTCTGTTGCTCTTATGCGTTTAGCCAGGTACAAGTAACGATCCACGTTTTCGTTACCGGGACAAGTAAATGTTCGTCGCCAGTGAAATTTAGTTTTTAAAATTTCAAGTTGATTTTTATGAAAATTAACAAAAATAAATGAAAAAAATAAGGGTAAAAGACTCGAGAAGGCCCCCCCTAGAATCTTTTATGTGCAGCACTGTGGCCTGTCATTTTTGTTGTACAGTGGGCTTTCTGTACGGTCAAAACCCATTTCTTGTAAACATTGTGCATTGTTCCTTAATACTGTTAATAGACAGCGAGTAGAACTTGATATAATACATTGTAACAAGTGGTTTGAGATTATGTTATTCTTATGTTTCCTCCTTTGCTGAATATCAATGCAAGGTAACAAGTATTCATCGAATTACTGTTCCGTTACCGTCCGAGAACGCCGTGGATGTTTTAGGCCCGATTGTTCACCCCTAGTGCGACCGAAAATTAGTACGAAGCTCCTGTAACCCAAAATGAATGGTAGGGTTAGCGTAGAGGGGGTTTTAATCAAATAATAACAATATTTTATTCGACTTTCTTCAACCAATTTTGACCACACTGAAAGCACACTGAAAGCTCACTGTGAAGCTCTCGTAACGTGAACTGCGGATTGCATACCTTTAGGCGTAAATCTTACAGCGCCTAACAAATTTTGTCAGGGGGGGGCCTTCTCGAGTCTTTTACCAAAATAAGAATTGTCTAAAAATTCTAACACAATTTCCAAACTCTTTCCAGGAATAGGGATAAATTTGTACCTGTTGTTTCCAGGTATTTTTCATTTTTGTACCGTATAAGGTGCGTTGCATTATCGTATTTGTTCCGAACCATCAGCTCCAACGGTACTTTCCCTTCACTAATACCGACTAAAGTTTGAAAGTGATAAAAAATATGGTAAAAGACTCGAGAAGGCCCCCCCTAGAATCTTTTGTGTGCAGCACTGTGGCCTGTCATTTTTGTTGTACAATGGGATTTCTGTATGGCCAAAACCCATTTGATGTAAACATTGTGCATTGTTCCTTAATACTGTTAATAGACAGCGAGTAGAACTTGATACAATACTTTGTAACAAGTGGTTTGAGATTATGATATTCTTATGTTTCCTCCTTTGCTGAATATCAATGCAAGGTAACAAGTATTCATTGAATTACTGTTCCGTTACCGTCCGAGAACGCCGTGCATGTTTTAGGCCCGATTATTCACCCCTAGTGCGACTGAAAACTAGTACGAAGCTCCTGTAACCCAAAATGAATGGTAGGGTTAGCGGAGAGGGGATTTTAATCAAATAATAACAATATTTTATTCGACTTTCTTCAACCAATTTTGACCACACTGAAAGCACACTGAAAGCTCACTGTGAAGCTCTCGCAACGTGTACTGCGGATTGCATACCTTTAGGCGTAAATCCTACAGCGCCTAACAAATTTTGTCAGGGGGGGGGCCTTCTCGAGTCTTTTACCAAAAATATTGTTATTTCATGAAGAACTAGTGCTTTGCTCTCGATCATGTAGTTCTTCGGCTATTCGTTTTTTGAAAAATGATTTGGTTGCCTGGGGTATATATATATATATATATATATATATATATATATATATATATATATATATATATATATATATATATATATATATATATATATATATATATATATATATCATCGAAAGGAGATTTTTTTGGAGTACTGCCCGACGGAAGAAATGGTTGCGGATATAATGACGATATATGATGATATATATATATATATATATATCATCATATATCGTCATTATATCCGCAACCATTTCTTCCGTCGGGCAGTACTCCAAACAAATCTCCTTTCGATCGCATAACTCCTGCACGAAACGCTCCTTCGTGACGATGCGTTTGGACCGACGGTTAGTCCTCTCCGTCTTAACAAAACCAAACACCCTTGGTTGTCTTCCTTTATAATAGTTGGGTTTTCTGGACCTTCTCCGAAATCGCGTAACAGCTTCCGCAACCAGATGACCTTTTGGCATGTCTGCGATATTGCCACATACTCGGTTTCCATAGACGATAATGTATCACACGTCTGACGACGGCTCGCCCAAGATATAGCACCTCCACAGAACATAAAAACGAAATCCGAAATTGAGCGCCGGCTTTCGATGTCGCCCGCCCAATCCGAGTCGGAGCACCCACACAGTGCTTCTTGCTGAGCACCGCCAACCATACCCCTGGTAGCCCTGGTCTATTTGTGATTTCACGCATTTCGCATCTTTTAGACCGTGGGCCTCCAACAGCTTTTCAATAAACAGCTTCAGTCTCACCTTGTAGATGCCTCCGCTTCTTAGTACTTTCATACCAAGAAGGTGCTTAATTTCCCCCAAGCAGGTGATGTCAAATTCTCCATGGAGGTCATCTTTTTGTTCCGCTTTTTTTTTAAGCTTTTTGTTCCGTAAAATTATGTATTTTAAGTTTATAATTTTGTGACTTTGAGTGCATTTATATTTAAATTTTTAGCAATACGTAATCTATCGGTTTCGAAACATGAGCGGAACGCGTATTTTGAGTATGGCGTATATTGGGTAATGCCTGTACGAAATTTGGCTGCTGGGTTCCGTTTGATAGCGTATACTAGGAACTTTGATGTTGCACTATATTCATAGAAAGAGCGGAGTGGTATTCAATGCAGTTGCAGTGTTTATAAAATAAAAAAAGCTGTTGAAATTGTTAAAACCGTCGGTAGGTGTTTATTATATACAACGCGGTCAATTTTCTTTTAAAAGCTTTCATCATACTATGATTTTTTTTTAGAATATGGATATTGATTTTTAGGAAATAGCTCCTGCACTTGCTGAGCAAGTAGCAACATTGATGATGCATTTAATAGAAGACGAGGAGGAGGAGGAGGAGGAAGAATCCCGTCCAGCAAAGGTCCGTCGGTGCTGGACAACGGACCTCTTTTTGGAAAGGGAAGATGTGTGGGGGCGTCTTCTTGAGGCAATTGATGGTCAAGGACCCAATTATCGTATACGTGCCCAATCGTATACATACCCAATTATCGTAGTGGCACCAGTCTCCACAAAGCAGAACCGGACATACAAATTCCAACTGGACCGTCTTTCCTTACGCAAAACGGATTATCCAGCTGCTGCCAAAATAAGTCAAGATAGCCAGAAATGGCAGTCCAAGACCTCGTGAGGTTGAAAAGCCAAAGGAGAAAGACGACGAACGAGGATAGGATAGGAGAGGATAGGAGAGGATAGGAATTACAGGTAATCTATTGAGGAAATGATTCCTAGACCGTTGTAGGGAAGAATATGACACAACGCTAGTTTTTAACAGAGCACAGAAAAGAGCGTGTTTATTCAACAGATTGAAGCGTGGTAATGAACATTTCCGTTAACCTATCTTAAAGTCCAAATGTCAGTTTTTGTCATGTGCTATAATTTATAGCAGGATCGCACAGTGGTCTATAGCGGATATTGTTATTCAATATAATCATGGTCACGATTTTGAGAGGCATAATAATTTGTAACCTGCTCGTTCATCGTATTGGTCACCGCAAGAATCAGCTTGGCACTAAACTCTGGGTCACTTTGTTCAAAAGTGGCAACTTGTGCCTCAACAAAATCCCCCAGAGCTCTGGCCTTGGTGACTGTACGACGAGCAGACGATGTTTTACAAATTTGCTTAACCGTTTCCAAACATTCTGCAATATGGAAGGAACGGCAATTTTGCTTCCGCTTTCGCGGATTTGATGCCGTCCCGGAAGCATGATGGATGTGGATGGGGTCGGTGGCAATTCTTCCAAATGCTCCCGAGATGAAGCACTTGGCAGAATGCCGGATGAGGATAGGACCGGTGGGTGGGAGATGATCATGGTTGATGTGGATGGGAGTGGCGACGATGCTTCCAAATTTGCCTGAAATGATAGTTAAAATTATTTATAACTATTGATGGTAACTTTCGGAGACAAAAATACCATATTCAGCGTTTAATTAAAAATATCCCGCGCGCTATAAATATTGAAATTTATATAATAAAATGGATGTTGCTGACGTCGGTTGTCAGGGACGTATATCTGATGGTGGCGTTTTGGCAAACAGCCCGATCGATCAGAAACTGGAACGGATCGAGTTGAATATACCCTCTCCAGAAATTCTCCAAGTTCTGTATCAGATAAAGGTTCCATACTACCTTTTGGGCGATCAGGCGTTTGCCATGAAAGAATACTGCCTCCGTCCATTTGGAGGAATGCATGTGGCAGATTCCGTGGAGCGTCATTTTAACTACAGGCATTCTCGGGCGCGTCGAACAGTGGAAAATGCGTTTGGCATACTACCACAGGTGTTCCGAGTGTTCCTGAAACTAATAGAGTTGGAATCGCCCGTAGCAGAAAAGGTCGTCTTAGCAACTGTTTACCTGCACAACTTTAGACGACGACATACGCTATACAATTTTTCCGATGCACCTCTGCCACCCAGTACAAGTCAGCCTTCCTCATCGATGATAATAGAAGAACTGGATGATGTAGCACCACCAGCTTCAATGCTTCCGATCCCTGCTATACCCATTAGGCCAACCAGAGCATTGCAAAACATGCGAACACATGTAGCCCATCATCTTAAGTGGAATGACCCACTTTCCTATCCTCTACCACAACCCCGAAGAGCTGCACAATAATACTAACATCATCACCAGCATTATCATCAGGTCAGGATGAGATTTGATCCCCGGTCCTGCCGTAAAAACCGTTACTGGTATCCACCTTGGCAATCGAACCGCCCCGTATATACATATGTGTGGCAGCGCTAGGAACTATCGAGAATCACTTATATAGGTGAGCAACTTATGGTATGCTCATAAGCATACCAACTATGTTCAAAAATGTCATCCGTCCCTGCAATCACGTTATACTTTGTTAGATACAAATAAATAAATAAAAATCCAAATTATTTACCTGCTCCAGTCACCATACTACGCGAAATGTCTTTGCGAATCCGCCGATAGGTGTTTGCGAGGTTTTTTCCACTTTGCGTGGACAACCTCGTGCGAACGCCCCATTACGTTCGCAATTTCCTCCCATGCCTGGTGGCGGATCTCAGCATTTTTGTACATGCGATCCGTGTCCTTCCACAGGCATGTGTAGGATTTTACCAACTCTATTAGTTGAAGAACTTTCTCCACCTCTTGAATTGGCTGGAATGAGGAATAGGAAACAATTTGTTAGTTATATAGCTACAGATTAAGTCCCTTGAAGGCCCTATATACAATATAAGTTTGGCATCTGTACCATCTCGAACATGTCGACCGGGAGAGCGATCCCCTAAACAGACCACCCCCCCCCCCCCCCCCCCCGCGGGCACTCAGTCCATTGATACGTCCATTGAATCTGCTGTTCAGCCAAAAGGGGGTGAGGGGGATCGATCTTTCGAGGATCCTTTATAAGCTCCTTAATGATCTTACGTTGAATCCGCCGCTGCTGCTGATACCTTTTTTTATTAGATAACTTCATAAATTTAGTGATACTTACATTTTTAAATTGCTTTTGACACGATTTGTCCATATTTTAAGGAATGAAAATTTTTTAGTGGCGACACTGCACAGCCAAACGGACAGACTAACTTGCGTTTCTGGGAAAGCGTTTAATGATCACTAAGGAAAAAGCATGGTAGGGGAAGTCAAAATGGTAAAAAAAATTGTTCCCAATTTTTATTATTCCGGAAATTGCTGTTCAACATTTGTTGAAATAAAAGCAATGAATTTAGCAATTAATGAATAGCAACAATTTTACCAAAACCAATCCATTTCCGTTTTATGTTAAGTATCAGCTGGTACATTTTATTTTATTTTGACGGCGTGTGCGGCTTAAAATCGATAAACTTAAAAAAACAACAATTTTCCATTCATTTCATAAATGATTTCTTTATTTACATCATACATATACAAAAAAATATTGAACAGTATAACAACATTGTATTTGTGATTGGTTGTTTATCGGAAACATTTGTAAAAATGTTGATATAATTACCATTTCGCGGGTTGGGTAAACTAGCAGGAAAATAGATAATGTTCACAACTTTCCTATAAATCATTCCATAATATCAACTTAGTAAGGAGAAATTTCTTCAAATATAGTATTGCCGAAAAGCGCTACCATTCTAAACCATTTTAAAACATATATATTCATTTCCGGAATCATAACGGCGAATTTTTAAATTTTGTGTTGCCTGTTCATCGCACACCAGTTCAACTCCCCAACCTACCAGTGCTAACCACCACATCCCCGATCCGTCATCCGTGTCGCCGGTTTCCCGCATACATCGGGTTACGAGCTGGCGACTTGAGAACAATAGGTAGCTGGAGCTGTCAAAAGTTGCCGTCTACAAGTATGCCCTGTCTACGGGCGGTTTTATTCGCTGATTTGGTATGCAAGCAGTTATCGGCTGAAGCAGCTCTGAAACCTAGCTTAGATAAAACTTCATTCAGCTTCATATACCAACATCGTGCAGATTGGTGTAGCCCGTAAAGCGTATTGCTTCTCCGCGAAACCGGGAAGCTGACGCATAAAAACTTCCTCTTGCAGGATTCCATTTAAGTAGGCTGTCTTCACATCCAAATGGCGAACAGTTAAACGTTGTTTACCAGCAACAGTGAGCAAAGTTCGAAACGTAGCATGATTTGTCACGGGAGCGTAAACGTCACACAGTAATCGATACCGTAACGCTGCGTGTATCCTTGCGCTTCTACACGCGCATTGTACTTTGTTATTTGACCTTGCTCGTTTCGCTTGATTTTGTACACCCATCGGGATCTAATTGCTTTTCTTCCCTTTGGAAGGGGTGTCCCGAGCTTATGAAGCGTCCCGTAGACGGGACATACTTTTGACAGGCGACTTTTGACAGCTCCAGCGACCTATTGTTCTCAAGTCGCCGGCTCGTAACCCGATGTATGCGGGAAACACGCCGGCGACACGGATGACGGATCGGGGATGTGGTGGTTAGCACTGGTAGGTTGGGGAGTTGAACTGTTGTGCGACGAACAGTCAACACATAAATTCAAAAATTCGCCGTTATAATTTTTTTTTAAATGAAAATTCCTTAATCGTCTAGAGATGAAATAGAAAAATGATTGTAGATCTTTAATAACACCAAACACTGTAAAACACTTTAAACTAGAAGCCACTCCAATATATTTTGTGTATATAAAATTCTCCCTATAAGCTCTTAAACTGTACCGAGTAAAACTTTTTTCGGTAAAATATGAGTTTCTATCAATACAAGCTCTCTAAAACTAACAAAACATTAGGTTTTTAATATACTTTTACGTTAAAATACAAATATATTCCATACTGCATGTATCGGGATATTTTTATATACTCAATATTATCCGCTATTTTGTCTCTGTGTCAGCATGAAAGTTTTATTTAATATTTGATGACTTCAAAAGCGATTTTCCTTTTGTTGAAATAATTACGAAGGCGATAAAAATGAACGTTTATCGAATTTAATAGTTTACTTTGAAGCCATAATTGATTCGATCCTATCCACAGTGATAAACACAGTAGAGTTATTTTTTTTTGGGGCATTTGACAGCTACAGCTGCTTGTAGCCGCTGCTACCACAGGAGGGGTCGAAAACGATAGCTACGGGGACTCGTCTGACAGCATACAAGAACAAAGGAAAATCGGTGGTTGTCAAAAGTCGCCCGTCAAAAGTATGTCCCGTCTACGGGGCGCTTGATGCGATTGCATCTCAGAGGCCATCGCTTCTCTCCATTTTTCTTCCTTTACGGCTTCTGCGAAATTTAGCGGCTCCTCTCGTGCACATGAAGCAACGCGAGCAGCATATCCTAACACTTTATCTTCCAAATGTTTTGGGAGCTTCTTTGTCCTTTCAGGATGACTTTTTTTTCTGACATAGTTGTTTCAGCATTTTCATGCTGCTCCTCACTAGATGCCTCTCGTACTGATTGGTACAGTATTGTGTTATCAGTTTCATCACTAGTATTCTTCTGAGACTTCGTGGACATTTGTACCTGTACTAAGCTTGTACCAATTTTATTTTCTACAAAACGGGCACCTCGACTTATTGTTATGTCGTTTGTTTCTGGGTTCACGAAACGGTAAGCTTTATGCTCAGATGAGTACCCTACTAGCTTCAGCTTTACAGTTTTTGGTAAAAGACTCGAGAAGGCCCCCCCCCTGACAAAATTTGTTAGGCGCTGTAGGATTTACGCCTAAAGGTATGCAATCCGCAGTACACATTGCGAGAGCTTCACAGTGAGCTTTCAGTGTGCTTTCAGTGTGGTCAAAATTGGTTGAAGAATGTCGAATAAAATATTGTTATTATTTGATTAAAATCCCCTCTCCGCTAACCCTACCATTCATTTTGGGTTACAGGGGCTTCGTACTAGTTTTCAGTCGCACTAGGGGTGAACAATCGGGCCTAAAACATGCACGGCGTTCTCGGACGGTAACGGAACAGTAATTCGATGAATACTTGTTACCTTGCATTGATATTCAGCAAAGGAGGAAACATAAGAATATCATAATCTCAAACCACTTGTTACAATGTATTGTATCAAGTTCTACTCGCTGTCTGTTAAAAGTATTAAGGAACAATGCACAATGTTTACATCAAATGGGTTTTGACCATACAGAAATCCCACTGTACAACAAAAATGACAGGCCACAGTGCTGCACACAAAAGATTCTAGGGGGGCCTTCTCGAGTCTTTTACCCAGTTTTTTCTTCTAGTTTAGCACGCTTGACCTTCGGCACGTGGACATAAGCATCACTACCAAAAATGCGTACATGACTCAAATCGGGTTTTCTTTTCCACCATAGCTCATAAGGCGTTTTATGTACAGAACGGGATGGCAAGTGATTCTGTAAGTAAGTAGCTGTCAGTATGGCTAGGTTGATCGACCTGTTCTTACGTTCTGCAACGCCATTAGATTGTGGGGAGTACGGTGTAGTGAACTGTGGCCTTATTCTGTTCGTCGTATAGAAATTGCGCAACTGTGCATTGTTGAACTCCCCTCCACCATCCGAACGAACGAAACGCGGTTTTCTTTCGAAATGATTCTCTGCCCACTGTACGTAATGGATGATCATCTCCGTAGCCTCTGAATTCTTCTGCAGTAGAAAAGTTACGGTAAATCTGCTAAAATCATCTATCACATGTGTTAAGGCTTATGTATATATTTAACAGCACAGGTTCCTCTTCTCACTCCCATTCCTCTTTTATACCTTCAATCCAACCAACCGCCTGGAAATTTCCATATAGTCCTTGTCGCTTTCCTCGGTTCCACTTACTCCTTCATAACATCCGATCTGCAAATATCCTTACCCTGACTACATGCATATAGGAAGACCGGATGCAAGGAAGAACATAAGATTACCCGGGCCGATCGTAAACAATTCGCAAGAATTGGGCTGTGTACGCATCGGTCAGGATGCGTAATTAGTCATGCTGACTCTCATTCGCATTGCGGTCTCCTTTGCACTCCTTTAACAATTTCGATATTCCAAAAAGGGTATAAAAAGCGGTTGCCTTAATTAACCAGAGCACTCCAAGACCCAGGCGATGATCATCCCCCATCGCCCGTCAAAACAGCTCATCAATCCTCAAACCCAGCACATCACCATCGACAGCATCCGGTTGCCGTGGAAGGCGACGATGCGATACCTCGGGATCACCATCGACAACCGTATGCTGTTCCATCACCACACCAAGCTAACATCCATCCGCTTGCTCATCCTATTGGGGAAGCTATACCCACTCATCAACAGACACTCCAAGCTACACCCATCCAACAAGATAGCCATCTACAAACAGATCGTCCTGCCCACAGCAATGTACGGCATTCCTGTCTGGCGTACCTGTGCAAGGACGAACCTGCTGAAGATATAAACCAGTTGCAATAGAATCCTCCGACTCATTCTGGACGCTCCCAGCTGGACACGGCTTGAGGAGCTCTACGATGCAGCGAACTCAGCACCATTCGACGTAATAGCAGACAACATCATCAACCGGTTGCAGACTTCAGCAGCGGTTTCCACACACCAGCAGGTGAAAAATCTGATATTTAGAGAATAAGGTAGTTAGCTAGTTTTAAGATAGTAGTTTGTTTTAGTTCGTAAGTTGTTATTTAGTTTGTAAGTTTAAACTAACAATTAGCGTAAGTGCATATTACATCTAATAATTTAAATTGATTTAAATTTTAATCAATTGAGTCTCGCGAAAATATGTAAATAATGTTAATTCTAAGACATCAATCAATAAATTCTTTAACTTTAAAAAAAAACCAACTAAATAACCAGACATATACCGTGCCTAGACTTCGACCAGTGTGGTTATGCTGCCTGCGATTAGTGCCTGCTACGTGACTGTGCTTCTTGGTGTGCCCGTGTTGTGCTGCTGTACCTGTGCTGTGCTTCTCGGTGTATCCTATTTGTACCTGTGTGTGTGTTCGTGTGCTGCGCTTGTGCCTGTTCGTGTGTGTGGGTGTGTAGTGCCTCGTATTCTGCTTCGGCTTCGACTTCGGCTATGCTGAAGCGTGGTAGAAGGAGGAGTAAGAAGCCAGACTCGGTAGGATGGAGCTCCGATTCGGCCGAGTCCAAGCGCTCGAGGAGCGTGGTTTCTTCCTCTTCGGAGGAAAGTGATGATACGATGAGCGTGGACAGTACGGAGTCACGTTCATCCACCAGCGTGCAGGAGGAAAACCTGGCACAATTCGTCACCGTAAACCGGGGACAACGGAAGGCAGTCCCGACGACGAAGCCTTCCACAACATGAGCTACGCCCGCTGTTCCTGCAGGGTGTACATCGGCTCCGATCACGGTGAAGTCACTTCCAGTAGCTGTCCTGCGTCCGGAACTGCAGGCTCGAGGAATCACACCAGAGTTCCGTATCTCCGGCGTAGGCACGTCAATTACTGTCCGATCTCCTGCTGAACAGCAGGAGGTCCTTAACTACCTGCAGCAGCGGAATGCGGAATATTTTTCGCATGACGCTAAAAACATGCGTCCCTTCAAGGCGATGCTTCGTGGGCTTCCGGAAACGGACCTCGCGGAGATCGTCAGCGAATTGAAGGAAACCCACCAGCTCGACGTTTTGGAGGCGTTCGAGATCAAGCGCCGCGCAGAGGGCATTCAAACCAGGTTGTATCTGGTTCATTTCAAGCGAGGAACGTGCTCGCTTAAAAAGCTGGAGGCAGTACGGTCAATCCAGCAAGTCATCGTGCGATGGGAGCCGTACCGCGGAGGGAAGAAAGGCCCGACGCAATGCCATCGATGTCAGGCTTTTGGGCATGGTACTCGCCATTGCCAAATTAAACCTCGGTGTGCCACCTGCGCGGCGGAGCATCTCTCGGAGCAGTGTCCATCGGGTTCGGGCACAGTAAAGTGCTCGAACTGTGGTGCTGCTCATCGCGCCGATGATCCGTCGTGTCCAAAGCGGGCCAAATACATCGAGATTCGTCAGCGCGCCAACGGTCGAAACTCTGCTCCTCCACCAGACAAAACTAACGTGTTTCCACCGTTAGCCACCATCCAAACGAGTATCCCACACTCCATTCCTCCTCCGGTGTTGCACACTGCTCCCAAGGCCAAAAGCTTTGCGCAGATTGTGTCAGCACCAACCACTCCAAGCGTCCGACCTACGGCAGCGCGCATCCCACAACCTAACCCAACAGTACCACAACCTAACCCAACTTCTTCTCCTTTGCAATCCACAGCACCGAGATACAACCTTGCGAAGCGACTGCAGGACATCAAGAACGCTCCAGACACACCAGCTGCAACACCAACCATAACTCCAGCCACAACTTCATCGGAAGACCCGTTCAGCCCGGAAGAGCTATTCGCTATATTTAGCAGAATGCTCCCGAAGATCCGCCTTTGCCGCAACAAGGGAGAACAAACCGCCGTTATCGGAGAACTATTGATGCACCTTCACTGACTGGGCACTTCGAGTCATCACATGGAATGCTCAGTCCGTCGGGACTAAGCAAATTCCACTCGGTGACTTCCTTGTCCGGCACAACATCGATGCAGCGCTAATAGTGGAAACATATCTCAAGCCTGAGATGAGTTTCTTCTTAGGCAACTACACCATCCATCGTCTGGATCGCACCACCTCCCGAGGCGGCGGTGTTGCCATCGCGATCCGACGTGGAATCCGGCACACACTACTCCCGCACTACAACACCACCACCATAGAAGCAATAGGCGCCCAGCTCCATACCGACACCGGTCCACTGCAGCTTACGGCAGTCTACTGTCCGCGGCAGTGCACCCTGTCGCGGAGAGCTACGTTCCGACAAGAGCTACACATAATCACCAGCAATCCGGCGCGTTCACTCATTGGGGGTGATCTCAACGCCAGGCACCAGTTGTGGGGCAACGTACGGAACAACACAAACGGAATCGCCCTGGCGGACCTGTTGCAGCATGGAAATTTCGTAGTGCAGTTCCCCGATGCTCCAACACACATCTCCAACCGAGGTATCCATTCAGCAATAGATATTTTTCTTTCTAATTTCATCTGCAGCAAACCCCGCACCATCGATGAGTTGAACTCAGATCACTTCCCGGTCTTAACGGAACTGAATCTGAATGCAACCCGACATTCACCTCTACTGCGAAAGGACATCCACTCCTACTGCGAGGAAGGAGGGAAAGATCCGACGCTGCCTGCAAGCTATCGACCCATCAGTCTGCTGAGCGCTCCCGGTAAACTCTTCGAGAGATTAGTTTACTGGAGGCTTCGCGATGCAGTCGACGAGCGGCAACTCATCCCAGCGGAGCAGTTCGGTTTCCGGTCCGGCCATTCCTCCACACTACAGCTTCTTCGGCTCAAGAACACCATCCATAGAAACAAACGAGTTTCCAAATCCACCGCTGTCGTCCTGCTGGACATCAAGAAGGCGTTCGACAACGTGTGGCACAACGGGCTCATCCACAAGTTATGCAGGTTCGGGGTTCCAGCTCACCTGGTGAACATCCTGCACAACTATCTACAACAGCGGACGTTCCGGGTCGTCGTCTCCTCAACTGCCTCTGGTGCTGCTACAGTACCAGCCGGTGTTCTGCAGGGCAGCATATTGGGGCCTTTGCTCTATTTGCTGTACACTGCGGACCTGCCGACCCTTCCCGTCGGTGTGGGGATGTTCCTGTTTGCAGACGACATGGCCATCGCGACGAAGGGTAGGACGTTGGCAGAGTTGAGAAGCGGCGCTCATCGTTCGCTGACCATCATCGGACAGTATGCTTCCAGCTGGAAGATCAAAATCAACCACTCAAAGACCCAGGCGATGATCATCCCCCATCGCCTGTCAATACAGCTCATCAATCCTCAAACCCAGCACATCACCATCGACAGCATCCGGTTGCCGTGGAAGACGACGGTGCGATACCTCGGGATCACCATCGACAACCGTATGCTGTTCCATCACCACACCAAGGAAACATCCATCCGCTTGCTCATCTTACTGAGGAAGTTATACCCACCCTCACGCTTAAAAAAGTTGAATAACCAGAGTTGTCTGCAAACGTTCTTACACCAGAGTTGTTCTAACCATCGGAAAGATCAGTTACTAAACTAAGCTATCAGCTATCAGTGTGTCATCTGAGGATTCGCGATAATCCGGGACGGATTGTCATACCTAGCACCAGGTGGCGCTTGGGAGAACGATGAGACCGATAGCAGAAGATGGAAGAGAGTGATAGGAAGACAGAGAGAAAGAGAAAAATATAATCGGCCGAAAGTAGGTCATGATCGAGAGTAAAGTTCACGAAGGGTCAGAAAAAAATAATTGCCAAGTGATCAGCTGACGACTGGTTTTTTTTTTTTGTAAACTGCGCCCACACTCGATAATACTAAAATCGTAAAGTGAAACTCTGTTGCGACAAACCGGGAATAAATTTTAACTTGTTAATAGTTCATACAAATCAACAGATGCGATGGTCGAATAGCGAGCAGTTGACGACAGCAGTCTACTTAGATTCTGGTGTTTTGTCTCCTTCATGTGTTTATGTCTCGTTCCATTTAAAGAACTTTCAGTATTTTTCCTAAGACTTCATCTCTACACCATCGATCGAGCACCAGTTACAATAATTTGCCATCGAATTTCATTTTTACCGACTTTTTGCAATCGATGTTATGTTATAGATGCGATTCAGTCGTTGTGTTGCGCCCGGAGTTTAAAAGAATAAGAAAGGCTTCATATCCCTATGTTAGCAATACGGCCAGACCGTTCTTTATGAATAAAAAAATATATATATCCCTATCTTACCCCTACAACTATGCAATCGTATGTTTTCTCACAGCTGCCAATTCTGTCAGCGACAACCGTTATTATTCCGACGAATAGAGACCCATTTGCCGTGTTTTTTGGGTTGCGAAGTTTCTGCAGTGGAACAATTGGTCAGATCTCTCCCAGCGTGGGTAGGTTCTCTATCGGAATTTTTCAAACAAAGAACCAGAAAACCAAAATTAATCGAAAGGTCGATTTCATCATCGAATGTAGTTATTGATCGCGTTTCGGAAATAGCTCAATAAACACGCACCATAGTCCAAGCGCTCGTACAATTGTTTCCGACGAGCTCGGAGAGCTTGGTCGTTACCAATTTGTCCTCGTTACGACATTTAGCGACAAAACGTTTAGCTTCTGCTCAATTCCTCTCCACATTGATCACAGCAGGTTTCTTCAACTGTTACCGTTTGCGTAATCGATACCACTTGTTAACCGTGGTTTTGTTTACGTTGAATTCAATGAATTATTCTTAGATGTCTTAAATCAAAATCTGCCTTAGGATATGATACAGCACGTTATGCGTTTTGACTTTCAGCGGATGGAATGCCGCGTGCTCTCCTTTAAAGCTGACTGGCAAAACTAGCCACAGAGAAGAATACTTACTTATTTATCCGGCGCTACAACCGCTTCGCGGTCTTGGCCTGCTGCAACAATCCCCGCTGCCGCTCACGGTCCAGCACCTTTGTCTGCCGATCAATTATTTCGACCGTTCTGGCGGACGCACAAACGGCATCAATCCATCTCAATTTGGACTTAACACGCCTTTTCTGTCCGTAAGAACTTTACGGGATGGGTCGTCCGATGTCATTCTCATGACGTGATCAGCCCACCGGAGCATGGCGAGTCTAATTCGCTGCACAGTGGAGAGCGGCTGTTCCATTATCCTTCCTCATATACGGGGCCAAAAATCCTTCTGAGCATCTTACTCCCGAACGCGGCTAAGAGGGTTCCGTCAGTTTTGGAAATGAACTCCTCTGAGACATGGACTCCGATGTCTCAGAGGCGTATGTGAGTACTGGGACTATAAATGTTCTGTACAGTCCCAGATTCGTCCATCGCGACAGGTATTTATAGTGGAGAAGATTCCTCAGGCTGTAGTATGTCCAGTTGGCAACCAGCATCCTTGCGAGTAACTGAACATCAATATTATTGTTGGTGCTGACTTTTGACCCTAGATAGGTGAAGTTTTGGACGACTTCGAAGGTGCGGTCACCTATCTGTACATCACCTCTGCGTTAATCCGTGTTTGTTAGCAGGGCCGCTGGTGGTGCTACCATCATTTTCGTTTTCGCCTCGTTAATCTCCAACCCGTTCCGGTCCGGTGGCCGAGGCGACAGCGGCGCCGGTCTTCACACGACAGGGCCGGGGTTCAAATCCCATCCAGACCGCCTCCCCGTACGCAAGGCTGACTACTTTTCTACGGGTAAAATTAAGTCACAGAAAGTCAGAAATGGCAGGCCGAGACCTCTCAAGGTTGTAGTGCTACAGAAGAAGAAGAAGAATATCCGTGTAATTGCTGCACTCTAGCCTATCTCCCTTCTTGTATATGGGATAAATGATGCCAAGATTCCAATCACAAGGCATCGATTCCCTATCCCATACCTCAGTAATAATTTGATGAATTTCCTGTTCGAGTGCTGCACCACCGTTTTTGATCAGTTCGGCTACTATTCCATCGGTGCCTGGTGCCTTGTTGTTCTTGAGCCGACGGATGGCCATTCGTGTTTCATCTATGCTAGGTGGCAGTAGCATGATATCATTTGCTAGTGGAGCCTCTAGCTGTTCGTTGAACTGATCATTTAGCAATTCATCAAAGTACTGAGCCCATCGCGAGAGGACCTCTTGCTGGTAACTGACCAGATCCCCATCCTTATTCCGACAGCAGGTCACCTTAGGTCTAAAGTTATTTCGGCGACCTGCTATCTCCTGGTAAAACTATAAGATCTGTAACGCACACTGATTTCTTGAAGTTCCCGCACCCGCTGCTCTTCCCAAAGATGTTTTTTGGTGCGGTGAACTCTTTTCTCTTTTCTCCTGAGCCGTGAGTCTTCCTCTGCGCATGCCCACATTCAATGCCGCTGCTGCATTACTCGGTATGCGCAGTTGCGGTACGTTCGGTCACTTGTTTGTCATTCTTCGACGAACCAGCCAGATCTGGTGTTGTCCCGACGTGGTGGGAGTGTGGAATTGGCACAGATTATTATTTTTGTTTTTAGAGCGTTCCACCGTTCGCTCGTAGTTTCGTATACGTTTTCTGGTAGTAGAGCCTCTCCTAAAGCGGATTTGAATGCCTGTTGGACATGACTGTCCTTTAGGGAGTCCGTGTTGAGTCGAGCCTGCGTGTTAATTCCACCCCCATTGCCGCGGGGACGGGCGATTCTGCAACAAATCACTTAGCCAATCAAATAGTGATCGGAATCGATGTTGGTCCCTTGATACGTTCTGACGTTCAACAAGCTCGACTGTCTTCGGCGGCTAATCAACACGTGGTCTATCTGATTGGAAGTGACTTCATCCGCGGGCACCCACGTAGCTTTGTACCCCTCTCGGCGCGCAAACTTGGTACTTCCCACAACCAGATTGTTTGCAGCTGCAAACTGGACCAATCTACTACCATTGTCGTTACTGTGCTCATGTAGGCTGTGACTTCGAATGTATTGGCGGTACATTGGCTCTCTACCGACGTTTGCATTGAAGTCCCCCAGGATGATTTCAACATCATGCTTGGGACACTGGTCAATGATTTTTGTGAGGCGGCCGTAGAACAGGTTCTTCTGCTCTTCATCCTTGTCTTCGGTAGGAGCTTGAACGTTGATGAGGCTGATGTTGAAGAATCTGCCTCGCATGTGCAGGGTGCATAGCCTATCATTGATAGCCTTGAAGCCTATGATTTCGAATTTCAGCCGCGGACCGACGGCGAAAACCGTTCCGAGCATATGGTGGCGGTCGTGGCAGCTGAAGTAAATGTCGTAGCGGCTACTGCCACGCCTGTTATGCACACCATTCCCTAACCAACGGATCTCTTGTAGAGCTACGCTGTCCATGTTCAGTATGGCTAGGGCGTCATCTAGTTGCTTCAAGGCTCCGGCTCTGTAGAGAGTGCGTACGTTCCATGAGCCCATCAGAAAAATATTTTTAGGACGGTGCGGGGGTCTGTTATCGTGAATTCCGGGTATCGAATAACTGTCTCTGCTTTCTGTAGTCGCTAGGTTACTTGAGGCAGGGTGACTGGCCCTACGCTGAAGCCCACAGGTACCTTTGAAGGGCCTCGTGGCAGTTCGGTTTAAAGTCTGATTACCCCCCGACGTACAGGCAGACCAGTTGCCTGGTCTGCCCACCCCCTGTCTACCCCACTCTGTACGACGAGGACGTGGTGGAATAAGAGTTAGGTAGGAGAGCCTGTGTAATCCCAAAAGGAGTCTCGGATCCTACTCCATTAACAGAGCAAGTTTTAGGGCAACAAAATCTTCATAGATCATGAAGATTTTGCTCTTAGAACCTGTCTCTAGAAGCGCTTTAAAACTTTCTTCAATTAAGGGATTTGATACCGAAGAACGGACTAGAAGGCGAAGCTGTGCAAGGTAGAAGGCAGCATATGCTTCCATATTCCAACACGGATAGCACCGTTGTCTTATACAGTCACAGGTCATGCCAGTACAAGCTCTGCACCTGCGTTGAAGACAACCAACGATGCAGATAGGCAACATGTTATATCTGCTTATGAAAATGGCTCCACACCATCGGAAATTAGCCAGCTGCTCAATATGAATAGGAGCACAATCTACGGCATCATCAAGCGGTACAAAGAAACGTGGCAGATTGAAGCCAAAATGCGCGGTGGCAACCATGTCAAATTACTATCGAGGGAAGCAGCAGACAGTATTCGTGGCTGGATTGACGAAGATTGTACTGTGACCCTGAAGAGTCGGAGAGAAAAAATCTTCCAGCAATATGGCATACGCGCGAGCCGTTCAACGATTGCCAAAGAAATAAAAGATTTTAATTACTCCTTTAAAATCATCCAAAGGTTGCCAGAACGACGAAACACGGTGGCAACTATTCAGGAGAGACTCGCGTACGCCACCTCGTTTACGATATTGCTCGTGAAATGCCGCTGGATAGATTGGTGTATCTTGATGAAGTTGGTTTCAATATCAGTGTTAATTTAAGTTCGGATCCGTGGTTTTTCGACACTAATTACAGGGAAATCGGAAATTAGCTGGTTTTTTTGCTCATTGTATTTTGTGTTGTCGTTGATCGCCTTTTTTCTGTGTGTGTATATAGTATGTGTATAAAAACTGTCACTCTCGAACGCCCCCACAACGGGTGTGACTGTGACTAAGGACACTACGTCAGTGCCAAATATTTACGCACAGTGGGAGCGCCTCATCGTAATAAGTATTACGCGTAAACAATCAGCATGAGGACAACGAACGGCCGATCACAGAAAGGAACACCAGCGACGGTTGTCGTCCCGCAGCTAAGGACGAAAAATATTTTCGTTATTTGTGCAACGAACGCGGCTGGGATTTTACTGTACAGATCACACAATTGTGCGGTCAACAAAGAAACATTTATTGAATTCATCGGTGAGTTGAAAACTGTGTTACGTTCTACGGGCATCGATAGGAGCATTTAAATAATGGACAACGTGGCGTTCCATAAAAGATGAGAGGTTCTGTGGAAAAATAGAAGAGAAGTGGAAAAATAGTGTTAAAAGGTCTTACGAAAGCGTGGCTTGCTTTGAAAATGTAATGAAAAAATGAAATATTTTCATTACCTGTTTAATTTTTGCCCTTTGACAGAAAAGGACAGTTGAAGTTTATGTTTATAGTCAATGACTCGAATTCTTTTAACTATTGTTTTACATGTTTTACAGAAAAAAAAAATGGAAAGCAAAAAAAAACATTACAAAAAAAAATTTTTTTGAGCATTGAAACATGTTCAAAGCGCAGTAAATAATAATTTTATAATTACATACGAGCTAAGTTGCAATTTAAGCGTTCTCTTTGAATTAATATCGTTTAAAAAAATTAATTGCAAAAAAGATGTGTTTTTTACCGGTCATTTTTTAAATATTTGTCAAGTGTTACATGTAAAGCAACCCTGTGTCATTACATGAGCCATACACGCAATGGTTAAGCCACACTTGAACCAGAGAACAGTCTAACCTGAACAGATCCGAGTTAGTAAAGGCACACACACATAGAAAAGCCCAAAAGTCTATGCTAAGCAGACCGGCGTGAGTTGATAAGTTAACAGAGGATGCGCTGGCGTCCAGTATATGAGGATGTTCACACCCTGTGTGACTAAAGAAACCTACAAAGGACTCATGTAATGTTATAAATTATTATTGCATGTTACTAACATCTTTTTTAGCTTACCATTAAATTAATTTGATGCATGGATGAGCTGCGCAATGGACTGACATGCCTGCTTTGTGGTGCAGAACTCTGTTGCTCAGTTTCTGAAAAGATTTGAAGCACATTTTAAATAAATAATCACCCGTCTTTTTCTGTATGTGATTGTTGTACAAAAAGCATAACGTTCATATTCCAGCTGACACCGCGTGGGAGGAGAGATTGAAGTTATGAAGATGCGGGCATATTCATTGCAAAACTTGTGATTGCATTATTTTTGTTTGCAATGTAATGTCGCGCCCTTCAGTGTTTGTCAGCCACCTAAGAAAAAAAATATTATCGGATCTCACATATTGTAATTCTAAAATTATGGAACGAGAAGCCTTACCGTTCGTTGTTTTACCGGTGTGTCTCGAACGATCTCTGTGGAACAAACACTTGACAGCCTTTTCCAGCTAACAGTCTCTACTAAACCTGCCTAGCTAACCTTTGATACTAAAAGTGGGGCCTAGAACCTGTCCAAGCTCGCTAAACCCACCATACCTATCAACTATCTATGCTCCTGTCAAGTTCTTTCCTACCCCAGTTGTCAACCACTCCATGCACTCATCTGTCCTGTGCCTATCTAAGCTGGGCAACTCAGCTTCTAAAGCAATCCTCGTAGATTCGAACACGTTGCTACGATACTGTCGTTTGACTTCTTAATGTACCCAACCAGACCTAACTTGGGATCGTCAATGTCTTCTTTTATATTGACCGTGTCGTCTACAACTACCATGGCTTTGAACCTTGGCTAATCCTTGTAATGTTGCAGTGCTTAAATTTTTAGCTCCTATAGCTGCGTTAAGGTGATATGCAAACTGTTGGTATGGAGTAATAATTTATTATGGATTGCAGATAAATATCAACTGATCTTGTTATTGATTGACAGCCATACCTGTGCAAGTTAAATACAAATTAAATGTTTGAGTGCGAAAATTTAAAAACACAATAATGGCTGTTCTAACTGAATAAAAAAATGCAGTAAACCATTTTTTTTTCAATAAGGTATTTATTTATTAATTGATACTCCTTTTCACATCAAACCAGAATGAATTTCGGTAATACAATTCTTACACATCTGCGGAGACTTTGGGCAATTTACACAAAAAGTATTTGTTTTTTTGATATTTTTCCTAACATGATCACGTTCCATATCCTGGCGTTTGTTCCTGTAGCACGAAACACATATTCTTCGCACAGGTTTTCCGTGCGGATTTTTTCTTGTCTCCAAAATGTGCATTTTGTTTGCCTAACTTTTTGTTATTGTTGGCGTCTTTCGCAGATTTTTTAGTTTCTAACCACTCTTCCACGAGCATTTCTCTAAAGCTTATTATGTCAACTTTAGGTTTTGTTGCCTCTTGATAAACAATATGAGCGTTGACAATAGTTGTTCCCAAGAGCAAATGCATTGCTAACTTCCGGTACCATTTTATACTTTTCCTTATGTTTGCCGTATATGATGTCATTTGATCGCTCTTGTCTATTCCCGATTTGCCAATATTATATTCTAGTAATGCAAGAGATTTCAATTTCGAGGGACGGCTACTTACTGATGACTGTTTGCTCGGAACCAAGATAGGTGCATGTTTTGTAGATAAAATTCGAACATCGCGAACATCTCTCCATTTTAGCACTACAATTCCATTCATGTCTTCTTTTGCTACCATCTCACCCCTTTTGAGAGAGTGAGACATGACATGGGATGGCATATTTCTTTTATTGTATCGTACTGTACCGACTACGTGCGTATTACATTTAAGAAATTTTAGAGCTAGCTCATAGCTTGTGTAAAAATTGTCGACAAAGAATGATCGTCCTTCATGCAGCAATTTTTCTAATTTTTCTAATTCTAATGCAGTAATTTTTCTGTAGCAATTTTTCTCGTTTTGATTCCGGACTCGTTTTGGTTCCGGACTCGTTTTGGTTCCGGACTTAGTTTGGTTCCGGACTCGTTTTTGATTCCGCGCTCCGGATTCCCATTCTGCTGCAAATGTATGTCGTGCTCATTGTTCTGCGTTATCTCCTCTCTTCCTTTTCCTTGTCAACCGGTTGCTTGGTCGTATAATTTACGGGTAGAATTTTGGAAGCGACGAAGATTTCCTCTTACTTTCGCTTACTGTGTCTCTTTTTCCTTTCGCTGAGGCTGCTTACTCAAATTTGGCAAATTTGTTTGGGTGTTTGGATTTTATAGCTCATGCCTATGCTTCCTTTTCACTCGTTAAATATGTTTCCAACACCCCTATTGATGACGCTCGATTCTCGATTCCGGATTTTTTTTTAAGTTTAAGAGACTTTATTCACGTTGACACAAATTTCAAATCATCATTAAAAGGAAGATGTAAAATAAATATTAACATGAATACATTCTGTAGAAAATGCATGAAATATTAATTATTACACGAAATATGGTAAAGGAACAACACTATAAGCAGATAGTATAAATTGACGCACACGAACGAACTTAGAAGTGAATTAAGGGGAAAGTGACTTGACCAATGGATGAACTATGTAATCGAATAGGATGAACTTGTAACCGGACCAGTGAATAAACAGTATGAAATTGTAAGTCGAGCGCGCAACACTACAACTCTTTAACGTCCGTCTGATATCACAAAAATCACTCCCAACCAGTGATAATATTCTACATTTTTTGGTCCTTCGAACCGGATCTGGTGAAGTCGGTTTAGTGATTTCGGAAAAAATTCACTACGTTAATTACCGTACACAGTGACGTGAATCATCTCTGTGTTTGTGAGGAAACGAACAGTTCGCTGTCTTGCTCCGCATATTGGCGCGAATTGCTGTGAAAGGTCATTACGTGCACGTGAACCCTTGTATGTTCGTTTGTTTTCTCGTGAGTTGTGTTGCGATTTATTCAAATCGACTTACTGGAGTGAAAGTTGTTGTTACGCATCAACTTAAGGCAACAGGCAAAGCTTAGCGTCCCGCGTAGCTTAGCTTCATCGGAAATCTACGCCATTGCGAAGCGTGGTTCCATTTTAACGGCCATCACTCCTATCGTATTCTAACGAAACTTGCATGCAACGCAGCAGGTTGTGAACAATTTCGAATCAAATTCAAAGTGAACGTTACATCGTCTGTATTAAGTGTTAGTGAAGTGCAGAACATTGAACTTTGTTCATTTTACGTGTGTGTTAGTGAAGCAACGTAGAAAATGGAGAAGAAAATCAAAGCCGCGCAATTAAAAAAGCGCCAAGCGCAAATGCTTGTGAAGAACATTGAACAATTTAAAAACGATTATAGTGAAAGTGATGTGGGTGAAATACCAGTGTGCTTGGATCAGCTAGAACGGCATGTTCAAGATTATTTGAACGCGGTAGCAAAACTGGAGGAATTGGAAGAATCTCCCGAAGCGTTAGAAGCTTTGCTGCAAGAGCGATGTGAAATGGACAGTGTGTACCGAAAGGTGAAAGGATTTTTGTTGCAAAAGCAACCGTGTGAAGCCAATCCTCTCAACGCGTCGATTTTGCAAGCCAATTCTAGCCTGAACTCAACGGGTAATTTCGGATCAATTAATGTGCGGTTACCGAAAATCGATCTCCCCACGTTCGACGGTGATACGACGAAGTGGCTCACGTTTCGTGATCGCTTCGTGGCAATGATCGATTCGTCAGCAGATATACCTTCGATACTGAAACTTCAGTATCTGTTGTCATCATTGAAGAGTGAGGCGGCGCTGCTGTTCGAGCATACCACATTGACCGCGGACAACTATGCGACCACCTGGGCCGCGCTGCTGAAACGGTATGATAACCCGCGCATGTTAGTCCGTGATTATTATCGAACATTGCATCACCTTCCCGCGATGCATGAAGGATCTGTGGATGAATTGGCGCAGCTTGTGGACGAGTTCACGCGGCACGTGAACGGTTTAAGAAAGCTGAAGGAACCGGTTGACAACTGGGACACTCCCCTCACCACATTGCTGTTCTTCAAATTGGATTCATCAACCATCCTAGCTTGGGAAAAGCATTCATCGGCCAGCCCCAAGGATAAGTATTCAGATCTAATCGATTTCCTGCAGGATAGAATCCGAATCCTTCGTTCGTCCCAAACGTTAGCGAAGATATCTGAATCGAAACAAACGCCGGTGGCCTGTGGAGAAAGAAGAATGGGAGGAAAGGTTAGATACGTGAGCAATTCAGTGTCAACGCGGAAGCCAGCTAGCAGCACATCCTACGCATCCTGTACATTAGAGTGTGCAGAGCCACACCATCTACGAAGCTGCCCGAAGTTCTACAAAGGAGACGTAAAGTTCCGGCGTGAAGTGATTGCGAAGCATAAACTATGCTTCAACTGTTTGAACCCGAATCATCAGGTACGGTCGTGCAATTCCGTCTTCCGTTGCAACAAGTGCAACGCACGTCATCACAGCATGTTGCACGACAATTCACCGCCACAGGTAACCATGAACGTAGGTTCGAGCAATGAAATTGTGGTTCTCGAAACGGTGGTTCTCTGGTTAGTCGATGACCATGGCATTCGGCATGAAGCACGAGCGTTGTTGGATTCAGGATCCATGTGCAATATCGTGTCCGAATCCCTAGCGCGGAAGCTGCTGACACGTCGTACAAAGATCAACGTTGCATTGACAGGTATCGGTGAGGGTGTTCAGCAAGCCAAGGGTTCGATCATCGCAACGGTGCAGTCAAAGTCAGCGCCATTTTCGTCGCCACTTGAGTTCCTGATAGTGAACTCCCCTTGTGCTGAGATACCGACTGCCCCAATCGATGTTGCTGGTTGGAAATTCCCTGACGTTCCGTTGGCTGATCCTGCCTTTAACCTTCCTTCAAGAGTTGATGTGATCATTGGGAGTGACGCATATTGGGAATGGCATACCGGAAAGAAGCAGTTACTGGTCAAAGGCGGTCCTTGGTTGGTTGAGACTCCGTTTGGGTGGACAGTTGCTGGGAATACTTCCCACATTTTAGTCGCTAGTCCTGTTTCGTGCCACTCAATTAGGAGCCATGAGTCTCTCGATACATTGCTGCAACGGTTTTGGGAGAACGAGACCAATCTAGAGGGACCCGCTCTCTCGCTTGAGGAAGATGCTTGTGAGAAGCATTATGCTGCCACTACAACGCGTGATCACCATGGTCGTTACATCGTTTGTCTGCCTCGTAATCCCAGAGCAGATATAGTATTGGGTTCATCAAAGGAGATTGCGGATCGACGACTGATGGCTGTGGAGCGGCGATTGAAGATCAACCCTGAAATGGAGATGGAATATAAGCGTTTCATGCAAGAGTACGAGGAACTTGGTCACATGCGAAAACTTACCGAACCAGTGGATGATAGTGTTCCGCATTGTTATATTCCTCACCATGCGGTGGTGAAGGAATCGAGTACATCCACAAAAGTACGGGTCGTGTTTGACGCGTCCTGTAAAACGAGCTCGGGATACTCCTTAAACGATACGTTACTAGTTGGCCCAATTGTCCAGGAAGATCTACTAACGATTATATTGCGATTCAGGTCCTACGCAATCGCATTAGTGGCCGATGTGGAAAAAATGTACCGGCAAATTCTCCACAACATCATCGATCGGAATCTGCTACGTATCAGGTACCGAAAGAGCCCCCTGGATCCGATATCGACCTACGAGCTGAATACCGTTACTTACGGCACGGCGTCAGCTCCATTCCTCGCCACTAGAACGCTCCAGCAGGTTGCGCATGACCACAAAGATCAATTCCCGAAGGCAGTTGATCCCGTGTTACGTGATTTTTACGTCGACGATCTACTAACAGGAGCGACTGACCTTAACGAAGCAGTAGAAGTGCGAAAGCAAATCACCGCAATGCTCGATTCAGCTGGTTTCGCATTGAAAAAGTGGGCATCTAACGTTCCAGAATCGCTTCTAGATGTCCCACGTGAAGATCTTGCGATTCAATCAATGCACGAGTGGAAGGATGGTCAAGCTGTTTCGACGCTGGGGCTGGTTTGGGAACCCGCCAACGATTCGTTTTCCTTCAAGGTTGGCCTTCCACAACCAGCTGAAGTATTAACGAGAAGCTTGATCTTGTCGTACACGGCAAGCATATTCGACCCACTTGGTTTGTTGGGTCCGACAATCATCATCGCGAAAGTCTTTCTACAACGTTTGTGGAGTTTGAAGGAGATTGGAAAGGCTTGGGATTGGGAACGTGCACTGCCCGGTGAGCTTCAACAAGAGTGGAGAAGCTTTCATTCAACGTTATATTCGCTACGCGAATTAAGAGTGCCACGTTTTATCTCCCAACCTACAACGGTCAGCTTGCAATTGCACATCTTCGCTGATGCGTCACAAAGTGCATATGGTGCTTGCTGTTATGTACGCGCAGAATCGACGGACAACATTGTGACGGTGCAATTGTTAGCAGCGAAGTCGAAAGTGGTTTCATTGGCGAATACGCACTCGATCGCCAGGTTGGAATTGTGCGCCGCACGATTAGCAACCCAACTGTTCCAGAAGGTGAGTCGAACGTTACCGGCATCTACGATGGCCTTTTGTTGGACCGATTCAATGACGGTAATGTATTGGCTGGATTCTCCACCACGTCGATGGAAACCATTTGTCGCCAACCGAGTGGCGCAGATACAGGAAGAAACGCGGATTAATTGTAATTCTCACATATTGTAATTCTAAAATTATGGAACGAGAAGCCTTACCGTTCGTTGTTTTACCGGTGTGTCTCGAACGATCTCTGTGGAACAAACACTTGACAGCCTTTTCCAGCTAACAGTCTCTACTAAACCTGCCTAGCTAACCTTTGATACTAAAAGTGGGGCCTAGAACCTGTCCAAGCTCGCTAAACCCACCATACCTATCAACTATCTATGCTCCTGTCAAGTTCTTTCCTACCCCAGTTGTCAACCACTCCATGCACTCATCTGTCCTGTGCCTATCTAAGCTGGGCAACTCAGCTTCTAAAGCAATCCTCGTAGATTCGAACACGTTGCTACGATACTGTCGTTTGACTTCTTAATGTACCCAACCAGACCTAACTTGGGATCGTCAATGTCTTCTTTTATATTGACCGTGTCGTCTACAACTACCATGGCTTTGAACCTTGGCTAATCCTTGTAATGTTGCAGTGCTTAAATTTTTAGCTCCTATAGCTGCGTTAAGGTGATATGCAAACTGTTGGTATGGAGTAATAATTTATTATGGATTGCAGATAAATATCAACTGATCTTGTTATTGATTGACAGCCATACCTGTGCAAGTTAAATACAAATTAAATGTTTGAGTGCGAAAATTTAAAAACACAATAATGGCTGTTCTAACTGAATAAAAAAATGCAGTAAACCATTTTTTTTTCAATAAGGTATTTATTTATTAATTGATACTCCTTTTCACATCAAACCAGAATGAATTTCGGTAATACAATTCTTACACATCTGCGGAGACTTTGGGCAATTTACACAAAAAGTATTTGTTTTTTTGATATTTTTCCTAACATGATCACGTTCCATATCCTGGCGTTTGTTCCTGTAGCACGAAACACATATTCTTCGCACAGGTTTTCCGTGCGGATTTTTTCTTGTCTCCAAAATGTGCATTTTGTTTGCCTAACTTTTTGTTATTGTTGGCGTCTTTCGCAGATTTTTTAGTTTCTAACCACTCTTCCACGAGCATTTCTCTAAAGCTTATTATGTCAACTTTAGGTTTTGTTGCCTCTTGATAAACAATATGAGCGTTGACAATAGTTGTTCCCAAGAGCAAATGCATTGCTAACTTCCGGTACCATTTTATACTTTTCCTTATGTTTGCCGTATATGATGTCATTTGATCGCTCTTGTCTATTCCCGATTTGCCAATATTATATTCTAGTAATGCAAGAGATTTCAATTTCGAGGGACGGCTACTTACTGATGACTGTTTGCTCGGAACCAAGATAGGTGCATGTTTTGTAGATAAAATTCGAACATCGCGAACATCTCTCCATTTTAGCACTACAATTCCATTCATGTCTTCTTTTGCTACCATCTCACCCCTTTTGAGAGAGTGAGACATGACATGGGATGGCATATTTCTTTTATTGTATCGTACTGTACCGACTACGTGCGTATTACATTTAAGAAATTTTAGAGCTAGCTCATAGCTTGTGTAAAAATTGTCGACAAAGAATGATCGTCCTTCATGCAGCAATTTTTCTAATTTTTCTAATTCTAATGCAGTAATTTTTCTGTAGCAATTTTTCTCGTTTTGATTCCGGACTCGTTTTGGTTCCGGACTCGTTTTGGTTCCGGACTTAGTTTGGTTCCGGACTCGTTTTTGATTCCGCGCTCCGGATTCCCATTCTGCTGCAAATGTATGTCGTGCTCATTGTTCTGCGTTATCTCCTCTCTTCCTTTTCCTTGTCAACCGGTTGCTTGGTCGTATAATTTACGGGTAGAATTTTGGAAGCGACGAAGATTTCCTCTTACTTTCGCTTACTGTGTCTCTTTTTCCTTTCGCTGAGGCTGCTTACTCAAATTTGGCAAATTTGTTTGGGTGTTTGGATTTTATAGCTCATGCCTATGCTTCCTTTTCACTCGTTAAATATGTTTCCAACACCCCTATTGATGACGCTCGATTCTCGATTCCGGATTTTTTTTTAAGTTTAAGAGACTTTATTCACGTTGACACAAATTTCAAATCATCATTAAAAGGAAGATGTAAAATAAATATTAACATGAATACATTCTGTAGAAAATGCATGAAATATTAATTATTACACGAAATATGGTAAAGGAACAACACTATAAGCAGATAGTATAAATTGACGCACACGAACGAACTTAGAAGTGAATTAAGGGGAAAGTGACTTGACCAATGGATGAACTATGTAATCGAATAGGATGAACTTGTAACCGGACCAGTGAATAAACAGTATGAAATTGTAAGTCGAGCGCGCAACACTACAACTCTTTAACGTCCGTCTGATATCACAAAAATCACTCCCAACCAGTGATAATATTCTACATTTTTTGGTCCTTCGAACCGGATCTGGTGAAGTCGGTTTAGTGATTTCGGAAAAAATTCACTACGTTAATTACCGTACACAGTGACGTGAATCATCTCTGTGTTTGTGAGGAAACGAACAGTTCGCTGTCTTGCTCCGCATATTGGCGCGAATTGCTGTGAAAGGTCATTACGTGCACGTGAACCCTTGTATGTTCGTTTGTTTTCTCGTGAGTTGTGTTGCGATTTATTCAAATCGACTTACTGGAGTGAAAGTTGTTGTTACGCATCAACTTAAGGCAACAGGCAAAGCTTAGCGTCCCGCGTAGCTTAGCTTCATCGGAAATCTACGCCATTGCGAAGCGTGGTTCCATTTTAACGGCCATCACTCCTATCGTATTCTAACGAAACTTGCATGCAACGCAGCAGGTTGTGAACAATTTCGAATCAAATTCAAAGTGAACGTTACATCGTCTGTATTAAGTGTTAGTGAAGTGCAGAACATTGAACTTTGTTCATTTTACGTGTGTGTTAGTGAAGCAACGTAGAAAATGGAGAAGAAAATCAAAGCCGCGCAATTAAAAAAGCGCCAAGCGCAAATGCTTGTGAAGAACATTGAACAATTTAAAAACGATTATAGTGAAAGTGATGTGGGTGAAATACCAGTGTGCTTGGATCAGCTAGAACGGCATGTTCAAGATTATTTGAACGCGGTAGCAAAACTGGAGGAATTGGAAGAATCTCCCGAAGCGTTAGAAGCTTTGCTGCAAGAGCGATGTGAAATGGACAGTGTGTACCGAAAGGTGAAAGGATTTTTGTTGCAAAAGCAACCGTGTGAAGCCAATCCTCTCAACGCGTCGATTTTGCAAGCCAATTCTAGCCTGAACTCAACGGGTAATTTCGGATCAATTAATGTGCGGTTACCGAAAATCGATCTCCCCACGTTCGACGGTGATACGACGAAGTGGCTCACGTTTCGTGATCGCTTCGTGGCAATGATCGATTCGTCAGCAGATATACCTTCGATACTGAAACTTCAGTATCTGTTGTCATCATTGAAGAGTGAGGCGGCGCTGCTGTTCGAGCATACCACATTGACCGCGGACAACTATGCGACCACCTGGGCCGCGCTGCTGAAACGGTATGATAACCCGCGCATGTTAGTCCGTGATTATTATCGAACATTGCATCACCTTCCCGCGATGCATGAAGGATCTGTGGATGAATTGGCGCAGCTTGTGGACGAGTTCACGCGGCACGTGAACGGTTTAAGAAAGCTGAAGGAACCGGTTGACAACTGGGACACTCCCCTCACCACATTGCTGTTCTTCAAATTGGATTCATCAACCATCCTAGCTTGGGAAAAGCATTCATCGGCCAGCCCCAAGGATAAGTATTCAGATCTAATCGATTTCCTGCAGGATAGAATCCGAATCCTTCGTTCGTCCCAAACGTTAGCGAAGATATCTGAATCGAAACAAACGCCGGTGGCCTGTGGAGAAAGAAGAATGGGAGGAAAGGTTAGATACGTGAGCAATTCAGTGTCAACGCGGAAGCCAGCTAGCAGCACATCCTACGCATCCTGTACATTAGAGTGTGCAGAGCCACACCATCTACGAAGCTGCCCGAAGTTCTACAAAGGAGACGTAAAGTTCCGGCGTGAAGTGATTGCGAAGCATAAACTATGCTTCAACTGTTTGAACCCGAATCATCAGGTACGGTCGTGCAATTCCGTCTTCCGTTGCAACAAGTGCAACGCACGTCATCACAGCATGTTGCACGACAATTCACCGCCACAGGTAACCATGAACGTAGGTTCGAGCAATGAAATTGTGGTTCTCGAAACGGTGGTTCTCTGGTTAGTCGATGACCATGGCATTCGGCATGAAGCACGAGCGTTGTTGGATTCAGGATCCATGTGCAATATCGTGTCCGAATCCCTAGCGCGGAAGCTGCTGACACGTCGTACAAAGATCAACGTTGCATTGACAGGTATCGGTGAGGGTGTTCAGCAAGCCAAGGGTTCGATCATCGCAACGGTGCAGTCAAAGTCAGCGCCATTTTCGTCGCCACTTGAGTTCCTGATAGTGAACTCCCCTTGTGCTGAGATACCGACTGCCCCAATCGATGTTGCTGGTTGGAAATTCCCTGACGTTCCGTTGGCTGATCCTGCCTTTAACCTTCCTTCAAGAGTTGATGTGATCATTGGGAGTGACGCATATTGGGAATGGCATACCGGAAAGAAGCAGTTACTGGTCAAAGGCGGTCCTTGGTTGGTTGAGACTCCGTTTGGGTGGACAGTTGCTGGGAATACTTCCCACATTTCAGTCGCTAGTCCTGTTTCGTGCCACTCAATTAGGAGCCATGAGTCTCTCGATACATTGCTGCAACGGTTTTGGGAGAACGAGACCAATCTAGAGGGACCCGCTCTCTCGCTTGAGGAAGATGCTTGTGAGAAGCATTATGCTGCCACTACAACGCGTGATCACCATGGTCGTTACATCGTTTGTCTGCCTCGTAATCCCAGAGCAGATATAGTATTGGGTTCATCAAAGGAGATTGCGGATCGACGACTGATGGCTGTGGAGCGGCGATTGAAGATCAACCCTGAAATGGAGATGGAATATAAGCGTTTCATGCAAGAGTACGAGGAACTTGGTCACATGCGAAAACTTACCGAACCAGTGGATGATAGTGTTCCGCATTGTTATATTCCTCACCATGCGGTGGTGAAGGAATCGAGTACATCCACAAAAGTACGGGTCGTGTTTGACGCGTCCTGTAAAACGAGCTCGGGATACTCCTTAAACGATACGTTACTAGTTGGCCCAATTGTCCAGGAAGATCTACTAACGATTATATTGCGATTCAGGTCCTACGCAATCGCATTAGTGGCCGATGTGGAAAAAATGTACCGGCAAATTCTCCACAACATCATCGATCGGAATCTGCTACGTATCAGGTACCGAAAGAGCCCCCTGGATCCGATATCGACCTACGAGCTGAATACCGTTACTTACGGCACGGCGTCAGCTCCATTCCTCGCCACTAGAACGCTCCAGCAGGTTGCGCATGACCACAAAGATCAATTCCCGAAGGCAGTTGATCCCGTGTTACGTGATTTTTACGTCGACGATCTACTAACAGGAGCGACTGACCTTAACGAAGCAGTAGAAGTGCGAAAGCAAATCACCGCAATGCTCGATTCAGCTGGTTTCGCATTGAAAAAGTGGGCATCTAACGTTCCAGAATCGCTTCTAGATGTCCCACGTGAAGATCTTGCGATTCAATCAATGCACGAGTGGAAGGATGGTCAAGCTGTTTCGACGCTGGGGCTGGTTTGGGAACCCGCCAACGATTCGTTTTCCTTCAAGGTTGGCCTTCCACAACCAGCTGAAGTATTAACGAGAAGCTTGATCTTGTCGTACACGGCAAGCATATTCGACCCACTTGGTTTGTTGGGTCCGACAATCATCATCGCGAAAGTCTTTCTACAACGTTTGTGGAGTTTGAAGGAGATTGGAAAGGCTTGGGATTGGGAACGTGCACTGCCCGGTGAGCTTCAACAAGAGTGGAGAAGCTTTCATTCAACGTTATATTCGCTACGCGAATTAAGAGTGCCACGTTTTATCTCCCAACCTACAACGGTCAGCTTGCAATTGCACATCTTCGCTGATGCGTCACAAAGTGCATATGGTGCTTGCTGTTATGTACGCGCAGAATCGACGGACAACATTGTGACGGTGCAATTGTTAGCAGCGAAGTCGAAAGTGGTTTCATTGGCGAATACGCACTCGATCGCCAGGTTGGAATTGTGCGCCGCACGATTAGCAACCCAACTGTTCCAGAAGGTGAGTCGAACGTTACCGGCATCTACGATGGCCTTTTGTTGGACCGATTCAATGACGGTAATGTATTGGCTGGATTCTCCACCACGTCGATGGAAACCATTTGTCGCCAACCGAGTGGCGCAGATACAGGAAGAAACGCGGATAGCTGAGTGGCGTCACGTTCCTGGTTGTGATAATCCAGCAGACGACATATCACGGGGTCTGAAGCCGGAGGAGCTGCTTAATTGTGAACGTTGGTGGCATGGGCCTCGTTGGTTGGCTTACAGTCATGATGCATGGCCAAATCATCCACCAGCAGTGAAGGAGAATGACGGTGTCATCGAAGAACGGGCGACGGCGTCACGGATTGTCACAGTTTCTACGAGGTGTGAGTTCCGTGACAAACTGTTCGAGCGATACTCATCATACTACAGGCTGAGACGAGTTGTAGCTTATTGTTTACGCTTCATGGAGTGCATCAAGGGAGCCAACAAATCATCGAGAGTAAGCTGCAAGGATGCGCCACACATCGAGGAGAAGAGTGTTCCACCGCTTACAGCCACGGAACTACGTCGGGCCGAACTGAAGTTATGCCAGTTAGCCCAAAGGGATTCGTTCGCGGAGGAGCTAAAGGTTTTAGCTCAAGAGAAGCATGTTTCCGACAAATCGAAGCTGAAGTGGTTGTCACCGTACATCGACCATACTGGTGTGTTACGCGTCGGTGGCCGGCTCGGAAATGCTGATCTTCCAGAAGAAGGACGACATCCAGCGATTCTCTCGGCGAAGCACCCACTATCGGTGTTATTGGCAGTGGCGTATCATCTTCAACTGTTGCATGCTGGACCGCAACTGTTATTAGCAACACTTCGTCAAAGATTCTGGTTGATTGGTGGGAGGAATCTCGTTAAGGCTGTTTACCACCGGTGTCACGTTTGTTTCAAAAACAAGCCGACTCTCGTGAAACAAAGTGTTGCTGACCTACCAACGTCGAGAGTATCACCGACCAGACCTTTCTCGATCAGTGGAGTGGACTACTGCGGGCCGTTTATGCTGAAATCACCCGTCCGCAATCGGAGTCCGACGAAGGCGTACATCGCAATCTTTGTTTGCTTCGCGACTAGAGCCGTACACATCGAGCTAGTCAGTGATTTAACTACTACGGCATTTCTGGCAGCACTACGTCGTTTTGTGGCACGCCGAGGCAAGGTGTGCGAGTTACACTCCGACAACGCGACAACGTTTAAGGGAGCTGCCCACGAGCTGCATCGCGTGTACGAAATGCTGAAGAAGAACGATGACGATCGCCGGTCTATCATCAATTGGTGTTCGTCCAACGAAATGGAATGGAAGTTCATTCCCCCAAGGGCCCCTCACTTCGGCGGATTATGGGAAGCGGCAGTCAAGTCGGCTAAAAAACACATTTTACGCACGATAAGTATAACAAGTATCGCCCAAGAAAGTATGCTTACACTTATTGCTCAGGTGGAGCAATGTTTAAATTCCCGTCCTTTGACCCCTTTATCCGATGATCCTTGCGATTTAGAACCATTAACCCCAAGTCATTTTCTAATCGGCAGCAACATGCAAGCAATCCCGGATGTTGACATACGACACCTTCCGACCAACCGACTCAAGGAGTACCAACTCGTGCAGAGGCACGTGCAAACGATCTGGTCCCGATGGTATCCGGAATACATCCAACAACTCCAAGCCCGAGCCAAACACATTAACAACGCACCGGTTAAGCTGGAGATCAATCAGCTGGTTATAATCCAGGAAGATAATCTTCACCCGACTGTTTGGCCAATGGGGCGCATTACGGCGCTGCACCCGGGCAAGGATGGTGTCGTGCGTGTAGTTACGCTACGTACGGCAGGGGGAAACAAATTGTTAGAGCAGCTAATCGTTTAGCTTTGTTACCACGACCAATCGATACAAACGAGGGATTTGTGTAACCACATGGTGCACTAATAATGTAAACAAACACTGATACCGACCCAAGCGAAACGTCAATTACGTATATATTAGCGAATAGGATACTGGTTAGCATGTTACATGAAGAAAAACAACGAATTTGCAGAAATTGAAAAGAATTCTCTTTTGGTGGCCGGAATGTAGAAAATGCATGAAATATTAATTATTACACGAAATATGGTAAAGGAACAACACTATAAGCAGATAGTATAAATTGACGCACACGAACGAACTTAGAAGTGAATTAAGGGGAAAGTGACTTGACCAATGGATGAACTATGTAATCGAATAGGATGAACTTGTAACCGGACCAGTGAATAAACAGTATGAAATTGTAAGTCGAGCGCGCAACACTACAACTCTTTAACGTCCGTCTGATATCACAAAAATCACTCCCAACCAGTGATAATATTCTACACATTCATATCCGAAAACATTGCAAACGAGAAAAAAACTTAATTCTAACAGTCCGGTGCTAACGACGCTTTAAAAAAGAACAATTACAAAGCGGCGCTTAAAAACAGAAGTAATAAAAACTGCGGGAAAACTACTCAAATCTCATTAAAGCAGATCGGCACAGGTTAAGAATTTTAAATCGAAAGTTTTAAAAGGCAGAACAGTGTGTACGACATACATTTGCAGCAGAATGGGAATCTGGAGCGCGAAATCAAAAACGAGTCCGGAATCAAAACGATTCTGGAACCAAAACGACTCCGGAACCAAAACGAGTCCGGAATCAAAACGATTCCGGAATCAAAACGAATCCGGAACCAAAACGAGTCCGGAATCAAAACGATTCCGGAACTGGTCGGAATCGTTCTTTCGGATCGGATCGGACTCATTTATATACTGGATCGGATCGGAATCGGAAATGCCCAGCCCTAGTTACTTGACCGCTCGCAATGGATAAAGAATAGCTATGGTGCATTAATTTCTATGAATTCTTAACCAGTTTTCCTAGGGCAAGCTGCAACATAGATAATCGGACACCAGACGGCAGAAACAAAAAGAAAGTGAGGGGTTAGTGTGGAATAAATAAACAAGATCGATATAATATTCGAATCCTCGATGTGGCAGGTCGCACTCTTCCCCAAATCGTATGCTATATGGTATAAGGTCTGGATAAGGGGCAGCCCGGTGATAGAGGCTACAACGGCCCGGTACTTCATACGGCAGCACCGCGGTTCAAGTCCCATCTGGACCGTTCACCCATAGTGAGGACTGACTATCCTACTATGCGGCATCATTAAGTCTAATGAGTCAGAAATGGCAGGCATGACCTAAGAGGTCATTATGTGAAGGAAGAAGAAGAAAATGAAGGACACCTATCGCAAACCAAATTAACCATCAGTCGATAAATATATCGATCGATATAACGACTATCAACCCGTAAAACGATGGTAACAACTGCCATGCCTTTCATACAAATTGTGAGGGAAAAGTCGAGCAGTGGTTAAAAAAGTCGTTAATTTGTATCGCGAACGACACAGTTTGGCTATACCGATCGATATATTTATTTACTGCCCCGAACCAGTTGATAAACGGTACGGAGTCGGATTGCAGAGATTGCGTTGGATTTAGGAAAAAATAGGTAATATTTATGTGCTATGTCAAAATATAAACATATTTCCTAACTTGTTTTAAATATATTTAAAAAAACTCAAACCTTTTCAAGTACATCTAACGATTTTATGAGGCCGTAAAAGAAAAAAAAATGTTGAAAATTAGATTTATTCGAAATTCGAAATTCATTGAAATTCTCGGCAAAATCATGATAAATATAACAATCAACATGGAATGTAATAATATTGAGCAACTTAAAATCATGAAAACCTATAGAAATAGGCAACGGCTGTTGATCCAACAAGGATTAGAACACAAAACGCATAATTTAAGTTGCTGGCAAGCTACCAGTTACGTAATGACCAGCGGAACACTCAATCTTCTAATACCAGGCCACGGGCGAACCCGACATACGACACGCGCTCTGCGATACCCTTCGGAAGGCTCTTCATCAAAGTTCAGTGTGCGCTTCTCCGGCAACTAGAGCCAGCAACCACCTGACTAGCCATACTGTAAACCATTGCCCGTCTTCAGGGTGTACACCTCCTAGCATCCTTTAATGCATCACTTATCAATTACACTTTCACATGGAAATTTGCTACGAACCCAAAATGTACATTCCATCACACATGTTTTCACTTACGTTTTATCTGGTATTTCAAGCGGATATTGCTGTTTCCCTTCGGTATGCTGCAAGATTTGTATGATCAGCATCACCATCATCCGTGAAAAATAATGCATTCAACATTTTTAAACAAACTTTTTCCACTAGCAGTAACAAACTGGTGTTGCTATTTGTAAACAAACCAGAGATTTGACAGCCAATTTGACAGGCAGCGTATCTACTCGATCAGTATTTATATCGATCGTTATCTTTTTATCGACGGGCTTCGCGATAGATGTCACTGCCGGACTATGTCAATGTGAACAACCCATATTATAACATATTTTTTTACTCTTTACCTATCCACCTTAACTCTTATTTGTGAAAGCAAAAAAAATCTTAATGAATTTGGGGTATTACATGTAACTGTATACACACGAGGGATGCGCGTCTGTGCACATTATTATATAAAGGTGTGCTACACACGTCGCATAGCAACGTCGTAATAGTATGGTTGTTTTTTTACGGACGATATTACCTAAGATTTTATTTACTTATGAAAGTGATCGACGCATTTCGTAAAGTGTTACATATATTTTCGGTGTGTTCTTTTGCCATTTTTGAGCTTAACAAGAGGTCTGACCGTTTTGCTTTGAAATTGATTTGATTACAATGAGTACAATACTCATTCATAAAATCTTGGAGTAACAATGAGTTCGTGGAAATCGGGGAAATCACGTGCACCGATTAATATAGTATACAATTTTGTCTTGTTATTCGGAAAACTTAAATGTTTTATACTGGAGGAAATAGTCCAATCATTACGACAATTCTCAGTAACGGAAAAAGGAAAAGAAAACAGGGAAAAAAATATTGAATAGCGGAATGGAAGAATCCCGTGTCGTTGACTATACCCGATTGCAGTAGGAGGTCAACCTAGAGCTGGTGAATGTAATTGCTTTGGTGAAGCTGGTTAAAGATACGGAGTTTTATAATGAGGCAGAAAAACAACTAGCACTACTGAAAAATGTGATGATCGAGGACAAAAGATTCAGAATAACCACTTCGGAAGAGTTAAAAAAAATAATCAAAAAAGGTGTACAGAAAATTGTCTCCAAATAAATACTGGAAAATCCCACTCAAAATATTAATGGTGGAATTTATGGGTCAAACACATTATACAATTTACCGAATGTGGAGGCAACAAGTTATTTCAATGTGCCAACACATTCGTATTCACTTAATGATAGATTTGCTACGTATCCAGAGCAAAGAGTTGCATTAAAATATCCTTGGCAGAAAATTTTCAAAACTTCCAATATTTCTGGAAAATTGTGCGTGTCGCATAATTCATTCTTTCAGCGAAGACAAAAATTGATCGTGCCACAGTCACAACCAACAACATATGGCACTCAATCAACAACATCTCATCGGCCATCTCAACAATCAAACAGATTGTCAACAGATATCAACATCTTTTTTTTATTCATAACGAACGGCCTGGCCGTATTGCTGGATCAGCATCTTTACTGCCAAGAAAATTAAAAAAAAATACATTCACTCCTGAATCTATGTTCCAAAATTCATTTCAGCCACCTGTTGATCCATACCCCTTGTCTCTTAAACAAGAAGTGGAAACACAAATAAAAAAATATTAAACAACGGTATAATTCGACCATCCCGTTCACCATACTGTCTCGATCGTCCCCAAAAAGGCTGATCCGTCTAACTAGGAAAAAAGTCGACTTGTGATCGATTATAGAAAACTAAAATTAAAAACCAAAGGTTATCGATATTCTATCCCAGACACATGAACAGTTGTTTCCTATTTGGGCAACAATAGATACTATACCACACTTAATTTAGCATCAGGCTTTCATCAAATTCCTTTAGCATAAACAGATATTGAAAATACTGATTTTTTAATTAACAATGGGAAATATGAATTTTTACGACTTCCTTTCGGTCTAAAGAACGCATCTTCAATTTTTCAGAGAGTCTTGGATGATGTTCATAGGGATCATTTCGGAAAAAATTTTCATACCTACATCGATGATATAATAGTCTTAATAGTATAATAGTAAGACATTCAACGAACATTTGGAAAACTTGGAAATCAAATCGAACACATTACGCGAAGCCAATTTAAAAATACAAACAGACAAATCAGAATTTTTAAGAAGTTGAATTCTTAGGATTCATTGTCTCAGAACAAGGCCTGAAACCAAATGCGAAAAAAATGAAAGCATAAAAAATATCCCGAAACTAAAACAATCCGACAGCTTACAGCATTCAGAGGACTCTCCGCCTACAATAGAAGATTTGTTAAAAATTATGCTGCTCTTGCAAAACCGTTTACAGAACTCTTAATAGGAGAGGATGGCCAAGACCACCGTAAAATTACAAAAAATCAATCAAATAATTTTCCGCATTCAAAATTCTCATGCGCATTCAAAATTCTCAAATAAATTGTATCATCCGAAGATGTTTTGGCATTCCACGATTTTGAACACGATTTTATATTAACCATGGACGCGTCCGATAAAGCAATCGGTGGCATTTATCACAACAAATCAATGGTATTGACAACCCAATCACGTTCATATCCAGAACATTATCGAAAACGGATGAAAACTATGTTACCAATGAAAAAGAAATGCTTGCTATAGTTGGGGCTTGACATTCCCTGCGCAATTACATATACGGTGCGTAAATAACAATACTACAGATTATCAACCTTCAACATATGCAATGTCGCCAAAAAAATAACAACGCGAAACTAAAACGATGGAAAGCATTCATAGAGGAACATAACTATGAGCTACGCTACAAACCTGGCAAAGCTAACATTGTACCGGATGCGCTACCAAGATTCCAAATTAAGTCACTAACACCAACACGACATTCCGCTGATGATGATAGCAGTATATATACTGTCTACTGAGGCCCTCACCAACGCTTTTCATAACCAACTAATTTTTAAAATATCAAACAATTTGTCAAATGAAACGGTCACGCCGTTTCAAAAATTTAAGAGGCTTACTTTCTGTGAATCATAATTTACTTTCCAATATTTAACAGACAAACTAAAAAGATTCCTCAACCCTAATATTATCAACGGTATACTAACTAATGAAGTGTTGGTATGACCAATACGTTCTCATATCTGCTCGTCAGCTCCAACAGCACATGGAAATAAATGATAAAAAAATATCAAAATTTTGTTTAAAATTGAGATTGTTTAATATATTTTTTTACCATCTTTGCAAAGAGTGCAAAAAACACCTCCTTGGTTCCGTATCGCATGTGATCTTCTCAGGACAATTGCTATGAGAGAGAAGTTGCTCTCTCCGCGAAAAAAGGACAAAATGGTTTATTAAAAATTTTCTATTTCATTCCTAAGGCATCTAAAATAGAAACAAATACATCTGCATTGCATCTTCGAAATTGATGCTCAGCAAAGTATTTTCAAATGTTACTTTTTATATTCGTTCTGTTTCTAAAAAAATGCCTTCAAACACCACCATACTTTCTCAATTCCTTTGCGTAGTGGTGTTGTTATCGCTAGGTCTGAGAAAGTGGCTGTAATGATTGACTGAGTCATGGGGATGCCCATCATACCGAACAGTGCGATGGTTTGCGAGCGATTAGGTACACGCTCAAGAAAAATTCTTCCCGTCTTGCGGCATATACCTCCCACAAGCCACTGCGTGTTGGACGCACTTATCCGGCCGATTTTGTATTTTCGCCAAGAGATGGCAGTCTCGTCCATATGCACTGTCATCCCGGGCCCTCCAAAGTTTCACGCCGGAGGATTCGAACTTTTCCCGTAGGAACGTTCGAATCGTGTCGTACCACGACAGAACCGTTTTCTGCGTGAGACCAGTTTCTTTGGTGCAACGAGAAGCATCCGCGTTGCTGGCCCACTCGTAAATACAACGCATAAGTTTGTTCAAAGTAGTTTTATGGTTATAAAAGATTGAACCAGCGCTTTTCTGTTCTAAACTATTTTATTAAACGATACGTAAAAATATTGGACGAACACAACATACGTTAAAACAGCCGTAGTCCGCGAGCGATCGATATCAACTACTCTCTCATTCTCGCTCGGCACACACCCGCGATCGTGCGTCGATAGTCGACGTCCAGCAGCTAGCTTCGTCAGTAGGGCCGCTGAGGCCGCGTTTTCACAACAAGCACGAATGCTGCTGGTTCCGCCACAATGATAATCTTTGCATACATACCTAACCCCTTCGATGGACTTGTACCGTTTCATCTGCATATCTTCTCCACATCTCGGGCACAATTGTTGCGGATGTAAAAGTCCTCGCTGTTGCATCAAGCGGATGCCTTCGTTGTCCTTACTGAAAATAGAAGACAACATATCACTGTTATACGCAGACATTATATAAATTGAAATGAACGATATATTGATACCACTGCTTCGCGCCAAACAAGGATGGTTTTTGATAAAAAGGGGGGAATGAGAGGTAAGCTCGAGTATCATCAGAGTCGATGCTCTTGTTCAAGCAACGTTGGGGTTGTTCGAATTTAACATTTCATTAAAAGATTATTAGCAAGATGCCCGACGATACTTTTTTCCCGAAATGTCATCCCTGGTGTTGTGATGTGTGTTGATGGTACACACATCAAAATTATTGCATCGGTGGACAGTAGGGATCAACATTTCAACCTTAAGGGCTTTTACAGCCTAAACGTGATGATTATAAGTAAAGCAAACGATTTGACCCTTCTCATTCATACTTCAGTTACATTTTTGTGCATTCTGATTTGTAGGTTTGCGACCATCTGATGAAAATTCGATATGTCAATGCTAAATACGCCGGAGCCATTCACGATTCGCATGTTTGGAGTGTGTGTGGAATAGACCTTAATTCTTAATTACTATGAATTAGTTAAATTCTATTTAGCAATACGGCCAGGCCGTTCTTTATGAATAAAAAAAATAATTAAATTCTATTTTTGTGTGTCTCTGTTTGCCACAGCCGCGTTAAAATCGACAATAGTTTCCTTTAATGCTGCCGTAGATTGTTTTTTGCACTTCAATATGTGCTTTAGAAGCTACAGTAGTTTTTTCAGTGCTGCCGTAGCCTCTTTCCGCACCTCAATTTGCATTTTAATCAGATTAAGCAGCTCCTGATTTTGGCGCAGCACTTCTTCTGTATTTTTTCGCTTGATTCGTTTCTTTTTAATTTGAGGCTCTGTGGGATCTCATCCTCAGGTTGTTCCTAGGTGAGCGTTTGTTCGCTACTGTTGGGAACGGTTTGTTCGATGGCGGGGGCTGGTAGCATGAAGATTAGTTAAGTTGGCAACTCTCTCTTCTACGTCATTTAGCGGCTTCTCATGAAATTTGCCGCCACCTGTCGCCAGCAACGATGCTTTGTTTGCACGCAGCTTCTTCTTTACCGCGCACTTGTAGTCGAACCATATCTTTAAAATAGAAAAAGAATGTTAAAATCAAGATATAATATATTTTGTTGCACTGTTAATCTTACCCATTTCCACGTCGCGCCCGACCTAATCGGCGGTCCAAGAGCGTTCAGGTGCTCAGTTATATTCTCCCAGAATTTCGTTTGGTCTCCTTTGAATAGGGCCCTTGCGATGTCCGGAACACCTTCCAAAAGCTCTACCATTTTATGGTATTGCACCCTCGATGTTTGTGCATCTTTGGTGTCCCTGAAAAATGTTTGTACATACGGGTTCATTGAACTATACTGTTCCGATCTCGCAATGCATTCCGCTGTTGTTGGTTGCTGTCGAATTTGCTGGACTGGATGTGCATGACCATGCGGCCACAACATCCACAGCTAAGCTTAACAAAAGCAACAGCAACAACAGCAGTATCTCCTGCTGCGACGCGAACATTAGCGCGGAGCAGCCGTTTCAAACTAGCAACCAGCACAGTTACATAAGTATATATACATTTATATTTACACAAAAACACTTATTTAATTCATTCAGATCCTTTCTGAAGTAAAATACTCACATTTTGGTTGGAACTGCTGCGAAAACGAACTGAAAAATCACAGGAACGAGTGGGTTTGGCGCCTTTCCGTTGCATATAGGTGACGGAAAACAGTTTGACAGATACGAGTGTCCGTTTGTGTTAAAGAATACAAATTCTTGGCATTGTATTTGTAAGATTGTCTTTCGTTGTGTTTCATTTTTCTAACAGACAACACAAACGGCTGTCATAATACAAATCTTCCGTTTTTGACAACTTGTCTTTACAATTTGTAACAGATAATCAGGACTTATATGATTTCAATAGAAATGGTACTACTGCAAGCAACATGCACATGCAAATAGTTAGACATAGTTCTTTCCTTTTTCTGTACTTTTTTAAAGTGGAAGAAAGAAAGAATGTTTGTGTAGAAAGAGTAAATCTGTTATACTGGCATGCATTCAACATCCAGTAAAGTTTGCAAGTTGCCGCTGACTAAGATAGCTGAAAAATAGATGTTGGGAGCCTGTGTATGCTGCGCTTTATGTGCCACTCACAACCCAGGTAACCAAAAGTACCAATTTGTGAGGTTATTGTTCATCATTCCTCGGCATCCGAACATGTTTGCTCTTTAGCAGAACTATGGTTCCAACTTTTTTGACGTTTAACATTTTGGCTGCCATGGCTATCGTTTCTGATAGCCAGTAATGTTTCCTGAGGGTATAATTTTTAATAGCCACCATGGTTTTCAAAGAGCCATTTCTTTACAACTATAAATTACATGTATGCGTATTTCGGTGAAAGTAAAGATATGTATTTGGTAAACCTTAATTTGGGGTTGGCTCTTGTATATCTGTTGTTTAACTAATTTTTAAATGCATTTTTGTGAGACGGTTTTCGTTGAGCGATCAACATGTAAATCACTTCATCTCTCTCACTCAATGTCACAATATACATATGTAGGAGTGAGACAAATGTAGTATCATAGCAAACCCCTTCTTGAATACAATTTAATACGTTGGATATCGAATGCACTTATTTGAAAATTATAAAAATGTTTCCGTATTATGATTTTAACAATAAATTGTAAATGAACACAAATATTTCTGTTTGAAATATGTACTTATGGTAGTTCCATCAAATCCATCTATTTCAGAAATCTTAACTCTATTTACATTATTTGTAATGAAGTAATTCGAAACAATTACAACACATTTGTGGCTCCCCAGGGCAGGTAACACAGTAAGTGTGTGTCTGCTTTGCTAACTTTCGGGCATCTTCGCGGCTTTTATTAGCAGATATAGAGTTGGAGCAATTGCTGCACTTTCGTCTATTTTGTTTTTGCCATCACTATCAACTCTGTCCCTCAATTGGTGTTTATTGTTACTAGATTTAGCAATGTTTGGAGGAAAAAATTGAAAAGTTGACCAATTAATTGTTCCCTAAAATTCCTGATTTGATTTTGTTTTAATTTGTGGCACAATTGTACAGTACCCACGCGTTAACTACTGAAACTACCAACGTGCGTTTTATGAGTCAGAAAGTATTTTGCAACTTCATAGCTAGTATAAAAGTTATGTATATACATAGTTCGACCTTCATTGAATAATAATTTACTAAGCTCTACACATACATTCTGTGCTAAACTTAATTCACGTTCTCCAGTAACTGATTTTCCTGTACATAATTTTATATTCCAAGTATAACCTGCAACTGAACACAGTTTGAATAATTTTACTCCATAGCGATGAGCCTTGCTTGGGATATATTGTCTAAAAACTAAACGGCCTCTCCATGGCACAAGAGTTTCGTCTATTACAAAATCATGTCCTGGGTAGAATATCGATTGAAATTTTCTTTGAAGCATTAAAATTAAAGGTTCTATTTTAAAAAGTCTGTTATTTGGAGCTATTTGTGAGTTATAATTGAAATGAAGCATTGTAAGCAATAATTGAAATCGAATGCGTGACATAACTGATCGTGGTTGCGAAAAATTATACACACCGTCTCGTGACCAGCCCTAGTGGCTGGTCTAAACCCATCCATATCATTAATATCATATCAGACTAAACCCATCCATATCATTAATCCAAAAAATTGTTTAATTTATACTTGATTTGTATCGGTCCAATTGTTCAACCTTGAATGCTTTGATTTTGGTTTGGAATCACAGCACTGAGCTGCATATTTGTTAGTCTCATCAGCAATGTAAGCTAGCATTTCATAATCGACAATTAACGAGAAAACATCTAGAGGTGTGCTGTGACAACGAATATTCATTTTCAGTCCCTTCTTGCCAACAAATTCGAAACACTTGTGTCTTCCAATATATGTATTCCAAATTGACTCATCTTCTCTTCCTTCAATGTTGTTTTGGGAGCTATTTTCATGAAGATCTATTTGATCATCTTCATTTTCATCTAGAACTAATTGGTCTAATACCTCAAGAATATCTTCACAATCAGACTCAGGAATCATCAGATGCCGAATCCGTATCAGATGCGTGAAGATCGCTTTCATTTGGGTTTGCTTGTTCTTGTAGCACTCGCTTACTCATTTTATCGGTTTCTTAATGATAAAAATAGGAAAAATTAATATATTGACACACATAATTTCAATTATGATGAAATCATAATCTTACCTGAACAAATAAACTGGGATTGAAAATGTTTTAAATATTGTAGGCCATTTTCGATTGGATATGAGGACAAAGTATTCAAATTTGTTCACCTCATCGTAAATATGTTGCAGAATGTCTACGTTTGATGTCATATGCGATTCTCCGTAAACAGTCTCGAATTGTTCTACGAAATTGTTTAGTAGATTCCCTGCATATTTCCAATAGGAACGATACACGTCGGAGGATAACAAACTGACTCCACAATACAATAACAAGAAGTGGTTGAAGACTTCTTCGCTAATTATCTCCTTCTTCGGTGGCACTACAACCTCGAAAGGTCTTGGCCTGCCATTTCTGGCTTTCTGTGACTGGTTTTACCCGTAGCAAAGTAGTCAGCCCTGCGCGTACGGGGAGGCGGTCTGGATGGGATTTGAACCCCGGTCCTGCCGTGTGAAGACCGGCGCCGCTGTTGCCTCAGCCACCGAACCGCCCCAATTATACCTCTCAATATTCGCTAATTATACCTCTCAATATAACTATTACTATAACTAGCGTAATGTAAGAAAGCGCAGACCCTTTCCAAAACTTAATGTGATTTTCAAAATATTCTGTGGAATTCGGATGGTTATTTGATAGTTAGGAGCTGGCTGGATATTTTTTCACATTGTTTATGTGACCATTTCAAGGATCCAAACTTTCATCAATCAGCTACGTTAGTTCTGTTATCAATGGCCGTAGATACTCTTCCAAACGAGGTGGCTCGGATATTCTGCAGAAAATAGCCACTATCATCGGTGATATTTTAGGTATTCCATGAATATTTAAGAAAATCGGCCAAAATGTAGCTGGGCCGCTTTTGAGAAGTGGCAGTCCGTCAATTAAAATGTTCAATGACAAAATTTCGGGCAGCATTACATTCCTATTGGAACAAAAACTTTAGTAATTTTGTATTATGAAATTTTTGTTATCATACCTTAAACGGCTTGTGAGACAGTTCGATATTTTCGACCGCCTTCGATATTTTGAATGCTAGCAACCGTCCTATTCGTCTTCAGGAGGCTACGAGCATCTTTTGGCAGATTATGACGAGTTTTGTCTCTCAATATTTTCAGCAACACGTTTACTGTAGAATGTGGTATGTTTCGGGTGATAGCCAGGTATTGTATACAATCGGCCATACTCATATCTCGAAACATTGAAACCCTTCGGTTTAATTCATCTGCTTCATCATCACTGCTATCTGATATGCCCTCAAAACTAATTATTTCGTTGAAGAAATCATCATATAACTCATCAGTTACATCTTCATTTTGAGTGCTGTCTTGTGCATAGAAGAATCTAAAATTAAATAACCACAGGAAAGAAGTAAGCGCCACGTAAAACACTGTATAAAACTATAACTTACCGTCTGATGCTTGTGTGCTGCATTCTCCTTGTTCTACGGCAACAGGTAGTGATTCTTTCTCAAGCGCGACACGTTTTGCATTTACCCTATGAAGGTTTCCCGTTTGCCTATGATGGGCCAAAACAGACTCAGAATTGTCCATTCTGAACGTTACGGCACGCTTGGTGATGATTAACAAGCAACGAATATGTCGCACCCGGAATTTGAAAGAAAGAAAGGCTGTTTTAAGTTCCTCTGGAGAAGTTTACCTTGCTTTATTTTCGTGCTTATCTAAAGGTATACATTCTTGTACCGCATGTTCTTAAAGCGATTGCTAAGCTACGTATTCCTGTTTTCCCGAACTCCTAAAATTATGCTATCCAATGCTTTATTCCTGCTACCTATCCTTGGCAGCGGCGGCGTCGGACGGCGACCGGTGTGCGGCAAGCGACGGGCGGCTACCTCCTTTGCAGGACGGACTTCCGGCTTCCTAGCTCGGAGGAGCTCTTCCCTGGGGGCGGAGTGTACCAGGCAGGGGAAGACAGGCTTTCGGCTTCCTAGCTCCGAGGAGCTCTTCCCTGGGGGCGGGGTGTACCAGGCCGGGGAGGGTGGGTGACTAGGCAGTAGTGATGTGCAAACTGAATCAGAATGAGTGAATGACTTAAATCTTAGAAATGAATTAGATGATTTAAATCATCACAAAGAGTTATTTCAACTCATCTATGATTTAACTCTCCGTGTCGACTAGCCACTCACTCACTGCGTTTTAACTCACTCACCTCGTTTTTACTCACTCACCTCGTTTTTACTCACTAGAGAGTTAAATATCGTATTGGCATATCGCATTGGTCGCGATCACACGATGATTTCAGAAAATGCAATACGATAACGAGCTGTAAAGATAGATTGTTCAGAAATAAATTATTTTAAAAGAGACTATGTAAATCTTTCGCTTGTGTTTACGGCCGCTCTAAAATGTTCAGCTATACTGCTCGTTAGTTATTATACGATATCGAAGCGATCTTTGGGCAAAACTTTGTTAATGTGTAGCAAAATGTCAATAAAGCAAAAAAATGTTAATGAGCATCGGAATGAACTCGGAATGAATCAACAGAAAGCCAGAACTGGCAGGCCGAGACCTCTCGAGGTTGTAGTGCCAAGAAAGAAGAAGAAGGATATTGCTACCAGTACTACTAAATATTTCCCTGTTATTGCCTTGAATATTGTGCTTACCTGTTGAGTTCCCCAGTTTCTTTTAATTTGTTTGCAACAAACATCGTAAAATAAGTAAAATTATTGCAACAAACATCGAAACACACAATTGATTTTTAACGCTACATGAACACACTGAACATACTGAATGAAAAATAGGATGAACCGGCAAAATGTTTTACAACAAAAAGCTACAAAAAGTTATGGAGAATTGTGCAGAATGAAAAGAGTCTCGTTTAATCGTTTTGGAGCAAGTCTGTTTCGCCTTTCCATATAAATTTGTCCTGCTTTCGAGAAAATTCTTTCGCACGGAACGGATGAAGCTTGGATGCAGAATGTATGCTGTATAAGTTTGAACAATTTTGGAAAATTTGTAGCTTCTTTTTTCCACCATGTAAGTGGATCTTCCTCGAACTGTAATCGAGGTACTAGCAAAACCTGTCCAGCTCAGTAACAGCGGAACTTCTTTCATTAAATATCTCTTCATTTTCATTGATATTGTTTAGAAACTTAAAGAAACTTGAATTCGAATCAGCGTTTTGTCGTACCACTGGTGTAGCCATGGTTTCCGGATAATTAGATGTAATATAATTGATTATGGAGTAATATGTTTCTTTGTACAAGTATCGCTATTAAATGCCTGTTTTTTAAGACGTGGGTCTAACAACATTGCTCTTGATATGAGTTTCGATTGTTTCATATTTCCAAATCGGATTTGCAGTCCCTTCAACAACTCATCTGCTAAGGTTTTTACGCTCGTTTCCAAGTTTACGTCACAATTACGAAATTGTAATACCTGATCTTGTAAAAGCCTTATCAGCAGTCCCATTTTTGATAGTGTTACTGATTTCTCTGCTGACACGTGTCGTGTAGCCTCTTCGAAAAATTTAAGAAGGTTAATAGATTGTTCTACCAACAACCAATCTTTCGTTTCAAAATTGAAATTTAGTTTTAACGTATCTTTACATATTCCCAGGGTAGTTTTGTTTTAAAAAAATCTTTCCATCATCTCGTATGTAGAATTCCACCTGGTTTGTATATCTTGTTTCAGTTTTAATTCTGGCATATTGATTTTTTTTTTAGCTTAGCCTCTGAACTTTTTTTGAAGAACATGACTACTTTCTTAATGTCATTTACAGTACCTTTAATAGATACATTGATTGCATTTTGTACTATCAAATTCAGGGTTTGGACGAAGCAGGGAATGTCTGACTTCATGTTAGACGCGTTGTCGGTAGTTATGGAAACTATCTTATCTTCAATTTGATTGTTTTTAAGTATTTCCTTTGTCCAATTTGCAATTTCTGTTCCGGTGTGTTTTGTTTTGAACTCTGAGCATTCTAGTAAAAATGATTTAAGTTTAACTTCTGAATCTATGTAATGTGCGGTGATTGCGTAGAAACTAGTATTATTTATGTTGCTATTTCTTGTGGAGGTTGTGGTTGTGGTAGTTCCATGCTACGATGAATCTTCTACTTCAATTGTTGGGACGTTATTTGTGTTGCTTCTATTTAGGGGTATAGTCGGATGTACTTGCTTCATATGTCTAATTAAATTGGAACTTGCTCGATCTCTGCAACGAAGCTATCCTTGACAATATCGGCATTTGGCTGTAGTTCCATCGTCCAGGATGGTGAAATGATACTATATTGCACTGCTCATACCGGTTCGGGGCATTTTATGAAGTATTTTTTGCAGCCTGAAAATTTTGACGTTTTGGTCAAAGTATCCATTCCTGTAGGATGAAATAAAAAACTCCACGACATAGTCATTTATTACTAATCTAATTGGTACCTCTTTCTTCCTTTGGCACTAAAGCCTCGATAGGTCTGGGCCTGTCATTTGTGGGTTCATGTGATTTGGTTTAAGCCGTAGCTAGATAGTCAGTCCTGCATACGGTGAGACGGTCCGGATGGGATTTGATCTTCGATCTTGTCGTGCGAAAATCGTATCCATTATCGCATCGGCTACCGGACTGCTCCTGGAACCCTAGTAATTCACAAAACTAATCAAAAAAAGAATATATTTCCTTCTGTTCGGGCAAACAGTTACATGTTCAATGCCGTGTCAAAAATCTAAATAATTATCATTCGGCCGCTGTGAAAGTTCAATTGATTTTTTGTATAAAGGTTCACCCATTCTCGGATGATACCGCCTGGCATCACTTATAAGTGGATGATGCGGCGTTGAGCGTGTTAAGTTCATGTGACTAAATTTGCATAAGTGTATAGTTTCTGAAATATTGTTTAGGGATCTTACAAAGCGTAAACCAAAAGGTTGTGGTAGTTGATGTTTACTGATTAGAAATGATCCTAAAATTCACTCGTTCGTAGGAAGCTAAGTGTCGACTAATGTTTCAATTGGCATTTAACCATGAGAACTGTTATCACACGCGTTTCTTCGGCCAATGGTAAATGAGTTGAATACCCTCATCACTCATGATATAGCGTTACAAGGGCAACAAGGTAATGTTAATCTGCGTGCCATCGTTGCTGACACTCCGGCAAGATCGTTTATAAAAGGTAATTAAAACACTAAAAAAAAATGTATTCAATATTACACAACTCTATTTATAATACAAACCATTATTGTAGAGTGTAAAAATGTACTGCACTAAAAATATATTAACATTACATTTTAGACGTAGTTGGACACACAGGATACGAAGGATGTTCGGAATGCACTGTTGTTGGTGAATACAACAGTGCTGGCCATACTGTAGTATTCCCAACCATAAATGCTCCCAAACGAACAGATCAGGGTTTCCGAAATAATGCATAACCAAAACACAACAAAACACCAACACCACTGCTGAATTTGATGAAATTTGATATGATCGAGGACGTTATTGTGTCAGATCTTCTTCATTTGTTCCATCTTGGCATAATGAAGCGCCTTCTTTTAGGCTGGCGAGACAGCAATCTTGTGACAAAAGGATGGTCTCAATCACAATCAGACAAAATCTCAACGGCTTTAGCAAAGATACAACTTCTCTCGGAAATGCATCGAAAGTAGCGTCAAATCAAATATCTGCACTTTTGGAAATGCGTTGAATTTCATTACTTTTTGAGTTACGCTGGCATTGTTGTATTAAAGTAACATTTGAGCGATGAGATGTATCAACATTTCATTATTTTGTTTTGTGCTGTTACAATTCTTTCGTCAAGTGTGTACAGAGAGAAGTGGGATTTAGCCAGGAATTTACTTGATACATTTGTAAATGACTTTGATAGAATTTATGGTGCACGATATATCAGCAGTAACGTGCATAATCTTCACCATGTGTATGAAGAAGTAATTCGATTTGGTCCGCTTCCAACGATTTCCACTTATCCCTTTGACAATCATCTTCAATTTTTGAAGCGCTTGCTCCGAAGCGGATGGAAAAACTTAGAACAGGCCATCAACCGTCTATCAGAGATGGAGCAATTTGATTTGCCACTCATTGTGTGTGAAACAAATAATCCTACAATTAAGGAACGTGGAAATTTGATAACACTAACTGTGCGATCAAATTTCATACTGCAAAACAATTTCAGAAATGGGTGGTTTTTGACGAAGAATGATTCTATGGATACGTACGTCAAAGGATTACGGAAGTACAGAAAGGATACGTCAATACATTGTCTGAAACCTGCGAAAACACGAACTTGGATATTGTAAGATGCAAGTTAGTGGCATTACCAACCTCTTGTAAAGACGAAATTATACTTGTACCAGTACAACACACCATATGAAGATTCTAAGCCATATGAAGATTTTGCCACATGAAGACCGGCACCGCACCCTGTGGCAGGAAACATACTGATCCCGTATAACCCGTATGAGCCGTATGACCTGTGAGGTAGGCGAAAATACACCATTACCGAAGGGAACACTTGCATTAGCAAAGCAAGGTATTGCTTGCATTACCAAAGCCGAAAAAATATTATCAGCCCATGTTCACCTCTTCACAATAAATCAGTAAAAACTTATGAATATAAATCAAGTATCAATTAGAGAATCAAGAAAAAAAATTCAGCATCAAAACAAATTCTGGACTCGTATTTGATTCTGGACTCGTTTTGATTCCGGACTCGTTTTGATTCCGGAACTGTTTTGATTCCGGACTCATTTTGATTTCGGACTCGTTTTGGTTCCGGACTCATTTTGGTTCTGGACTCGTTTTTGATTCCGCGCTCCGGATTCCCGTTCTGCTGCAAATGTATGTCGTGCACTTTGTTCTGCGTTATTTCCTTTCTTCTTTGTCCTTGCCAGACGGTTGCTTGGTGGTATAATTTACAGGATGAATTTTGGAGGAGACGCGGGTTTCCTCTCCTCTTTTAACTTACGCTTACTGTGTTTCTTTTCATTTCGTAGCGGCTGCTTACTCAAATTTGGCAAATTGGTTTGGGTGTATAAACTCACACCTTCAAATGATTTTAAGTCCATGCCATTTCATTGCTCATTTATTGCTGGGAGAAAACTGGTCAAATCTCATTAAAGCAGATCTGCACAGGTTAAGAATTTTAAATCGAAAGTTTCATGATCAAAATCATTTGAAGGTTTAGGCACCCAAACAAATCTACCACGGCCAGACTATCCTGTAACAAATCTGTCAGAAATGTACTGTAAAGTGGTATGCGCATGTCTGTGTTGGTGCGCTATTTAAAAATAGAAGAAAAATTGTAACGTTTACCGAGCAAGAATAGAAAAAGAAGATGTACAAAATCAGCGACGAGTAAGAAGCCGCTGTCAAAAAAAAAGGAAATCTCCGTCGCTACCAAAATTCTACCCGCAAATTATACCATCAAGCAACCGTCTGGCAAGGACAAAGAAGAGAGGAGATAACGCAGAACAGTGTGCACGACACACATTTGCAGCAAAACGGGAATCCGGAGCGCGGAATCAAAGATGAGTCCGGAACCAAAACGAGTCCGGAACCAAAACGAGTCCGGAACCGAAACGAGTCCGGAATCAAAACGAGTCCGGAATCAAAACGATTACGGAATTAAAACGATTCCGGAATCAAAACGATTCCGGAACTGGGCGGAATCGTGCTTTCGGATCGGATTGTACTCATTTATATGCTGGATCGGATCGGAATCGTGATTCCGAACCGGAGCGCCCATTTATATTAATTATCAAACCCATTTTCGAATCTATGATATCTACTCGACTGCTTAAAACGTTAATACGTTCATTGACGATAGCGAAATTGTCATTAATTTAATTTTTTTTGCAAATTTGCACCGAATTGCTCAATAAGAATTTTCAATTCATTATTGGTCGTATTCGATTCAGTGCATAATTTTTGTTTCTTTAGTGCTACAATTAATTAATGTAAAATAACTTTATGATGGATAAAATTATATATTTTGTCAATAAAATTTCTTACCATTAGTAAAGAGGCTACCGTCGTTATTTATGTCATCGTTAACTGGAAATGATAAAAGATATAAGGTTAAATACAGTGTAAAATATTTACTTTGATGAAACATACCGAGTTGTGCTGCCGGAACCGAAAAACTGTTACTCTAACAGGTTTGCTGAGTAGATGGGTTGGTTTCTGAAACATTATGAAGTATAGTTTTTATTATTTTAAATTCAATTTTAGTACATTCGAGCTCCACCGTAGCGCTTGCGTAAACATACCATCAGAGTTGGCAGGCGTCTGCGGAGGGAAATAAAGAAGCGGAGCAAGGGGTGGCCATTCCAAAACGCTTAATATGTTAATATTAAGTTAATGTTAATAACCCCCCTCCCCCAGTGTACCGCTGATCTAACATTAGAAATACACAGGTAAAAATTGCAATTAATAAAAATTATGTGCATTATTACATTCAGTATTACCTTCAAGAACGTTCCGAGACTGCGAAGATATACTTTTTCTGTTGTTCATTGTGCTAGAGTTTTGCTCTGCTCGCTCTTCTTCTGGCGCACCGGTCTGGTTAAACACCGGTCTGATAACACTTTAGTTGCATATAATCAATTTATTATCCAAACTTTGTTCCTACTTTTCCACAGAAAAACACGCACCGGAAAAAAACACTGAGAACGACAACTACACCAGAACAAGTGCGAACAAGAAAAGGGGCGCTAAACAGAATTACGTGTACATCTGCATGAGAGCGAGTGAATAAAAAATGTGAATAATGGTTGTTGAAACGCGGTTGAATTTTTTAGAAATCTTTAATGTTGAGAGAAATCAAAAAATTAGTACTTGTTCGTTTCAACTTCGTTTCCAGACTGATCTTGCTCATTCCCCTCGGGTAGGCGCGAGCTCCCTTTTTCCGATCTTTCTTCTTCTTTGTTGTGTTCCTTTCCAACTGACAGACCGTTGGGAGCCCTATAAAGTTTCCAACAATGATACATGGCGAAATCGAGAGCAAGCGTGAGAGCAGCAAAATAAATAATTCTGTCGAGGGTAGAAGAGAAGAGGGAGAAGAGGTGTTTTTTTTCAATTTTTTTTCTTTCGCTGTCGGACCACGTCTGCCGTACCGAAAAATCGGTTTTAAAGGCCGAAAATCGCACATTTGGCGGCTTCGGGTCGGCTTCCGGCTATCGTCTGAAAAGTCTCTGTATCTCGTACACTTTTTCGGTCGCCGCTTCGAGCACGAAAAAAGACCTCATTTATGTATATGAGAAGGGACCCAACTGACATTTTATAGCAGGCTTATAGCGGTTTTCGAGTTGGTTTCCCTAAATCTCGAAACTAAATCTTGCTTACCCAACTGACATTTTATAGTAGGCTTATAGCGGTTTTCGAGTTCTTTTACCTAAATCTCGATACTAAATCTTGCCTTAGAGAGCAGCAGATTTAGCTAATTATAACAGTTCGAACGCGTGGTTTCACGTAGTTTTTTCACTCATTTCCTTCGGATCCAAGCTATCATAGGCCAGAGGCGCTATGGCAGCGCAAATCAAAACAAAACAAACAATAACACTCGGATTAGATTCTGATATTACGCCGATGAATTTTTATTTATTTCACAAACCCGTTCATGTTTCTCACTCTCCGTTGCACTCCTCGTGTTTGCCAGTGTTCCTTTAGGGGAAAAAACAAGACGGTGGGTTGAGAAATGGTGCTCTTCGTCGTAGATGAGATGCTGCACCATACCTCATCTCTCGCAGAAAACATGTTTCGGGAAGCGGCAAACACGAATCGATCGTCACAAAGGGAAACTCCAGGCTACCGTAGCTCACCTACACGCAAATACACGAACAATCCTAACACCATCTGCATTCAAACACAGGGTCATGCGCTTCGGCTTATCCGTGCGCGTGCGGCATCCTCCCACTATCATATTCAGAACACGACTGTCGCTCAGCGTGCTCAGAGCAGAGCAAACAAAAAAAAGAGAAGCAAAAATTTGCAGGGGTGTCCAGACGGTTTTATAATGCGCGCTGCATGCCAGTACCAAAACGGCGCGCGAGAAACAGTTCGAGCGCCCCTGCACACGTGTGTTCGCTCTCTCGCACTCAGGGGCTCTCAAGCGGAAGATCATGGTTCGAGCAGTGCACGGCACATTGCGGGAAGTGAGCAAATGTTTGAGCGCCTCTGCACGCGACAGCAAACGAGTGTGTGCTGTGCCAACGGCAAACTGGTATGGTGCTGAGCTGCTCTAAGAGCGTAACGAGCATTCGCGCATGAAGCGAGCAGTTATGGCGAGGATCGGGCAATTTTTTTTTTATGTTAAGCTTTTTTGTATAACAGATGTCAGTTGGGATTTCATGTCAAGCACCCAACTGACATTTTATAGCAGGCTTATAGTGGTTTTCGAGTTCTTTTACCTAAATCTCGATACTAAATCTTGCCTTAGAGAGCAGCAGATTTAGGTAATTATAACAGTTCGAACGCGTGGTTTCACGTAGTTTTTTCACCCATTTTCTTCGGATCCAAGCTGTCATAGGCCAGAGGCGCTATGGCAGCGCAAATCAAAACATAGCAAACAATAACACTAGGATTAGATTGTGATATGAATCAATGATTTTTTATTTATTTCACAAACCCGTTCATGTTTCTCTCTCTCCGTTGCACTCCTCCCCAACTGACATTTTATAGCAGGCTTATAGCGGTTTTCGAGTTCTTTTAGCTAAATCTCGATACTAAATCTTGCCTTAGAGAGCAGCAGATTTAGCTAATTATAACAGTTCGAACGCTTGGTTTCACGTAGTTTTTTCACCCATTTCCTTCGGATCCAAGCTGTCATAGGCCAGAGGCGCTATGGCAGCGCAAATCAAAACAAAGCAAACAATAACACTCGGATTAGAATGTGATATGAATGAATGATTTTTTATTTATTCAACAAACCCGTTCATGTTTCTTTCTCTCCGTTGCACTCCTCGTGTTCGCCAGGGTTCCTTTAGGGGGAAAAACCAAGACGGTGAGTCTCAACTCATGGTGCTCTTCGTCGTACATGAGATGCTGCACCATACCTACGCTCTCGCAGAAAACATGTTACGGGAAGCGGCAAACACGAATCGATCGTCACAAAGTGAAGAAACTCCAGGCTACCGCAGCTCACCTACACGCAAATGCACGAACAATTCCAACACCATCTGCATTGAAACACCGGGTCATGCGCCTCGGCTTATCCGTGCGTGTGCGACATCCTCCCCCCATCACATTCAGAACACGACTGTCGCTCAGCGTGCTCAGGGCAGAGCCAATAAGGAAAGAGAGAAGCAGAAATTTGCAGGGGTGTCCAGACGGTTTTATAATGCGCGCTGCATGCCAGTACCAAAACGGCGCGCGAGAAACAGTTCGAGCGCCCCTGCACACGTGTGTTCGCTCTCTCGCACTCAGGGGCTCTCAAGCGGAGGATCATGGTTCGAGCAGTGCACGGCACATTGCGGAAAGCGAGAAAATGTTTGAGCGCCACTGCACGCGAGAGCGAACGGGTGTGTGCTCTGCTGCTCGTTCCAACGGCAAACTGGCATGGTGCTGAGCTGCTCTAAGAGCGTAACGAGCATTCGCGCATGAAGCTAGCAGTTATGGCGAGGATCGGGCAATTTTTTTTTTGAAATTTAGCCTTTTTTGTATAACAGATGTCAATTGGGGAGCCAAAAATGCAGCTAACCCAACTGACATCTGTTATACAAAAAAGGCTAAATTTAAAAAAAAAAATTGCCCGATCCTCGCCATAACTGCTAGCTTCATGCGCGAATGCTCGTTACGCTCTTAGAGCAGCTCAGCACCATGCCAGTTTGCCGTTGGAACGAGCAGCAGAGCACACACCCGTTCGCTCTCGCGTGCAGTGGCGCTCAAACATTTTCTCGCTTTTCGCAATGTGCCGTGTACTGCTCGAACCATGATCCTCCGCTTGAGAGCCCCTGAGTGGGAGAGAGCGAACACACGTGTGCAGGGGCGCTCGAACTGTTTCTCGCGCCCCGTTTTGGTGATGGTATACAGCGCGTATTTTAAAACCGTCTGGACACCCCTGCAAATTTCTGCTTCTCTCTTTCCTTATTGGCTCTGCCCTGAGCACGCTGAGCGACAGTCGTGTTCTGAATGTGATGGGGGGAGGATGTCGCACACGCACGGATAAGCCGAGGCGCATGACCTGGTGTTTGAATGCAGATGGTGTTGGAATTGTTCGTGTATTTGCGTGTAGGTGAGCTGCGGTAGCCTGGAGTTTCCCTTTGTGACGATCGATTCGTGTTTGCCGCTTCCCGAAACATGTTTTCGGCGAGAGATGAGGTATGGTTCAGCATCTCATGTACGACCAAGAGCACCATTTCTCAACTCACCGTCTTGTTTTTTCCCCCTAAAGGAACACTGGCGAACACGAGGAGTGCAAGGGAGAGTGAGAAACATGAACGGGTTTGTTAAATAAATAATAATTCAGCGTAATATCACAATCTAATCCGAGTGTTATTGTTTGTTTTGTTTTCATTTGCGCAATGGCGCCTCTGGCCTATGACAGCTTGGATCCGAAGAAAATGGTTGAATAAACTACGTGAAACCACGCGTTCGAACTGTTATAATTAGCTAAATCTGCTGCTCTCTAAGGCAAGATTTAGTATCGAGATTTAGGGAAAAGAACTCGAAAACCGCTATAAGCCTGCTATAAAATGTCAGTTGGGAAGGCAAGATTTAGTATCGAGATTTAGGTAAAAGAACTCGAAAACCGCTATAAGCCTGCTATAAACTGTCAGTTGGGAAGGCTCGAGAACTTGTCGGGGAGCGCTGAAAAGTGTAATTAATCGGCTACCCGCCAAGGACCTTTTAAAGATTTCTCAGCTGGACAGTTCTCGGGATGCGAAAGAATTCTACTCCAATGCCTATTGCTGGTTTTCTCTCAATGTTGTTGATTGTTGTTGATTAGTTTATTAGAGACTTTGAGCTAGTTGGCTTCATTCGTCTCTTCGGAGTTTTATGTCTGTAATAAAGAGTTATAGGAGTTTGTAAAGGCCTGTTGATTTTAAGAATTTTAAAGCGTTCTTTTTCGGCTACAGTGTTGTTAGAGAGAATTGAATCAATATTGTTGTTGAGGTGGCATTGGGTTCTTTGCTGAGAGAAACCTATGCAGTCTATTAAAATATGATGAATATTGATTGTTGTACCGCAATAGGTACAGAGAGGAGGTGTCTTGTGTTGTATGATATGGCTATGAGTGAGGTTTGTATGGCAATCCTTAATCTCGTAAGAACCCGCTGATCTTCATTGCTGTTAACGTCAGTCCACGGGTCAACGGAACCTTTGATGATTCGGGTAAAGGAATTGTGAGTGCGGTGCCAGTCTTTTTGTCAGGTGTGATTGATGATGGTGTTTGCAAAGTTTATGAAGTCTCTCCTGGAAAAGGAAGTGTTACTGGTGGCCGAGTTTCTTCTTCCTAGATTTGCAAGGGTGTCTGCTTCTTCGTTCCCTGGAATGCCAACATGACTGGGAATCCAGCAAAGTGGATAGTTTGCGTTTTGGATGCTGTCCTCGATGTTTTGGATATAGGGATCCTTTGAGTTGCCGGCTTCTAAGGCAGTTAGAACACTGCCACTGTCTGAAAAAAATGATGTTGGGTTTATTGGGATCTAGGTTTTCTAGGATTGTATGGCGATTAAAATGGCTATTGCTTCTGCTGAAAAAATGGTTGTGTGGTTTGGAAGTTTTATGGCACACATAACGTTTTTAGAAAAGATGGAACATCCTGCTTGATTTTGTAGTACCGAGCCATCGGTATAAATCTGGTGATGGTTAGAATACTTGGTGCAGAGTAGGTCATAGAAGTGGTGTCGGGCTATTTGGCTGTTTGAACCAGCACGAATTTTGGCTGTTCTGACGTCGGGTATGGTTTGATTATTGATTTTCAGAGGGAATCTGTTGGATGTTTTTTTGAAGTTCGGAATGAAGTGATGTTTGGTAGGTTGAGGGTTTATTGTCAGGATTTTACTTTTTTCGGCGGAGATGACGTAGCCGGTCCATCTAGCCCATTGTTGGTTTTTTGAAAGACTTTCCTGCAGTTTTTTTTCTTGTTAAAATCAGAGAGGAAGAGGAATTTGTAAGGATGATGTCATCTGCATAGATGAAGGATTTTGTATGTGTGGGAATTGAAAGCAAAAGGGATTCAGTGCTTATTAGAAACAAGGAGGGAGAAAGGATGGCCCCTTGTGGGACGCCATTTTCTAGAATCTTGGTGTTGGAAAGTTCGGAACTGACTATGGTTTGAAAGGTGCGATCTGTAAGGAAGTTTTGAATGAAGGAGATCAGACGTCCGCCCAGATTCCATCTGTGGAGTTGCTCCAAGATGCCCCGTCTCCAGGTTTGATCAAAAGCTTTTGATAGATCAATTATGGCGCACGCTGTGATTTGGTTATTTCTTTGTGCCGAACACAGGGTGTTCTCTAGAGCCGCGAAGTATGTTTCGGATCCCCTATCGTTTCTGTAGGAATGCTGCTCTTTACTCAGGAGGTTGTTTTCCTCAAGAACCTGTATTAGTCAATAGTTAACCAATCTTTCTAATATTTTTCCAATGCAGTTGAGTAGAGATATGGGTAGGTAGCTATCTGGGTTATGCGGATCTTTGTCTGGTTTGGGAATGGGAACAATGAGACTTGCTTTCCATTCATTCGGAATGGAGCCTTTGTCCCATATATTGTTGTATATCTGGAGAAGGATTAATTTCCCTTTTGGAGGAAGGTTTTGGAATAAAGGATAACCAAGATCGTCAGGTCCGGAAGATTTTCCTTTGCACTTCTTGAGTGCCCACTCAAGTTCACTTATTGAAAATGGTTTATTGTAAGGAAGATGGTTTGTGTCGGAGAAGGCTACTGGAGTGCCTTCTGAGATTAGTTTGTGTGATAGGAAGTGAGCAGGATAATTTGAGGTTGCAGAGTTTTTAGCAAAATGATGTGCCAAGGTATTTGCAACTTCTCTAGGGTGAGTTATGTATTGGCTACCATGTTTCAGAGAAATGTGGGGTGCAGAGTAAGTTTTCCCTGAGAGGGTATTTACTCTGTTCCACATCTGCTTGTTGGTGAGGGATGGGTTTATTTCTTCAACAAATTTGGACCAGCTGTCTGTTTTGGCTTGCTGATTGAGTTTTTTGGCTATTTTATTGGCTTCCCTGTACTCTTCCGCAAGATGTGGCAAAAGGATGTTGTTGCTGGCTAGACTGGCTTTTCGAAGCTTTCGCAATGCATGACGTCTTCTTTTAATAGCTTTTCCAACTGTTTCATTCCACCAGGGAACACTTCGTTTGGACGGAAAACCTTTAGTTCTAGGGATGCTGGCTAGGGCTGCAGCCCTGATTTTTTGACAAAAATCAGAGGAATTCGGATCATCTGAGAAGGTCAGTAAAAAATCTGGTTCGAAGCGGAATTTGTCCCATTCGGCCTCATCATATTTCCACCTTGGACGTGTTTTATGAGGAGGGAGCTGGGAATTGTAAAATATTTGTATGGGATAGTGGCTCGATAGTGGTCACTGCCATGCGAGTCGTCTTCAACTTTAAAAGCGAAATTTGTTAGGATGTTGGCTGGAACAATGCAATGGTCTTAGATTGTGCCTGTTCCTCTATGTGAACAGAATCTAGTCGGTACATTGTTAGGTATTGGTGTGAAGTCAGTTATGTCAAGTATTGATTGTATTAGATTTCCGCGAGAGTTAGAAGAGTTGTTATTCCAGGAGTTATGGTATGCATTTAAATCTCCAAGGACAATTGAGGAAGTCGGGATTTGGGAGTAGCCGAAGATCGTCTGAGAGATTTTGGTTATTAAATGCTAGGTATATTGATTTTGCTTATTAAAAGTTATATTGAAAATATTGCTATCTTCAAAGGTGAATATAGTTGAAAACCACTAATCGGTAAGTTTGAATTTATTGTGAAGGTTTTGTTAGGAATATATTTTTTGATTCCAATGCAAACGCTATGTTGTAGCAGTTATTCCAATTTTATTGATTGAAGGGAGAAGAATTCGGATTTGTCTGATTATTAATTTCCTGTAAAGCAACAATGACCGGATTGGAATGAAGTATTAAGAGTTTTAAATTGTCAATGTTATTTCGAAGGCCTTTAATGTTCCATGATAGGATGAGAGGATTTTTATTGTTACTAAGTGAATTATAATTGGGGGTGAACTTGGATAGATGTTGTTTCGTAGCTCAACCAATTTCGGATCGCTCTTCACAATGTTGACTGCTCTGGTAGGGTTCCCCTTTAAGACTTCTAACAATATATTCAGGTACTTCATACAATTACTGCTTACCAATACTAATATGCCCTAACTGCTATAAAATATTCTAATTCATCGCAATACATGCCTTCTTATTGCCTACTCATAGGCGCATTCCCAAACATTCCGACCACCTAAAATTTGATAAATTTTACCTTAAACTGACTTTATTCCGCTCCTTAAAGTTCAACTCAAATTCATGATACTCTAATTCCAACTTTCTTTTCTAATGTTCTATCTGCTTCATTCATCTATGTACTGGTAACATGCACAACTTTGCAACTGGTCGTTTAACCCTATCATTATTCACCGTGCGAAGTATTGCTACACGCACAATCCCATCCTTTCCTGGATAAACTTCTACTATTCTCCCCAATGCCCATTTACTTGGTGGGACATTCTCCTCCTTTATAATAACCATCATTCCCTTTTCGATTTGTTTAGGTGATACGTTCCATTTTGTTCTTCCTTGCAAGTTTTGTAAGTATTCTGATTGCCATCGTTCCCAAAAGTGTTGCAATCTCTGCTGTACTATTCGCCAATGATTTAATCTATTCTCTGGTATTTCCTTCAAATTTAATTCTGGCAATTGCTGCATATTTGATCCCGTAAGAAAATGTCCAGGAGTTAACGCTTCCATATCTAATAGATCATCAGAGAGTGGTGTGATTGGACGTGAGTTCAAACATGCTTCAACTTGTGTTAATAAAGTTGTAAAATCCTCATAGCTCAAAGCCCTATCTCCTATCACTCTTTTTAGATGGTATTTCATTGAACGAACCCAGCCTCCCATAAACCGCCAAAATGAGGTGCGCCAGGTGCTATAAACTTCCATACAAATCCTTGATCACTGCACCACGTATTTATCGTATTAGAAAACTCTTCTGACCTCATCATATCGTACAATTCACGCAATTCGTTTGACGCTCCTTTAAAATTAGTACCGTTATCAGAGTTAAGCTCTGCTACCATTCCTCTTCTCGATATGAATCTCCGTAAGGCTGCCAAAAACGCTTGTGTACTTAAACTAGTCACCAACTCCAGATGTACCGCACGTGTAACAAAACACACAAACACCGCAATGTACGCCTTCGTCGGTGCTGCTCTTCGATGACTTCCCTTCACGTACATAGGACCACAGTAATCGACTCCAGATACAGCAAGCGGTCTCGCTTCATTCACTCGTGACGCCGGTAAGTCGCCCATTGGTTGTGTCACGAAAGTTGGGTTTGTTCTGCAGCATCGCACGCACTGTCGGCAGATCTTCTTCAACAACGATCGTGCACCTAAAATCCAGAAACGTTGTCTTACCGTGGTCATTGTTAGCTGCGGGCCGGCGTGTAGCATTCTTAGATGGTAGTAGTTCGCTAAAGGTGTGACAAACTGATGGTCCTTAGCGAGAACGATTGGATGCTTCGCTGTAGAACTCAGGGATGAATTCACTAATCGCCCTCGGATACGAATAAGCCTGTTGTCGTCCAGAATCACGTTCAACGCATACAATGCTGATCTTCGTGGTAGCCAATGCTCTCCGAGTTGTAGCCAAGACGGACCCGACCACCAAAGCGTATTTGTAACGAACCGAGCGGGTTCGCATCCTCTCGACACCAAGTCAGCAGGGTTTTCAGCACCAGGAACGTGACGCCATATACATCCTTCCGTCAAGGATTGAATTTTTGCCGTACGATTTGCCACAAACGTCTTCCAAAGATAATGTGGCGATTTTATCCAATGCCAGACAGTCATCGAATCTGTCCACAGAAAACAGGGTGCATCTATCAAACGCGCCTTCCTCGTGAAGCTCCATAAACGACTGCCCAATACTGCTGCACACAACTCCAACTTAGCAATTGTCAATTGCTTCGCCAATGGTCGGACCTTGGATTTCGACACCATCAAACACACAGTAGATTCGCCTGCTGCTGTTGTACTTTGAAGATACATGCACGCTCCATATCCTTGCTCTGAAGCATCGCAGAAGATGTGATATTGTACATCACCACCCAACGTCATCAATCTTGGGATGCTGATGTTTTGTAATAGATGCAAGTTTTTCACCAAATCCAGCCATTCACCTTGCATTCTTCCTGGCAACTCTTTGTCCCATGGCCAAACTCTTCCATCATCATCCTTCAGCATCCATATCCGTTGTAGAAACATCTTTGCTAGCATTTTCACAGGATCCATTATACCGAACGGATCATACATTCTGGCTATAACGCTTGTAACGTTTCGCTTTGTCACAACATTGGTATTATTTATAGCTGGAACTCGTACTTTCAATTCATCTGTCTTTGGTTTCGATTTCAAGCCTAACGTGTTGATCAAATTCCCTTCATCCGCCAATTCGTGTTCTTCTGCCTTGGCTATGTCATCGTTAGGTAATCCATCTAAAGCAGCTTCTATGTTTGATGCCCATTTTCGCAGCTTAAATCCGGCCCCAGCCAATACTTCAACAACTTGTCTACGAATTTCTTGAGCCCTTTCCGCAGACTCAGCTCCAGTGATGAGATCATCAACGTAGAAATCATCCAATCATATCATTGCCTCTGGAAATTGCGCTTTGCTGTCTTCAAACGCTCTCCTTAAGGTCCGCACAGCTAAATATGGAGCACAGGCTGTTCCATATGTTACAGTATTCAGCTTGTATGATTCGATGGGTTCTGATTCACTTGAGCGCCAGAGAATAAGTTGCAGCCTTCTATCTTCTTCCTCGACTAACACCTGCCGATACATCTTTTCTACATCGGCTACCATGGCAACCTTGTGCAGTCGGAAACGTAGTAAAATGGACACAATATCATCCTGCAACTGTGGTCCCGTCAACAAAACATCATTCAGCGACTTTCCACTCTTCGTCTTGCTGGAAGCGTCGAACACTTCTCTGCACTTGGTTGTAGTGCTCCCTGGCTTCCAAGCAGCATGATGCGGCAAATAGTAACATGGCATTTCTATATCTTCACGTGCCACCTTTGACATGTGACCAAGCTTCTCATATTCTCCCATAAATTGATGGTACTCCTTATCCAACATTGAATCTTGCTTCATCCGCCGTTCAACTGCCTCAAATCTTCTTACTGCTGAAACGCCTATCTACTTTCCTTCTCCTTTATAAATAAAATATTTTTATCTAATTCAACGCCAAAACCAACTTATCTTTATTCCACGCACCAGAAACCACCACCAAACTCCTTGATAACCGCTAAAAAAATCGTCCTTTTTTCGCCATCGCACCGCAAAACCGTTCGATCATCGAACTCCGCTTCGTCCGATCGCTCGCTCTCTCGGTTTTCGGTTCGCTCGTTCTCCTCTCGCAACCAGCCGCAATTTGTTCTCACGGCCGCCCCTTTAGCCGCGACTACACGTACCCTTATCGAAAACTGATAATCGTAGCGGCCAAGGTCGCTACATCTCATTACACTTTTTTTTTTCTCGATAGCAAGAAAATTTGTATATGTGCTTTCTATTTCAAGCATGCTGCCTCCTTGTTATCTATTCTGTTCAATTATCCTACCACTTCCGTCGCAATAAACGTGCACAGTGTTTCAACAACGTGCAGTGTATAAGCAATCGCTTCGTCTCTCATAAAGGATCTCTCGCTTCTTGGCTTATTAGCATCGCTCGCAACCTAAGTATACGGATCGAACAATCTGCTTCGCTGTGCTTATTGTTTCGTCTTATTGTTTAAGGTGCTGTCTAATAATATGCCGTGTGCCTGTTCAATCCTCTGCTAAGAGCAATCTCTGGGGGAGCATTCGATCAACTTTGTCCTATCAAATTCATCCGGTCAACCGCACCAGATCAACCTTTAAATTGAACATCGAATATTATGCCGCTATGCCATGAACTCGCTTGTTTGCTTTCCGCTTCTCTCCGTGCGTGTAGCGTTCTACCCGTGCGTGTAAAGTGTATGTGTGTACAGTGGTGACGTGTGATGTGTGCCTTAAAGTGTAGTTAGCCTGCCAAACGTTTTTTTTTTTTTCTCACTAATTTTACAAATTTTTATTATGGATATACATAAAAATTACCCACATGAACAACCACACTGCAATCTCCATACACCGACAACCGAGCATGCCCGGGATAAGGCAGAATAACAGGGAGGAAATGCCTTGTTAATATTTGTGAATTTGTAATCGTCAACACATGCGGTGTTGACAATACGGCGTCATGCCGTAATACTGGAATTATAAATAAATAAATAAATATGCATAAAAATTAATATAATAAGCTTATAAATCGATAACATCCTAATTTTAAACCCGATCAGCTAAATTAGCATTATTATAGAAATATTGATGCATATCCATTTACATTTTTTTTATCCTAATTTTTAATTTTGCTTAAGTCCCTAGCTATGCCCTATTCTCAATCTGCTCCGTTTTCCCTACACTGCCTAATCTAAACTTAACCCTAGTGCAGGGCATTTCCTCCTTTTGCACGTGCCTTATCCCGGGCAGACTCGGTAAATTTTTAATCTATTCTATTTTCATTTATTTTATTTTTTTATTCGTTGAACCTCTTCAACCTGTTATTGTGGACCTTCTCTAGCCTTTTCCCATTTCTTATTGTACACGTCTGATCGCTTGGTATTTCCACCACCTCATACGGTCCTCTCCAAATACCTTGCAACTTTTGCCCTACACCCGTTTGATTGTTCCGGACCAGTACCATTTCTCCCCACATGGGTTGCCACTCATTAGCGTTCTGGTCGTACTTTTCTTTTCTTTTATGTTTCGATTGTATAAGATTTTTCCTAGCAATCAAGTGCATCTCCCTTAGTTTTGTTTGCATTTCTTCACAAAAATCGGAGTACAATCTTTTCCTTTCGTTTTGATTATAAAGTGATGTTGGCAATCTAGCTTTCCTCCCGAAAACCAACTCATATGGAGTGTACCCTGTCGAAGTGTTTATACACGTATTGTATTCCATAGCGAAATATGGTAATACTCTATCCCAAGTTTTATAATTTTTCCCGACAAATTGCCTTAAATATATTTTTAATTCTCTATTCGCTCTTTCAACTATATTTCCTTGAGGGTGGTATGCAGAAGTATTAATTTTTTTAATTTTTAAAAGCTTCCATACATTGTTACCACGATTCCGGTTGAGTAGCAGACGCAGTGAAGTGTAGTTTTAGTTTTATATTTTCCACAGTATTATATTTTCCACTGAAGGAAGAAACTTTAAAACGGTGTCACTTCCTTGTCCTTTCCCAGGCTACTGGTACGCACCCCCTTCTTCTTCCTTTTTTTCCCTGACCGTTACAGCTGACATTTCGGTCATCCGGTATCCTACTGTCATCCGTTATCCTACTGTCATCCGTCACTCTACTGTCATCCTGTCTTTCCTAACATTCCCCCCGCCCGTGACCAACTACGTATGGTCACCTTGAGTCTTCAGGTCAAGTAAGGCTAGCTTCGCCACTGGTCTTCTTAGTGTCCCTGTAGCTGTCCGAACCCATGCTTGCCGCACATGGCCATCGACTCCTCTTATAACGTCTTCAACAATTCCTCTATTCCAATTGTTCCTAATTGTACCTTCTAACACCAGTACCAAATCTCCTGACCTTATCTCACGGACATTTTCAAACCATTTACACTGTCGCGTGATAACTGGCAGGTACTCCTTAATCCACCTTTTCCACACACCGTCCAGGATATGCTGTGCTAGTTTCCAATTTCCTCTTAAACTGTCCCTATAGTTCGTCGGTAACGCTGGTTGTTGTTTGATCCCCGAAGAACTCCCTAACAGGAAGTGGTTTGGTGTGATCGCCTCCTGGTTCTCCGGATCTAACGGAACGTAGGTCAACGGTCTGGAATTGATCATAGCCTCAGTATCGTAGAGAACTGTTGCGAACGTCTCATCATCAGGAGTGTTCTTCACCTCCATCACTGTGCTAATCGCTGCCTTCACTGAGCGTACCATACGTTCCCATACTCCACCCATATGTGGAGCACCAGGCGGGTTAAAGGTCCAACGGGTGTGCTCGTTGGTGAAAGTTGCCGCTAGGATGTCATTGCGCTGCTGGATCTCCCTCTGCAGTTGTCTGCTAGCACCCACGAAGTTGGTCCCGTTGTCGCTAAAGATTTCCACAGGAGCACCACGCCGCGCCACGAATCGCCTGACCGCCATTACACACGATTCCGTTGACAGACTATGCACCACCTCCAGATGCACGGCTCGTATGGTCAAACACGTGAATAGTGCTACCCACCGTTTTTCGTTTGACCTTCCTCTCTTTACCAACACCGGTCCAAAGTAATCCAGTCCAACGAAGGTAAATGCCCTGACGAAAGCTGCCAACCTCTCCTTAGGTAAAGGTGCCATTGGTGGAATTTGTGGTAGCGACCGCCGTATTGTGCAAAATGCACAACTCTTCGCTACCTTCAGCACCAATACTCGCAACTTAGGAATCTGGAATTGTTGACGCAACTCGTTCACCACCGTTTCGTTGTTAGCATGACGATAGACTCGATGGTACCGATCCACTATCAGCTCCGCCAGTTTACAGTTGTTTGGAAGAATCACAGGATACCTTGCGCAGTACGGAACTTCCGCCGCCGCCCCTATTCTCCCACGCATGCGTAACACGTTTTCTTCATCCAAAAATGGTAGCAGTTGGTAAATACGACTTCGCTTAGATACCGTTTTTCCTTTAGATCCATCGCCGCCATTCTCGCTGTTCAGGATAAGAATTTCTTCCGGAAAGAACTCACGCTGTGTCTGCTTCCACAAAACAACGTTTGCCTTGCAGAGTTCTTCGTGCCTGAGGTTCCCTCCTAGCGCTGGTTCATCTTTCACCTTCCTGCCTAGATTGCCCACATATCTTACGATCCACCCAATCGTCCTCTGCAGCCTCTCTAGTTTACTAAACGTCTCGTAAGGAATTGGTAACAATCCTGTGTCGGTGGCTTCGACATGCAAATTTACTCGTCGTTCCTCGTCCGCTGTGCCGGTATCAACCGACCTCTGTTTCGGCCAGCTGTCTTCCTTTTCCTGCAAGAACCATGGTCCTTGAAACCACGTGCTGTCGTAACTGAAGTTCGATCTTCCTTTCCACTTCGTCGCTTCATCCGCCGGATTGTGGTCAGTCGGCACCCATCGCCATTCATTCGCCGAGGTGCTCTCCAAAAGCTCGACCACTCTATGGGCCACGAAAGGTTTGTAGTTTCGGGGATCTGCTCTTATCCATGACAAGGCGACGGTACTGTCCGACCAAAGCACTCGTCGTTTAGCCTTGATTGGATGATGTTCCTGCGTGTATAACAGAAATCGCGCACCCAAAACGCACGCCTGAAGCTCTAGCTTCGGTATGGTGAGTGGCTTCAATGGCGCAACCTTAGCCTTTCCTCCCACAAGAGTACATTGCGCCTCACCCGTGTCGTCGACAATGCGGAGGTACAATACGCATGCATATGCGTGTTGACTGGCGTCGACGATCAAATGCCATTCGCTGTTCTCGTACGTCTTCATACAGGCTTCCGTGAAGTAACATCGAGGTATGCGTATATCGGCAATCGTTTGGAAAAGATCCACCCATCTGCGCCAGTCTCTGTATTGGTTGCTACTAATCTCCTCATCCCACTGCGTGCCGGTTCGCCATAGATCTTGTATTAAAATCTTCCCGTGTATTACGAACATCGCCAGCAGTCCAAGGGGATCGTACAACGACATAACGCACCGTAATACCTCTCTCTTCGTGGGAATCCGCTCTGCAGTTAGAACGCCTGATACCGCCGTGCACGCCCGAGTGCAGAATCCTAATTCATCGGATGCAGGATTCCAACGCATCCCCAACACGCGTTCCGTATCATCTCCCGTAGATGATAAGCATTTGATGGTACCGCCATCTGACTCGCCGAGAGATTTTGTAACCATCAAATCATTTGAGCTCCAGTTCCTGAGTTCAAACCCACCGTTGCGGAATATCTCCCTTACCTCCTTGGCTACCTGACACGCCTCTTCTACCGTCCCGAAACTGTCCAAGAAATCGTCCACGTAGGTACTCTCAAGGATGCCCTCTACCGCTCGTGGAAATTGTTCGATGTGCTCCTTTGCGTTTCGATTTTTGACGTACTGTGCTGTAGCCGGTGAACACGTAGACCCAAACGTCACGACGTCCACGATGTAGGTTTCCAACTCGTGTGCAGGATCATCCCGCCATAAGAAGCGCTGTGCATGCTTGTCTGCTTTTCGCAACCTAATTTGCAAAAACATTTCCTTCACGTCTGCACACGTCGCCACTGCATACAGACCAAAGCGGAAAAGTACGCCAGGTAGAGACATAACCTCATCCGGTCCCTTGAGCAGCACGTCGTTCAGCGAAATACCCTGTGCCTTAGCCGCCGCATCCCAAATCAAACGAACCTTTCCCGGTTTGTTTGGGTTCGTCACCAATCCTATTGGCAAGTACCAAATCCGTTTCGGGTCAGCCTCCGCCAGTTCTTTCGCCGTAGCCTTGTGTATGTATTGCTTTCCCAAAAGATCGTGAATCTGGCGGCGTACTTGCAGCTTGAGCTGCCCATCTCGTTCCATCCTTTTCTCCAGGCAATCGAACCTGCGACTTGCCATACCGATACTAGAAGGAAGCTGTATATCGTCCGCCTTCCACAAGAGACCCGATTCAAAACGCTTGCCGATACGAACGGTAGTTGTTTCCAAAAGGTGTTGCGCACGTCGTACATCCGGATCTAATTCGACAACGCGAACAACTCCCACCTGTTCTAAGTCATAGAACTTGCGCATCGTTTCGAGAATCTCTGCCTGGTCGTTGCATTCGCAAATGTGCAACAGCCGTTCACATTCCACCTTCATCGGCTTCCCATAAATGCACCAACCTAAGCGCGTCTTTACCGCGATGGGGTCACCAGCCGCTCCTTCTATTGTCCGGAGAGGGACCATCAATCGCAGGTTGTCCAACCCGATTAGCACCTTGGGTTCCGCATCATGATATTCCCTTACCGGTAGGCGTTTTAGATGTTCCCACCTTCCTTCGTCCGGTACGAAGGATTGACGAGGTAGATTCAGCTTAGGAACCGTCCGTACCGAGTTGATCGCGAAACTCTTTGCGGAACCGAAGGGTCCCAGCTTGAGATTTACGCGCCTGGAACCAGCCTCAACCCTGGTAGTGTCTCCGGTCCAACGGATGCAGAGAGGTTCCACCTCCCCTTCGACACCCAATTCTTCCGCTAAATCCTCGTCCACTAACGTCATGGACGAACCTTCATCTAAAAAGGCGAACGTTGTCACCGTTGACGTCGGGCCATACACAGTGATGGGTACAATGCGAAAGAGCGTATTCGAAGAAGATAACGCGTACTGGTGGTGATTACTTTCCGCTACAGCCCCTCCGTTGGTTCCGCCATCTCGAACCGATACCGAAGCACTGGTCCCGTTACTGACCCCACGCTCCTCATCTGCGCCGTGTAACAACGCATGATGCCGGTACGTACACCCCTCCCTGCCGCATACTGGTCTGTTGTGGCACGTCCGCCAATTGTGCTTCCCCAGACAGCCGAAGCATAAGGAAAGTGCACGCGCCTTCATCCAGCGCTCCTTCACCGCCATCGCACCAAACACGAAACACTTATCCACCTCGTGTCCTCTGTTGTTGCAAATGAGACAAGATTTTCCTACCTTAAAGTGATTCGTTCCGGATGGCGTCGCTCCCTGCGTCTCCACGTGCGTGTGCACGTAGCCTCTCGTGCTGGGTTTCTTGCGCTCCGCTTGTTTCAACGATGGTGACTCCCGGCTGCTTAACACTTCCGCGGTGCTCTGCAACTCGGCCATATACTCCCGGAACATCAGAAGATCCGGCTCCTCGATGTGGCTTACAAACCGCGTCCAATTGTACTGCTCACTTATCGGCAGCTTCTCCACGATCTCCTTCAGTAGCAGCGGGTTGGTCAGATGCGCCTGTCGTCCAGCAGCCTTCATGTGGTCCACCATGCTTTGCACTGCCTCGCCGAAAGCAACCACAATTTCCGGCTTCTCCAAACACGGTGCAGGGGTTCTATGCACCTTATCGATCAACGCCGAGATGAGATGTGTTGATCGCCCATACCGTGATCGTAGCGTCGCTATCACTTGCGGCACCACCTCCGGCAACAGCAACCTGCTTCGCACTGCTTCTAACGCGGGACCCTTCAGCGCCTTCTGCAGTCGTAGCATGTTTTCCCAATTGGAAAGACCGCACTTTTCCGTGGTGTGTTCGTAAAACGTTATGAATAGCGGCCAGTCCGCCGGGTCACCGGCAAACACGGGCAATTCGGTAGGTGTACCACGATGCGCGCCTTCACGCTGGATTTGTTCACGCTCCTTCCGCTGTGAGTGCTGCACCATATTATCCGCCGCATGGGAGGGTAACAAAGTTGATGTTCCCGGATTGTCTTTTATCCCCAACTCCTCGGCTAGCAAGTCCTCTTCCTCCTTCACGAATTTCAGCTGTAGTTCTAGCTCCACCCGTTTCCTCTCCGCCTCTTGTCGGCGTTTCATTATGGCGAGCCGGTTAGCCAAACTATCCCTATCGTCAGCAAGAGTGAGGTTATGTGTTGCCGCCACGCTGTCGCTCGTGTGCTGTGGACGAGGGCCTTCCGTGAGTTGCTTCCTAACCTCAACCGTTTTGAGGTTACGGTTTTCGGCGTCCTTTTGTGGCTCCATGTGCCTGGTCGGCGTCCGCTTTACCGCTCCAGTGCCACCCGTACAAGCGACGCAAAACCACTTCCTATTATTCATCGTCTCCTGTGATTCTGTTATCCCGGCACACGAGAAGTGCCACCATGTGTTGCAAGCGTCACAGGCCACATGCAATTTGTCCGCCACGGAATCGCTGCATGCCTGGCAGCAATCCTTTCCATCCATTTCCATCTTTGAACCGTTTTAAAGGCTTTTAGTGTTACCACGATTCCGGTTGAATAGCAGACGCAGTGAAGTGTAGTTTTAGTTTTATATTTTCCACAGTATTATATTTTCCACTGAAGGAAGAAACTTTAAAACGGTGTCACTTCCTTGTCCTTTCCCAGGCTACTGGTACGCACCCCCTTCTTCTTCCTTTTTTTCCCTGACCGTTACAGCTGACATTTCGGTCATCCGGTATCCTACTGTCATCCGTTATCCTACTGTCATCCGTCACTCTACTGTCATCCTGTCTTTCCTAACATACATCTTTCATGACCTGACTCATGAAATTTGTGCCCTGGTCTGTTACTAATTCTATAGGAACCCCTACAAGGCAAATAACCTCTTCTACAAAGGCTTTCGCTACTGTTGTTGCCTCTTGATTTACCATGGGCGTTACAATAAGATATCTGGAGAGATCATCTTGGATAACCAATCCATATTTGTTCCCTTTTTCTGATTCTGGTAAAATCACAATATCCATGTATACTTTTTCAAAAGGATAATTTGAGGTGGTTGTGATTTGCATAGGAATTTTGTTGCATCTTCCTATCTTATTGAGCTGGCACGATTTACAACTTCTTACGTACCCTTCGATATCCTTGTCCAACCCCTTCCAAAAGAATAAGTCCTTAATCCTTCTTTTCATTCTTCTGGTTCCTAAGTGGCCTCCTAATGGAGCATCGTGAAACTCCTGAAGAACAGTGTTAATTTCAGATCTTACTATTTCCACTTTATCAGCACCTGGTGTGTAATTTTGAAATTTTAGTTTTGCTTTTTCTTTTAAATTGTTCATTTTGTCCCTCCTCTGTATTTCTTTTTCGCTTGTTTCCCTTTCCAAATCCATTTTCATTAAATCTTCCCAGTGATTTGTCTGTTTAGTATCCTTCATTGTTTGCCCGCCGATACTTTCCTCTACGTTATTTGGAATAAGGTTTTTCTTGATTTGTTGGCGTGTGATGCCTGCTACCGCTTTAATTTGTCCATCTTCTTGTATTTCCCTCAGTTTAATTTTAGGAAGCCTTGATAAAAAATCGGCAACCACATTCTCCTTCCCTTTTCTATACCTTATTTCACATTGTAATCCCTGGAACCTTAATCGCAATCGCGATAATATTGGAGAATTTTCTTTGAGTCTCCATATCGACACTAATGGTCTATGATCAGTGTATATGATGAACTTCTGTCCATAGACATAATGTTTAAAGTGCTTTACGGCCCACACGATCGCCAAAAGCTCTTTCTCGATTGGGTGGTATCGTTTCTCTGCTCCCACAAGAGTTTTGCTAGCATAAGCAATAGGCCTTTCAATGGTTTTCTCATTCGAAAGGACTGCTCCGAGAGCGTAATCACTGGCATCAGTGGTGATTACAAAAACATCATTATAGTTAGGACGTACTAATAAAGGCTCAGAAGTAAGAAGTTGTTTTAATTTTTCAAATGCTAGCTGACAGCATTCATTCCAAACAAAATTTGTATTTTTCTTTAATAATTCGTGCAATGGTTTGCGAATATTGGAAACGTTTGGAAGAAATTTCCCATAAAAATTAATGGTTCCCAAAAACGAACGTAGCTCCTTGAGAGTTTTTGGAATTGGCATATTTAAAATAGATTTTACATTAGCTGAAGTAGGTTTAATCCTTTCCTCATTTATAGTGTGGCCCAAATAGTTTATTTGTTTATGAAGAATTTTACATTTTGATGGTTCAATCTTGAGGTTGTGCTATTTTAATCCGTTTAGAACTTTCACCAAATTCAGATTGTGTTCCTCTTCTGATTCACCAAACACTACAATATCGTCTAAGTACACGAATGCCTTAACGGGTTGTATAGCGTAAAAAACTGTGTTCATAAGTTTCTGGAAAGTTGAAGGACTATTTTTCAAACCCATTGGCATTCTTAAAAACTCATAATATCCTTTGGACGTTGAAAATGCTGTTTTTGCAGCGTCTTTACGTGCTATAGGTATTTGGAAAAACCCGGATTTCAGATCAATTGTGGAAAAATATTTACTTTGGCCAATGTTATCCATGATATCATCTATCCGAGGAATTGGATAAATGAAAGGCTTTGTAATTGCATTGAGAGCTCGAAAATCAACAACAATCCGGTATTTTCTTTCCCCATCAACATCAGATTTTTTTGGTATGCACATCACAGGAGCATTCCAAGGGCTCTTACTAGGTCTTATAATTTGTTGTTTTAACATTTCCTCTATATGTAACTCCATAATCGTATTTAATGCTGCCGGAAATCTATATTGTCGTTTGTAAATGGGGATATTAGAGTTTGTTTCTATTTCATGTGATGCTGCATCTGTATATGTTAAATTATCCCCTGGCAAATAAAATATATTTTTAAAATCATTAATGATATTTTTTATATCCTTTGCTGTAGTCTGTTCTAAATGATCAAGACTAATTTTGCTCAACAATTCCACATATCTTTCAGAACCTATCAGTTGTATCTCCTTACTTGTTTCAACTACATCACAATCTATTTCTTGTTTCTCAATGTGTGGAAGTAGTTCGAAATCTTCTGTGGGGGAAGCTAAATCGCATTCAAAGCTATTAATGGTTAATTTTTCAATATTACTTTCATTGACCTCTCCGTTAACTTGAATTTTTAAGGATATGCTTTGAAAGTATTTATCGACTTTTATTGTGTATTCCTTTAGAAATTCTGCCCCCAAAGTTCCTGGGACATTACGTGTTTTAATTATGTAAAATTTTATTGGGTATGTTGACCTACCAATATGTAAGTCAATTAGAATTGAACCTACAGTTTCGGATACTGTTCCATCAAAACTAGCAAATTTTATAATATCATTATAATCGATTGAAGATGCCCCAAGCTCTTTTGCTAATTCCAAACTTAGAAAGTTAAAGCAGGCTCCAGTATCAATTAAATAATTAATTTCTTTTGCTCCCATACATGTCGATAAAACTTTGGCCATTAATTTACCGTCTTTTATATAATCGATATTAAGCAATTCATTCTCTTCTACCAAATCGCTACATAAACCGTTATCAGATTTATTCCGATGTTCTTGGCATGAACCGAAGAAGAATATATTGTTTTGGCTTGAAGGAACACTAGTGTTTTTATTAAGATTGACTAGTGCTCCTTGTTTTAGTTTTTTGATTATCGGATTGTTGTTGATTGTGTGAGCTGTTAGTGTTAGTGTAGAGGTTATTTTGAGAAGGCCCTTGTGTAAAATTATTTCGAGGTATTGTGTTTTGTGTGTTATTGTTTCTATATGGTGTAAAGTATCTTCTCGGGCGTGAATAATTATTATTAAAGTTAGGAGGATTATTATTATGTGTTGTACTGTTGTGTTGGGGAACTTCAAAACTACTAATTTGTGAATGGTTAATGCTACTGTTAACATTTTCGCAGCGTTTTCTACTATCAGTGCTTAAATCTACGTTAGGAGCAGTTTGGTTCTTTGGATAGGTGTAATTATAGCTGTTTTGGCACGGGTTCATGGAACTCTCACTGCTGTGAGTTTCGAAAAATTGCATGCGGTTTAATCTTTCCTCGATCTTTCGGATACATTCGATTTGAACTAACTCTTCCTGGAGATATTCCAAAAGTTCATCAAAACTGAGATGCTTATTGGTTCTCGCAAGAGTTTTTAATTCCGGGTTCTTTAAACCAGCTAAGAAATGTATTTTTAAGTTTTTAAGTGCGTATGAATCTTCCGTATTTGTTCTATCGTTATTAATAATATGTTCTTTAAGTTTCATCTCTCTTTCTTTGTATTTGGAAAAAGGTTCATTGACCTCTTGTTGCAGCGTCTCGACTTGCTGGAAAATGGCTTCCAAGCTAAATTTTTCTCCAAACACTTTTATCAGATTCATTTTAACGCTGTCCCACGAATCATCCAAAATTCGATTAAAAGAACCCGCAGCCTCTCCCTTCAATTTGAACATTACCGTTCGTATGAGGTCCTCTTCTGATTCCCCTTCAGGAATTTGTTTAGCAAAATACTCTATTTGATATAGAAAACCGTCCAGATCTTTTGCTGTTCCGTGATATTCCGGAATGTAAAGCATTGCTTTCTCTATCGGAAATTCATACGCCATACTTGAAATTGTACCGTTTAACGCTCTTTCGATTTCGACACTTTGGTTAAGAAGCTCTGCTTTGAGGATCTGGAGGCGTTCTTTATAACTATATTCCTGATTCATACAGGATTCGCTAACAGTTGTGGAGTTTAAGGTGTATGTAGGTTGGAATGCACAAATATTAGTTAAGCTACCTGTATTAATTTGAATTGCTCTATTCCTAAGTGCTAACACCCTATTGCTCATCACCTTACGCACTACGAAAAAAAATGAAGGATTTGTGGATAAATTACAAAGAAAAAGATCGTACAAACTATTTTAACTATTTACGGATGTTTTTCTAATTATGTTTAAAACGAATTAATAAAAGATTAAAAAGCACTTATTTGTAGTATTATTCACTATAATTTAATATCACCCACTATAACGCTGCCATTTTCCGCCACCACTTACCAAAAAAAATTCACCAGCTAATCCCGTTTTTTGCACACCAGTCAGAAATGTTACCTGCGCCAAAAAAATTTTGCTTTGCTTTTCCGCTGTCACCACATGAAACGCCTATCTACTTTCCTTCTCCTTTATAAATAAAATATTTTTATCTAATTCAACGCCAAAACCAACTTATCTTTATTCCACGCACCAGAAACCACCACCAAACTCCTTGATAACCGCTAAAAAAATCGTCCTTTTTTCGCCATCGCACCGCAAAACCGTTCGATCATCGAACTCCGCTTCGTCCGATCGCTCGCTCTCTCGGTTTTCGGTTCGCTCGTTCTCCTCTCGCAACCAGCCGCAATTTGTTCTCACGGCCGCCCCTTTAGCCGCGACTACACGTACCCTTATCGAAAACTGATAATCGTAGCGGCCAAGGTCGCTACATCTCATTACACTTTTTTTTTTCTCGATAGCAAGAAAATTTGTATATGTGCTTTCTATTTCAAGCATGCTGCCTCCTTGTTATCTATTCTGTTCAATTATCCTACCACTTCCGTCGCAATAAACGTGCACAGTGTTTCAACAACGTGCAGTGTATAAGCAATCGCTTCGTCTCTCATAAAGGATCTCTCGCTTCTTGGCTTATTAGCATCGCTCGCAACCTAAGTATACGGATCGAACAATCTGCTTCGCTGTGCTTATTGTTTCGTCTTATTGTTTAAGGTGCTGTCTAATAATATGCCGTGTGCCTGTTCAATCCTCTGCTAAGAGCAATCTCTGGGGGAGCATTCGATCAACTTTGTCCTATCAAATTCATCCGGTCAACCGCACCAGATCAACCTTTAAATTGAACATCGAATATTATGCCGCTATGCCATGAACTCGCTTGTTTGCTTTCCGCTTCTCTCCGTGCGTGTAGCGTTCTACCCGTGCGTGTAAAGTGTATGTGTGTACAGTGGTGACGTGTGATGTGTGCCTTAAAGTGTAGTTAGCCTGCCAAACGTTTTTTTTTTTTTTCTCACTAATTTTACAAATTTTTATTATGGATATACATAAAAATTACCCACATGAACAACCACACTGCAATCTCCATACACCGACAACCGAGCATGCCCGGGATAAGGCAGAATAACAGGGAGGAAATGCCTTGTTAATATTTGTGAATTTGTAATCGTCAACACATGCGGTGTTGACAATACGGCGTCATGCCGTAATACTGGAATTATAAATAAATAAATAAATATGCATAAAAATTAATATAATAAGCTTATAAATCGATAACATCCTAATTTTAAACCCGATCAGCTAAATTAGCATTATTATAGAAATATTGATGCATATCCATTTACATTTTTTTTTATCCTAATTTTTAATTTTGCTTAAGTCCCTAGCTATGCCCTATTCTCAATCTGCTCCGTTTTCCCTACACTGCCTAATCTAAACTTAACCCTAGTGCAGGGCATTTCCTCCTTTTGCACGTGCCTTATCCCGGGCAGACTCGGTAAATTTTTAATCTATTCTATTTTCATTTATTTTATTTTTTTATTCGTTGAACCTCTTCAACCTGTTATTGTGGACCTTCTCTAGCCTTTTCCCATTTCTTATTGTACACGTCTGATCGCTTGGTATTTCCACCACCTCATACGGTCCTCTCCAAATACCTTGCAACTTTTGCCCTACACCCGTTTGATTGTTCCGGACCAGTACCATTTCTCCCCACATGGGTTGCCACTCATTAGCGTTCTGGTCGTACTTTTCTTTTCTTTTATGTTTCGATTGTATAAGATTTTTCCTAGCAATCAAGTGCATCTCCCTTAGTTTTGTTTGCATTTCTTCACAAAAATCGGAGTACAATCTTTTCCTTTCGTTTTGATTATAAAGTGATGTTGGCAATCTAGCTTTCCTCCCGAAAACCAACTCATATGGAGTGTACCCTGTCGAAGTGTTTATACACGTATTGTATTCCATAGCGAAATATGGTAATACTCTATCCCAAGTTTTATAATTTTTCCCGACAAATTGCCTTAAATATATTTTTAATTCTCTATTCGCTCTTTCAACTATATTTCCTTGAGGGTGGTATGCAGAAGTATTAATTTTTTTAATTTTTAAAAGCTTCCATACATTGTTACCACGATTCCGGTTGAGTAGCAGACGCAGTGAAGTGTAGTTTTAGTTTTATATTTTCCACAGTATTATATTTTCCACTGAAGGAAGAAACTTTAAAACGGTGTCACTTCCTTGTCCTTTCCCAGGCTACTGGTACGCACCCCCTTCTTCTTCCTTTTTTTCCCTGACCGTTACAGCTGACATTTCGGTCATCCGGTATCCTACTGTCATCCGTTATCCTACTGTCATCCGTCACTCTACTGTCATCCTGTCTTTCCTAACATTCCCCCCGCCCGTGACCAACTACGTATGGTCACCTTGAGTCTTCAGGTCAAGTAAGGCTAGCTTCGCCACTGGTCTTCTTAGTGTCCCTGTAGCTGTCCGAACCCATGCTTGCCGCACATGGCCATCGACTCCTCTTATAACGTCTTCAACAATTCCTCTATTCCAATTGTTCCTAATTGTACCTTCTAACACCAGTACCAAATCTCCTGACCTTATCTCACGGACATTTTCAAACCATTTACACTGTCGCGTGATAACTGGCAGGTACTCCTTAATCCACCTTTTCCACACACCGTCCAGGATATGCTGTGCTAGTTTCCAATTTCCTCTTAAACTGTCCCTATAGTTCGTCGGTAACGCTGGTTGTTGTTTGATCCCCGAAGAACTCCCTAACAGGAAGTGGTTTGGTGTGATCGCCTCCTGGTTCTCCGGATCTAACGGAACGTAGGTCAACGGTCTGGAATTGATCATAGCCTCAGTATCGTAGAGAACTGTTGCGAACGTCTCATCATCAGGAGTGTTCTTCACCTCCATCACTGTGCTAATCGCTGCCTTCACTGAGCGTACCATACGTTCCCATACTCCACCCATATGTGGAGCACCAGGCGGGTTAAAGGTCCAACGGGTGTGCTCGTTGGTGAAAGTTGCCGCTAGGATGTCATTGCGCTGCTGGATCTCCCTCTGCAGTTGTCTGCTAGCACCCACGAAGTTGGTCCCGTTGTCGCTAAAGATTTCCACAGGAGCACCACGCCGCGCCACGAATCGCCTGACCGCCATTACACACGATTCCGTTGACAGACTATGCACCACCTCCAGATGCACGGCTCGTATGGTCAAACACGTGAATAGTGCTACCCACCGTTTTTCGTTTGACCTTCCTCTCTTTACCAACACCGGTCCAAAGTAATCCAGTCCAACGAAGGTAAATGCCCTGACGAAAGCTGCCAACCTCTCCTTAGGTAAAGGTGCCATTGGTGGAATTTGTGGTAGCGACCGCCGTATTGTGCAAAATGCACAACTCTTCGCTACCTTCAGCACCAATACTCGCAACTTAGGAATCTGGAATTGTTGACGCAACTCGTTCACCACCGTTTCGTTGTTAGCATGACGATAGACTCGATGGTACCGATCCACTATCAGCTCCGCCAGTTTACAGTTGTTTGGAAGAATCACAGGATACCTTGCGCAGTACGGAACTTCCGCCGCCGCCCCTATTCTCCCACGCATGCGTAACACGTTTTCTTCATCCAAAAATGGTAGCAGTTGGTAAATACGACTTCGCTTAGATACCGTTTTTCCTTTAGATCCATCGCCGCCATTCTCGCTGTTCAGGATAAGAATTTCTTCCGGAAAGAACTCACGCTGTGTCTGCTTCCACAAAACAACGTTTGCCTTGCAGAGTTCTTCGTGCCTGAGGTTCCCTCCTAGCGCTGGTTCATCTTTCACCTTCCTGCCTAGATTGCCCACATATCTTACGATCCACCCAATCGTCCTCTGCAGCCTCTCTAGTTTACTAAACGTCTCGTAAGGAATTGGTAACAATCCTGTGTCGGTGGCTTCGACATGCAAATTTACTCGTCGTTCCTCGTCCGCTGTGCCGGTATCAACCGACCTCTGTTTCGGCCAGCTGTCTTCCTTTTCCTGCAAGAACCATGGTCCTTGAAACCACGTGCTGTCGTAACTGAAGTTCGATCTTCCTTTCCACTTCGTCGCTTCATCCGCCGGATTGTGGTCAGTCGGCACCCATCGCCATTCATTCGCCGAGGTGCTCTCCAAAAGCTCGACCACTCTATGGGCCACGAAAGGTTTGTAGTTTCGGGGATCTGCTCTTATCCATGACAAGGCGACGGTACTGTCCGACCAAAGCACTCGTCGTTTAGCCTTGATTGGATGATGTTCCTGCGTGTATAACAGAAATCGCGCACCCAAAACGCACGCCTGAAGCTCTAGCTTCGGTATGGTGAGTGGCTTCAATGGCGCAACCTTAGCCTTTCCTCCCACAAGAGTACATTGCGCCTCACCCGTGTCGTCGACAATGCGGAGGTACAATACGCATGCATATGCGTGTTGACTGGCGTCGACGATCAAATGCCATTCGCTGTTCTCGTACGTCTTCATACAGGCTTCCGTGAAGTAACATCGAGGTATGCGTATATCGGCAATCGTTTGGAAAAGATCCACCCATCTGCGCCAGTCTCTGTATTGGTTGCTACTAATCTCCTCATCCCACTGCGTGCCGGTTCGCCATAGATCTTGTATTAAAATCTTCCCGTGTATTACGAACATCGCCAGCAGTCCAAGGGGATCGTACAACGACATAACGCACCGTAATACCTCTCTCTTCGTGGGAATCCGCTCTGCAGTTAGAACGCCTGATACCGCCGTGCACGCCCGAGTGCAGAATCCTAATTCATCGGATGCAGGATTCCAACGCATCCCCAACACGCGTTCCGTATCATCTCCCGTAGATGATAAGCATTTGATGGTACCGCCATCTGACTCGCCGAGAGATTTTGTAACCATCAAATCATTTGAGCTCCAGTTCCTGAGTTCAAACCCACCGTTGCGGAATATCTCCCTTACCTCCTTGGCTACCTGACACGCCTCTTCTACCGTCCCGAAACTGTCCAAGAAATCGTCCACGTAGGTACTCTCAAGGATGCCCTCTACCGCTCGTGGAAATTGTTCGATGTGCTCCTTTGCGTTTCGATTTTTGACGTACTGTGCTGTAGCCGGTGAACACGTAGACCCAAACGTCACGACGTCCACGATGTAGGTTTCCAACTCGTGTGCAGGATCATCCCGCCATAAGAAGCGCTGTGCATGCTTGTCTGCTTTTCGCAACCTAATTTGCAAAAACATTTCCTTCACGTCTGCACACGTCGCCACTGCATACAGACCAAAGCGGAAAAGTACGCCAGGTAGAGACATAACCTCATCCGGTCCCTTGAGCAGCACGTCGTTCAGCGAAATACCCTGTGCCTTAGCCGCCGCATCCCAAATCAAACGAACCTTTCCCGGTTTGTTTGGGTTCGTCACCAATCCTATTGGCAAGTACCAAATCCGTTTCGGGTCAGCCTCCGCCAGTTCTTTCGCCGTAGCCTTGTGTATGTATTGCTTTCCCAAAAGATCGTGAATCTGGCGGCGTACTTGCAGCTTGAGCTGCCCATCTCGTTCCATCCTTTTCTCCAGGCAATCGAACCTGCGACTTGCCATACCGATACTAGAAGGAAGCTGTATATCGTCCGCCTTCCACAAGAGACCCGATTCAAAACGCTTGCCGATACGAACGGTAGTTGTTTCCAAAAGGTGTTGCGCACGTCGTACATCCGGATCTAATTCGACAACGCGAACAACTCCCACCTGTTCTAAGTCATAGAACTTGCGCATCGTTTCGAGAATCTCTGCCTGGTCGTTGCATTCGCAAATGTGCAACAGCCGTTCACATTCCACCTTCATCGGCTTCCCATAAATGCACCAACCTAAGCGCGTCTTTACCGCGATGGGGTCACCAGCCGCTCCTTCTATTGTCCGGAGAGGGACCATCAATCGCAGGTTGTCCAACCCGATTAGCACCTTGGGTTCCGCATCATGATATTCCCTTACCGGTAGGCGTTTTAGATGTTCCCACCTTCCTTCGTCCGGTACGAAGGATTGACGAGGTAGATTCAGCTTAGGAACCGTCCGTACCGAGTTGATCGCGAAACTCTTTGCGGAACCGAAGGGTCCCAGCTTGAGATTTACGCGCCTGGAACCAGCCTCAACCCTGGTAGTGTCTCCGGTCCAACGGATGCAGAGAGGTTCCACCTCCCCTTCGACACCCAATTCTTCCGCTAAATCCTCGTCCACTAACGTCATGGACGAACCTTCATCTAAAAAGGCGAACGTTGTCACCGTTGACGTCGGGCCATACACAGTGATGGGTACAATGCGAAAGAGCGTATTCGAAGAAGATAACGCGTACTGGTGGTGATTACTTTCCGCTACAGCCCCTCCGTTGGTTCCGCCATCTCGAACCGATACCGAAGCACTGGTCCCGTTACTGACCCCACGCTCCTCATCTGCGCCGTGTAACAACGCATGATGCCGGTACGTACACCCCTCCCTGCCGCATACTGGTCTGTTGTGGCACGTCCGCCAATTGTGCTTCCCCAGACAGCCGAAGCATAAGGAAAGTGCACGCGCCTTCATCCAGCGCTCCTTCACCGCCATCGCACCAAACACGAAACACTTATCCACCTCGTGTCCTCTGTTGTTGCAAATGAGACAAGATTTTCCTACCTTAAAGTGATTCGTTCCGGATGGCGTCGCTCCCTGCGTCTCCACGTGCGTGTGCACGTAGCCTCTCGTGCTGGGTTTCTTGCGCTCCGCTTGTTTCAACGATGGTGACTCCCGGCTGCTTAACACTTCCGCGGTGCTCTGCAACTCGGCCATATACTCCCGGAACATCAGAAGATCCGGCTCCTCGATGTGGCTTACAAACCGCGTCCAATTGTACTGCTCACTTATCGGCAGCTTCTCCACGATCTCCTTCAGTAGCAGCGGGTTAGTCAGATGCGCCTGTCGTCCAGCAGCCTTCATGTGGTCCACCATGCTTTGCACTGCCTCGCCGAAAGCAACCACAGTTTCCGGCTTCTCCAAACACGGTGCAGGGGTTCTATGCACCTTATCGATCAACGCCGAGATGAGATGTGTTGATCGGCCATACCGTGATCGTAGCGTCGCTATCACTTGCGGCACCACCTCCGGCAACAGCAACCTGCTTCGCACTGCTTCTAACGCGGGACCCTTCAGCGCCTTCTGCAGTCGTAGCATGTTTTCCCAATTGGAAAGACCGCACTTTTCCGTGGTGTGTTCGTAAAACGTTATGAATAGCGGCCAGTCCGCCGGGTCACCGGCAAACACGGGCAATTCGGTAGGTGTACCACGATGCGCGCCTTCACGCTGGATTTGTTCACGCTCCTTCCGCTGTGAGTGCTGCACCATATTATCCGCCGCATGGGAGGGTAACAAAGTTGATGTTCCCGGATTGTCTTTTATCCCCAACTCCTCGGCTAGCAAGTCCTCTTCCTCCTTCACGAATTTCAGCTGTAGTTCTAGCTCCACCCGTTTCCTCTCCGCCTCTTGTCGGCGTTTCATTATGGCGAGCCGGTTAGCCAAACTATCCCTATCGTCAGCAAGAGTGAGGTTATGTGTTGCCGCCACGCTGTCGCTCGTGTGCTGTGGACGAGGGCCTTCCGTGAGTTGCTTCCTAACCTCAACCGTTTTGAGGTTACGGTTTTCGGCGTCCTTTTGTGGCTCCATGTGCCTGGTCGGCGTCCGCTTTACCGCTCCAGTGCCACCCGTACAAGCGACGCAAAACCACTTCCTATTATTCATCGTCTCCTGTGATTCTGTTATCCCGGCACACGAGAAGTGCCACCATGTGTTGCAAGCGTCACAGGCCACATGCAATTTGTCCGCCACGGAATCGCTGCATGCCTGGCAGCAATCCTTTCCATCCATTTCCATCTTTGAACCGTTTTAAAGGCTTTTAGTGTTACCACGATTCCGGTTGAATAGCAGACGCAGTGAAGTGTAGTTTTAGTTTTATATTTTCCACAGTATTATATTTTCCACTGAAGGAAGAAACTTTAAAACGGTGTCACTTCCTTGTCCTTTCCCAGGCTACTGGTACGCACCCCCTTCTTCTTCCTTTTTTTCCCTGACCGTTACAGCTGACATTTCGGTCATCCGGTATCCTACTGTCATCCGTTATCCTACTGTCATCCGTCACTCTACTGTCATCCTGTCTTTCCTAACATACATCTTTCATGACCTGACTCATGAAATTTGTGCCCTGGTCTGTTACTAATTCTATAGGAACCCCTACAAGGCAAATAACCTCTTCTACAAAGGCTTTCGCTACTGTTGTTGCCTCTTGATTTACCATGGGCGTTACAATAAGATATCTGGAGAGATCATCTTGGATAACCAATCCATATTTGTTCCCTTTTTCTGATTCTGGTAAAATCACAATATCCATGTATACTTTTTCAAAAGGATAATTTGAGGTGGTTGTGATTTGCATAGGAATTTTGTTGCATCTTCCTATCTTATTGAGCTGGCACGATTTACAACTTCTTACGTACCCTTCGATATCCTTGTCCAACCCCTTCCAAAAGAATAAGTCCTTAATCCTTCTTTTCATTCTTCTGGTTCCTAAGTGGCCTCCTAATGGAGCATCGTGAAACTCCTGAAGAACAGTGTTAATTTCAGATCTTACTATTTCCACTTTATCAGCACCTGGTGTGTAATTTTGAAATTTTAGTTTTGCTTTTTCTTTTAAATTGTTCATTTTGTCCCTCCTCTGTATTTCTTTTTCGCTTGTTTCCCTTTCCAAATCCATTTTCATTAAATCTTCCCAGTGATTTGTCTGTTTAGTATCCTTCATTGTTTGCCCGCCGATACTTTCCTCTACGTTATTTGGAATAAGGTTTTTCTTGATTTGTTGGCGTGTGATGCCTGCTACCGCTTTAATTTGTCCATCTTCTTGTATTTCCCTCAGTTTAATTTTAGGAAGCCTTGATAAAAAATCGGCAACCACATTCTCCTTCCCTTTTCTATACCTTATTTCACATTGTAATCCCTGGAACCTTAATCGCAATCGCGATAATATTGGAGAATTTTCTTTGAGTCTCCATATCGACACTAATGGTCTATGATCAGTGTATATGATGAACTTCTGTCCATAGACATAATGTTTAAAGTGCTTTACGGCCCACACGATCGCCAAAAGCTCTTTCTCGATTGGGTGGTATCGTTTCTCTGCTCCCACAAGAGTTTTGCTAGCATAAGCAATAGGCCTTTCAATGGTTTTCTCATTCGAAAGGACTGCTCCGAGAGCGTAATCACTGGCATCAGTGGTGATTACAAAAACATCATTATAGTTAGGACGTACTAATAAAGGCTCAGAAGTAAGAAGTTGTTTTAATTTTTCAAATGCTAGCTGACAGCATTCATTCCAAACAAAATTTGTATTTTTCTTTAATAATTCGTGCAATGGTTTGCGAATATTGGAAACGTTTGGAAGAAATTTCCCATAAAAATTAATGGTTCCCAAAAACGAACGTAGCTCCTTGAGAGTTTTTGGAATTGGCATATTTAAAATAGATTTTACATTAGCTGAAGTAGGTTTAATCCTTTCCTCATTTATAGTGTGGCCCAAATAGTTTATTTGTTTATGAAGAATTTTACATTTTGATGGTTCAATCTTGAGGTTGTGCTATTTTAATCCGTTTAGAACTTTCACCAAATTCAGATTGTGTTCCTCTTCTGATTCACCAAACACTACAATATCGTCTAAGTACACGAATGCCTTAACGGGTTGTATAGCGTAAAAAACTGTGTTCATAAGTTTCTGGAAAGTTGAAGGACTATTTTTCAAACCCATTGGCATTCTTAAAAACTCATAATATCCTTTGGACGTTGAAAATGCTGTTTTTGCAGCGTCTTTACGTGCTATAGGTATTTGGAAAAACCCGGATTTCAGATCAATTGTGGAAAAATATTTACTTTGGCCAATGTTATCCATGATATCATCTATCCGAGGAATTGGATAAATGAAAGGCTTTGTAATTGCATTGAGAGCTCGAAAATCAACAACAATCCGGTATTTTCTTTCCCCATCAACATCAGATTTTTTTGGTATGCACATCACAGGAGCATTCCAAGGGCTCTTACTAGGTCTTATAATTTGTTGTTTTAACATTTCCTCTATATGTAACTCCATAATCGTATTTAATGCTGCCGGAAATCTATATTGTCGTTTGTAAATGGGGATATTAGAGTTTCATGTGATGCTGCATCTGTATATGTTAAATTATCCCCTGGCAAATAAAATATATTTTTAAAATCATTAATGATATTTTTTATATCCTTTGCTGTAGTCTGTTCTAAATGATCAAGACTAATTTTGCTCAACAATTCCACATATCTTTCAGAACCTATCAGTTGTATCTCCTTACTTGTTTCAACTACATCACAATCTATTTCTTGTTTCTCAATGTGTGGAAGTAGTTCGAAATCTTCTGTGGGGGAAGCTAAATCGCATTCAAAGCTATTAATGGTTAATTTTTCAATATTACTTTCATTGACCTCTCCGTTAACTTGAATTTTTAAGGATATGCTTTGAAAGTATTTATCGACTTTTATTGTGTATTCCTTTAGAAATTCTGCCCCCAAAGTTCCTGGGACATTACGTGTTTTAATTATGTAAAATTTTATTGGGTATGTTGACCTACCAATATGTAAGTCAATTAGAATTGAACCTACAGTTTCGGATACTGTTCCATCAAAACTAGCAAATTTTATAATATCATTATAATCGATTGAAGATGCCCCAAGCTCTTTTGCTAATTCCAAACTTAGAAAGTTAAAGCAGGCTCCAGTATCAATTAAATAATTAATTTCTTTTGCTCCCATACATGTCGATAAAACTTTGGCCATTAATTTACCGTCTTTTATATAATCGATATTAAGCAATTCATTCTCTTCTACCAAATCGCTACATAAACCGTTATCAGATTTATTCCGATGTTCTTGGCATGAACCGAAGAAGAATATATTGTTTTGGCTTGAAGGAACACTAGTGTTTTTATTAAGATTGACTAGTGCTCCTTGTTTTAGTTTTTTGATTATCGGATTGTTGTTGATTGTGTGAGCTGTTAGTGTTAGTGTAGAGGTTATTTTGAGAAGGCCCTTGTGTAAAATTATTTCGAGGTATTGTGTTTTGTGTGTTATTGTTTCTATATGGTGTAAAGTATCTTCTCGGGCGTGAATAATTATTATTAAAGTTAGGAGGATTATTATTATGTGTTGTACTGTTGTGTTGGGGAACTTCAAAACTACTAATTTGTGAATGGTTAATGCTACTGTTAACATTTTCGCAGCGTTTTCTACTATCAGTGCTTAAATCTACGTTAGGAGCAGTTTGGTTCTTTGGATAGGTGTAATTATAGCTGTTTTGGCACGGGTTCATGGAACTCTCACTGCTGTGAGTTTCGAAAAATTGCATGCGGTTTAATCTTTCCTCGATCTTTCGGATACATTCGATTTGAACTAACTCTTCCTGGAGATATTCCAAAAGTTCATCAAAACTGAGATGCTTATTGGTTCTCGCAAGAGTTTTTAATTCCGGGTTCTTTAAACCAGCTAAGAAATGTATTTTTAAGTTTTTAAGTGCGTATGAATCTTCCGTATTTGTTCTATCGTTATTAATAATATGTTCTTTAAGTTTCATCTCTCTTTCTTTGTATTTGGAAAAAGGTTCATTGACCTCTTGTTGCAGCGTCTCGACTTGCTGGAAAATGGCTTCCAAGCTAAATTTTTCTCCAAACACTTTTATCAGATTCATTTTAACGCTGTCCCACGAATCATCCAAAATTCGATTAAAAGAACCCGCAGCCTCTCCCTTCAATTTGAACATTACCGTTCGTATGAGGTCCTCTTCTGATTCCCCTTCAGGAATTTGTTTAGCAAAATACTCTATTTGATATAGAAAACCGTCCAGATCTTTTGCTGTTCCGTGATATTCCGGAATGTAAAGCATTGCTTTCTCTATCGGAAATTCATACGCCATACTTGAAATTGTACCGTTTAACGCTCTTTCGATTTCGACACTTTGGTTAAGAAGCTCTGCTTTGAGGATCTGGAGGCGTTCTTTATAACTATATTCCTGATTCATACAGGATTCGCTAACAGTTGTGGAGTTTAAGGTGTATGTAGGTTGGAATGCACAAATATTAGTTAAGCTACCTGTATTAATTTGAATTGCTCTATTCCTAAGTGCTAACACCCTATTGCTCATCACCTTACGCACTACGAAAAAAAATGAAGGATTTGTGGATAAATTACAAAGAAAAAGATCGTACAAACTATTTTAACTATTTACGGATGTTTTTCTAATTATGTTTAAAACGAATTAATAAAAGATTAAAAAGCACTTATTTGTAGTATTATTCACTATAATTTAATATCACCCACTATAACGCTGCCATTTTCCGCCACCACTTACCAAAAAAAATTCACCAGCTAATCCCGTTTTTTGCACACCAGTCAGAAATGTTACCTGCGCCAAAAAAATTTTGCTTTGCTTTTCCGCTGTCACCACATGAAACGCCTATCTACTTTCCTTCTCCTTTATAAATAAAATATTTTTATCTAATTCAACGCCAAAACCAACTTATCTTTATTCCACGCACCAGAAACCACCACCAAACTCCTTGATAACCGCTAAAAAAATCGTCCTTTTTTTCGCCATCGCACCGCAAAACCGTTCGATCATCGAACTCCGCTTCGTCCGATCGTTCGCTCTCTCGGTTTTCGGTTCGCTCGTTCTCCTCTCGCAACCAGCCGCAATTTGTTCTCACGGCCGCCCCTTTAGCCGCGACTACACGTACCCTTATCGAAAACTGATAATCGTAGCGGCCAAGGTCGCTACACCGGAGAGAGAACTTACTCTGTTCTACATCTGCTTGCCGGTGAGGGATGGGTTAATTTTTTCAACAAATTTGGACCAGCTGTCTGTTTTGGCTTGCTTAATGAGTGTTTTGGCTATTTTATTGGCTTCCCTGTACTCTTCAGCAAGATGTGACAAAAGGATGTTGTTGCTGGCTAGACTGGCTTTTCGAAGCTTTCGCAAGGCATGACGACTTCTTTTAATAGCTTTTCCAAATGTTTCATTCCACCAGGGAACGCTTCGTTTGGAAGGAAAACCTTTAGTTTTAGGGATGCTGGCTAGGGCTGCAGCCCTGATTTTTTGACAAAAATCAGAGGGATTCGGATCATCTGAGAAGGTCAGTAAAAGTTCTAGTTCGAAGCGGAATTTGTCCCATTCGGCCTCATCATATTTCCACCTTGGACGTGTTTTATCAGGAGGGAGCTGGGAATTGTAAAATATTTGTATGGGATAGTGGTCACTGCCATGCGAGTCGTCTTCAACTTTAAAAGCGAAATTTGTTAGGATGGTGGCTGGAACAATGCAATGGTCTTAGATTGTGCCTGTTCCTCTATGTGAACAGAATCTAGTCGGTACATTGTTAGGTATTGGTGTGAAGTCAGTTATGTCAAGTATTGATTGTATTAGATTTCCGCGAGAGTTAGAAGAGTTGTTATTCCAGGAGTTATGGTATGCATTTAAATCTCCAAGGACAATTGAGGAAGTCGGGATTTGGGAGTAGCCGAAGATCGTCTGAGAGATTTTGGTTATTAAATGCAGGAGGAAGGCATATTGAAAATATTGCTATCTTCAAAGGTGAATATAGTTGAAAACCACTAATCGGTAAGTTTGAATTTATTGTGAAGGTTTTGTTAGGAATATATTTTTTGATTCCAATGGAAACGCTATGTTGGATTGTTGGAGGAGTAAAGCAGTAATTCCAATTTTATTGATTGAAGGGAGAAGAATTCGGAATTGTCTGATTATTAATTTCCAGTAAAGCAAAAATGACCGGATTGGAATGAAGTATTAAGAGTTTTAAATTGTCAATGTTATTTCGAAGGCCTTTAATGTTCCAGGATAGGATGAGAGGATTTTTATTGTTACTAAGTGAATTATAATTGAGGGTGAACTTGGATAGATGTGTTAAGGTGTATGACTTAGGAGTTGGGAACAAGAGAGTTAATTTAAATTTTTCTTCTTTTTCCGGGCTGGCTTTGAAGTTGGAGAGGGTGTATGGGGGATAGGAGAGAGGGTGGTTGGTGGACGGGTGCTTATGGGGGATATGGGGAGGATGAAAGAGGAGGAGTTTTGTTTCTGCTCCATGTCAGAGGAGGAGGAACGGTTGTTGTTTGCTCGCTTACGAGCGGAGATGGAGGAATATTGAGAGCTGTAAGAGTCGTCTGAGTCTTGTTGTCTATTAGTCTCGTTTCGAATTTTAGCAAATAATTTATTTATTAGCTTTAGTTGATTATCTACTTGTTGAATTGCTTTATTGATGGATTCATTGAGTTCTTTAGTTGTGTTCTGTGATGCTTCGAGAGCTTTTTGGAGGTTTGTAATCATTGCATCTTTTTCGTTATTGGTTTGTGTTACTTGTTTTGCTAATTGTGTCTTGAGATGCTTTGAGAGCTTCTTGTAGGTTAAGAATTACCTTATCTTTATCATCGACTTTTTGAGCATGTACGATTCTAGATTGTGCCGAGTATGAGCTTGGGTTGGGTTGTGTTTTAAGAAGCGAGGTTTTGGCTTCGATGTACGAGCAGTTTTTGATAGTCTTAATTTTAAGAACCTCTTCTTCAAATTTGTATTTTGGGCGATTTTTGGAAAACGTATTGTGCTCTCCTTTGCAATTTGCACAGATTGTAGGGTTTCTGCACTCGCCGTGCGCTGGTGTTCCACAGTTTGTACAGATTTGGCCTGACTTGCACCTTCCTTTTGTGTGTCCAAATTTGGTACAGTTGAAACATATCATCGGCTTTGGGAAGTAGGGTCTGGTAGAGACTCGAATTACTCCCAGTTTGATATGTTCCGGAATTGTAGTTGAACCAACACGTAGTTGATACATGTTGGTTGGAACAGTTTCACCATTTACTTTGCGCAAGAAGCGTCGAACACCAATGATGTTTTGTTCCTTGAGACCTTCAAGTATCTCTTCGTTGGTTAAACCTTTTAGTTCATTTGAGTAAATTGTGCACAATAACTTCAAAGAGAAATGAGGCCGGATGATAATTGGGGTGTTGTCTGCAAGCGTTTTGAGGTGCTGTAGTTTTTGGAATTGGCTCATATTGCGGGTTTTGATAAGGTATTTTGAACCGTTTTCAATCAGTTTGGCTGGTTCATTTATTTCACCAGCGTAGTTGGTCAGCGTTTTGCCTATCAAGAAAGGATTTTGAGGAAGTGCATATCCCTCACAAGCTTCAAGTACGAGGAATTTCAGTTCCCCGTGCTCATTGTTTTTATCCATTCAAGTAGGAACACTGCGGCCCCTATTGTTGGACCCGAGAGGGGGAAAGTCCCTCTCGGCTTCCCCGACCACTCAGTCTTGGCTGAGCAGCCGTCAACGATGGAGGTACCCCTCGCGTCAGCGTCCAAGTGCGAATTGCGTTTTGTAATACGTTTTTTGAGTGCGAAAAATGTGACACCTATGGAAATCCATCGTCAACTAGTTGAAGTTTACGAGGAAAAGTGTATGGACATAAAAAACGTGCGTAAGTGGAGCCGCGAGTTCAATTCCGGGCGCTAATGTTCACGACGAGGAGAGAAGTGGCCGACCGTCGGTCTCGGATGCGATTGTTCAAGCAGTGGAGGCAGAAATGCTCAAAAACCGCCGTGCGACAATTAGGGACTTGGAAGATAAGCTTGGAGGAGTGTGTAGCAGCGAAACCATCCGTCATATCCTTGTGAACAACTTGCAGTATCACAAAGTTTCTGCCCGATGGGTGCCGAAGCCCGAGCTGACCGAAGACTACATGAAGCGGCGCGAGGCGGACGGAGAGTGGTATTCTGCCGGCATAGGCAAGTTCATCGTGCGGATGCGCAAGGTGTTGGAAAAAATGGCGATTATGTAGAAAAGTAGCCAAGACCTTGGCCTTTCCAACGGTGTATCGCTTTTTGTAAATAAATGTAATTTTCTATGAAAAAAAAATGGAGACCTTACTTTATTGTCAGCCCTTGTATATGTGCTCTTCTCCAAAGTTGAGTATTTTAGTCCGTCACGTATAGCTATAGCCGTGACCTCTTATGATGATCTATGTTAGCGAAAGTTGTGTAATTTCTAATGGATAAATCATGCTGATACACTTCTTGCATGCAGACTATGTCTGCATCCGTTTTATAAATAAATGATTGAAGACTTTCTAGTTTAGTTTTACTAGCTAAGTTATTTAGATTTATCGTAATTAGTCTCAGGCTTGAGTTATTCATTTAGATTTGTGTTTCCTACCTCTCTCAGTTGGCGCTTCTTCGGTTGGTTTCATGATATATCTCGTTCTCCCTCCCTTATTTTCAATAATCACACTTTCGGTGATTAATACTTCGGCTTGCCTTTTTGCCGAAGTGGATCTCGGCTCGTTACTCTTTCTCGGGGACGGTGGAAGTGACGGCGAGGCGAGTTTGTAATCGGACTCTGGCTCTCCGTTCGTCTGTGCGTTGAAGCCGGTGTTGGTGTTGGTGCAGATGTGTTACAATTGCGTGCTGCTGCCTGTGATCTCATACAAGCAGCATCCAGAGGTTCTGGCAGTTTTTTTCACTTTCTCCCTTTCTTGCTTATTCACAGCAGTAATCTCTGCATAGGTGTTTGTGCTGTGTTCTGGAGTCAGCCTTTTGTTGACACTTTGTTTTTGTGCCAATAGGTCTCTATTTCGTTTGCATGTAACACCATGATGCACGTGGTACTCGCAATATTTGCACGTTGGCTTTTGACCTCTGAATGTGGCCAGTGTGGTTACACCATTTATTTCAATAAATGATGGTATTGGTTTTGATAGTATTATCCTAACGAAACGGTAGCCGTTAGGAAGTCCGGCGAATTGGTAGGTTTCCCCCCATTTGCCTTCGGTGATATTCAGCACCTTTCCGTATTTCGTGAATAAATATTTAATATCGCTATCACTTACTTTTGGTGAAAGGTCGTGCAGTTTGACTAGCACGGAACCGTCATCCATATTGATGGGAATGTTGTACAGAGTGCCTTGGCACTCTATGGTGTGTTTTTCATCGTGTTCCTCCACGATCTTCAGAGCGTAGCTCTGGTCCTTTAAGTCGATGAAGGCGTTTGCCGAGCTGGTTCGTATTTGAATTCTGATCACCTTCTCTTGCTTGATTTGAAGCTTCGATGAGATAAAATCCATCGTGTCACGCATCGAAGGTCTCGAAGGCACTTTCGAGAAGTCTACTCTTAAAGTAGCCTGTCTATCGTCCATATCGAGGCTCTTTGTTAGTAATTTGTAATTGTATGTGTTAATCGTTTGTACGCTCCGAACTACGTCTGTACTCTCCGAGCTCTAGAACCGAACACGTATGGACAGTTCTCATTCGAAAGGACTGCTCCGAGAGCGTAATCACTGGCATCAGTGGTGATTACAAAAACATCATTATAGTTAGGACGTACTAATAAAGGCTCAGAAGTAAGAAGTTGTTTTAATTTTTCAAATGCTAGCTGACAGCATTCATTCCAAACAAAATTTGTATTTTTCTTTAATAATTCGTGCAATGGTTTGCGAATATTGGAAACGTTTGGAAGAAATTTCCCATAAAAATTAATGGTTCCCAAAAACGAACGTAGCTCCTTGAGAGTTTTTGGAATTGGCATATTTAAAATAGATTTTACATTAGCTGAAGTAGGTTTAATCCCTTCCTCATTTATAGTGTGGCCCAAATAGTTTATTTGTTTATGAAGAATTTTACATTTTGATGGTTCAATCTTGAGGTTGTGCTATTTTAATCCGTTTAGAACTTTCACCAAATTCAGATTGTGTTCCTCTTCTGATTCACCAAACACTACAATATCGTCTAAGTACACGAATGCCTTAACGGGTTGTATAGCGTAAAAAACTGTGTTCATAAGTTTCTGGAAAGTTGAAGGACTATTTTTCAAACCCATTGGCATTCTTAAAAACTCATAATATCCTTTGGACGTTGAAAATGCTGTTTTTGCAGCGTCTTTACGTGCTATAGGTATTTGGAAAAACCCGGATTTCAGATCAATTGTGGAAAAATATTTACTTTGGCCAATGTTATCCATGATATCATCTATCCGAGGAATTGGATAAATGAAAGGCTTTGTAATTGCATTGAGAGCTCGAAAATCAACAACAATCCGGTATTTTCTTTCCCCATCAACATCAGATTTTTTTGGTATGCACATCACAGGAGCATTCCAAGGGCTCTTACTAGGTCTTATAATTTGTTGTTTTAACATTTCCTCTATATGTAACTCCATAATCGTATTTAATGCTGCCGGAAATCTATATTGTCGTTTGTAAATGGGGATATTAGAGTTTGTTTCTATTTCATGTGATGCTGCATCTGTATATGTTAAATTATCCCCTGGCAAATAAAATATATTTTTAAAATCATTAATGATATTTTTTATATCCTTTGCTGTAGTCTGTTCTAAATGATCAAGACTAATTTTGCTCAACAATTCCACATATCTTTCAGAACCTATCAGTTGTATCTCCTTACTTGTTTCAACTACATCACAATCTATTTCTTGTTTCTCAATGTGTGGAAGTAGTTCGAAATCTTCTGTGGGGGAAGCTAAATCGCATTCAAAGCTATTAATGGTTAATTTTTCAATATTACTTTCATTGACCTCTCCGTTAACTTGAATTTTTAAGGATATGCTTTGAAAGTATTTATCGACTTTTATTGTGTATTCCTTTAGAAATTCTGCCCCCAAAGTTCCTGGGACATTACGTGTTTTAATTATGTAAAATTTTATTGGGTATGTTGACCTACCAATATGTAAGTCAATTAGAATTGAACCTACAGTTTCGGATACTGTTCCATCAAAACTAGCAAATTTTATAATATCATTATAATCGATTGAAGATGCCCCAAGCTCTTTTGCTAATTCCAAACTTAGAAAGTTAAAGCAGGCTCCAGTATCAATTAAATAATTAATTTCTTTTGCTCCCATACATGTCGATAAAACTTTGGCCATTAATTTACCGTCTTTTATATAATCGATATTAAGCAATTCATTCTCTTCTACCAAATCGCTACATAAACCGTTATCAGATTTATTCCGATTTTCTTGGCATGAACCGAAGAAGAATATATTGTTTTGGCTTGAAGGAACACTAGTGTTTTTATTAAGATTGACTAGTGCTCTTTGTTTTAGTTTTTTGATTATCGGATTGTTGTTGATTGTGTGAGCTGTTAGTGTTAGTGTAGAGGTTATTTTGAGAAGGCCCTTGTGTAAAATTATTTCGAGGTATTGTGTTTTGTGTGTTATTGTTTCTATATGGTGTAAAGTATCTTCTCGGGCGTGAATAATTATTATTAAAGTTAGGAGGATTATTATTATGTGTTGTACTGTTGTGTTGGGGAACTTCAAAACTACTAATTTGTGAATGGTTAATGCTACTGTTAACATTTTCGCAGCGTTTTCTACTATCAGTGCTTAAATCTACGTTAGGAGCAGTTTGGTTCTTTGGATAGGTGTAATTATAGCTGTTTTGGCACGGGTTCATGGAACTCTCACTGCTGTGAGTTTCGAAAAATTGCATGCGGTTTAATCTTTCCTCGATCTTTCGGATACATTCGATTTGAACTAACTCTTCCTGGAGATATTCCAAAAGTTCATCAAAACTGAGATGCTTATTGGTTCTCGCAAGAGTTTTTAATTCCGGGTTCTTTAAACCAGCTAAGAAATGTATTTTTAAGTTTTTAAGTGCGTATGAATCTTCCGTATTTGTTCTATCGTTATTAATAATATGTTCTTTAAGTTTCATCTCTCTTTCTTTGTATTTGGAAAAAGGTTCATTGACCTCTTGTTGCAGCGTCTCGACTTGCTGGAAAATGGCTTCCAAGCTAAATTTTTCTCCAAACACTTTTATCAGATTCATTTTAACGCTGTCCCACGAATCATCCAAAATTCGATTAAAAGAACCCGCAGCCTCTCCCTTCAATTTGAACATTACCGTTCGTATGAGGTCCTCTTCTGATTCCCCTTCAGGAATTTGTTTAGCAAAATACTCTATTTGATATAGAAAACCGTCCAGATCTTTTGCTGTTCCGTGATATTCCGGAATGTAAAGCATTGCTTTCTCTATCGGAAATTCATACGCCATACTTGAAATTGTACCGTTTAACGCTCTTTCGATTTCGACACTTTGGTTAAGAAGCTCTGCTTTGAGGATCTGGAGGCGTTCTTTATAACTATATTCCTGATTCATACAGGATTCGCTAACAGTTGTGGAGTTTAAGGTGTATGTAGGTTGGAATGCACAAATATTAGTTAAGCTACCTGTATTAATTTGAATTGCTCTATTCCTAAGTGCTAACACCCTATTGCTCATCACCTTACGCACTACGAAAAAAAATGAAGGATTTGTGGATAAATTACAAAGAAAAAGATCGTACAAACTATTTTAACTATTTACGGATGTTTTTCTAATTATGTTTAAAACGAATTAATAAAAGATTAAAAAGCACTTATTTGTAGTATTATTCACTATAATTTAATATCACCCACTATAACGCTGCCATTTTCCGCCACCACTTACCAAAAAAAATTCACCAGCTAATCCCGTTTTTTGCACACCAGTCAGAAATGTTACCTGCGCCAAAAAAATTTTGCTTTGCTTTTCCGCTGTCACCACATGAAACGCCTATCTACTTTCCTTCTCCTTTATAAATAAAATATTTTTATCTAATTCAACGCCAAAACCAACTTATCTTTATTCCACGCACCAGAAACCACCACCAAACTCCTTGATAACCGCTAAAAAAATCGTCCTTTTTTTCGCCATCGCACCGCAAAACCGTTCGATCATCGAACTCCGCTTCGTCCGATCGTTCGCTCTCTCGGTTTTCGGTTCGCTCGTTCTCCTCTCGCAACCAGCCGCAATTTGTTCTCACGGCCGCCCCTTTAGCCGCGACTACACGTACCCTTATCGAAAACTGATAATCGTAGCGGCCAAGGTCGCTACACCGGAGAGAGAACTTACTCTGTTCTACATCTGCTTGCCGGTGAGGGATGGGTTAATTTTTTCAACAAATTTGGACCAGCTGTCTGTTTTGGCTTGCTTAATGAGTGTTTTGGCTATTTTATTGGCTTCCCTGTACTCTTCAGCAAGATGTGACAAAAGGATGTTGTTGCTGGCTAGACTGGCTTTTCGAAGCTTTCGCAAGGCATGACGACTTCTTTTAATAGCTTTTCCAAATGTTTCATTCCACCAGGGAACGCTTCGTTTGGAAGGAAAACCTTTAGTTTTAGGGATGCTGGCTAGGGCTGCAGCCCTGATTTTTTGACAAAAATCAGAGGGATTCGGATCATCTGAGAAGGTCAGTAAAAGTTCTAGTTCGAAGCGGAATTTGTCCCATTCGGCCTCATCATATTTCCACCTTGGACGTGTTTTATCAGGAGGGAGCTGGGAATTGTAAAATATTTGTATGGGATAGTGGTCACTGCCATGCGAGTCGTCTTCAACTTTAAAAGCGAAATTTGTTAGGATGGTGGCTGGAACAATGCAATGGTCTTAGATTGTGCCTGTTCCTCTATGTGAACAGAATCTAGTCGGTACATTGTTAGGTATTGGTGTGAAGTCAGTTATGTCAAGTATTGATTGTATTAGATTTCCGCGAGAGTTAGAAGAGTTGTTATTCCAGGAGTTATGGTATGCATTTAAATCTCCAAGGACAATTGAGGAAGTCGGGATTTGGGAGTAGCCGAAGATCGTCTGAGAGATTTTGGTTATTAAATGCAGGAGGAAGGCATATTGAAAATATTGCTATCTTCAAAGGTGAATATAGTTGAAAACCACTAATCGGTAAGTTTGAATTTATTGTGAAGGTTTTGTTAGGAATATATTTTTTGATTCCAATGCAAACGCTATGTTGGATTGTTGGAGGAGTAAAGCAGTAATTCCAATTTTATTGATTGAAGGGAGAAGAATTCGGAATTGTCTGATTATTAATTTCCAGTAAAGCAAAAATGACCGGATTGGAATGAAGTATTAAGAGTTTTAAATTGTCAATGTTATTTCGAAGGCCTTTAATGTTCCAGGATAGGATGAGAGGATTTTTATTGTTACTAAGTGAATTATAATTGAGGGTGAACTTGGATAGATGTGTTAAGGTGTATGACTTAGGAGTTGGGAACAAGAGAGTTAATTTAGATTTTTCTTCTTTTTCCGGGCTGGCTTTGAAGTTGGAGAGGGTGTATGGGGGATAGGAGAGAGGATGGTTGGTGGACGGGTGCTTATGGGGGATATGGGGAGGATGAAAGAGGAGGAGTTTTGTTTCTGCTCCATGTCAGAGGAGGAGGAACGGTTGTTGTTTGCTCGCTTACGAGCGGAGATGGAGGAATATTGAGAGCTGTAAGAGTCGTCTGAGTCTTGTTGTCTATTAGTCTCGTTTCGAATTTTAGCAAATAATTTATTTATTAGCTTTAGTTGATTATCTACTTGTTGAATCGCTTTATTGATGGATTCATTGAGTTCTTTAGTTGTGTTCTGTGATGCTTCGAGAGCTTTTTGGAGGTTTGTAATCATTGCATCTTTTTCGTTATTGGTTTGTGTTACTTGTTTTGCTAATTGTGTCTTGAGATGCTTTGAGAGCTTCTTGTAGGTTAAGAATTACCTTATCTTTATCATCGACTTTTTGAGCATGTACGATTCTAGATTGTGCCGAGTATGAGCTTGGGTTGGGTTGTGTTTTAAGAAGCGAGGTTTTGGCTTCGATGTACGAGCAGTTTTTGATAGTCTTAATTTTAAGAACCTCTTCTTCAAATTTGTATTTTGGGCGATTTTTGGAAAACGTATTGTGCTCTCCTTTGCAATTTGCACAGATTGTAGGGTTTCTGCACTCGCCGTGCGCTGGTGTTCCACAGTTTGTACAGATTTGGCCTGACTTGCACCTTCCTTTTGTGTGTCCAAATTTGGTACAGTTGAAACATATCATCGGCTTTGGGAAGTAGGGTCTGGTAGAGACTCGAATTACTCCCAGTTTGATATGTTCCGGAATTGTAGTTGAACCAACACGTAGTTGATACATGTTGGTTGGAACAGTTTCACCATTTACTTTGCGCAAGAAGCGTCGAACACCAATGATGTTTTGTTCCTTGAGACCTTCAAGTATCTCTTCGTTGGTTAAACCTTTTAGTTCATTTGAGTAAATTGTGCACAATAACTTCAAAGAGAAATGAGGCCGGATGATAATTGGGGTGTTGTCTGCAAGCGTTTTGAGGTGCTGTAGTTTTTGGAATTGGCTCATATTGCGGGTTTTGATAAGGTATTTTGAACCGTTTTCAATCAGTTTGGCTGGTTCATTTATTTCACCAGCGTAGTTGGTCAGCGTTTTGCCTATCAAGAAAGGATTTTGAGGAAGTGCATATCCCTCACAAGCTTCAAGTACGAGGAATTTCAGTTCCCCGTGCTCATTGTTTTTATCCATTCAAGTAGGAACACTGCGGCCCCTATTGTTGGACCCGAGAGGGGGAAAGTCCCTCTCGGCTTCCCCGACCACTCAGTCTTGGCTGAGCAGCCGTCAACGATGGAGGTACCCCTCGCGTCAGCGTCCAAGTGCGAATTGCGTTTTGTAATACGTTTTTTGAGTGCGAAAAATGTGACACCTATGGAAATCCATCGTCAACTAGTTGAAGTTTACGAGGAAAAGTGTATGGACATAAAAAACGTGCGTAAGTGGAGCCGCGAGTTCAATTCCGGGCGCTAATGTTCACGACGAGGAGAGAAGTGGCCGACCGTCGGTCTCGGATGCGATTGTTCAAGCAGTGGAGGCAGAAATGCTCAAAAACCGCCGTGCGACAATTAGGGACTTGGAAGATAAGCTTGGAGGAGTGTGTAGCAGCGAAACCATCCGTCATATCCTTGTGAACAACTTGCAGTATCACAAAGTTTCTGCCCGATGGGTGCCGAAGCCCGAGCTGACCGAAGACTACATGAAGCGGCGCGAGGCGGACGGAGAGTGGTATTCTGCCGGCATAGGCAAGTTCATCGTGCGGATGCGCAAGGTGTTGGAAAAAATGGCGATTATGTAGAAAAGTAGCCAAGACCTTGGCCTTTCCAACGGTGTATCGCTTTTTGTAAATAAATGTAATTTTCTATGAAAAAAAAATGGAGACCTTACTTTATTGTCAGCCCTTGTATATGTGCTCTTCTCCAAAGTTGAGTATTTTAGTCCGTCACGTATAGCTATAGCCGTGACCTCTTATGATGATCTATGTTAGCGAAAGTTGTGTAATTTCTAATGGATAAATCATGCTGATACACTTCTTGCATGCAGACTATGTCTGCATCCGTTTTATAAATAAATGATTGAAGACTTTCTAGTTTAGTTTTACTAGCTAAGTTATTTAGATTTATCGTAATTAGTCTCAGGCTTGAGTTATTCATTTAGATTTGTGTTTCCTACCTCTCTCAGTTGGCGCTTCTTCGGTTGGTTTCATGATATATCTCGTTCTCCCTCCCTTATTTTCAATAATCACACTTTCGGTGATTAATACTTCGGCTTGCCTTTTTGCCGAAGTGGATCTCGGCTCGTTACTCTTTCTCGGGGACGGTGGAAGTGACGGCGAGGCGAGTTTGTAATCGGACTCTGGCTCTCCGTTCGTCTGTGCGTTGAAGCCGGTGTTGGTGTTGGTGCAGATGTGTTACAATTGCGTGCTGCTGCCTGTGATCTCATACAAGCAGCATCCAGAGGTTCTGGCAGTTTTTTTCACTTTCTCCCTTTCTTGCTTATTCACAGCAGTAATCTCTGCATAGGTGTTTGTGCTGTGTTCTGGAGTCAGCCTTTTGTTGACACTTTGTTTTTGTGCCAATAGGTCTCTATTTCGTTTGCATGTAACACCATGATGCACGTGGTACTCGCAATATTTGCACGTTGGCTTTTGACCTCTGAATGTGGCCAGTGTGGTTACACCATTTATTTCAATAAATGATGGTATTGGTTTTGATAGTATTATCCTAACGAAACGGTAGCCGTTAGGAAGTCCGGCGAATTGGTAGGTTTCCCCCCATTTGCCTTCGGTGATATTCAGCACCTTTCCGTATTTCGTGAATAAATATTTAATATCGCTATCACTTACTTTTGGTGAAAGGTCGTGCAGTTTGACTAGCACGGAACCGTCATCCATATTGATGGGAATGTTGTACAGAGTGCCTTGGCACTCTATGGTGTGTTTTTCATCGTGTTCCTCCACGATCTTCAGAGCGTAGCTCTGGTCCTTTAAGTCGATGAAGGCGTTTGCCGAGCTGGTTCGTATTTGAATTCTGATCACCTTCTCTTGCTTGATTTGAAGCTTCGATGAGATAAAATCCATCGTGTCACGCATCGAAGGTCTCGAAGGCACTTTCGAGAAGTCTACTCTTAAAGTAGCCTGTCTATCGTCCATATCGAGGCTCTTTGTTAGTAATTTGTAATTGTATGTGTTAATCGTTTGTACGCTCCGAACTACGTCTGTACTCTCCGAGCTCTAGAACCGAACACGTATGGACAGTGCGTGTTAGCTCAGTGAGTTGTGGATGACTTTTTCGCTACCAAGCACCGAAATGGTGAAACTGCGTTTAAAGTATTGGGTGAGTGTTTATTTATTGAACCCTTCATTTGTAAAATACTTATAATGTATGCAATTTAAAACGCATTTTCCAGCTGATTCTGCTTATCCATCAAAACCCTTGGCTGGAGACTCCTAAACGAAATCCCGGTATCAATACATCAGAGTTCGAATACAACCTGAGACACGCGATCAAGGTAAGAGAGATCGTTGAGCGCACAATAGGTGTTCTAAAAAATCGTTTCAGGTGTTTATTAGGAGCGCGGCAACTCCACTATACGCCATACAAGTGTATTAAGATCGTTAACGTTTGTTGTGCACTGCATAATATTTGCATAGCCAATAACTTGCCCATAGAAGAGGGCAGTTCGTTTTAATAAGCATAATAGATTAACAACGATGAAAATACTTTTTGTAAAATTATTTCTCAAGAAAATCGACTTCGGTGTATCCACTTCTCTTTCAGATGGCTCCACTGTTATGTTTTGCTTTTTTTAAATCAGCCTTTAGTTCAGGACATGCTCATGAGCCGTTAGTTCGGAGTCACCTCCAACAATTCCTGAAATAGGTCGGTCCTTGCTCTGTAGTCGGAGTCGTTTTTTTTCCATAGCTAGTTTGAACTCAAACAACTAAACTTTTGTAATTTGTACAAAATGCTACCACATTGTGTCATTTTGTTTTCTTCGTCACTGCACAACACCGTATAAATTGTTCAAGTAATAACATTGTTGTAGTTTTATGAAAAATATGCTATGAAGCATAGCTTCATTGGTCAAATATCATCGTCATGTAGTAACAGTATGTGCTGGTATTGAGTAGTATATTTAACATGTTCAACGACGTGTTAATAATCGCGAGGGTTTCCGTAGGGCCACCAGTTGGCTTAACGTAAAGCATCAAATATTTATTTGTTTCACAGCCATAATTCATTTTATTTCAGTAATTCATCACACAAAATAGTCAAAGTAACGAAAAATCAACAAGAAGCTCAATATATAGGTCCATTTAAAATGGATATGGAACGGATAATATTAGTAATTATTCCTATCAGACTTTTCTTGCCTGAGTTGTACAACCTCTGCCAAAATAATTTTTAGAAGATTGTTCCTTTGTTCGTGTACTTTGGTATTTGGTTTTAGCTCCTCGATTAGTGCTCTATCTGAATCGATTTTTTCCTTGATAACTTGTATCAATTGCGCGTTTTGATCAAGTACTGCCTCTGTGTTTTTCTTTTTGCGTCTTGGAGCCGGTTCAATATTTTCATCTTCTACATGAGACGTGCTTGGTTCAGCATCAATTGTAGGCCCCGAGGAATCCCACAGCTACTCCCATACCTGTGGATTGTCGCCCGCAAATTAGTCACCCTTTCTTCTATTTCACTTAAAACTTTTTGCCTATTTGGTCCGCCTCCTGTTGCTGTTGCTTTCTTATAGTTCTCTCGTAGCTTCTTTTTCACTGAACATTTAAAATCAAACCATACCTGCAGATGTTACAAACAATTGGGAAATCAATGTTGATCATTCATATTATTGTAAAATAACTTTTTTCCCTACTGATGCTTGCCGTACAGGTGGGCCGATCGCGTTTACATTATCGGCAAGTGTTTCCCAGAAAACTGTCTGATCGCCTTTACAAAGAGCTCTGGCAATTTCGGGCTCCTTCTCCAACATTTCCACCAGTTTATTAATCTGTACTCTGTTTGTTCGCACATCCCTACAATCAATAAAAGTTGGAGCTCATTTTTTAATGGTGAATCAAATGAAATCAAACCATATCACTTACATTTCAACTGTTGAAAACAGCTCAGCAACAACCGCAACAATCTATGCACAAAAGTAAACCGCCTATCAGCCTGATCATGAACGTCGAACGGCAAAAAAGCTTCCTCAAAAAGCTCAATCAATATCATAGCAGTGTTCGAGCTGCCGTTCGAGTAATTACCGGAGCTTTCATTCGACGAATGCTTGACATGAAATGTCAAACAAGAAATGTCAAGCAAACACAGGCGGTGTCGCCAAGAAAAGACCCAATATTGTGCAGGTCATGTGTATTTGTTTTGGTGATGGAAAACCCGGGTCAGATGCATGTAATGGTGTGTTTTGCCTGGAAGGATGGTTGAATGGATGGATGGATGAATGGATGGTTCATATCTCAACCGTTGTGGGTTGAGATTTAAATAGTGGCACTCTTGATTCGCGTAGTGAATATAACGTTGAATGAAAGCTCCTACACTCCTGTTGAAGCTCGCTTAATAATTGCCAGACCCAACAAACCAAGTGGGTCGAATATATTTTCTTCATGATGTTGGTGTAACGATGTTGATTATCCGATGGTTAGGTTCGTACTCACTATTATTACTGATTCAATGGAGCTTAGCGTCTTTGCTTGCATGTATCTACAAGTTTATATCGATTACTGGGAAAGTATGTTACATCACATCTCCCTTTCTTTAAATTTCCGCGGGCGGAAAATATTCCTTCCGTAGAGCGTTTTGTGTACAGGTTTTCTATCCGTCACCGTAGCGTTTCACATCTTCAGCACGATAACTGGTTCGCTCATTTCCCTAGCTCACAAAAACGCTCGTTGACATTTACGGGTATAATTCGCTGACGAAAAGTTCCCGAAAACATCAACGAAATACTGAGAGTTTTCGGCAATTATCAAGCCATTGAGTAAATAAGGAACTCATTAAGTTTAATGAACACATCCCGAAAAACTGAACGCTTTTCGGGGATAATAACTAACGTTTCTCGGGAATAATCGGGAATAGGTGGAAATGTAGTGGTATTTATAATACGGTTAATGGGCTAACGTGAAATATTCCGTTTGATTTTAAATAATAGAAGTTGACAACACTAGGAACTATGAGTTTAAATTGGACGCAAAATGTAAGGCATAGGGAAAACATAGAAATGAGTTCAATAAACGAATGAACGTATGAAATAAATTATGTAGAGGAAGCAACGAATAAACAGTAGCAAAGTGGAAGTCGAGCGCACAACAAATCTATCACGAAACTGAATTTACTTCCCGATCAGTGAAAATTCCTACAATATGGTCCACGAGTCGGATTGGTTAAGTCCGTTTACGGTTATTTCAGAACAAATTCATTGAGTGAATTTCGGTAGCAACAGACAATCAACGTTGTTATCATTGTGTGTTCACATTGTGGTGTGCGTAATCGAGTAAGCAGAAGTACAAGAAGTGTATTGTGTTATCGGTGCGGTAGACAGCATGATCCAAATCAGTGTCCAGTTAAAGCGTGGAATTGTTATGCGTGTGGTAAAACGGGACACGTCGCATCGTGCTGCAGGAGCAATCGAAAAGGCACGAGAGCCTTCGAGGAGGAACAAGGGGAAGAAGAGGAAGAAGGCGTAGAACATGTGGGTACAGTAGTGGCATTACAAAACGTAAATGCAATTGGAATGGAAAATTTACCAATTAAAGTAGTAGACTTATCACATTGTGTATTCACGACAAAATCAAAGTAGTAAATGTATACGCTCTCTCCGGCACACAACAAAAGCAAAACAGAGAATACTTTTTTCGACACACGCTGGCTTTCTATTTAAGATAGCCATATGAATATTTAGTGATCGCCGGTGATTTCAACTGCATTATTAAAAAAAAAAGACGCTACTGGAACCTCAAACTATAGCTTAGCGCTGAAAAACGCGACAGAACACCTTCGAATTTACGATAGCTGGGACTTATTAAAAACAACAACAGAATACACAATTTATACACACAACTCAGCCTCTCGTATAGACAGAATATACATTTCAAAAAATCTACGTAATAATTTGAGAAGTGCTGACGCTATTAGTGTATCATTTAGTGACCATAAAGCTTAAACGATCAGATTAAGAGTTCCAAGTGTCATTGTAAATCCAATACCTAAACAAAAACTATGGGCATTTAGGAAAAATGTCGTTAATGAAGCTGTGAAAACTGAATTTAAGCATAATTGGATCAATTGGAAAAAACAAAACCAACACTACAAAACATGGATAGACTGGTGGATTAAGTTTACTAAACTTAAAATTTAATCCTTCTTCAGGTGGAAAAATAGCCTTTTCTTTAAAGATTACAATAATTCCTATCAAAACCTTGAACAGCAACTAAATAATTCATACAAAAACTTTTATGGAAATCTAAATGAACGTACTAACATAAACAAAATCAAAGGCAAAATGCTAACTCTACAAAGAAAACTTACTGAAAACTACATAAAACAAAATAACACGTATATAGCTGGTGAGAATATTTCTACTTTTCACCTCAATGAACGCCGTAAAAAACATACATTCATCACAAACATATACGACAACAATAATACCTTACCAGGAAATCAATTGGAAGTTCAGGAATTCATATTTAATCATTACAAATCATTTTTTGATACAGAAGATAATCCAACTAATTATCCCTTTTCATGCCGTCAAAAGATTCCAAAAAACTGCATAATTAATAATTCTTTAACTAATGAAATAACCACCAAAGAAATTTATAATGCCATAAAACAAGCCCCATCTAACAAAAGTCCAGGAAAAGACGGACTTCCCAATGAATTCTATGATATTTTCTTTGACACAATTCATAAGGAATTAAACTTAATTATAAATGATGTAAAAAATACACCAATTCCAGAAGATTTTACTGAAGGTATCATAGTGCTGATAAGAATACAAAACCTACTGAAAACAACCATAGAATCATTACGACCAATTACTTTAGCATAATCAGACTTCAAAATATTCAGTACAGTACTCAAAACAAGACTAACAAAAGTCCTTCACGAGCACAGCGTTTTAACTACATCACAAAAATGTAGTAACAAATCCAAGAACATATTCCAAGCTGTTCTGTCTATTAGGGACAAAATTTTGGAGATTAACGAAAAGAAACAAACAGGAAAACTCATATCCTTTGATCTCTCAAAGGCTTTTGATAGAGTTAATCATAACTTTTTGTACAATGCTATGATTGGTCTAGGTATTAATCCAATATTCGTGAACATAATTCGTAAAATTAATTCAGCCTCTGATTCGCGTTTATATATCAATGGTAGTTTAAAACCGAAAATACACATTAGAAAATCAGTTCGTAAGGGTGACCCAATGGCCATGCATTTGTTTGCAATTTATCTTCATCCTCTTCTCGAAAGACTAGAAGAAATATGCAATCATCAACTTGACGCTATAAACGCATTTGCGGATGATATATCCATAATTACAACTAGCAAAAAAAAAAAAAAACAATCGAAGAAATCAAGCAAACTTTTGACACATTTTGTGCAGTATCTGGCGCCAAACTAAATACAGAAAAAACAAAAGGCATAGATATAGGCCTTGTGAATAACAAAATCAAAATTGTTATACCATGGATTACAACGGATTTCAAAATTAAAATCCTAGGAATATGGTTCTCAAATTCGCTAAGACTAACTATTAAACTCAACTGGGATGTCACTACCAAAACATTCGCGCAATTAATTAGGCAACACAAAATGAGAGACATAAATTTAAATCAAAGTGCTATTCTTTCAAATACATTTCTCACCTCCAAGTTATGGTACCTAGGATCCATTCTTACCCCAAACAAATACCATATTGCCAAACTTACTTCCACACTAGGGCAATTCATGTGGCCTAGATGTGGTCTTAGAGTCAGCATACAACAGCTGGCATTATCAAAAGCGAACGGCGGCCCAAACTTATTAACTCCAGACCTAAAATTAAAATCTCTTCTTGTAAACCGTCACTTAAAAGAAAAGAACTATATGCCATTCACTGCGAAATGAACAACACGATTGAAAATCCCCCTAACATCACTAAACTCCCCAGCTACTATCCATGTATAGCCATATTTGTCAAAGAATATGCTTATTTATCCATTTCAATTCATCAAGATTTAACAGCAAAAAAATTCACATGAATATCCTATAAATTATTTGCCCTCACCACACATAGTAAAAAAAAATCCAAACATGAATTGGAAAACCATTTGGAGAAACATTAATAATAATCGCTTGAATTCTAATGAAAGAAGTACATACTACACAGTAGTTAATGAAAAAATTCATACAAAATTAAAAGAATTTGAGTTAGGAATAGAGGATAACGACAATTGTGGTAATTGCGGAAAAAGCGAAACTTTAAGACATAAATTTACAGAATGTACAGTAGTTAAAAAACTATGGAAAAACTTAAAGAACATAGCCAACGAAATAGACACAACAATGCCCAGTTTTGAGGAAATGGCGAAACCAATTCTTAAGAACATGAACAAAGAAAAGAAATTCAAAGTTTTGAAAATATTTGCAAAATATACAGAACTTGTTAATAATAACAAAGCAACAGCGCTACAGACAATCGACCTTACCAATTGAAGAATCATAGTTTTAAGCTAAACTGTATCGTTTTAATAAAAAAAAAACTGGTGGCCTACGGAAACCCTCGCGATTATTGACTCGCCGTTGAACATATTAAATATACTACTAAATACCAGCACATACTGTTACTGCATGACGATGATATTTGACCATAGAAGCTATGCTTCATAGCATATTTTTCATAAAACTACAACAATATTATTGCTTGAATAATTTATCCGGTGCTCACAGACTCATAGATAAATAAAAGCAGACATGCAAAACCCGTAATTCTAATTGTGTGCACGTATCGTAAATATACGTTCAAACACTGTATCAGGAACAGAACAAATATGTGTATTGGAAATCTGTTACACACATGCATCATATGGTCTTTAAAACGAAGACACGTATTTACACGACCATAATTTGTCCATCATCGACAGAATAGCACAATGTTCAGGAGCAGTCGCAAAAATGGGCGTTACATTAATATTAAAAATTTGTTGGTTCGGTTGTTACAGGAAGCTGGATTGCTTCCGCCGACGCAATCGTGCGAAATGCGCAACCGATCCACGAAGCTGACGCATCGAGCAAATGGATTTGCAAAGCTACGTAGGCCTGCATCGGATCAGAGTGTACTGTCCGGACCAACAGCATTTTTTAAAACTCCAGGCTGTCGCTCCCGCAGTTGCTAGAGCTGACATACGAGTGGTCCCGGAACAGTACGAGCACAGTTGCTGGTGTCGAGTGTCGTGCAGGAAAAGCGGCAGTGCTTCGGTGGTACGAGATGCTCCATGGCATAAGCTCCGAGTATATCGAGGAATGGCAGGCAACGATTGGTGGTAGCGGACTGACTGTGGAAATCGACGAGTCCGTTGTCACCAAGCGGAAATAAAATCACGGACGGATGGCAGACAACAACCAGGTGTGGCTGATCGGTGGTATCGGTCGGGAGACGCGCGACATATTCCTTAAGCTGTTGCAGAAATGGAATGCTGCCACGCTGCAAAGTATTATCATGCAAGCACCCGACACGGCATCATCTGAGTCTACAATCCTCATGGACGGTTGGCGAGTCTACAATGGCTTGGAGAATGATGAATATTCCCACGCTATGGTCAAGTATAGTGAAAACTTTCTAGACCCAAACGACCCATTTGTGCATACCAGGAGCATCGAGAGCTTATGGCGCTAGATTAAGCCATTTTTCCGAACGAAAAGTAGCTTTATTCTTAACGGAATATTTTATGTTTCTTAACTCGTCTCTTCATTTTTATTGAAAGGCACACATCGAGGATCGTTGATTCAATATTTGCGAGAGTTCCAACTTAAGCGATCTGCAACCTACTGATTCCTAAACATTCTGCGCGCCATCAAGGATGTTCACGAGATTGGGTAAGGCATTTTCCAACATTTATTGTTGCATCCTGATTAGAGCGTAGCCTAACCGTGCGCTCTATGCCGTCTGGGAACTGACAGCATCCGATGTGTAGCGGATATGGCTGTCTCGCTCTAGCAACGATCGGGGATGCGCTTTAAGAGCGTAGAAGTTCGTGAGTAAGGATCATGCGGATCCTGGGGGACTCTCTGCTCATCACGGTTCCGGGACAGACGTGGCTCGCACGCGGCCTCGTATTTTACGTTTGTTTTAATGTTCGTTTTAATTGTGTTTTAAGTGAAATAAAAAAATAAGTACCAGTGCACAAACACAAAAGTGGCGACGAGAATTAGTGGAAACGATCGACGTCAAGCAGAGAAACGCCGCAGAATGTCCAGCCCAGAAGAGACGCCTATCACCGAGGAGCAGCGTCGTCTCTCGCAAAATGGAATCCTTAATGCCGGGTTCATCAACCTCCAGCCAGCGCAGCACGTGTCATCGGATCCAACGCCGCTGCAACAAACGCTGCAACTTTTGCAACAGCAACTGGTTCAACAGCAGCAGCAAATGGCACAGCAACAGCAGTTATTATCACAGCTCGTGCAACAGCAACAACAGCAACTGCAGCCACACATCCCGGACCAGCAACCTGTGTCAAAACCGAGCAACCCGGAGCTGATATTGGAAGCCCTAGCGGGGAATATTAGTGAGTTCCGGTACGATCCAGAGGCGGGAATAACTTTTGCATCATGGTACACACGGTATGTAGACCTGTTCAGAGAAGATGCTTCCCGCTTGGATGACGCCGCCAAGGTTCGACTCCTAGGACGCAAACTTGGGACCGCCGAACACGCCCGTTTTAGCAACTTCATATTGCCGCGTGCACCCAGAGATTTCACCTTTAACGAAATGGTGGACAAGTTAAGCGTTCTTTTCGGCAAAATGGAGTCGGTGTTAAGCAAGCGCTTCAAGTGTTTTAATATAACGAAAATGCGCACCGAGGACCTGCTAGCATTTACCTGTCGAGTGAACAAAGCGTGCGTCGATGCGGAATTTTCTTCAATGACGGAGGAAGATTTTAAATGCCTCATCCTTGTGTGTGGGTTGAAGGACGAAAGCGTACAGGACATAAGGATGAAATTGTTAGCCGCCATCGAAGACAGGAAGAACGCCACCTTGGAGCAGCTAGCAGCGGATTGCCAGCGATTAATGCGCGTGAAAGCGGATAGTGCAATGATCGCTACGGATGCCAGTGAGAGAGTGCACGCGGTGCAAGCTAAAGGCAGCCGTCACTTTTACCGGAACAACACCGACCGTCACCCCAAATCAGGCCCGCGAAGCGAAACTTCTAAACCCCGTACCCCGTGTTGGCTTTGTGGTGCCCTTCATTGGACCCGCGAATGCACTTACAGAGCCAACAAGTGCCGTGATTGTGGACGTACGGGTCATCGAGAAGGGTTTTGCAGCTCTGCCCACCGACGCAAAGCACGGCCGCGGTTCGATCATCGTCGTGCCGTATCATCTCGAGTAGTACGAGTCAACGTGTGCAGCGTGCAGCAGAACCGCAAGTACGTCAACTTACTGATCGGAGAAAAACCAGCTCGACTACAACTCGACACCGGATCGGACATTTCGGTCATCAGCTATCGTCTATGGAAGCAACTGGGTAAGCCTCACCTTAACCCTCCGAAGGTAAGAGCAAAAGCAGCTTCTGGAGATGTATTCGGCCTTGAAGGTGAGTTCGAAGCCAACGTGGAAATAAACAACATGATCAAGCGAGCAACAATCCGTGTGTCAAAAGCCGATCTGTCGTTGCTCGGGGCTGACCTTATTCATCTTTTCGGTTTGGCTACGATCCCAATGGATAATTTTTGTAATCACATCAGAACAGCGGAACCACGATCATGGGAGGAAAAATTTCCGACAGTTTTTCACGGAACAGGCCTGTGCACCAAAGTGCAAATTCATCTACAGCTGCGACAGGATAGCCAACCAGTATTTCGTCCGAAACGTCCGGTCGCATACGCGATGGAAGATGCCGTAAACAAGGAGCTAGATCGGCTTGAAAATCTGGGGATCATCACACCTTGTGACTTTTCGGATTGGGCTGCACCAGTCGTTGTGGTTCGGAAAGCAAACGGTAAACTACGATTATGCGGAGACTATTCGACTGGATTGAATGCAGCGCTACACCCTCATGAGTATCCGCTTCCGTTACCACAGGACATTTTTTCAAAGCTAGCCCGATGCATTATCTTTACACAAATTGATCTATCCGACGCATTTTTGCAGGTGGAAATAGAAGAGAAGAGCCGACCCCTGCTTACCATCAACACGCACCGAGGCCTGTATCATTATAACAGGCTCCCTCCAGGCATCAAAGTGGCGCCTGGTGCTTTCCAACAAATAATGGACAAAATGCTTGCCGGTGTAAATGGAGTGTCCGCATATATGGATTGTGTAATCGTCGGAGGAAGAACGCAGGAAGAGCACGATTCCGCCCTTGAAGAAACCCTGAAGCGCATAATGGATTACGGGTTTACCATTCGAAAAGAAAAGTGCGCATTCAACAAGCCGGAAATCCGTTACCTTGGGCACATCATCGACAGCCGAGGCCTGCGACCCGACCCAGCCAAGATCGACGCCATAAAACAGCTACCTCCTCCGAAAGACGTCACAGGTGTTCGGTCATTCATCGGTGCGATAAATTTTTATGCCAAATTTATCCCAAACATGCGCAACTTACGCTATCCTTTGGATAGGTTGCTACTAGACGGAAGCTCGTTTCAGTGGACATCAGACTGCCAGAAGGTGTTCGACCAATTCAAAGCGCTTTTATCATCGGAACTCTTGCTAACTCACTACGACCCGAAGCGTGACATAGTTGTTTCCGCCGATGCATCTTCGGTTGGATTAGGGGCAACTCTATCTCACAAGTACCCAGACGGATCCTTAAAAGTGGTACAGCATGCATCCAGAGCGCTCAGCAAAGCGGAAGCTGGTTATAGCCAAATCGATCGAGAGGGACTGGCTATAATTTTCGCTGTAACCAAATTTCATCGCATGATATTCGGTCGTCATTTCACGCTTCAGACCGACCACCGACCACTAGTACGCATATTTGGCAGCAAAAAGGGGATTCCAACGTACACGGCAAACAGGCTCCAAAGGTTTGCACTTACGCTTCAGCTGTACGACATGGACATCGAGTACATTCCAACAGGCTCATTTGGAAACGCTGATGTGTTATCCCGGCTAATACAACACCACACGAAACCTGAAGCCGAATACGTGATCGCAAGCGTGGAACTAGAGGAGGACTTAAGGTCAGTTGCCGTTAACGCGCTCAGTTCATTTCCCCTATGTTTCAGGGACGTGCAGGTAGCTACACAGGCTGACCCTTTGCTCCGGAAAGTGCACAAGTACGTGCAAGACGGATGGCCACATGACGATTCTTTCGGAGCAGAATTGGCACGGTACCACAATCGGAAGGAATCCCTCTCAACCGTTGAGGGTTGTGTACTTTTCGGGGAGAGAGTGGTCATCCCGGAGAAGCTGCGTTCCCGTTGTTTAGTTCAGTTGCACAAAGGACATCCGGGGATGCAGAGAATGAAAGCCATCGCGCGAAGTTTTCTGTATTGGCCGATGATCGACGACGATATTATGAGCTACGTGGCCTCGTGCGGATCTTGTTCGGCAGCCGCAAAAGCACCCCCTCGAGCGACACCAGCGGCATGGCCAACACCAACGGGCACCTGGCGTAGAGTACACGTGGACTACGCTGGGCCATGGGAAGGTTTTTACTTTTTAGTCGTTGTTGACGCCTTCTCCAAGTGGCCTGAGATCTACAAAACATCGAGCACAACAACATCCGCCACTATTTCCATGCTACGGAACATTTTCGCTCGCTTCGGTATGCCGGAAACGCTGGTTAGTGACAACGGGCCCCAATTTACAAGCAGCCTGTTTGAGGAGTTTTGCAACAGCAACGGCTCCTTGAGAGTTTTTGGAATTGGCATATTTAAAATAGATTTTACATTAGCTGAAGTAGGTTTAATCCCTTCCTCATTTATAGTGTGGCCCAAATAGTTTATTTGTTTATGAAGAATTTTACATTTTGATGGTTCAATCTTGAGGTTGTGCTATTTTAATCCGTTTAGAACTTTCACCAAATTCAGATTGTGTTCCTCTTCTGATTCACCAAACACTACAATATCGTCTAAGTACACGAATGCCTTAACGGGTTGTATAGCGTAAAAAACTGTGTTCATAAGTTTCTGGAAAGTTGAAGGACTATTTTTCAAACCCATTGGCATTCTTAAAAACTCATAATATCCTTTGGACGTTGAAAATGCTGTTTTTGCAGCGTCTTTACGTGCTATAGGTATTTGGAAAAACCCGGATTTCAGATCAATTGTGGAAAAATATTTACTTTGGCCAATGTTATCCATGATATCATCTATCCGAGGAATTGGATAAATGAAAGGCTTTGTAATTGCATTGAGAGCTCGAAAATCAACAACAATCCGGTATTTTCTTTCCCCATCAACATCAGATTTTTTTGGTATGCACATCACAGGAGCATTCCAAGGGCTCTTACTAGGTCTTATAATTTGTTGTTTTAACATTTCCTCTATATGTAACTCCATAATCGTATTTAATGCTGCCGGAAATCTATATTGTCGTTTGTAAATGGGGATATTAGAGTTTGTTTCTATTTCATGTGATGCTGCATCTGTATATGTTAAATTATCCCCTGGCAAATAAAATATATTTTTAAAATCATTAATGATATTTTTTATATCCTTTGCTGTAGTCTGTTCTAAATGATCAAGACTAATTTTGCTCAACAATTCCACATATCTTTCAGAACCTATCAGTTGTATCTCCTTACTTGTTTCAACTACATCACAATCTATTTCTTGTTTCTCAATGTGTGGAAGTAGTTCGAAATCTTCTGTGGGGGAAGCTAAATCGCATTCAAAGCTATTAATGGTTAATTTTTCAATATTACTTTCATTGACCTCTCCGTTAACTTGAATTTTTAAGGATATGCTTTGAAAGTATTTATCGACTTTTATTGTGTATTCCTTTAGAAATTCTGCCCCCAAAGTTCCTGGGACATTACGTGTTTTAATTATGTAAAATTTTATTGGGTATGTTGACCTACCAATATGTAAGTCAATTAGAATTGAACCTACAGTTTCGGATACTGTTCCATCAAAACTAGCAAATTTTATAATATCATTATAATCGATTGAAGATGCCCCAAGCTCTTTTGCTAATTCCAAACTTAGAAAGTTAAAGCAGGCTCCAGTATCAATTAAATAATTAATTTCTTTTGCTCCCATACATGTCGATAAAACTTTGGCCATTAATTTACCGTCTTTTATATAATCGATATTAAGCAATTCATTCTCTTCTACCAAATCGCTACATAAACCGTTATCAGATTTATTCCGATTTTCTTGGCATGAACCGAAGAAGAATATATTGTTTTGGCTTGAAGGAACACTAGTGTTTTTATTAAGATTGACTAGTGCTCTTTGTTTTAGTTTTTTGATTATCGGATTGTTGTTGATTGTGTGAGCTGTTAGTGTTAGTGTAGAGGTTATTTTGAGAAGGCCCTTGTGTAAAATTATTTCGAGGTATTGTGTTTTGTGTGTTATTGTTTCTATATGGTGTAAAGTATCTTCTCGGGCGTGAATAATTATTATTAAAGTTAGGAGGATTATTATTATGTGTTGTACTGTTGTGTTGGGGAACTTCAAAACTACTAATTTGTGAATGGTTAATGCTACTGTTAACATTTTCGCAGCGTTTTCTACTATCAGTGCTTAAATCTACGTTAGGAGCAGTTTGGTTCTTTGGATAGGTGTAATTATAGCTGTTTTGGCACGGGTTCATGGAACTCTCACTGCTGTGAGTTTCGAAAAATTGCATGCGGTTTAATCTTTCCTCGATCTTTCGGATACATTCGATTTGAACTAACTCTTCCTGGAGATATTCCAAAAGTTCATCAAAACTGAGATGCTTATTGGTTCTCGCAAGAGTTTTTAATTCCGGGTTCTTTAAACCAGCTAAGAAATGTATTTTTAAGTTTTTAAGTGCGTATGAATCTTCCGTATTTGTTCTATCGTTATTAATAATATGTTCTTTAAGTTTCATCTCTCTTTCTTTGTATTTGGAAAAAGGTTCATTGACCTCTTGTTGCAGCGTCTCGACTTGCTGGAAAATGGCTTCCAAGCTAAATTTTTCTCCAAACACTTTTATCAGATTCATTTTAACGCTGTCCCACGAATCATCCAAAATTCGATTAAAAGAACCCGCAGCCTCTCCCTTCAATTTGAACATTACCGTTCGTATGAGGTCCTCTTCTGATTCCCCTTCAGGAATTTGTTTAGCAAAATACTCTATTTGATATAGAAAACCGTCCAGATCTTTTGCTGTTCCGTGATATTCCGGAATGTAAAGCATTGCTTTCTCTATCGGAAATTCATACGCCATACTTGAAATTGTACCGTTTAACGCTCTTTCGATTTCGACACTTTGGTTAAGAAGCTCTGCTTTGAGGATCTGGAGGCGTTCTTTATAACTATATTCCTGATTCATACAGGATTCGCTAACAGTTGTGGAGTTTAAGGTGTATGTAGGTTGGAATGCACAAATATTAGTTAAGCTACCTGTACTAATTTGAATTGCTCTATTCCTAAGTGCTAACACCCTATTGCTCATCACCTTACGCACTACGAAAAAAAATGAAGGATTTGTGGATAAATTACAAAGAAAAAGATCGTACAAACTATTTTAACTATTTACGGATGTTTTTCTAATTATGTTTAAAACGAATTAATAAAAGATTAAAAAGCACTTATTTGTAGTATTATTCACTATAATTTAATATCACCCACTATAACGCTGCCATTTTCCGCCACCACTTACCAAAAAAAATTCACCAGCTAATCCCGTTTTTTGCACACCAGTCAGAAATGTTACCTGCGCCAAAAAAATTTTGCTTTGCTTTTCCGCTGTCACCACATGAAACGCCTATCTACTTTCCTTCTCCTTTATAAATAAAATATTTTTATCTAATTCAACGCCAAAACCAACTTATCTTTATTCCACGCACCAGAAACCACCACCAAACTCCTTGATAACCGCTAAAAAAATCGTCCTTTTTTTCGCCATCGCACCGCAAAACCGTTCGATCATCGAACTCCGCTTCGTCCGATCGTTCGCTCTCTCGGTTTTCGGTTCGCTCGTTCTCCTCTCGCAACCAGCCGCAATTTGTTCTCACGGCCGCCCCTTTAGCCGCGACTACACGTACCCTTATCGAAAACTGATAATCGTAGCGGCCAAGGTCGCTACACCGGAGAGAGAACTTACTCTGTTCTACATCTGCTTGCCGGTGAGGGATGGGTTAATTTTTTCAACAAATTTGGACCAGCTGTCTGTTTTGGCTTGCTTAATGAGTGTTTTGGCTATTTTATTGGCTTCCCTGTACTCTTCAGCAAGATGTGACAAAAGGATGTTGTTGCTGGCTAGACTGGCTTTTCGAAGCTTTCGCAAGGCATGACGACTTCTTTTAATAGCTTTTCCAAATGTTTCATTCCACCAGGGAACGCTTCGTTTGGAAGGAAAACCTTTAGTTTTAGGGATGCTGGCTAGGGCTGCAGCCCTGATTTTTTGACAAAAATCAGAGGGATTCGGATCATCTGAGAAGGTCAGTAAAAGTTCTAGTTCGAAGCGGAATTTGTCCCATTCGGCCTCATCATATTTCCACCTTGGACGTGTTTTATCAGGAGGGAGCTGGGAATTGTAAAATATTTGTATGGGATAGTGGTCACTGCCATGCGAGTCGTCTTCAACTTTAAAAGCGAAATTTGTTAGGATGGTGGCTGGAACAATGCAATGGTCTTAGATTGTGCCTGTTCCTCTATGTGAACAGAATCTAGTCGGTACATTGTTAGGTATTGGTGTGAAGTCAGTTATGTCAAGTATTGATTGTATTAGATTTCCGCGAGAGTTAGAAGAGTTGTTATTCCAGGAGTTATGGTATGCATTTAAATCTCCAAGGACAATTGAGGAAGTCGGGATTTGGGAGTAGCCGAAGATCGTCTGAGAGATTTTGGTTATTAAATGCAGGAGGAAGGCATATTGAAAATATTGCTATCTTCAAAGGTGAATATAGTTGAAAACCACTAATCGTGTTCGGATGGTTCGTTGTGCTGTTCAAGGGGGGACGTCTGCCCTGGTCGAATGCGTTTTGGGTTCTATCTATATTTACAATATTTCTTAATCCTATCCTATCTTATGCCTACACTAATACTGTTACAACCGTTCACAAACACGTATTATGGCATGCAACAAAATCGCATGCATTTAGGCGTAAACAAATCGGTAAGTTTGAATTTATTGTGAAGGTTTTGTTAGGAATATATTTTTTGATTCCAATGCAAACGCTATGTTGGATTGTTGGAGGAGTAAAGCAGTAATTCCAATTTTATTGATTGAAGGGAGAAGAATTCGGAATTGTCTGATTATTAATTTCCAGTAAAGCAAAAATGACCGGATTGGAATGAAGTATTAAGAGTTTTAAATTGTCAATGTTATTTCGAAGGCCTTTAATGTTCCAGGATAGGATGAGAGGATTTTTATTGTTACTAAGTGAATTATAATTGAGGGTGAACTTGGATAGATGTGTTAAGGTGTATGACTTAGGAGTTGGGAACAAGAGAGTTAATTTAGATTTTTCTTCTTTTTCCGGGCTGGCTTTGAAGTTGGAGAGGGTGTATGGGGGATAGGAGAGAGGGTGGTTGGTGGACGGGTGCTTATGGGGGATATGGGGAGGATGAAAGAGGAGGAGTTTTGTTTCTGCTCCATGTCAGAGGAGGAGGAACGGTTGTTGTTTGCTCGCTTACGAGCGGAGATGGAGGAATATTGAGAGCTGTAAGAGTCGTCTGAGTCTTGTTGTCTATTAGTCTCGTTTCGAATTTTAGCAAATAATTTATTTATTAGCTTTAGTTGATTATCTACTTGTTGAATCGCTTTATTGATGGATTCATTGAGTTCTTTAGTTGTGTTCTGTGATGCTTCGAGAGCTTTTTGGAGGTTTGTAATCATTGCATCTTTTTCGTTATTGGTTTGTGTTACTTGTTTTGCTAATTGTGTCTTGAGATGCTTTGAGAGCTTCTTGTAGGTTAAGAATTACCTTATCTTTATCATCGAATTTTTGAGCATGTACGATTCTAGATTGTGCCGAGTATGAGCTTGGGTTGGGTTGTGTTTTAAGAAGCGAGGTTTTGGCTTCGATGTACGAGCAGTTTTTGATAGTCTTAATTTTAAGAACCTCTTCTTCAAATTTGTATTTTGGGCGATTTTTGGAAAACGTATTGTGCTCTCCTTTGCAATTTGCACAGATTGTAGGGTTTCTGCACTCGCCGTGCGCTGGTGTTCCACAGTTTGTACAGATTTGGCCTGACTTGCACCTTCCTTTTGTGTGTCCAAATTTGGTACAGTTGAAACATATCATCGGCTTTGGGAAGTAGGGTCTGGTAGAGACTCGAATTACTCCCAGTTTGATATGTTCCGGAATTGTAGTTGAACCAACACGTAGTTGATACATGTTGGTTGGAACAGTTTCACCATTTACTTTGCGCAAGAAGCGTCGAACACCAATGATGTTTTGTTCCTTGAGACCTTCAAGTATCTCTTCGTTGGTTAAACCTTTTAGTTCATTTGAGTAAATTGTGCACAATAACTTCAAAGAGAAATGAGGCCGGATGATAATTGGGGTGTTGTCTGCAAGCGTTTTGAGGTGCTGTAGTTTTTGGAATTGGCTCATATTGCGGGTTTTGATAAGGTATTTTGAACCGTTTTCAATCAGTTTGGCTGGTTCATTTATTTCACCAGCGTAGTTGGTCAGCGTTTTGCCTATCAAGAAAGGATTTTGAGGAAGTGCATATCCCTCACAAGCTTCAAGTACGAGGAATTTCAGTTCCCCGTGCTCATTGTTTTTATCCATTCAAGTAGGAACACTGCGGCCCCTATTGTTGGACCCGAGAGGGGGAAAGTCCCTCTCGGCTTCCCCGACCACTCAGTCTTGGCTGAGCAGCCGTCAACGATGGAGGTACCCCTCGCGTCAGCGTCCAAGTGCGAATTGCGTTTTGTAATACGTTTTTTGAGTGCGAAAAATGTGACACCTATGGAAATCCATCGTCAACTAGTTGAAGTTTACGAGGAAAAGTGTATGGACATAAAAAACGTGGGTAAGTGGAGCCGCGAGTTCAATTCCGGGCGCTAATGTTCACGACGAGGAGAGAAGTGGCCGACCGTCGGTCTCGGATGCGATTGTTCAAGCAGTGGAGGCAGAAATGCTCAAAAACCGCCGTGCGACAATTAGGGACTTGGAAGATAAGCTTGGAGGAGTGTGTAGCAGCGAAACCATCCGTCATATCCTTGTGAACAACTTGCAGTATCACAAAGTTTCTGCCCGATGGGTGCCGAAGCCCGAGCTGACCGAAGACCACATGAAGCGGCGCGAGGCGGACGGAGAGTGGTATTCTGCCGGCATAGGCAAGTTCATCGTGCGGATGCGCAAGGTGTTGGAAAAAAATGGCGATTATGTAGAAAAGTAGCCAAGACCTTGGCCTTTCCAACGGTGTATCGCTTTTTGTAAATAAATGTAATTTTCTATGAAAAAAAAAAATGGAGACCTTACTTTATTGTCAGCCCTCGTATCTGTGCTCTTCTCCAAAGTTGAGTATTTTAGTCCGTCACGTATAGCTATAGCCGTGACCTCTTATGATGATCTATGTTAGCGAAAGTTGTGTAATTTCTAATGGATAAATCATGCTGATACACTTCTTGCATGCAGACTATGTCTGCATCCGTTTTATAAATAAATGATTGAAGACTTTCTAGTTTAGTTTTACTAGCTAAGTTATTTAGATTTATCGTAATTAGTCTCAGGCTTGAGTTATTCATTTAGATTTGTGTTTCCTACCTCTCTCAGTTGGCGCTTCTTCGGTTGGTTTCATGATATATCTCGTTTTCCCTCCCTTATTTTCAATAATCACACTTTCGGTGATTAATACTTCGGCTTGCCTTTTTGCCGAAGTGGATCTCGGCTAGTTACTCTTTCTCGGGGACGGTGGAAGTGACGGCGAGGCGAGTTTGTAATCGGACTCTGGCTCTCCGTTCGTCTGTGCGTTGAAGCCGGTGTTGGTGTTGGTGCAGATGTGTTACAATTGCGTGCTGCTGCCTGTGATCTCATACAAGCAGCATCCAGAGGTTCTGGCAGTTTTTTTTCACTTTCTCCCTTTCTTGCTTATTCACAGCAGTAATCTCTGCATAGGTGTTTGTGCTGTGTTCTGGAGTCAGCCTTTTGTTGACACTTTGTTTTTGTGCCAATAGGTCTCTATTTCGTTTGCATGTAACACCATGATGCACGTGGTACTCGCAATATTTGCACGTTGGCTTTTGACCTCTGAATGTGGCCAGTGTGGTTACACCATTTATTTCAATAAATGATGGTATTGGTTTTGATAGTATTATCCTAACGAAACGGTAGCCGTTAGGAAGACCGGCGAATTGGTAGGTTTCCCCCCATTTGCCTTCGGTGATATTCAGCACCTTTCCGTATTTCGTGAATAAATATTTAATATCGCTATCACTTACTTTTGGTGAAAGGTCGTGCAGTTTGACTAGCACGGAACCGTCATCCATATTGATGGGAATGTTGTACAGAGTGCCTTGGCACTCTATGGTGTGTTTTTCATCGTGTTCCTCCACGATCTTCAGAGCGTAGCTCTGGTCCTTTAAGTCGATGAAGGCGTTTGCCGAGCTGGTTCGTATTTGAATTCTGATCACCTTCTCTTGCTTGATTTGAAGCTTCGATGAGATAAAATCCATCGTGTCACGCATCGAAGGTCTCGAAGGCACTTTCGAGAAGTCTACTCTTAAAGTAGCCTGTCTATCGTCCATATCGAGGCTCTTTGTTAGTAATTTGTAATTGTATGTGTTAATCGTTTGTACGCTCCGAACTACGTCTGTACTCTCCGAGCTCTAGAACCGAACACGTATGGACAGTGCGTGTTAGCTCAGTGAGTTGTGGATGATTTTTTCGCTACCAAGCACCGAAATGGTGAAACTGCGTTTAAAGTATTGGGTGAGTGTTTATTTATTGAACCCTTCATTTGTAAAATACTTATAATGTATGCAATTTAAAACGCATTTTCCAGCTGATTCTGCTTATCCATCAAAACCCTTGGCTGGAGACTCCTAAACGAAATCCCGGTATCAATACATCAGAGTTCGAATACAACCTGAGACACGCGAAGGTAAGAGAGATCGTTGAGCGCACAATAGGTGTTCTAAAAAATCGTTTCAGGTGTTTATTAGGAGCGCGGCAACTCCACTATACGCCAAACAAGTGTATTAAGATCGTTAACGTTTGTTGTGCACTGCATAATATTTGCATAGCCAATAACTTGCCCATAGAAGAGGGCAGTTCGTTTTAATAAGCATAATAGATTAACAACGATGAAAATACTTTTTGTAAAATTATTTCTCAAGAAAATCGACTTCGGTGTATCCACTTCTCTTTCAGATGACTCCACTGTTATGTTTTGCTTTTTTTAAATCAGCCTTTAGTTCAGGACATGCTCATGAGCCGTTAGTTCGGAGTCACCTCCAACAATTCCTGAAGTAGGTCGGTCCTTGCTCTGTAGTCGGAGTCGTTTTTTTCCATAGCTAGTTTGAACTCAAACAACTAAACTTTTGTAATTTGTACAAAATGCTACCACTTTGTGTCATTTTGTTTTCTTCGTCACTGCACAACACCGTATAAATTGTTCAAGTAATAACATTGTTGTAGTTTTATGAAAAATATGCTATGAAGCATAGCTTCTATGGTCAAATATCATCGTCATGTAGTAACAGTATGTGCTGGTATTGAGTAGTATATTTAACATGTTCAACGACGTGTTAATAATCGCGAGGGTTTCCGTAGGGCCACCAGTTGGCTTAACGTAAAGCATCAAAAATTTATTTGTTTCACAGCCATAATTCATTTTATTTCAGTAATTCATACATTAGTTCATCACACAAAATAGTCAAAGTAACGAAAAATCAACAAGAAGCTCAATATATAGGTCCATTTAAAATGGATATGGAACGGATAATATTAGTAATTATTCCTATCAGACTTTTCTTGCCTGAGTTGTACAACCTCTGCCAAAATAATTTTTAGAAGATTGTTCCTTTGTTCGTGTACTTTGGTATTTGGTTTTAGCTCCTCGATTAGTGCTCTATCTGAATCGATTTTTTCCTTCATAACTTGTATCAATTGCGCGTTTTGATCAAGTACTGCCTCTGTGTCTTTCTTTTTGCGTCTTGGAGCCGGTTCAATATTTTCATCTTCTACATGAGACGTGCTTGGTTCAGCATCAATTGATTGGCCCCGAGGAATCCCACAGCTACTCCCATACCTGTGGATTGTCGCCCGCAAATTAGTCACCCTTTCTTCTATTTCACTTAAAACTTTTTGCCTATTTGGTCCGCCTCCTGTTGCTGTTGCTTTCTTATAGTTCTCTCGTAGCTTCTTTTTCACTGAACATTTAAAATCAAACCATACCTGCAGATGTTACAAACGATTGGGAAATCAATGTTGATCATTCATATTATTGTAAAATAACTTTTTTCCCTACTGATGCTTGCCGTACAGGTGGGCCGATCGCGTTTACATTATCGGCAAGTGTTTCCCAGAATACTGTCTGATCGCCTTTGCAAAGAGCTCTGGCAATTTCGGGCTCCTTCTCCAACATTTCCACCAGTTTATTAATCTGTACTCTGTTTGTTCGCACATCCCTACAATCAATAAAAGTTGGAGCTCATTTTTTAATGGTGAATCAAATGAAATCAAACCATATCACTTACATTTCAACTGTTGAAAACAGCTCAGCAACAACCGCAACAATCTATGCACAAAAGTAAACCGCCTATCAGCCTGATCATGAACGTCGAACGGCAAAAAAGCTTCCTCAAAAAGCTCAATCAATATCATAGCAGTGTTCAAGCTGCCGTTCGAGTAATTACCGGAGCTTTCATTCGACGAATGCTTGACATGAAATGTCAAACAAGAAATGTCAAGCAAACACAGGCGGTGTCGCCAAGAAAAGACCCAATATTGTGCAGGTCATGTGTATTTGTTTTGGTGATGGAAAACCCGGGTCAGATGCATGTAATGGTGTGTTTTACCTGGAAGGATGGTTGAATGGATGGATGCATGAATGGATGGTCCATATCTCAACCGTTGTGGGTTGAGATTTAAATAGTGGCACTCTTGATTCGCGTAGTGAATATAACGTTGAATGAAAGCTCCTACACTCCTGTTGAAGCTCGCTTAATAATTGCCGGACCCAACAAACCAAGTGGGTCGAATATATTTTCTTCATGATGTTGGTGTAACGATGTTGATTATCCGATGGTTAGGTTCGTACTCACTATTATTACTGATTCAATGGAGCTTAGCGTCTTTGCTTGCATGTATCTACAAGTTTATATCGATTACTGGGAAAGTATGTTACATCACATCTCCCTTTCTTTAAATTTCCGCGGGCGGAAAATATTCCTTCCGTAGAGCGTTTTGTGTACAGGTTTTCTATCCGTCACCGTAGCGTTTCACATCTTCAGCACGATAACTGGTTCGCTCATTTCCCTAGCTCACAAAAACGCTCGTTGACATTTACGGGTATAATTCGCTGACGAAAAGTTCCCGAAAACATCAACGAAATACTGAGAGTTTTCGGCAATAATCAAGCCATTGAGTAAATAAGGAACTCATTAAGTTTAATGAACACATCCCGAAAAACTGAACGCTTTTCGGGGATAATAACTAACGTTTCTCGGGAATAATCGGGAATAGGTGGAAATGTAGTGGTATTTATAATACGGTTAATGGGCTAACGTGAAATATTCCGTTTGATTTTAAATAATAGAAGTTGACAACACTAGGAACTATGAGTTTAAATTGGACGCAAAATGTAAGGCATAGGGAAAACATAGAAATGAGTTCAATAAACGAATGAACGTATGAAATAAATTATGTAGAGGAAGCAGCGAATAAACAGTAGCAAAGTGGAAGTCGAGCGCACAACAAATCTATCACGAAACTGAATTTACTTCCCGATCAGTGAAAATTCCTACAATATGGTCCACGAGTCGGATTGGTTAAGTCCGTTTACGGTTATTTCAGAACAAATTCATTGAGTGAATTTCGGTAGCAACAGACAATCTACGTTGTTATCATTGTGTGTTCACGAGAAAACGAAACATTTCGCCGCTTTGTTCCGCATATTGCGCGCGAAATTCCGTAAAAAAGGGTGTACTACGTAAACGTTAAGGTTGTAATCGTTCGTTGTTTTCTCATTTGTTGTGTTATGATTAGGTGGTGTGTGTAGAGTTGAGAAATTAGTTCATAAGTATAAACTATGTTAAGATTGTACATAGTATGTAAGTATTGGTAACGCAGCACACGCATCATACGGTCACCCGTAATGTGCGTACAGGCAGTTGAATAAATGCCACGAACGAGTACACAACAGATTGGCGACGAGGATAAAGTCAAAGAGTACAAAAGTCAAATGGCGAAACAAGTGATCGGAACAGTGCAGCCGTATGTGTTTGGAGAGGAAATAGAAAATTACCTGGAAATAGTGGATCTTTTTCTGGAAGTGAACGACGTTGAAGATGACAAGAAAACGGGGTTCTTACTAACGATTGGTGGCGCCGAATTGTTCGATGTGGCAAGGAAAGTGTGCTCGCCAAAAAACCCTAACGAGATAAAGTACGATGTGCTTACAAAAACATTAACATCGCACCTAAAGCGCAGCACAAATGAAGTGGCGGAACGTTACAAATTCCGCTTGGTGTTTCAAAAGGAGCTATCGATAAACGAATACATTATCGAATTGAAGGCGGCGCACAGTCGTGCAATTTTGAGTCATTCCTTGAAAAGGCGCTACGTGACCAACTAGTAGCCGGGGTCACCGACCAGGAGCTGAGAAAGAGACTTCTCTCAAACAGCATGCTCACATACGAAAGTGCGTGCAATGTGGCATTGTCCTGGGAAGCAGCAAAGCGACAGAATGATGAGATGAACCCGAATGAAGCACAAAAAGAGATAGAAACGGTGCGAACCAAGGCGACCAGCACACCAGCTAGATCAGCGTCGGAAGAGCAGGTCGAATGTAGGCAAGCGTAGGTGGCGGCGTTACGACGTACAAAATGGAATAATTATTTGCCTACCGCACGTGGTGAGCGAAATCGAGTAAGCAGAAGTACAAGAAGTGTATTGTGTTATCGGTGCGGTAGACAGCATGATCCAAATCAGTGTCCAGTTAAAGCGTGGAATTGTTATGCGTGTGGTAAAACGGGACACGTCACATCGTGCTGCAGGAGCAATCGAAAAGGCATGAGAGTCTTCGAGGAGGAACAAGGGGAAGAAGAGGAAGAAGGCGTAGAACATGTGGGTACAGTAGTGGCATTACAAAACGTAAATGCAATTGGAATGGAAAATTTACCAATTAAAGTAGTAGACTTATCACATAGTGCATTCACGACAAAATCAAAGTAGTAAATGTATACGCTCTCTCCGGCACAACAAAAGCATAACAGAGAATACTTTTTCCGACACACGCTGGCTTTCTATTTAAGATAGCCATATGAATATTTAGTGATGGCCGCTGATTTCAACTGCATTATTAAAAAAAAGACGCTACTGGAACCTCAAACTATAGCTTAGCGCTGAAAAACGCGACAGAACACCTTCAAATTTACGATAGCTGGGACTTATTAAAAACAACAACAGAATACACAATTTATACACACAACTCAGCCTCTCGTATAGACAGAATATACATTTCAAAAAATCTACGTAATAATTTGAGAAGTGCTGACGCTATTAGTGTATCATTTAGTGACCATAAAGCTTACACGATCAGATTAGGAGTTCCAAGTTTTATTGTAAATCCAATACCTAAACAAAAACTATGGGCATTTAGGAAAAATATCGTTAATGAAGCTGTGAAAACTGAATTTAAGCATAATTGGATCAATTGGAAAAAAAAAACAAAAACAACACTACAAAACATGGATAGACTGGTGGATTAAGTTTTCTAAACCTAAAATTTAATCCTTCTTCAGGTGGAAAAATAGCCTTTTCTTTAAAGATTACAATAATTCCTATCAAAACCTTGAACAGCAACTAAATAATTCATACAAAAACTTTTATGGAAATCTAAATGAACGTACTAACATAAACAAAATCAAAGGCAAAATGCTAACTCTACAAAGAAAACTTACTGAAAACTACATAAAACAAAATAACACGTATATAGCTGGTGAGAATATTTCTACTTTTCACCTCAATGAACGCCGTAAAAAACATACATTCATCACAAACATATACGACAACAATAATACCTTACCAGGAAATCAATTGGAAGTTCAGGAATTCATATTTAATCATTACAAATCATTTTTTTGATACAGAAGATAATCCAACTAATAATCCCTTTTCATGCCGTCAAAAGATTCCAAAAACCTGCGTAATTAATAATTCTTTAACTAATGAAATAACCACCAAGGAAATTTATGATGCCATAAAACAAGCCCCATCTAACAAAAGTCCAGGAAAAGACGGGCTTCCCAATGAATTCATGTTTCAATGACACAATTCATAAGGAATTAAACTTAATTATAAATGATGTAAAAAATAAACCAATTCCAGAAGATTTTACTGAAGGTATCATAGTGCTGATAAGAAAACAAAACCTACTGAAAACAACCATAGAATCATTACGACCAATTACTTTAGCAAAATCAGACTTCAAAATATTCAGTAGAGTACTCAAAGCAAGACTAACTAAAGTCCTTCACGAGCACAGCGTTTTAACTACATCACAAAAATGTAGTAACAAATCCAAGAACATATTCCAAGCTGTTCTGTCTATTAGGGACAAAATTTTGGAGATTAACGAAAAGCAACAAACAGGAAAACTCATATCCATTGATCTCTCAAAGGCTTTTGCTAGAGTTAATCATAACTTTTTGTACAATGCTATGATTGGTCTAGGTATTAATCCAATATTCGTGAACATAATTCTTAAAATTAATTCAGCCTCTTATTCACGTTTATATATCAATGGTAGTTTAAAAACGAAAATACACATTAGAAAATCAGTTCGTCAGGGTGACCCAATGGCCATGCATTTGTTTGCAATTTATCTTCATCCTCTTCTCGAAAGACTAGAAGAAATATGCAATCATAAATTTGACGCTATAAACGCATTTGCGGATGATATATCCATAATTACAACTAGCAAAAAACAACAATCGAAGAAATCAAGCAAACTTTTGACACATTTTGTGCAGCATCTGGCGCCAAACTAAATACAGAAAAAAACAAAAGACATAGATATAGGCCTTGTGAATAACAAAACCAAAATTGTTATACCCTGGATTACAACGGATTTCAAAATTAAAATCCTAGGAATATGGTTCTCAAATTCTCTAAGACTAACTATTAAACTCAACTGGGATGTCACTACCAAAACATTCGTGCAATTAATTAGGCAACACAAAATGAGAGACATAAATTTAGATCAAAGAGCTATTCTTTCAAATACATTTCTTACCTCTAAGTTATGGTACCTAGGATCCATTCTTACACCAAACAAATACCATATTGCCAAACTTACTTCCACACTAGGGCAATTCATGTGGCCTAGAGGTGGGCTTAGAGTCAGCATACAACAGCTGGCATTATCAAAAGCGAACGGCGGCCCAAACTTATTAACTCCAGACCTAAAATTAAAATCTCTTCTTGTAAACCGTCACTTAAAAGAAAAGAACTATATGCCATTCACTGCGAAATTCCTAAACACGATTGAAAATCCCCCTAACATCACTAAACTCCCCAGCTACTATCCATGTATAGCCATATTTGTCAAAGAATATGCTTATTTATCCATTTCAATTCATCAAGATTTAACAGCAAAAAAATTCACATGAATATCCTAAATTATTCGCCCTCACCACACATAGTAAAAAAAAATCCAAACATGAATTGGAAAACCATTTGGAGAAACATTAATAATAATCGCTTGAATTCTAATGAAAGAAGTACATACTACACAGTAGTTAATGAAAAAATTCATACAAAATTAAAAGAATTTGAGTTAGGAATAGAGGATAACGACAATTGTGGTAATTGCGGAAAAAGCGAAACTTTAAGACATAAATTTACAGAATGTACAGTAGTTAAAAAACTATGGAAAAACTTAAAGAACATAGCCAACGAAATAGACACAACAATGCCCAGTTTTGAGGAAATGGCGAAACCAATTCTTAAGAACATGAACAAAGAAAAGAAATTCAAAGTTTTGAAAATATTTGCAAAATATACAGAACTTGTTAATAATAACAAAGCAACAGCGCTACAGACAATCGACCTTACCAATTGAAGAATCATAGTTTTAAGCTAAACTGTATCGTTTTAATAAAAAAAAAACTGGTGGCCTACGGAAACCCTCGCGATTATTGACTCGCCGTTGAACATATTAAATATACTACTAAATACCAGCACATACTGTTACTACATGACGATGATATTTGACCATAGAAGCTATGCTTCATAGCATATTTTTCATAAAACTACAACAATATTATTGCTTGAATAATTTATCCGGTGCTCACAGACTCATAGATAAATAAAAGCAGACATGCAAAACCCGTAATTCTAATTGTGTGCACGTATCGTAAATATACGTGCAAACACTGGATCAGGAACAGAACAAATATGTGTATTGGAAATCGGTTACACACATGCATCCTATGGTCTTTAAAACGAAGACACGTATTAACACGACCATAATTTGTCCACCATCGACAGAATAGCACAATGTTCAGGAGCAGCCACAAAAATGGGCGTTACATTAATATTAAAAATTTGACCGATTTAAAGAAAATCATGTCGAACAAGCAACAGTTGGTTCGGTTGTTACAGGAAGCTGGATTGCTTCCGCCGACGCAATCGTGCGAAATGCGCAACCGATCCACGAAGCTGACGCATCGAGCAAATGGATTTGCAAAGCTGCGTAGGCCTGCATCGGATCAGAGTGTAGTGTCCGGACCAACAGTATTTTTAAAAACTCCAGGCTGTCGCTCCCGCAGTTGCTAGAGCTGACATACGAGTGGTCCCGAAACAGTACGAGCACAGTTGCTGGTGTCGAGTGTCGTGCAGGAAAAGCGGCAGTGCTTCGGTGGTACGAGATGCTCCATGGCATCAGCTCCGAGTATATCGAGGAATGGCAGGCAACGATTGGTGGTAGCGGACTGACTGTGGAAATCGACGAGTCCGTTGTCACCAAGCGGAAATAAAATCACGGACGGATGGCAGACAACAACCAGGTGTGGCTGATCGGTGGTATCGGTCGGGAGACGCGCGACATATTCCTTAAGCTGTTGCAGAAATGGAATGCTGCCACGCTGCACAGTATTATCATGCAAGCACCCGACACGGCATCATCTGAGTTTACAATCCTCATGGACGGTTGGCGAGTCTACAATGGCTTGGAGTATGATGAATATTCCCACGCTATGGTCAAGTATAGTGAAAACTTTCTAGACCCAAACGACCCATTTGTGCACACCAAGAGCATCGAGAACTTATGGCGCTAGATTAAGCCATTTTTCCGAACGAAAAGTAGCTTTATTCTTAACGGAATATTTTATGTTTCTTAACTCGTCTCTTCATTTTTATTGAAAGGCACACATTGAGGATCGTTGATTCAATATTTGAGAGAGTTCCAACTTAAGCGATCTGCAACCTACAGATTCCTAAACATTCTGCGCGCCATCAAGGATGTTCACGAGATTGGGTAAGGCATTTTCCAACATTTATCAATTGGCTATAAATGCAGTTTTCATCAGTTATCCTTTTTCAAGGTTCAAGGTGACTAACGAATGCCAAACAGCTGATTTATCATGTACGTGATAAATCTGCTCTGCGTGATAAAGCTGATTTATCATGTACTCTCGAACAACCCAATGTATGAAATGGGATGGACCCATAGAAGGATCCATCCTGCAGCGTTTCCCGCATTCCTTCCGTTCCAGAAGTGGCCATGCCCCGTCAAATCCAGAAGTGCATTGGTGGAACCCTCGATATCCGATCGGTTGCCATTTTTATTCAACCTTAAGTTTGGTATGCGATCACCATGCTACCGTCCATGTAATGATGGTGTAGCATACTTGCTAAACATCTTAACAATATCTTATTAACAGAGACACTTCTTAACCTCACAGAAACAAACAATGCTCCATACCATAATTTCAGACAGACAATTCATTAAACCAGTAACCTACATTTTATCAAGACTGCAATAAATGCAGATTTAGCTTTTTTTGACCTAACGCACGATAAAACATTAACATTCAAACACCGACCAGCACACCCGGCTAGCGAGTGACGCAATGCAACATGATACGAATAAAACAGAAGCAAACACCTGGCGCACAGGTACCAGGTGCAGCAACGGTAAATCGGCAATTAAACTGGAGCAAACCACCTAACCCATATCGAACCAATATTGCGCAACGTAAAGCGACACATTTTTTGCGCCAAGATCCTTAAGTTTTTGTCTTCATGCGGAACGTTAATGTAAACAAATTTTTAGACCATGCTATTTAACGAACAAACAAAACATGACTTATTCGAACTAACAAACAATAACGCAAGTCCATCCATCCAAACGAAATTCGACACTTTTGTTGACGACAAAAGCTTTATGCTCTTGTCACCAACCAGGAAAAACTATTAGGCAATGTAACTATACAAATAGGAAAAGTTATTTTAAATTTAACATAAAATCAACCTAAATTTAGTAAATTGAACTTTACTAAACTTTATGAAATAAATGTTATAAATAAAGTTAACTTTCCCGGCCAACAAGGAGTTGGTTCCTGGGCTTGCAACTAAGAACCTTGTGTCCAAATCTGTTCAAGAGCTTTGAGAGTCCCCCTACCCAAGGTAAGGCCTCGAAGTCTCCAACGAGCTAGTAAGGGATGTTCCCTATGAACATCTGATGTCGCCTAGCCGACTTAACCCGTAAAAAGATTCGTGCGCTTCGCGATGCATATTACATGGCGACCGTCGCACACGAAGAAGCACAACAGAATTCCGCCAAGATTGCACAATTGATGCAGTAGGTCTACATGCCGTTGACGACCAGAATTCCATCGATAAAAGTGCAGACGATGCACGATGCGCACAACCGATGTATTATACCGAAGTTCACCTGATTATAGGAGATCACGAAGCCGATGGGAAATAAATATAGAATAAATGTTAAGTTTAAAAGACCAATACGAGAACAATGAGAGAGGTAATTCGGCAGTGAACTTCTCTTGGCCTGTGCATTTCTATTGATAGATATGAAGTACACTGACAGAAATAATGGTACGCCCACGGTGTCCTGAATGTATCATAGCCTGACGTTGTGATGGGTCGTCACACGACCCGTTTTATGATCGTGGTGCCTTTTCGACTGACTAGCTGACGTTGAATACGTGACAGTTGTCTTCTGTTCTACCCACTGCCAAGGTATGTAGCACAGTTTATGAAGACCATGTGGTCTGATAGCCTGTTTCATAATAATTTTGACAGGAGGGGGGAAAACATTGAGACACACTATCCCTTGTACATGGGTTTCCTCCACCACCAGTGGATCTGTATTGAGCATATACAGCACATTCGCAAACAGGTAGGAACAATACAATCAGTTGGTTGTAATGAAGAAATCAGCTTTGTTTTGCCTAATTGCATAATTGCTTAACTGCATACGAACTTATGGGATGTGAGAGAGCCCGAACATACAAAAAACTATTCTCTTCTTCTTATCAGGCGCTACAACCGCTTTGCGGTCTTAGCATGCTGCAACAATCCTCGATACTGCTCACAGTTCAGCGTCGTCGTCTGCCAATCCGTTATCCCGGCCGTTCTGGCGGACGCATCAACGCCATCACTCGATCTCAATTTGGGCCTACCACGCCTCTTCTGTCCGTGTGGACGGCCTAAAAGAACTTAACGGGCTGGGTCGTCCGGTGTCATTCGCATGACGTGACCAGCCCACCGGAGGCTGGCGAGTTTAATGCGCTGTACGATAGTGAGATCATCGTACAGCTTGTAGAGCTCGTCCTTCCTCACATACGGGGCCAAAAATCCTTCTGAGCATCTTCTTCTCGAACGCGGCTAAGAGGGCTTCGTCAGTTTTGGACAGAGTCCATGTCTCAGAGGCGTATGTGAGTACTGGGACTATAAATGTTCTGTACAGTCCCAGCTTCGTCCGTTGCGACAGGTATTTAGAGTGGAGAAGTTTCCTCAGGCTGTAGTATGACCGGTTGGCAGCCAGCACCCGTGCACGTAACTCAACATCAATGTTGTTGTCGGTGCTGACTTTTGACCGCAGATAGGTGAAGTTTTGGACGACTTCGAAGGTGCGGTCACCTATCTGTACATCTTCTTCTTCTTCAGTGGCACTACAACCTCGAAAGGTCTTGACCTGCCATTTCTGGCTTTCTGTGACTGGTTTTACCCGTAGCAAAGTAGTCAGCCCTGCGTACGGGGAGGCGGTCTGGATGGGATTTGAACCCCGGTCCTGCCGTGTGAAGACCGGCGCCGCTGTTGCCTCAGCCACCGAACCGCCCCAATCTGTACATCACCTCTGCGTAAATCCGTGTTTGTTAGCAGGGCCGCTGGTGGTGCCACCATCATTTTGGTTTTCGCCTCGTTAATCTCCAACCCGAGGTTCTGTGCCGCACGCTCGATCCTTTGATAAGCTTCTGCTACATAGGAGAGCCTCAAACCAATGATGTCTATGTCATCAGCGTATGCCAGGATCTGGATTGACTTATAGAAGATGGTCCCCGAAGTTTCCACCTCTGAGTCACGGATGGCTCTCTCTAGCGCCAGATTGAAGAGGAGACAGGCGAGCCCATCTCCCTGGCGCAGGCCCTTGGTGGTAGCAAAGGGCCCTGAGAGTTTTCCATCCACCTTCACCTGGCATGTGATGTTGGCCATTGTCATTCGTACAAGCCTGGTAAGCTTGACCGGGATTCCAAAAGAGCTCATTGCGTCGTACAGTTTTACCCTGGCTATGCTGTCATAGGCGGCTTTGAAATCAATGAAGAGATGGTAGGAGTGGATCTGCTGCTCCGCCATCTCCTCCAAAATTTGCCGCATCGTGAAGATCTGGTCAGTGGTTGATTTCCGTTTCGGGATCCTCTCTGATAGTTTCCGACTATTTCTTCAACGAATGGGACAAGTCGATCTTGTAAGATTAGGGAGAAAATCTTGTAGGCGGTATTCAACACCGTAATACCCCTGTAGTTGCTGCACTCTAGCCTATCTCCCTTCTTGTATATGAGATCGATGATACCAAGATTCCAATCACAAGGCATCGATTCGCTATCCCATACCTCAGTAATAATTTGATGAATTTCCTGTTCGAGTGCTGCACCACCGTTTTTGATCAGTTCAGCTACTATTCCGTCGGTGCCTGGTGCCTTGTTGTTCTTGAGCCGACGGATGGCCATTCGTGTTTCATCTATGCTAGGTGGCAGTAGCATGATATAATCTGCTAGTAGAGCCTCTAGCTGTTCGTTGAACTGATCATTTAGCAATTCATCAAAGTACTGAGCCCATCGCGAGCGGACCTCTGGCTGGTAACTGACCAGATCCCCATCCTTATTCCGACAGCAGGTCACCTTAGGTCTAAAGTTATTTCGGCGACCTGCTATCCTCCTGGTAAAACTTTCTTCCTGGTCCGTAACGCACTCTGATTTCTTGAAGTTCCCACACCCACTGCTCTTCCCAAAGTTGTTTTTTGGTGCGGTGAACTCTTTTCTCTTCTCTCCTGAGCCGTGAGTATTCCTCTGCGAATGCCCGCGTTCTATGCTGCTGCATTACTCGGTATGCGCAGTTTTTAACGTTCGGCCACTTGTTTGTCATTCTTCGACGAACAAGTCAGATCTGGTGTTGCCCCGACGTGGTGGGAGTGTGGAATTGGCACAGCTTATTATTTTTGTTTTTAGAGCGTTCCACTGTTCGCTCGTAGTTTCATATTCGTTTTCTGGTAGTAGAGCCTCACCTAAAGTGGATTTGAATGCCTGTTGGACGTGACTATCCTTTAGGGAGTCCGTGTTGAGCCGAGCCTGCGTGTTAACTTCGCCCCCATTGACGCGGGGACGGGCGATTCTGCAACGAATCACTAAGCCAACCAAATAGTGATCGGAATCGATGTTGGCCCCTCGATACGTTCTGACGTTCAACAAGCTCGACTGTCTTCGGCGGCTAATCAACACGTGGTCTATCTGATTGGAAGTGACTTCATCCGCGGGCACCCACGTAGCTTTTTACCCCTCTTGGCGCGCAAACTTGGTACTTCCCACAACCAGATTGTTTGCAGCTGCAAACTGGACCAATCTACTACCATTGTCGTTACTGTGCTCATGTAGACTGTGACTTCCAATGTATTGGCGGTACATTGGCTCTCTACCGACGTTTGCATTGAAGTCCCCCAGGATGATTTCAACATCATGCTTGGGACACTGGTCAATGATTTGAGGTGGCCGTAGAACAGGTCCTTCTCTTCTTCATCCTTGTCTTCGGTAGGGGCGTGAACGTTGATGAGGCTGATGTTGAAGAATCTGCCACGCATGTTCAGGGTGCATAGCCTATCATTGATAGCCTTGAAGCCGATGATTTCGGATTTCAGCCGCGGACCGACGGCGAAACCCGTTCCGAGCATATGGTGGCGGTCGTGGCAGCTGAAGTAAATGTCGTAGCGATTTCTACCACGCCTGTTATGCACACCATTCCCTTACCAACGGATCTCTTGTAGAGCTACGAGGTCCATGTTCAGTATGGCTAGGGCGTCATCTAGTTGCTTCAAGGCTCCGGCTCTGTAGAGAGTGCGTACGTTCCATGAGCCCATAAGAATGTTATTTTTTGGACGGTGCGAGTGTCTGTTATCGTGAAATCCGGGTATCGCATAATTGTGTCTGCTTTCTGTAGTCGATAGGTTATTTGAGGCAGGGTGACCTGGCCCTGCGCTCAAGCCCCAGGTACCTCTGAAGGGTCTCGTGGCAGTTCGGTTTAACGTCTGGTTACCCACCCCGCACCAGTTGCCTGATCAGCCCACCCCCCTCCTGTTTAGCCTTTCTCCACCATCCGCCCAAGGGGTTGGGACAGGTCCGTGTACCCAAGCTTAGATATGTGGTGGGGAAAGTTACCACTCTGTACGACGAGGACGTGACGAAATAGGAGTTGAGTAGGAGAGCCTGTGTAACCCCGAGAGGAGCCTCTGTTCCTACCCCATTAACAGAGATAACAAAAAAACAAAAAATTATTATCGGGCTTTATACTTCAATATAAGCATTGATACACTGATAATAATACAATAATACATTGTATATTGTAATTGCAACGTTTTCAAGAAATGGAAGACATGCTAGTCCTGATTCAGTTGGTTAACCCAAGCCTGTGAAAGGATGCTGAAGGAACAGTGACTGGGTCATGTAAATAATTTAGAAAATGAAGATGACATGTTCATCATATAACATGTGACTACTTCCAGGCGCTAAAGATGCATGCCAGCAAAGCTGGTGTGCGTTTGAGCACGTGGCGTTTTTGACCGACGCTATCACACCGCGGCCTAGCTCAAACATGGTAAGTCATTATAATTTTATTTAGTTTTATTTTATATTATTTACTTAGTCCATTGAATCTTTTATTTATGGAAAACTCAGTGTGGAATGTTTTTCATGTCTGTTAAAAACAGTTTTAAACTGTATTGTTATTTATTTATTATGCATAGTTGGCCAATTACAGAGGTAACGATTACTGTATTTACACCCGCTTTTCCCTTTAATTTTACACATTAGCTTCCATAGTTCAAATTTATTCGTACTTTTGTAACAATTGTGTGATTATTAGCTTTTCCATCACGACGGCGTATGTATTTATTTAGCGTATGTATTCGTCTAGAATTGTGCAGATTAACAACTGCGGCTGTCCGGTGGACAGGGCGACAGTGACGCCGATCTTCACACAGCAGGACCAGAGTTCAAATCCCATCTGGGCTGTTCCCCCGTAGTGAGGACTGACTATTCAACTTTGGGGTATCAGTGAGTCTAGTAAGCCAGAAACGGCAGGTATGACCACCCAGCTCTCCCTAACCATTTCGATCGATGGTCTGCCTTCACATTCAAATAGCTGCATGCAGTTCTGGCCAATCATGTTTTCCATTCATGAGCTGCCCCAAGAACCGGTTATGGCTGTAGAAGAATATCTTCGTTCAATGGTGATCGAAATGAATGATTTAATGCAGTGTGGACATAATCGCTCGTGGATGCCATGTCGCCATAAGACTGCGCGCAATAATGGCAGACACTCCTGCGAGAGCGTTCATTCAAAGGTAATAATATATATGTTAACAAAATATAACGTCAACGTCAAGTGCTGACAACCGACCGCGGAAGTACGCAGCCGCGTCAGGATGAGCCACGAGCGCAGCCGAAGAGAGCAAATCTAGCCAGAGAAAGACAGAGAAAGAAAAGGGGGAGAAGGGAAAGGGCGAATGACTGCGTTACACACTGCAGTAACTCCCGAAAAGCGCGACAAAGAAGACGTCTTGTAATATGGAGGAAATACGGCTGCCAAGTAACATGGAGAAGCACGGTCGCCATGTGATACGCGGGATCGGTCGGTTTTTTACGACGGGGCTTTGCGCATATTCGATTTGAGTCGCGCCGTACTTACGTGGTTCATTTGGGTTTCGACAAGAGTGACGAACAGCAACTTGCTGAGCGATCCAATTCTTCCCTTTATCGACTGTCCAGGCAATCGTGAAGATTCTGGATGAGAATCTTCCTTACTGGATTGTTGGAGACATCGAGGCCTTACCTTTGGTAGGGTGACACTCGAGGCTCGTCGGCGTTGAGTCGGCCAGGCGACTCTAGATATTCAGAAGGAACATCCCTTACTGGCTCGTTGGAGCCTTTGAGGCAGGCCTTATCTTGGGTAGGGGGACTCTCAAAGCTCTTGAAAGGAATTGGACGTCAGATTTGAGTTGCGTCAAGTCTCAGCCCAGAACCAACTCTCTCGTTGGTTGGGGAAGACAGCTTTATTTATATCAAAAATTTCTTAGTTTATGGTTAGTTTATTCGCCGTAACTTAGGTTAAAACTGTTTACGTTATTGAGTAACTTCTTGGTTGACGGCAAGAGCATAGCGCTTCGTTGTAAACAAAAGAATCAAGTTACTTATGGAGTTTCCCTTAGGGTGGTTTTGTTTTGTGGCGATCGAACGCTGCGCTTGCATAAAATGTGTCGCTATGGATGAATTGGTGGTGGTGCGATCGATTGCTATGCTCGCATAAAATGCGTCGTTATGATTATGTCTGTTTTGTTCTATTTGTTTGCGATGGTTCGGAGTGGATAAAGTTTTACGCTTAGTTGCTGACCGTTGTCTGCACCGTGCGATGTTTGGTGCATTGGTTAGTTTGGTTTCGTATTGCCTTGCGCAACTCGCTGGCCGAGTGCGCTAGTCGGTTTTTAATGTTCTTATTGCAATGGGTGTTTGGTCAAATTTGCTGAATATGCTGTTCTTGGTGGGGTATAGGGTGCTTGAGTTTAAATAATTGTGGCGTAAGGTTCTGGTGTGATTGATCGTTCCTACGTACGTGTTTATAAAATGTATCTTTTCATGAGGTGTTTTTGAGATGTATAGCAGGGATGCTACAGCCTGGATTTGTATCTGCTGAGTGTGTAACGGAAATTTACAATAAATACACTAATTCCCTGATGTTAAAAAGGCGGCAGATTCATTGATTTCTCGCGGGTTGGCTGTTGCATTTGCAACAAGATAACATTATGCTTTAGCACCTTGTAGCGCACCATTTCTGTTACCCTTTTCAGGATAATATAATTTCCTGTAGTATCTAACTTTCATTTCTATTTTTATGTCGACTGGAGTCAAAGGACACACTTGATACGTGTGAGAAATCTCACTAGTGATAGGTTTTGTGCAATCAATTTTCTTTCGGACCGTTGATATATGAATGTTGCGTGATCGAGTGTTCGTTTTGTACTGTCCCTTTCATTACAAATTCATTCGGTAGTTACATTCGTGTTCATCTTCATTAATTTCTATGTATGTGTTAAACCTTCGTCCTGTTGTGTTCACGCTATACGGTATAATTCTTACAATAATTGATTTAGAGCTAATCTTCAAGGATAATTCAAAATGATTAAAAAAAATAGATATTAATTTCCGACAATACGACAGTTGGTTGAAATGTACCGTCGTTGGCAAAAATAGTCAGACAGAGGACGTACAATGACATTTCCTGGTACAAACGATCCGCAACAAACGGATGAATGTTTTAGGGACGATGCATGCTATCGAATGCATCGGAAACAGTTCGGCACGATGCTTTTCACCAGACGACGTCCGTCTAGGAGCCAGTAGCTTTCTCTTATCTGGGACAGTAAAATTCTTCTGCCGGCGTGCATCAGCTCCTCATAATAGTGTTCCACGAAGAGTTGAGCGAACTTGTGATGCTTGGGAAGTACTACGGCAAGCTTCGATTGGTAATGTAATTGTGACAACTTCAATCAATGAATGAATGGGCTTAATTTCCGAAGCGATGATGACTGCTTGGCTAATGCTTGCCCTCCTTTCAGTTGCCAGGCTTATAAGGAGAAGGCGTCTTGTTGTGCTAATCTACAGAGCGCAGATTTGGCAGCGGCGATGTATTGTGGGGAAATCGTCAGTGGTGATGATGACCGCGGCGGCTGCTGGGTGCGCACCTTCTGTTTTGCGTTGCGAGCAAAATGTATGCAATGTGCAATGATGCGCAGCAGTCTGGTGTAGGATGAGTAGATGTCGAACCACGGATGCGTTGGTGTACTAACGATAATCGCACTCACCTGACGGATTTCGAGATTAATTCCGTTGATCGATTCAGGGTTCGAGTGCGGCCAGTGGGATGACGGAGCCATCGAGTGCGCAAGCCAGTCGGGGCTGGAATTCCACAGCTTGCCTTGCGTCATGCTTGCTGCGGACATGCCACGGGAGACCAGGTCCGCTGGGTTCGATGAATCGGGAACGTGCCTCCATTGGTGGGGATGAGAGTGGTGCTACACTTTGGCGACGCGATTGGTCACAATGCTCTTTCAGGTTTTTGGGGGAGACGCAATCCAGTTCAGCATGACGGTAGAGTCGGACCAGAAGGCGGAGTCGGAAACTTCGAACTGCGGAACGACGGCTGCGCTGAGTTTCAATTCCGGTAGCGTGATGCGTTTAAGAGGTACCCGTGATTTTGATGCTTGCAGGTTGTCATGGACTTCTCCTTGCGCATTCTCACAACGCGCATAGACGCATGCTCCGTAGGCCGTCTTGGAGGCATCGGTGAAGGTGTGGAGTTCTACTTTAGAATGGGGCAAGAAAACATAGCGATTAATTTTAAATTCACGGAGAGACTCCCAATCGGAATGAATTGCCTTCCACTTGTTACAGATGACATCGGGGACGGGATCGTCCCAGCCGGATTTCAGCCGCCACAGCTCATGCGTCAGCGTTTTTGCGCGGATGATAATCGGGGCAATTAATCAAAGTGGGTCGTACGTTTTGGCAATGGATGACAAAATGGATCTACGCGTGAGTGTGGTTGGTTCGTCGCGAACGTTGTTTTCGAAGCACAATTCATCAGATTCGGGTTTCCAGGAGATGCCAAGCGCCTTCACTGTCTCGTTGGGAACAGACTGGTACAAGGACTACGTACCGATTTGATCAGCACTCATAACAGACAGCACATCGAGAGGAATCGAGGTCCATTTGCGCAGTTCGAATCCACCCTTGGCAAGAAACCAGCAAGCTCTTTACGCAGACGGAGCGCATCTTCCACGGTATCGGCGCCGCCAGTGAAATCGTCGACGTAAAAGTTCCGTTTGAGAGAAGAGCAAGCAGGCAAACAGTCGGAGTCTTCATCCGACAGTCGGAGGCCCGCATCCGTTCGTTGATGTCGGGGCGTCTGGGTAGGCGAACGATGTATCGACCTAAATCATCGCGTTGGGTGGTTTCCTTGTAAAACGATTCGCATCGCTGCTCGTCGGGTGAGTAAGTGTTAGTAACGTTAACCTCTTCCAGCTTCCAGAAGCGTTCGAGCGATTCTTCAATGGACACCATGCATACAGCGTTGGAAAGGGCTGTACAATCGATTAGAGGATCCGGATGGGTAGGACGACAGGAACCAATCATGACGTAACCGAACACGCTGTTCATCATGGAAGGCAGATCCGGGGATGTAACATTCTGAGGCAGCTTGGCAAAGAAGGAGGCGTAATATCGAGCGCCAAGAATGATGTCGATCGGGGATGATTTAAAGAACTGCGGATCAGCCAGAACGATTTTGGATGGGATGTTCCAGTCGCGGGTACATACATCATGCGCCGGCAAATCAGCGATCACCTTGTCTACGATCAAAAAGTCCATCTCTGCATTGAAGTCGGAAATACTAGAAGCAATCGTTGCTCGCACTGATTTACTGACAGGGCTTATCGAAAGTCCTGCCCCTTGTAAGGTAACATTCACGTTGTCGTGTCTCAAGCCTAATCTACAAGCGAGCCGGTTGCTCATTAGATTAGGTTGCGATGCACTGTCCAAAAGTGCTCGCCAGGATGCGAGATTCCGTGTGCATCGACAATGTTCACGAGAACGGTTTGAATCAGTACGTGTGTGGGTGCTTGTTTTAAAGCCGATACGAAACTACGTTGTGTGTTGGGCATGTGATTGTCGTGGGCAAAGTGAGTTAAGAGGAGGTGTCGGAATAGCGATTTCTCGGTCTTACATCTTGAAAAAAAATGTGAAGTTTACTTGACCGAAATGTAAACAGCTGCGGTCAAGCATTCTTTGTTAGCATACATTGACGAAGCTTGATTTGATGTGCTCTTGATGAAAATACTCATTAATGTGTTTAATCGAACATATAATACACACGTTGTATTATTGAAGACGATTAGTGAGTTGTGATTGACTATCTATTTGAGTGTGTTGTGCGTTATTTCGTTACTGCGTCGGAAGGCGAATTGGCGCCAAGAGTACCACAGTGCAAAATTGTACGGTACAGTTACACATTACCACATACCAAATACATTTTGCTATTTCTAGCTTGTGAAGTTTGTTTTGAGATAACTTTTTACGCATTAGAACTACATTATGTTTCTATAAAATTGATTGATTGTTTTGTTTTTATTTCTTTAAGGATGGCCAGGCCGTATTGTTATGTTGATTGGTTGAATTATAAGTGAAATATATTTAATACCTTCCACAATGCCGAGTTCGTGTGCAGTAAAATCGTGTGCCAATAGCCGTTTGAGCGTGAAACAGCAAGGACTGAGTGTGGCATTTTTCGAGTTCCCAAAACAAATTGAACTGCGAAAATGCTGGGAGCAATTTTGTAATCGTGGGGAAAATTGGAGCGCCGGGAAATATTCTGTCGTGTGTTCGGTACATTTCAAGGCAAAGGACTTTCAAATTCAACATGCCCCACTGATGAAATCTCGATCCTTCACAAAGTTACAAGGCCAAGGTAAACTATAAACTTTACTTAATATGATGTATTATTTACATATGTTTTTTTTTCTTCAGCAACACCATACTTGTTACAAAATACAGCGTTCACAACAGAGGAACAAGAGAGAAACAAAGAAGCAGAAATCGAACACATTGCCCATAATTTGTATAGCAATGAAAACAATCAAAACGTTTTAAATTTTTCAGGTATTAACAATGCCGAGCCAGGTGAAACACGATGCAGGAATTGCGATTCACATGCATCGCAAATAGCAGATCTAAAACATCGTATCAGCACGCTCGAAAAGGAACAACAAGAATGGATCAAATTACGGGAAGCAAATAACATCTTGAAAGATCGGTTGGACATGGCTATAAAAGAAAACGCAGATCTGAAAAAAAAATAATAGTTTGAACAAAGAGATTGAAAAGATTAAAAATAGTAGCATACTTCCAAGCGATTTAATTCCAAAAATAAAAAATCTTCTTCAAAATGTTTTAACATCTAACCAGATTGATTTAATTTTGAAAGAAAAACAACGCGTAAGATGGACAAAACCCGAAATTAGTAACGCTTTTACTTTTCGGTACTTTGTGAAGCGTTCATATGATTATATAGCTAGAGATTTAAAATATCCCCTTCCCTCCATATCCACGTTAGAAAAGTACGCTCTAAACATAGATTCTTATTCTTATTCTTCTTTATTCAAATTGTTTGCCTCAAGGGCTTTACAAAGTCAATTTATCTTATAACTAAACATACATGACACACAAGGAGGATATAGGGAGCAGACAGAGATGGCTAGTGAGGAAAAGAAAAACAGATTTTAGGATAAAGAAGACAAAAGACGGGAGCGGAAACAATTAATGGAGATATTGTGGTCAAACAGATCACCAACCGAATTGAATGCTAGTAACGCGCGCATCCATGGATCGCTCTGGGAAAACCGCGTACGACAAAAAGGGATAAGCAGGGGAGGACGTACGCGTAAGCGTGGGGGGGGGACATATAAAGGGATAGCTGCCAGAAGGGCGGGGGAGTCAATGTTGGAAAGCAGGATGTTGGCAATAAATAACTTGCGAGCATGACCATGACGATCTTCTAGCTTAACCAAACCCAGCAGCTGGCACCGCTCCGAATAAGAAGGTAAGGTTGTGCTGGGGTCGTTCAGTAAACGTCTAGCGGCTATCCGCGTGAATTTCCTCTGCACCCTCTCCAACCTGTTCGTAGCGGTGACACCAGCGGGGGACCATACAACACTGGCGTACTCCAGGATGGGACGCACCCAGCAACAATACAGCGCTCTCAGGCATAACGGGTCTCGAATATCAGTGGACATACGAGCGATTAGACCCAACACCTTGCTAGCCCGCTCAAGGACCGAGTTGAGATGCGGCTCGAAGGACAATTTGTCGTCCAGCCACACCCCAAGGTCCCTGACCAAGGAAACTCGCGGAAGTGTTGAGTCGTAGAGCCGATACTGGTGTAAATGTTTGGAAGAAGAGCGACCAAACGAAATTACACAGCACTTCGAGACACAAAGAACGAGCCCGTTGGATATGCACCAGCCAGCGAAAGCATCTATGTGGGATTGGAGGGAGCGGGAGTCGCGGGACGAAGACACAGGAAGGTAAAACTTGACATCGTCGGCATACAACAAACAACCGTTAGGGGGAAGCGATTGAATGCAATTTCAATCAATAGATTTAAAGCATGATATTTTAGAAGATGTGTTAGTCTTTATAGGAACCATAGCTAGAACGTTTAGTAAAAGGGATTGTGAATGTGTGCTTAGTTTTGACGAGATGAAGGTAGAGCATATTTTAGAGTATGATCCGGCATCAGATGAAATTACAGGACCTCATAATTATATGCAGGTAGTAATGGCCCGAGGGCTATTCAAAAATTGAAAACAACCAATTTTTATAGGATTTGATCAGGGAAATGACCAAGGAAATTATATTAACACTAATTAGAAAGCTTTGCGAGAAAGGCATCAATGTTGTAGCTATAGTTAGAGATAATTGTCACGCAAATGTTGGATGTTGGAAACAGTTAGGAGCCCACTATTTTGAACATCCCTATTTCCTGCATCCTGTTACTTATAAAAATGTATATGTAGTCCCTGATGTGCCGCATTTATAAAAACTAACTAGAAATTGGTTAGTGGAACATGGTTTCAGCTATAACTCGAAATAAATTATATCTCAGGCGCTGCATGACTTAGTTAATAACAGAATGAAATCGGAAATGACGCCAGTTTTCAAAATTAATAAAGGACATCTAGAAATGAATTCGCAGGAAAAACAGAATGTTATAAGAGCCGCTCAACTTTTGTCTCGAACAACAGCAAAAGCACTACGTAGATATTTTCAAAATCAAACCACAATAGATTTTGCAAATCCTATCGAAAAAAATGATTTATGGTTTAGTATTTCAAATTCATATTCTCCCCTGGCAAAATTAGACTACAAAAAGTCATACAGCGGAACTGAAGATCAAATCAAAGGGTTAGACGTATGAACTAATGTTAAATTCAACTATTTTAGGTAAAAATAATATGCAGACGTTCCAGAAATCGATATTGATGCAGATAACTTCCCTGAAAATGTTGTTCAATGATATGAAAGAGAAACACAACGTTAAATTTTTATCGACATACAAGGTGATATGAGATTCATCTACATACTAGGTAACTTTGCTTTGCTAACTTATTTTATTTCGATTAATTTACAGCTCAATCAAGATGTGTTAGAAAACTTTTTCTCTCAGATTCGGCAAAGAGGAGGAGTTTATGACCATCCGTCAACAGTAAGCTGTATCTATCGTACAAGGATTATGATACTTGGCAAATCACCCAGCATCCTCCATAACCAAACCGATGCGGAACAAAGGAATAAAATAGAACAGGATTCATTTTTAACTTCAGCTGATTACAGCACAGAAGAGACAGCAGAGAATATGTCTAGTGATCAGGTTGAACATTTTGTTGCTACAACTGTATTTTCAGGTGCTGAAATAAATCCGGTGTTACCCAGCATCGAAGACATGGAGAGGGCGAACGGAATAAACTGCAAAGTAGTGAGTGAAGTCATCAGTTCAGTAAGCAGCACTACACTTTCCATGACAGACCCGGAAACCGACGGATTACAATACTATCTTGCAAAGAAGTATCATAAGGAATTCCCTCTTGTAAATCTAGGTAGCTACATATTCCAACCTCGAACGGAACATAGCTATTGTCAGCCTCCATCATTCGTAGAGCATTTGTCCGTTGGAGGTTTATTCAAACCATCTGATGAATTTTGAAATAAAGGTAAAGAAATGGAATTTTTTTTTCTTAAAGTTCATCCGAACGAACGTTTTAGTTAAAAAAAGGAATATTCCGAAAATTAAGCCGGCATATTCAAAAATAAATAACAGTTTTACCAGCCAAGATAATAAAATCATTCGCAAAACAACGCATTATTGTTCGCATGCGTTATTTAAATTTAAAAGCGTTTGCGGAAAATAACAACAAAAAAAGAAAAATTCAACAACAATCTCCAAAAGCCGCAAAAAAATTTAAAAAGATGACTAACTGAAATAATAACATGGTACCAACAGTTACTACGACTGGCCGGACGACGTTCCCACGACAACCTCCATTACCGACGACGCAGATTCCATACCGGACATCAACCTGAAACCACCAGCAATCACCGACAATGGATAAGCGATCACCAGCAACAGATAATCTTCTCAGATCGAATCATACAGCAATAAAATAGCGTACAATTTTATTCTTCTGTCCCAACCATGGAGATAGTGGAACGCATTTTTTAAGCTGCCCTTGAAAGAAAATTCATGAATTAGATGAATAAGCAATTTTATTACGTAGTGAAGTCAATTTATGTGATTAATTTAGTGTATGTGATATGATATTTGTGATCATCCGTACGATAATACATAAAAGTTCGGTATCGGCTTTCGAATTCGGTATTCATAATACAATTAGAAGTGAGTAGTTTTCAAACTGAGTCTTGGAGGTAATTCTGATATATTATCTCTCATGTATTTTCTATTTTTTCCTAGATATTCAATCCAATTCTATATGAAACAAATCAGTAAAAGCTCCTTGCATAATCCAGATGCGATGCTTTAGCGGTTTTCTGATTTGGCATGTGAGTCAGGAAACTTTATGGATCGCGGACGAGGAAGCAAGGGTCTATAGACGACAGTGAAAAACACATGGCTTATACGGTGAACACAGTGAAAACACATAGATTTATACTGCATTTGCAGTTGAATCGCAAATTTGTCTCACGAACAATCTTTCCATAGCTTTGCTGATCAAAACTAATGGTAACAACATGTATACGAGGGCTGGCTTATGATAGTAACACGTAACTATTTTAATCGAACCAATCGTTGTTGGCACTACATGCATTTGGAAGCGTACAGTCGCGAATTGTCCATATCCGACGTAGACTTTTAGCTGTGGAATATATTTAATGTTCTTAAATTAATAATCATCAAAAATGTATAATATTTGATTTACTTTTTAATGTTTTTACATTAGCAACACAATAAGTCTCAAAAGATTTCATCGCACAGTAAGAAAAACTTGATGCGTTGTGCCGTAGCAAAACACGTTGTGCTTGAAATGCTATGACCCCGATCGTAGCGTGGCCATGAATTGTAATACTCAGAGACCATGGTACAACCATCAACGGTATGAGTTTGAAATTTGAGTGAGAATGAAATTTAATTTTTCGGATGCTTAAATACCTTCCTATTACCAAACATGCCAAAGACAAAGGGATGGAAATAGATTTTCTATAAATCTAAACCGTTCACACCATATTAGCTTCCAAATTAGAAGTGTTCGATGCTGTCATTTGGACAGCAGTGTTCGAGCGGCAGCTGGAGCTGGGGCTGCCGGCAACGCTGGAAACTCAAACAGTTTCTGGTGTTGTTAAACACACCATCCTGATCGATAGCGATAGCGGTGGTAAAACAGTCTGATTACCATTTTTCGCGAAACAATCCCAATGGGTAGTGACCAAGGTGGAGCACGCTGATGCACAAAACGATTCCGTCAAATCCAGTACGGCTTTATTCGTCCTTGGCAGCAAAATCTGGATTTATTATTTGCTTTCAGATCGGTCAAAAAGTGGAACGATCCTATATGTCGGATCAATCAATAGTTCGGGGTGCAAACCGGCACCGCCTGTGACGCCGATACATTCAAAGCTGACCTGTCCATATAGGCACTGAATCTTTACCACCTCAGGCAGTACTAAATATAATACAGCATCACCTCAGATAGCGACACACTACACACTGATACTGACACACTACAATATCCTGATTTCTTCACTCGATCTAAGCTTTCCGAACGATATTGAATAGCAGAATGGAAGAAAACAAATCATATAATGATGTTATTGCATCGAGAATAATAAACAACACATATAACCAGCTGATTCGATGCGGTCAAGTAAACGTCAAACTGGTGCTGTTCTTCTACTTCTTTCCATGTGTCAAAACGGGCTTTTTACGATACCTCCTCTCAACTCACTTTGATCTAGTGATACAGGGTCGTGCTTCCCGTTTCCTAACTGAATGTTTTCTTGCCATCTCAAGGAAATATTTCAAAGCCAAAGTTCCTAAAACAAAATGAACGCTTCTAAAACACTAACGCAGATTGGATCTGGAATTAAACCGATACAAGCTGGCCAACTTTGTTATCATGGCATCGAAAAAGTTCTGGTAACATACTTTGAGTAAGTTCTTTTTAAATTTGTTAATTATTCTAACAATTTATCATGAATTTAATAGCCAGAAAAAGATTCATATAATTAAGTCTATACAAAAACGTAGTAACATAATTTGGAATTTGAAAGCTTCTAATATGTTAAACAATATGTTTATGTGTATATGTTATGTAATATGTTTTCAGAAACGATGTTCCGGAAGTAGACACATTTACGGTGGATGTCTCTATTGATGGATTACCACTCTTTAAAAGATCCCGGAAGCAGCTTTGTCCAATTCAAATAAGAATTGTTGAACTTTTAAAGCACCCAGCAATGAGTGTGGAACGATTGGAGAATCGAAAAAAAACCGAGTAGCTTGGAGGAATTTTTTTAGAGGAAGACCTCTAGTTGAGGAAATAAATGATCTTCAGCGAAGAGGTTTGAAGTTTGGAGATAAGCAGATCTCCTTTTCACTTCGTGCCTTTATTGCCAACTCGCCAATGCGGGCAACTTTTAAAGACATGTTAATTTTAATACTGATTTCAAATAATTAAAATCGCCTCTCGCTAACTTCATGCAACTTAGCATGTGTGTATGTTTGTATGTTGGTTTGCACTGACAACTAAAGTGTAAACAATGCAGCGTTGTTTTGCTGCCGTGCGCTACTCAGTGCTGCTATCAACCACCTGATCGGAAATATAGTTTAACGGATTTGGTAGGATTGCCAAACGATTTTCTGCGCGTACGATTTGCTTTCCTGATGCCGTGCGCAGCGTTACCACTCGAACTACCCCATCCTTGCCGGGATGCAGACCTTTTATTCTTCCGGCTGGCCATAAGGTAGGTGGTATGTTATCTTCCCTTATGATAACCAGTTGTCCTTTTTCTAGCGGTACCGGATGGGTCGTAAAACGTTTCGCGCGGGCCTGTAGCTGCTGTAGGTATTCCGGGTACCAACGCGACCAAATGCTCTGTACATGCTTCTGCAATACTTCGAACTCCTTCAACCGATTCAACGCAACCTGACTCCTATCAACTTGCGGTAACGCTAGCATGTTTGACCCTACCAAGAAATGCCCAGGAGTGAGCGGTTCCATATCCTATGGATCACTCGAAAGCGGGATTAAAGGTCGTGTATTAAGACACTGTTCGACCTGTGCCAGCTCCGTAATCATTCCCTCCTGAGTGAGGCTCGCGCTTCCCAAAGTGCGTATGAGGTGTTGCTTCGTGGAACACACTGCAGATTCCCACAGCCCTCCGAAGTGTGGTGCTCTTGGTGGAATAAATTTCCACTGAATGTCCTCGTTGGCGCACCAGTTGAACAGCTCACTACGATTAAGATCGCTGCATTTCAGCATCTCATAGAGGCGATGAAGCTCATGCGCAGCACCCTTGTACCATTGATTTCAGGAACACCGGACCACAATAATCGACGCCACTCACAGCAAAAGGCCTTGTTGGTGAAACGCTTGAGGTAGGAAGGTCAGCGACGGATTGTTTCACCAGCACGGGTTTGGCCTTGAAGCATCGAAGACACCAGTGAAAAACAGCCTTTGCCAAATTGCGTCCACCAATGATCCAAAACCGTTGACGAAGTGTGGACAGCAATAATTCCGGACCGGCGTGTGAGTGTCTTTCGTGATATGACACTGCCAATATCCGTCGCTGGTTCCCACACGAGACCCAGGGTGGATACTAATTGGGGACCTTGCTATTCGTGTGTGGGAAGAACTGTCAAATTTTTTGATGGGACATCCTTCAGCGTCTCCGGTACGTTAGATGCCCACTTTTTTAACGAAAAGCCAGCTGATTTGTGAATCTCTGAAATCTGTGTTCGAATTTCTACTGCATCGGAGACGTCTTCTGTTCCGGTTAACAGATCATATACATAGAAGTCATGCAGTACAGGGCTCACTGCTCGAGGGTATTGTGCCTGGTGATTGTGAGCAATCTGTTTCAGGATCGGAGTTGCCAAAAATGGTGCCGATGCGGTGCCGTAGGTTAGTGTCAGTAGCTGGAAGGTCTGAATTGGATCTGTAGGTGTTGCTCGGTACCGAATACGCAGGTACTTTCCGTAGCTGAGGTCATGGAGAATTTGGCGGTACATTTTCTCCACATCTGCGGAGAGTGCTATTGCATGTGACTGGAAGCGCACTACGATGGTAAACAGGTCGTCTTGGATCACCGGCCCAACTAGCAGCTTGTCGTTTGAGGAGTAACCGGACGTAGATTTGCACGATGCATCGAACACGATTCTGACCTTGTTTGTCGTGCTCGAATCCTTCACTACTGCATGATGAGTAAGGCAGAAGTCCAGAATCGTCTACCGGACCGGTTAACCTCTTCATGTGACCCAAACGCTTGTACTCCTCCATGAACTTAACGTACTCTTCTTTAATTTTAGGGTTATCGGCCAGAAGACGTCCCGGCTAGCACGATTGAGGGCCAGGGGTATGTAGAAATCGAGCGAAATGGGGGAAAAATCCCGATGCAAAAATCCGTCATAAAAGCCATCACTTAGACGCGTTTTATGACGATTTTCAAATTTCGACAGCTTTTCGCCCATTTCTTCCATTTCGCCCCCTGGCTGTTTCGTCGCGATTTCTTTCAGTGTGTGCGTGTCATCTAGCATGAATGTGGCATTGTGCGTGTGATTGTTACCCTTTATTGAAATTCACAGCTGAAAACATAAACATCGAGATTTCAAACCGCAAAGCAGCATTCAAATACAACTCAGCAGTTTCACCTGAAAAATAAATAAATAAAAGTAAGTAAGATTAAGTGCATGACAATGAATCAAATTATTATCATACTTACATAAAAAATAATAAAACGATTGATTATTTCAGCCAAAATGTAATGTCGGAACCACCAAAGAAAGGGCGCCTTTTTGCACTGCAACAACTGCCTTGGGCTGTATTATGCTCCACAGGCGCGATCGTCCGTGTTTTTGGACCGCGAACGTCATCAAGACCGACGCCGGAACCGTCTCTTACCCCCGGTGCTGGTTCCATGGATATCGCTACGCGACCGGCAGGATCATCTGCGACGTCGGAATCTTCTACTGCTCTCACTGCTGGTTCCGTGGATATCGCTACGCGTCCGGCAAGATCGATGGAACAAAAGCGAGGAACGCAGCCCTCAACGAAAGCGATACGTGGGATGATTCTTGTGCCTGCTAGTTCCGTGCGTGTTGTTCCACTAGCGACAATGTCGTTAAAGCGTTCGCATGGATCGCAGCTGACCACAAGTGCGACACCGGTACCATCGGTCATTCACGCTGCTGGATCCGTGGATGGCATTCCGTGATCGTTAGGATCGTTTGACGAACAAATGCAAGGATCGCAGCCGACTACAAGTGCGACGCCGAAATCGTCTGTTGCTTAAGCTGCTGGTTCATGCGCGCATGACGTTGCGCGACCGGCAAAAACGACTGTCGTGCATCAAGGATCCCGTCAGCCGTCACCAAGCATGACACCGGAACCGTGTGTTTCATCACTGGGATCAACATTTCACGAAGAGCAGTCGTCAGCAAGCAGCATTCATCCGTCAACCGTATCTATTCATGTAAATAAGAACACAGAGTTAATTCAAGCAAAAAGAACTTGTCCTGGGCACGATTTTGGTTCACAATGTTCATTATTAAAACTGGATGCCCGAACTGCCCAAACGGCTGCGGTAGTGGCCACAATACACCCGATGAAAGGCGTGCGACGCCATGCTCAAACCATCCCGATGCAATATATAAGCAACGAAGAGTCACTGGACAGGTTTGAAGAGCATCTTACAGATGAAAATTTGTTTTACACCTTCATACAGCGTGCGGATGCTGTACAAAATTGGTTGCTTGAAGCTATGGGTGGAGGTAGGAAAAAAATAGGTTAAACAAGGTGTAATATTAGCGCAAATGAAATAACAGTATGCGTTGCTATGAACACAGTAGTATGGAAAACAATACGTTACCTTTTTCTGCCCGGTAATGTGCAATCCGAATGAAATATGATGATCACAAAACAGTAATACTCTTGGCGTTGTTTACACACATGGAAAGATGCTAGAGTATCAGCCACACACACAGCTTTTTTGAAGCAATTTTTGTTATTCCACGGCACTGCACATATCGGTAATAAGTAAGATCTGTTCAAAATAAAGAATATTTAGATTATTTCACGAATTTTTGCACATAACCAAGCGGATTGCGCATGTTTACTTTTCTGAACTCCAACTGAGTTTGTTTACACATTTTTTGACACAGCGGCGTTTTGCTCGCTTTTGACGCACGCACACATTCTAAGACAGCACAGCGAATGCGCTGCAACGAGCAAAACAGCTAGTTCGCCCGAGCGAGATTGCCCCCCACGAGTTTCACCCATTTTCGCACGATTTCTACATACCCCTCACCTACAAACTGATCCGAATTGTTTGCCGGGGTTCCATGCAAAGAAGTCGACGATCTGCCGTGTCTTTGGAATACCCTAAAACGAAATTTGGAATGGAGTTAAACGGTAAACGAACGACATACCTTCCCGATGTGTTGCGAACGGTCGTTGACACGTAGAATCTTTCACAGGCATCCTCTTCAACCGTTAGCGCAGGTTCCTCGGCTATTGTTTCGTTCTGCCAGAACCGCTGCATGATATCTTCCTATGGGATGTCGTTTGTTGCGAGATGGCACTGCCGCGGATCAGGTGGTGAATGGTGAATGTTTCCGGTAACAACCCAACCGAATTGGGTTTCTACCAGCCACGATCTTCCCACGCCGAGAGAGCGTTTTTGTCCCAAGCAGTATCGCCTCCAATGACGATATCGATTTTCCCCGGAATGTAGAAGGTGTTATCAGCTAATGCCACATCTGGCATTTTCCATGATGAGATGTCCGTCGGTGATGTAGGAATGTTGGCAGATGGCTTGTCCAAAATCAAGAATGCCATTTCCGTAGCAAAATGTTGCGTCTTGGACCAAACTGTTGCGACGATCGAACCCTTTACTTGCTGCACCGCATTTCCGATGCCCGAAACAGCAATATTGACCTTGCTGCGGTTGATCACAATCCACCGAGATGAAATTCGACATGGACCCCGAATCAAGTAAAGCCCTTGCTTCGTGTGCATTACCGTAATCATCATGAATTACGATCTGGGCCGTCTCCAGAAACACCTTATCGTCGTGCAAATGTGCTGCCATGGTAATCGCTGTAGCTGGAGTGTGATGCAGAAGTGTATGATGACGCTGACGGCACGTTCGACACGAGTACTCAGACTTACATGCTCTGACCTGATGAGTACCGCTCAAACAGTTCCAACACAAGTGCTTCGCTGTGACGATATCTTGTCGCTGCTGGACATCCTTCGTGATGAAAACAGGTCAGTTGCGTAAAAGATGTCCTTCGGTGCATGCTAACGGACACTTTGGCTGCTGACAATGAGCAGGATTGGAGAAATGAGCCGTGTGTGATGTTGCTGCATTTGCGATGAACCTGCTTTGCACTGGCTGACGATGAATGCCGGCCACCTTTCGTCCACTATCTCCTTGCTCACACACAAAATCGTTGGTCGATTTCAGGATCTGAATCCGATCCTGTACAAAGGCGATCACATCATTGTACTTGTCTTTAGTAAAATACACGGAATGTTTTTCCCAAGCCATCAATGTTTCACGATCCAATTTCATTAACAGCATGTTTGAAAGCGGCGTGTCCCATGCTTACACCGGTTTATTCGGCTTCACCAACCCGCTGACAAAACGAGTTAACTCGTCCACTAGGTGCGTAAGCTTGTCGACGCACACCGACTGCAATTTCCGATAATATTCCCGGATCAGACGTGAATTATCGTACCGCTTTAGAAGTGCCGCCCACGTAACTGAATAGTTATCGGATGTTAAATTGGCGTGCTCGAATGGTAGAGTGGCGTCACCTTTCAACGATGAAAGCAGGTACTGAAGTTTTTCGATGCAGGGTAGCTCTGCAGACGCGTCGATCATGGCTATTGTAGTATATCTGCTACATCTACTAACAGCATGTTAGATCATCCCGTACCTGCCTCACAAACCAAGAAAAGGGCAAGAACCATAAAAGAAACAGAAATTAGCACAAACTTCCGCATGACGATGCGACAATCCAAACATGCAGCAAATAGGTCATAAACAAGCATAACGAAACATTTATTGTTGTCACTAGGGCCATACGCAAAACTGATACGGAAGAACTGCACTCTGTAAATAAGGAAGACACATTGTAAACCCAAAACCCGGAACAACTCAGCAGCCACACGTTTGCCAAACATATGATGGACAAATGTTGGCTGACCATCAAAGAAAGCTTCAAATAAATAGAACCGCTCGAGAAGCAAAGGCAGACAGTGCCGAGTTACAGACGAAGCATGTTGCTGATGCAACTCGAGACTCCGACATCAGTAAAAGTAACCAACGTCTAGAGTCTCATTTCAACCCGTCGTTGTTCAATCACTGAAGGGAAGCTCGATCCCACACCAGTTGTCTAAGTTCACCTCCACTCGATGTGTCATCGCGTAAAAGTCCGAGTTAGCACTTTCCAATGAGTGCCGCGCACCAAATCGTACCGCGACTGTAAGCCATAGAATCGAACGTGTGCCGAAGCGTCATCCGAACGAACCGCATTGTTTACCACACTATGAAGCGATCTCTGAAGGAGAACCATTTTGTATGGTCTCCATCAAACGTTGACAGCTCGATCTTTGGCAAGCGTAGATGTGGAGCCTTTGGCCAACCAAAAACCAGCGTAGAGGAAGCCAACCCCGCCGTGTCGTTCAGCGTACCTTCATCCTTAAGCTGGTTCTCTCGCAGGAATGATTTCAGCTTCCGGAAACGATACTCGATTTGATATCTCTCCTTTAGGTAAATTTCAAAGCTTGCGTCTGTTTCCTCCAACTCTTCGAGTTTCTCGATCGTGTTGAACAACCCTGCCTTGTGCCTTTCCAAATCTTCGAATCCCAACTGACATCTGTTAAACCGGCCGTAGACGGGACATACTTTTGACGGGATACTTTTGACAACCACCGATTTTCCTTTGTTCTTGTATGCTGTCAGACGCGTCCTCGTAGCTACCGTTTTCGACCCCTCCTGTGGTAGCAGCGGCTACATGCAGCTGTAGCTGTCAAATGCCCCAAAAAAATAACTCCACTGTGTTTATCACTGAGAATCGGATCGAATCAATTATGATTGCAAGAAAATTGTTTTATGTTGTTAATTTTATTTATTTTTCGTATAAATTATTAATAAAAATAATACTCATGTTAACATTAAATATTAGTTGAAATATTCTTGTTTGGGTAGAAACAAAAATTCAGTTTTGTTGAGCATACAACAAGTTCCCGAGGTACGTGGCAATCTACGATATATGCCAATTCATAATACGCGAATGTTTCATAAACAACTGCCTAAGCTTTTTGTTCCGTAAAATTATGTATTTTAAGTTTATAATTTTTTAACTTTGAGTGCATTTATATTTAAATTTTTGGCAATACGTAATCTATCGATTTTAAAACATGAGCGGAACGCGTATTTTGATTATGGCGTATATTGGATAATGCCTGTACGAAATTTGGCTGTTGGGTTGGGGTTTGATAGCGTATACTGGGAACTATGATGTTGCACTATATTCATAGAAAGAGCGGAGTGGTATTCAATGCAGTTGCAGTGTTTATAAAATAAAAAAAAACTGTTGAAATTGTTAAAACCATCGGTAGGTGTTTATTATATGCAACGCGGTAAACTTTCTTTTAAAAAATTTCATCATACTATGATTTCTTTTTAGAATATGGATATCGATTTTGAGGAAATAGCTCCTGCACTTGCTGAGCAAGTAGCAACATTGATGATGCATTTAATAGAAGACGAGGAGGAGGAAGAGGAAGAATCCCGTCCAGCAAAGGTCCGTCGATGCTGGACAACGGACCTCTTTTTGGAAAGGGAAGATGTGTGGGGGCGTCTTCTTGAGGCAATTGATGGTGAAGGACCCAATTATCGTATACATGACTTTCTGCGTCTGGATCGGGAGGAGTTCCTCCACATTTTATCGTTGATAGCCCCAAAAATTTGCCGGGAGAATACGAATATGCGGAAAGCCATAACACCGAAACAACGGCTTGCCATCGCGCTACGCTACTTGGCTACAGGGGACTCATATGAATCCCTAGCCTATTTGTTCAGGGTAAGTTTTTCAAAGCAAGATATGTATATTCTTCTACTAACTACTGATTCTGTTCAGGTTTCTAGCCGATCTGTATCCCATATCGTCCAGGAAGTGTGTTCTTGTCTAATACAGGACCTTAAGGAGTATGTCAAGGTAATATTTAATTCATATATCTTATTAAGGTTTACTAAATCGTATTTGGCACTGCTGGCGCACTTGTAGCGGGGTCGATTATCGTCGGGGAGAGTCATTTTTCTAAACCTAATTGAACGGCCCCTTTGAATGCAACATTGAATAATTAGTCTCACGGATACAATCAAAACCAGAATCCCCAGTAGCAGGAATGAAACGCAGAAACAACTTTCGAGATTGTGCTATCAAAACAGAAGTATCTTATCTATAGAAATTATTCAATTCGTTAAGCAAACTTTGCATAATTGGATAAAAACTAGCATGACAATCCTTTAGTGGTTTGCGGTTGTGGTTTTTTCTTGACCTTAACCTTGACCTTGACCTTTTGCTTGACTTACTCAAGCAAGGAATGGAGCTAACTTGAAACGTGATTGTATGATCCTACTCGACAGCATATTAACACACGTTGAACAGAAATGAGACTGTTAGAAGCAAACTCTGTAACATAAATATTGGTTAATTTAAAAAAATTGTAATTGTTCTATTAAATGTGCACAAACGCCAATGTTTCTACATCTCGGAACAACAGCTCGCACAAACATGTAAATGAATGACCCGGAATCCAAGAGAAAACTATTGCAGGTGATGAATGGATGTCGTTAAGGATCTGGATGTGAGGGTCTTAAGAGGAGCCGTGTTCGAGAGCGGTCAGAACACTGGCACTGTCGGCGAAGATGACGTCCGGAATGTCGAACCGGAATCTTTCGTCGGCGGCAAGTCGGATGGCTATTGCTTCAGCTGAAAAGATAGATGTGTGGTTAGGGGAGCTTGATGGCTCGGTTTTTGAGGCTGGAATGGATCCCACAGCCGGTTGACTACCGATTTACGGAGCCGTCTGTGTAAATGTGGTGATGGTGCTGGTATATGGTCCGGATCAGGAGCGTTAAGGTGCTATTGGCGATGTGGCTGTTATTTCCGGTTCCCCGGAGAGTGTGTTTTAGTTACCAGGGACGTATGACCCTGCGGATGGATTGGATGATCGGAGAAAGCTGGTGGTTGGTGAGTTGGTGCAGGTCGGTGTTAACTCTGGTAATGAGGGCAGTTGCGTCGATTCCTTTCTCAAGGATCCAAACCCTGTAATGACCGGAACGTTTTCATTCCATTATTGCGCAAAATAATTCAGTACTGAAAATACCCTCGTTCCGGCAGTTTCAATAAATTGTTATAGAAATGTAGATTTAATATTAAGTTAATGAAGATTCAATCGCATATTTACTAGCTCTATGTTTAAGAGTAGGCAGGCCTTATTTTGTCAACAAGTAGCCCTTTCATATGCGTTAAAGAATGGGCCCAGACCGCATAAATTTATATGCCTAACATGCCCCACATTGACAGGGTTCATTTTGAAGCTACAAGCGCAAACGTTATTCAATCTGATGCGTTGATATTGGCGTTTTCACCTAAAAAGAAGAAATGAAGTATCCGTGCTTTGCACAAAGCTATCTTGTTGTGCTTTGATTGTATAGTAGTAAACAAATATCTTTTTGGAAAATTTGGTGGCTCTGAAAAGAGCCAATGAGTGGCAAAAATGGGATTTCGCCATGGTGTTTGTGCATGCTGCTGCTGCGACATGGTGATCGAGTTGTTCGGTCGGCACGGTGATCCAGTTGTCCAGTCCAGAAAATATGAAATAGAAAATTAGTTCATGATGTGAACAATGAGGATGGGTTATGTACTTACTTATTTACTTATCAGGCGATACAACCGCCTCGCGGTCTTGGCATCCTGCAGAAGTCTCGATCGGTTCGGTGATCGTGGCGTTAGTGGCACCAGCCTCCACAAAGCAGAACCGGACATACAAATTCCAACTGGACCGTCTTTCCTTACGCAAAACGGATTATTCAGCTGCTGCCAAAATAAGGCAAGATAGCCAGAAATGGCAGTCCAAGACCTCGTGAGGTTGAAAAGCCAAAGGAGAAAGACGACGAACAAGGATAGGATAGGATAGGATAGGTATGACAGCATAGACAAGGATAGGAGAGGATAGGAGAGGATAGGAATTACAGGTAGTCATGGTCACGGTTTTGAGAGGCATAATAACTTGTAACCTGCTCGTTCATCGTATTGGTTACCGCCTGAATCAGCTTGGCACAAAACTCTGGGTCACTTTGTTCAAAAGTGGCAACTTGTGCCTCCACAAAATCACCCAGAGCTCTGGCCTTGGTGACCGTACGACGAGCAGACGATGTCTCACAAATCCTCTTAACCGTTTCCAAACATTCAGTAATTTGGAGGGAACGACTATTTTGCTTCCGCTTTCGCGGATTTAATTGCCGTCCCGGAAGCATGGTGGATGTGGATGGGGTCGGTGGCAATTCTTCCAAATGCTCCCGCGATGAGGCACTTGGCAGAATGCCGGATGAGGGTAGGACCGGTGGGTGGGAGGGGATCATGGTTGATGTGGATGGGAGTGGCGACGATGCTTCCAAATTTGCCTGAAATGATAGATAAAATTATTTATAACTATTGATGGTAACTTTCGGAGACACAAATACCATATTCAGCGTATAATTAAAAATATCCCGCGCGCTATAAATATTGAAATTTATATAATAAAATGGATGTTTTCATTAATTTAAACAACACCCCTTCCCCCCCCCCCCCAGGCACCCCTTCCTTCCTGTACACGAATCGTTAACAGTTTGACAAAATTGTTGGTCAAATTTTGAGTTGACGCTCCGTGTACTGTATTCATAGTTGCACGTTACACATAATATTTATTTAGATTTTTATTTTATATCTTTTCAGCTGCCGTCCAGTGCTACAGAATGGCTTAAAACATCGAGCGCATTTGAGGAAAAGTGGAATTTCCCTCATGCTATTGCTTCAATTGATGGAAAACACGTATCCATCAAAGCACCATCAAATTCTGGGAGCCAGTTTTTTAATTATAAAAAAACATTCAGCATAGTCCTTCTGGCTATGGTAGACGCCAACTATAACTTCCTTTTTGTTGACGTCGGTTGTCAGGGACGTATATCTGATGGTGGCGTTTTGGCAAACAGCCTGATCTATCACAAACTGGAACGGAACGAGTTGAATATACCCCCTCCAGAAATTCTCCAAGTTCCGTATCAGATAAAGGTTCCATACTACCTTTTGGGTGATCAGGCGTTTGCCATGAAAGAATACTGCCTCCGTCCATTTGGAGGAATGCATGCGGCAGATTCCGTGGAGCGTCATTTTAACTACAGGCATTCTCGGGCGCGTCGAACCGTGGAAAATGCGTTTGGCATACTATCACAGGTGTTCCGAGTGTTCCTGAAACCGATAGAGTTGGAACCGCCCGTAGCAGAAAAGGTCGTCTTAGCAGCTGTTTACCTGCACAACTTTAGACGACGACAAACGCTATACAATTTTTCCGATGCACTTCTGCCACCCAGTACAAGTCAGCCTTCCTCATCGATGATAATAGAAGAACTGGATGATGTAGCAACACCAGCTTCAATGCTTCCGATCCCTGCTATACCCATTAGGCCAACCAGAGCATTGCAAAACATGCGAACACATGTAGCCCATCATCTTAAGTGGAATGACCCACTTTCTTATCCTCTACCACAACCCCGAAGAGCTGCACAATAATAGTAACATGATCACCAGCATTATCATCAGGTCAGGATGGGATTTGATCCCCGGTCCTGCCGTAAAAACCGTTGCTGGTATCCATGTTGGCAATCGAACCGCCCCGTATATAAATATGTGTGGCAGCGCTAGGAAGTATCGACAATCACTTATATAGATTACTTACGGAATTCAAAGTTGGCCGCGGTACCGTCGTGTCCTGCAGGAACGCCATATGCTCATAAGCATACCAACTGTGTTCTACAATGTCATCCGTCCCTGCAATCACGTTATACTTTGTTAGATACAAATAAATAAATAAAAATCCAAATTATTTACCTGCTCCAGTCACCATACTACGCGAAATGTCCTTGCGAATCCGTCTATAGGTGTTTGAGAGGTTTTTCCACTTTGCGTGGACAACCTCGTGCGAACGCCCCATAACGTTCGCAATTTCCTTCCATGCCTGGTGGCGGATCTCGGCATTTTTGTACATGCGATCCGTGTCCTTCCACAGGCATGTGTATGATTTTACCAACTCTATTAGTTGGAGAACTTCCTCCACCTCTTGAATTGGCTGGAATAAGAAATAGGAAACAAATTGTTAGTTATATAGCTACAGATTAAGTCCCTTGAAGGCCCTATATACAATATAAGTGTGGTATCTGTACCACCTCGAACATGTCCACCGGGGGAGCGTTCCCCTAAGCGGAAACTACTAAGAGGAAACCTCTAAACAGATTGAAAACTGGGGGTCCTTGCTTCTACTGGTCGGACAGGAGGGGAGTGCATTGTGAGTTTCACCAACCACCCCCCCCCCCACTCCGCGGCCACTCAGTCCATTGAATCTGCTGTTCAGCCAAAAAGGGGTCGAGGGGGGATCGATCTTTTGAGGATCCTTTATAAGCTCCTTAATGATCTTAAGTTGAATCCGCCGCTGCTGCTGTTACCTTTTTAACCTTTTTAACTTCATAAATTTCGTGATACTTACATTTTTTACTTGCTTCTGACCCGATTTCTCCATATTTTAAGCAATGAAAATTTTTAAGTAGCAACACTGCACAGCCAAACCGACAGACTAACTTGCGTTTCTGGGAAAGCGTTTAACGATCACTAAGGAAAAAGCATGGTAGGTGAAGTCAAAATGGTAAAAAAAAAATTTTCCCAATTTTTATTATTCCGGAAATTGCTGTTCAACAAATCAAAAGCAATGAATTTAGCAATTAATGAATATGCAACAATTTTACCAAAACCAATCCATTTCCGTTTTATGTAAAGTATCAGCTGGTACATTTTATTTTATTTTGACCCTACCGCTAATGCTGTAGTTTCACTGTGTGCGGCTTAAAATCGATAAATTTAAAAAAATAACAATTTTCCATTCGTTTCATAAATCATTTCTTTATTTACATCATAAATATACAAAACAATATTGAACAGTATAAGAACATTGTATTTGTGATCGGTTGTTTATCGGAAACATTTGTAAAAATGTTGATATAATTACCATTTCGCGGGTTGGGTAAATTAGCAGGAAAATAGATAATATTCACAGCTTTCCTATAAATCATTCCATAATATCAATTAAGTGAGGAGAAATTTCTTCAAATATAGTATTGACGAAAAGCGCTACAATTCTTAACCATTTAGAAACATATATATTCATTTCCGGAATCATAACGGTGAATTTTTAAATTTATGTGTTGACTGTTCGTCGCACGACAGTTCAACTCCCCAACCTACCAGTGCTAACCACCACATCCCCGATCCGTCATCCAAGTCGCCGGCGTGTTTCCCGCATACATCGGGTTACAAGCCGGCGACTTGAGAACAATAGGTCGCTGGAGCTGTCAAAAGTCGCCTGTCAAAAGTATGTCCCGTCTACGCGAAGCTTTATACAAAAAAGGCTAAATTTCAAAAAAAAATTGCCCGATCCTCGCCATAACTGCTCGCTTCATGCGCGAATGCTCGTTACGCTCTTAGAGCAGCTCAGCACCATACCAGTTCGCCGTTGGAACGAGCAGCACAGCACACACCCGTTCGCTCTCGCGTGCAGTGGCGCTCAAACATTTTCTCGCTTTCCGCAATGTGCCGGGCACTGCTCGAACCATGATCCTCCGCTTGAGAGCCCCTGAGTGCGAGAGAGCGAACACACGTGTGCAGGGGCGCTCGAACTGTTTCTCGCGCGCGGTTTTGGTACTGGAATGCAGCGCGCATTATAAAACCGTATGGAAACCCCTGCAAATTTTTGCTTCTCTCTTTCCTTCTTCGCTCTGCCCTGAGCACGCTGAGCGACAGTCGTGCTCTGAATGTGATGGGGGGAGGATGTCGCACGCGCACGGATAAGCCGAAGCGCATGACCCGGTGTTTGAATGCAGATGGTGTTATTATTGTTCGTGTATTTGCGTGTAGGTGAGCTACGGTAGCCTGGAGTTTCCCTTATTGACGATCGATTCGTGTTTGCCGCTTCCCGAAACATGTTTTCTGCGAGAGATGAGGTATGGTTCAGCATCTCATCTACGACGAAGAGCATCATTTCTCAACTCACCGTCTTGTTTTTTTCCCCTAAAGGAGCACTGGCGAACACGAGGAGTGCAACGGAGAGAAAGAAACATGAACGGGTTTGTTGAATAAATAATAATTCAGCGTAATATCACAATCTAATCCGAGTGTTATTGTTTGCTTTGTTTTGATTTGCGCTGCCATACCCAACCAACCATACTGACAGCGTCCGGAATAACATTGCCTGCGAGAGCGAGATCACCATGACCGAAACACTGTCTTTCTTTCTCACGCTGCCTATGCTCAGAAGAACTGACGAACGATATGCCGGACGGTGCAAAGATCAGTCGAATGTTTGTGAGTCCGTGTTGGTTGTCAGCGCTTTTCTTTCAATCAAAACATAACCGATCAGACCGTTATTGTGAGTTAACGAAATAAAGAGTTTTAAAAAAAATGATAATGTCTCGTAGAACGTTTTTTAATCGACATCGGCGTACGGGAAGCCTGTACAAGTTGAATGCTAAAAGGCTGAACCGACTGAGCAACTTTGATGAATCCTCTGGTAGGTATAAATAAGTGATTAAAATTGTGGATGAGGTATACGTAACGAAAGTTTAAAAGTGTTTATGCCACGGATAAACCATTATTGTTGTGCTTAATTAGAAAATTTCATTGTATTTTAGATGATGTTGATACTATTGACGATGGAGCAGGATTCAGTGCGTGGAATGCTCCTTCAGCAAATTTACAATCATCCGGCGAGGAGGCGAATTCCGAGGATCCTGAGGAAGCAACAGCTCGGCACGGAAAATATGGGGACATGTCGCTGAAAGAATGTCTTCGATACTGTGCTTTGGTGAAAGGGATCCCTCATGAAACCATGAATTTAATTCTGGACGTTCTCCGAGAAAAAACTCCTTATAATTTACCTAAGGACGCTCGGACACTATTAAAAACGAGCCGAACAGCTGCATCAAACATCATCAACGTTGAAGGAGGGTTGTATTGGTACAAAGGCGTAAAACAGTGCCTTTTAAATCGTTTCCGGTAAGTAAACATTGTATTTAATTAGTTTTAAATGCTAATGCTTTATTTTCTTTCAGCAATACGACTTTACCGGCAGAGTTGTCGCTCAACGTATCAATCGATGGGTTGCCGCTGCATAATAGTAGCCCAGCTACATTTTGGCCTATACTGATTTCCGTACATGAAATGCCCTTGGCTCCTCCAATGACGGTGGCTATCTTCCACGGGATAACAAAGCCCCCTAGTATCGAGGAGTTCTTGCGACCTTTTGTGACCGAGCTAAACGAATTAGAGGAATTTGGATTGACTATCAATAATATGCAGCACGAAATCAAAGTTCGGGCTGTAATAGCAGATGCCCCGGCAAGGGCGTTTTTGAAAGGTATATTTAATATAAAAAATGGTTGATGGTAATTTAGCCTCTTTAATACATACATTTTTTTTCCAATGTTAAATTAATTCTTTTCCAGATGTTGCTAACTTTAATGCCAAGCATGGATGCTTGAAGTGCACCTGTGTCGGTGAGCATAATTCTAGCTCGCGTACGGTTGTCTTCACTGATTGCGATACACCGCTGAGGACAGACTCCTTATTTCGACAATTTGCGTACGGGATACATCATAAGGAACCATCCCCTTTCCTAGATTTACTATACATAGACATGATAGAAGATATAATAATATCGGATCGGTTACATTTATTAGATCTAGGAATTATGCGGAAACTTTTAAAATGATGGGTTTTAGGGCGGTTAGGGCAACCCAAATGGTCTACTGCCACGTGCATCGCATTTTCCAAAGCTCTGAAAGCGATAAAATTGCCTAACGAAATACACCGTTCCTTCCGTAACATTCAGGACATAAATTATTGGAAGGCGTCGGAGTATAGTTCCTTCTTGCACTATGCTAGTGTAGGAGTTTTGAAGGACTACATTGCTGACGACCAATACAAGCATTTTATGTTATTTTTTTGCGCAATAACAATTTTTTCTTCCAATGCTTACAGATCGTACTGGGAGTATGGTGGGCAGCTTTTAAAAAGTTTTGTCACCCAATTCCCTCAAATTTATGGGACCAGGTACATGACTAGCAATGTGCATAATCTGCTGCATGTGGTTGAGGAGATAAAAAAGTTTGGCCCTCTGAATACTCTATCTGCGTATCCATTTGAAAATGAGCTTCAACATTTAAAGCGCCTATTGAGAAATGGATGGAAAAGCTTACATCAAATTGTAAATCGATTATCTGAGCTTGAAGATTTTCAAAGTCGAATGAATCAAGATGCTGTTCCTTCGCAAGTCAATTTGACAAAGCATGGCAGTGAAGTAATAATCGAATGTAATGGATTCAAGTTAAAAAAAAAGTTTCAAGACTCGTGGTTCCTCACGGTTGAAAATCAGGTAGTACAGTATAGCAGAGCTTTATATACATCAAGTACATCAGTGGTAATCATTGGAAAGCGTTTCAACGACCATTCACATTACTTTGAAGAACCTTGCAATTCCACCAGGCTTAACATCTGCCATGTAAATATAAACAGTAAAAATATAAGTAAAAATGTCGAGTGTCATCCAGAGCATATAAAATGCAAGTTAGTATTAAATAGATTAGATGTTGAAGGGAATGCTGTACTAATTCCTTTACTTCATACTTTAATGTAATAGTTTAAGATGTAAATATAATTAGGTTAAACATATGTTTAGTTGTTATGTATTTTTGTTGCTTTATTATATTAGGTGAATGTTGAAAATAAAACCGAAATACGTAACCTGTAATAGATTTGATTAAATATGCATACTATATTTTTTATTTCATTTGTAGGCATTTATTTCAGTAAATTCAGGCATTTCTTTCAGTAAGCAAAATTTAATTAGTAGTGCAACGAGTTAATTAGCCTCCATTAAATTCTTTATGGTTTTATTTAGTCCAAGTAAAAAAATGTAAAAAAAAGGGTAATAACTAAAACTACAACACTTTTTCATGTAATGACGGCCAGGCCGCATGTCTAAAAATCTACAAAAGTTAAACAAAACGAAACACATGAAAAACTTACGTTTGTCGAAGATGGCAAGATGTCCTCACAGCACCTTTTAAATTTAAGCGATCCTTCGCATATTTTAATTTCCGTTGCATAAACCTCTTAAAAAAAACATCAGAAATATCACTTACCGCACTAGCATCGCGTTTCATTATTGCCAAAACATGGGTGTATGCCTGTAATGACACTTTCTCAGTCTTGCCATGCCCGGTCCAGCTACATTGTGCAAAGAAAGACCGGCTGAAAATGAGATCAATGGCCTCGTGCAATCTATTGCTTGCATCCCTGCCAATGATTTTCATTTTCAGCCAGTTTTCGAAAGCAACTCTGTTATCCACATCGCTCCCAAGTCGGCTATTCAATTCCGCAAGCTCTTGGGCGGTCTCAATTTGTTTGAATTCCTTCAAAGGATGCTGCTCCGTTGCCGGTCGAGCACCACCTAGCATCTCCAACATTGTTCGTTGGAGCGCTATTTGTTTTGTATTTATTTTATCCTGTTTTCGCAGTTGATCGATTTCCCGTTGCATAGCTTCTAATATTATGCATTGTTCCGGAGAAAACGCGCGAGCTACCGCCTTCTTTCTTTCCATTTCAGTAAGATTCCGCCGACCAACCGCACCCGTTGCAGCCGATGTGGATGGATGCGAAGGATCCGGCACGACACTCGCTGATGCAACAACAGCAGTGGGAGCAAACTTCCGACCAACCGCACCCGCTGCAGCCGATGTGGATGGATGCGAAGGATCCGGCACGACACTCGCTGATGCAACAACAGCAGTGGGAGCAAACTTCCGACCAACCGCACCCGCTGCAGCCGATGTGGATGGATGCGAAGGATCCGGCACGACACTCGCTGATGCAACAACAGCAGTGGGAGCAAACTTCCGACCAACCGCACCCGCTGCAGCCGATGTGGATGGATGCGAAGGATCCGGCACGACACTCGCTGATGCAACAACAGCAGTGGGAGCAAGCTTCCGACCAACCGCACCCGCTGCAACCGATGTGGATGGACGCGGAGGATTTTTCACGGCACTTGCGGATTCGGCAAGTGCAATGGGAACCGGCTGCTTAATAACCACACTTGCTGCAGCAGATGTGGATGGGCACGGATTCTGCACTGATGGTGAAGCAGCAGACGACCACGGAACTGGAACCAGTATCGGCGTAACAGTGTTATCATTGCACTGTTTAGAACAGTACATATGCTCATCCAAAATAATAGACGCATTCATTTTGCACGATCCTAAAAATTTATGTAGAACGTTTAACACCGTCAATTGCAACAGCACTGTTAGTCTAATGTTTACACTCACGTCTCTTTATCTTACAGATCCACGGTTCAAATCTTCTTCAGCAGCATCGGCAGACAAATGCAACCTAGGTAAAGAAAAAGAATATAATCATAGATACCACGCAAAACATATGAAACACCACGACAAAAAAATAACCAGAATACCACAAGTAAACAACGCCACATGATGGTGTTGTGTCATTTTTTTTTGTGCAGTTACACACACATACGTAGATTTCTATCCGCCATGATATGCCGGACCATCTGACGGTAGAGATGGGCGTCCGTCATACGTCTGACGTCTATCGCCGCCATGACATGCCGGACCGTCCATGGGGAGAGCTTCCTTTCGTCATAAGCGTCCGGCATACGAACGGTATGACGGACGATGTCAAAATGGTCGGTTGGGTAGCGCCTCTGGCCTATGACAGCTTGGATCCGAAGGAAATGGGTGAAAAAACTACGTGAAACCACGCGTTCGAACTGTTATAATTAGCTAAATCTGCTGCTCTCTAAGGCAAGATTTAGTATCGAGATTTAGCTAAAAGAACTCGAAAACCGCTATAAGCCTGCTATAAAATGTCAGTTGGGATGCTTCCGGAATCTGTCTTGCGAAATCGGACACGTTCCAGCGTGTTGAGCCCTTTCACTGCTACTCTCTTCTTCATTTGCAATGCCTTGATTTTCTTGTCCATTGTAAATTATACCTTGTAATGTTCACAAGAAAGAAACGAACGAACGAACGCGATGGCGCGAAATTTGAAACGATTACGCGGGACAGATCGTTGCCCTTGATCGCGGGGCGAACTAGCGATGGCGCGAAGCGTCACGTACAAAACTGCACCTTAAGGAAGACCTTACACTTCCTTTTACCACGATCCGGTTCGAAGGACCAAAAAATGTGAGAAATATTCTCGAAACTGGTGAAATTATCGCGGTAAAAATCGTAGTAAAGTGAAACCCGTGCAGTCTTGGCGTCGTTCCGTTTGTAACTGTTTATTCATTCGTCCTAGTTCATTTTACATACATAATTCATTCGAAATTCATCCTTATTTTCCTGGTTGTCAATTCGTGTAGCGTCAAGCAGTGTGTGTTTACATTATCTGTGTGTGTTCTGTCGTCTTAGTTCGAAAATTGAAATTCATGTAATATTTCGTAACCTAAACAATGTGTGAGCGGTAATTCTCACACAATGTTTATAAATCTATGGAAGCTTTTCCTATACCATTGCCTTCCCACTATATTTCTTTGTCGTCTTTCTTTTCCCCTTTTTTTGCTACGAATTTAATCGGACCCATATTATGTGCTTCAACCATGCCGGGCTAACATTCTCTATCGTATTGTTCTCGCGATGACGCAACGAATACTATCGGACTCGCCTCATGTGCTGCGACTGTGTTGTACTCACTTCTTTACAATTTCCTCATTTCACATTCACTCACACTTACCAAGCGGGTAAGCGTCTCGTGCGTTATGGGCTTATTTCCTAGTACTGCCTTTATCATGACGCTACGTCTTAAGCGCTACGGCGTTGCCGGACTCACGTTCTTCAACCTTATTTTCACAGAACGCTACGGATACTACCGGACTCGTATCGCGTGCTGCGGCGATGCCGGACTCACATTCCTCAAACTTATTTTGCACTTCAACGCTACGGATGCAACCGGATTCGTGTCGTGTGCTACGGCGATGCCGGACTCACATTGTGGCAGTTCCATTGTACATGGAGATGTACAGTAAAAGTATACATGCAAAACGCCTTTACGCGCTTAATTTTACTTGTCTGTAGGTGTCGTGAATATACATTCAAACACTCGAGCAGGAGTAGAACAAATATGTGTATCGGAAATCAGTTACACACATACATTCAATGGTCTTTAAAACGCAGACACGTATTAAGTAGACCATAATTTATTCATCATCGACAGAGCAACACGAACTTCAAGAGCAGCAAAAAATGGATGTTTTTGTCAGCATTAAAAGTCTAACGGACTTAAAAAAAATCACGTCGGACGAGCAGCGAGCGAGTTGGTTCGGTTGTTGCAGGAAGCTGAATTACTTCCGCCGACGCAATCTTGCGAAAAGTGTAACCGGGCAAAAGCTGACGCGCCGAGCCAATGGATGCAAATGGATTTGCAAACCAACGTCGGCCTGCGCCGGATCGGAGTGCACTGTGCGGACCAACAGCATTTTTAAAACTCCAGGCTGTCGCTCCCACAGTTGCTAGAACTGACATACGAGTGGTCCCGGAACAGCACGAGAACAGTTGATCGTGCCGAGTGTCGTGCTGGAAAAGCGGCAGTGCTCCGGTGGTACGAGGTGCTCCGTGGCATCAGCTCCGAGTACGTCGAGCAACGGCATTCAACGATTGGTGGTAGCGGACTTACTGTGGAGACCGACGAGTCCGTTGTCACCAAGTGAAAGTACAATCGCGGAAGGATGGCAGATAACAACCAGGTGTGGCAGATCGGTGGTATCTGTCGGGAGACGCGCGACATATTCCTCGTGCTGGTGCAGAAACGAGATGCTACCACACTGTACAGCATTATCATGCGGCATGAGGCACCGGGGTCTACAATCCTAACGGACGGATGGCGAGCCTACAACGGGTTGGAAAACAACGGCTACACTCATGCTATGGTCAACCATAGTGAAAACTTTGTACACCCGAACGACCCGTTTGTACACACCTAGAGCATCGAGAATTTAAGGCGCTGGATAAAGCCATTTCTCCGTTCGAAAGGTAGCTATATTCTTAACGGAGTCTTTTATGTTTCTTAACTCGTGTCTTTTTTTTTTTTTTTGTTAAAAGGCACACATCGAGGATCGTTGATTCACTGTTTGAGGGAGTACCAGTGATGTGCAAACTGAATCAGAATGAGTGAATGACTTAAATCTTAGCAATGCATTATATGATTTAAATCATCACGAAGAGTTATTTCAACTCACCTTTGATTTAACTCTCCGTGCCGACTAGCCACTCACTCACCACGTTTTTACTCACTCACCACGTTTTTACTCACTCACCACGTTTTTACTCACTAGAGAGTTAAATATCGTATTGGCATATCGCATTGGTCACGATCACACGATGATTTAAAAAAATACAATACGGTAACGAGCGGGGCGGTCCGGTGGCCGAGGCGATAATGGCGCCGGTCTTCACACGGAAGCACCGGGGTTCAAATCCCATCCAGACCGCCTCCCCGTAGGTAAGGCTGACTACTTTACTACAGGTAAAATTAAGTCACAGAAAGTCATAAATGACAGGCCGAGACCTCTCGTGGTTGTAGTGCCAAGAAAGAAGAAGAAGGTTATTGCTTCCAGTACTACTTGATATTTCCCTGTTATTGCCTTAAATATTGTGTGATCGTGACCAATGCGATATGCCAATACGACATTTAACTCTCTAGTGAGTAAAAACGAGGTGAGTGAGTGGTTCAAAGTGAGTTGAGAGGAGGTGTCGTAAAAAGCCCGTTTTGACACATGGAAAGAAGTAGAAGAACAGCACCAGTTAGACGTTTACTTGACCGCATCGAATCAGCTGGTTATATGTGTTGTTTATTATTCTCGATGCAAGAACATTATTTTATGATTTGTTTTCTTCCATTCTGCAGTTCAATATCGTTCGGAAAGCTTAGATCAAATGAAGAAATCAGGATATTGTAGTGTGTCAGTGCTATCTGAGGTGATTCTGTTTTATATTTATTACTGTTTGAGGTGGTAAAGATTCAGCGCCTATATGGACAGGGCAGCTTTGACTGTATCGGCGTCACAGGCGGTGCCGGTTTGCATCCCCGAACTATTGGTTGATCCAAGATATATGATCGTTCCACTTTTTGACCGATCTGCAAGCAAAAAATAGAATCCAGATACATGCTGGATATCTCGCACGCGGAATGGGTGCAGCTATTCATGAAGTTTGTGCAGAACGAATAAAGCCGTACTGGATTTGGCGGAATCGTTTTGTGCATCACCGTGCTCCGTCTTGGTCACTATCCATTGGGATTGTGAGTGTTATATGTTCGATTAAACACATTTAAAATTAAATTTCATCAATAGGACAGCAGATCGAGCTTCATCAATGTATGCTAGAGATCGCTTGACCAACAAAGAATGCTTGACCGCAGCTTGTTTACGTTTCAGTCAAGTAAACGTCACAATTTTTTTCAAGATGTCCGACCGAGAAATCGCTGTTCCGACACATCCTCTCAATTCACTTTGGAGTGGTTAGTCGGCACAGAGAGTTAAATCACCAATGAGTTATTTAACTCATGAGTGAGTTAAAACGCTGTGAGTGAGTGGCTAGTGAGCATGGAGAGTAAAATCATTATTCAAGAACAAACTCTTAAAGAGTGAGTGTAAGATGTAAATCACTTTTATAACTCATTCACTCTACTTTAATTCATGCTACTGAGTGGTTATTCCCATTACTAGTACCAGCTGAAGCGATCGGGATCCAACAGCTTCATAAACATTCTGCGCGCCATCAAGGATGTTCAAGAGTTTGAGTAAGTCATTTTCCTACATTTATCATTTAGCTGCAAATGCAGTTTTAATCAGTTATCCTTCCTCAAGGTGGCTAGCGAATGCCAAACAGCGGATTTATCGTGCATGTGATAAATCTGCTATTTTGGAACTCCGATTCCTTCCTCCACGTGGTGCTGGCTGGAATATGATGTCCTCTTGCGACGATCATATAAGAACAGGATCGGAGAAATATGTTTATATTTATATTTTATCTCAATAGGAGTCATTAGAAGAAATGCGATGAGGAATGTTTTCACACCAAACACTCCAATGCAATTCAATTAATACGATGGACACATGCTCCCTTCCATGTTCTTCGAGGGAGAAAGTACGATCGAATGTCTTCCCGATCATATCACGCGTCGGTAGGAGACCCGTTCTTGTGCGGTAGCCGTCGCATCCAGGAGCATCCATTTCAATTTAACATACCCAACAAAAAGTAGCAAGCAAAAACCACTGTGGAAAATGAAAAATTATGTTTTATGTTTGAAACTTTACAGGGTTTCCGAGTAGAACTTTCTGGACTATGGCCAAGTTGATCTAGACACAGGCTAGGTTGAAGTGGAGGATGGCCAGGTTGAACTGAAATGTCAAATTTGAATCGTTTCAAAACTTCAAGAGCAGCAAAAAAATGGACGTTTTAGCCAGCATTAAAAGTCTAACGGACTTAAAAAAAATCACGTCGGACGAGCAGCGGTTGGTTCGGTTGTTGCAGGAAGCTGAATTACTTCCGCCGACGCAATCTTGCGAAAAGTGTAACCGGGCAATGAAGCTAAAGCTGACGCGCCGAGCCAATGGATGCAAATGGATTTGCAAACCAACGTCGGCCTGCGCCGGATCGAAGTGCACTGTGCGGACCAACAGTTTTTTTTTTTAAACTCCAGGCTGTCGCTCCCACAGTTGCTAGAGCTGACATACGAGTGGTCCCATCGTATTTGAATCGTTTCAAATTTGACATATCAGTTCAACCTGGCCATCCTCCACTTCAACCTAGCCTGTGTCTAGTTCAACTTGGCTATAGTCCAGAAAGGGTAACAGATCGCCAGTTCTACCTGGCAATTGTTTACTTCATCCTAACCATTGCCCAGAAATGGCTCGCACATCGTTAGTTCTTCTCGGAAACCCTGTAATGATGACAAAACTTATAGTGTACTAAATATGCTCCTTTTTATCTGATGCAGCGGTCTGCAGCAATCCTTACCAATCCAGAAGAGTATTGGTGAAACCCCGATGTCCGACTGGTTTCTCGTTCCATCCAACCTTAAGTTTGGCACGCGCACACCATGTTGCCGACCATGTAACGGTAGCTGATGGAACCCGTTGGCATCGTTCAATTGACGAACCAGTACATCAGTATGCCGCCAACATTGTACAACCTATGCTCGACTCTGACGATCAGAAACCCGCAACCGACGTTCTCACATGATCGGTCGTACCATCGATGTTTCATCGATAAAACGATTAAAAGACGATGCACGATGCACACAACCAACACATTACACACCGAAGTTCCACTGATCGTAGTAGATCCGGAAGCCGATAACAAATCAGAAATCTGCTGCCGATGCGGTACACCAACAGGCAATAATAAGATTGATATCCTTGGGAGGAGAAACAGGCAAAGGGAGTGCATGGGAAATTAAATATAGGGTAAATGTTAAAAGGGCTTATAGGTAAGTTAAAAGACCAATGCGTGAACCATAAAAGAGATAAACCGCCAATGAAGTCTTGGGCTATGCATGTCCGTTAATAGATATTACAACATTGAAAGCAATAAACTTTCCCGTTGTATGAACCTGGTGCATTTCGTCTGACTAACTGACGCTGATGTTAATACGTGTCAGGTGTCTTCCATTCTGCCCTGTGCATCGAATGTTCCACCCGTCGACAAACTCGATATGTGTTCCGAGTTTCCATTCAATACTCAAATTTCGAGCTCAAATTCGCCAGTTTATTCGATTTCCCACTTTGACTTCACGTTAATTAAGCTGGCACTACTGTTGAAAACGCATTTAGGAAACCGGATTGAGAGCACATGCTACAAAAATCTTAGTGCACGCTTGAACCGCCCAATGTTAAAATGTGCAGGCATGAACCCGAACAAAAGTAGAATCATAACCGATAAGCATACGTTGAGAAGATGCAGAGCTGATGAAAATGCATACCTGTGCCTGATGAGAAAGAGTTCTGATTACTAATGGAGCAATTTTATGATTTCTTAAGAGCAATCTTAAAGCCGCCTTTGACAACTGATGACCTGCACTTGATGATTAGAATCAATGCTTGGTTTGATGTTCATATGTGCACCATTTCTACGAAGTCTTTTAAAATTTATATCGAAGCCGGTTCTCACTCGTTTTCTTTACGCTATTTTATTTTCACAAGTTACACAAACAATATTCTTTTTTTCGGATGTGCAATAACGCTTGTATTAGGTACAACACAACATTTACCAGATAACATTATCAAAGCAACGGTATAGCAACGGTAGCTATAATTATATTAACCTCTAGATACTTTAAGCTCGCTTATATTAAATTCACTGTCCTGAAGTATTCTATTTTCTATCGTATTTCTAATTATTCACTTCACTATTTCTGTGGTCATGTGGTAGTGTGGTTTACTTCCAGCAGTGCTAGAACGCATTTCTAGCAAATCCAGTTATTACATTTCATCGGTGAAGCGGATTCGGAAAACTTCGGAAACGCTTTGCCTCCTTATCTGCATCTATACACTTTATCATCTGAGGAGATTGCAAACTTACTCTTTCCCACTCTTTCCCAAATAACGATCCACTTTTTGTTGTGTCGAATGTTTAGGATCTGCAAGCAGTTCATTGTTCCGATTCATGCGAAGGTCGGTTTTGAATTATCTCCTTTCTTAACTGCTCTTCGGGCTCGTCGTTGTTCGCGCCAGTGTCCTGTTTCGGCACATCTATGATCCGTTTAATACTATATTGTGGCTAGTTGGAGCACAAACTGTGAAAATGTTCATCCCGGGATACAGGCCGGGATATCGGATTGGCAGACGATGGCGCACGACCGTAAGCGGTACACGAGATTTTCTACAGCACGCCAAGATGGCGAAGCGATTGTACCGCCTGACCAGTAAGTCAGTAAGTGCTCCAAAGTGTCGCAAATGTTGCAGAGTCCGGATGAAGTGGTATCTGAAAGTAAGGGATTCTTACTTTGATTACGGTTCACTAAACAACATGAAAAATAATTTCCTGACCGCACTGTATGGCATTGACTACAGACCAACATCAAACCGCGAGATTTACAGCAATCCCAGAGTTTCCTCTTGGTAGAGAATTTACATTTTTTCTAGCAGATCCTCAGTATAATCAATCAATTTACACATTATTCCCACTGGTCCTGTCGAGCAGTTTCCGCACAAGGTCCTCAGCTTTGTACCCAATTTTGTGCTCGTGTGCAACATTCCATATTGCTATCCCTCTTTGCCAGTATGGCAATGATCGTCTGTGCTGCTCTGTCAATTCTTCCACAGCCTGTGTCGATGTGTATGCTACAGCTCGACCGTGTAAAAACACGACAATTCTACGTGAAGCGCGATATTGGTATGTATTGGTGCGACGATGAAGACTTGACAAGTACGATGCCGGTACAAAAACAATCTATAAGCCAAACTGAACTAACATATATTTTGTTTCTTTTTAGAAAAGCGAATTTACCAGCCGAAAAAAACATCATGACGTCGAAATCGTCCCTGTATCGAAAGCGCCGTCTCATCCTTGAAGAAGAGGAACGAATTATGCGGGAAGAACGTGATGCAATGGAGGCTTCCGGCTCTGTTTCGGTACCTGAATCGGGGGCTTCCGGCTTTGCTACGGAGCCGGCATCGGAGCCCATGAATTTAGGTAAGTTACACAGGTTTTCTAGGTTTGCTTGCACATTTTTAAAGCTTGTGAAATGGTTACAAACTGCGTTTGTTCTTTTATGCGTTGGCTTACGTTATCGACCGAAATTTGTCGATGCTGAGCAGAAGCAAAGTGTAGTGTAGTGGGTGGAAAAAGTGCAGTGAAGTGAAAGTTGCTTCGTTTTCAACCCCATTTCGGAAACGATAATTATTTTTGTAGAAAAAACTATTCTCAGCTACTATCGTTTATGTTAGCTAGTTTATACACTGTTTCGTATAGTTTTCTTCCGTGCTAAACAGAAGCTTTTGTTTGGTGTTACGAGAGTGAAAGATAGAATAATGAGTTTCCTCGTTCTTTAATCCTGCCATTGCAAGAGAATCAATTAATTCAGATAAACCCTGGCGAGAGGCAAATTAGTTATTTTCCGTCACCATCCAGGAATCACGAACCCACCGGGTTCTAATCCGTTTAGTCGCGTTGTGTTTTTAGCGTCAATATTGTAGCATTCGCGTCGCAAAGTCGATATGCGAGGTCATTCGTATGGCCATTCGGGTTGTTGTTACTGTTATGACGATCCGTGACGATCCGTAAAAACACCTATTTTACGTGGTAATTGTTAAATAGTTAAAAACGTATTGATTGTCTCTAACAACTATGCGTCCGTTGGTTACGCTTTCGGGTGGATTCATGTGGCAAGCCTTTCTGGAAATAGTTTATTTAACCCTACAGCGTGCATATGCGGCAAGTTACAGTTTAAGTAAATGGTCACATTCTAGAATTAAGTTTCAAATGAATTTACATATTTCTCTGCTTCTACTGGGTATCGTTAATAATGTGATTGCTCTGCTACACATGTTTTAAAAGGTTAAAACGCAAACCGCCTAATTTCTTGATAACTTGTATCAAATGGTCGCGTTCGCAACAAGTCAGATGTAAGCAAGCTTCAAACGTCTAATTTTATTTTTTATTTTGCTTCGTTTATGTTTCTTTACAGATGTTTTATATGATTCCAATATTGTATCAGTAGATAGCGTTGGTGGTGGTATAGTGGGTAGTAGTATAGATGTAAATACTACCGATATTGATGATGAAGTAGAAGAACCGGCTGAACTTCGCGATGATTTTTGGACGGAAGCTTATAGCTTCTTGAACGATTTTTGAACGTTGAAAGACGCTTTGAAATATTTGGCAGTGGCAGGGCATCTTTCTCGAAGTTTTCTCAACTTGCTGTTGGCGATTTTAAGAAAGTTTGGACACCCTGATCTACCGAAAGACGCTCGTTCGCTTCTCAAAATACCCAGGGTAAGCAATGAGATTCAAACCGTTGCAAGTGGACGTTTTTGGTATCCGGGTATTGAGGTTGCCCATAGAAATGTTTTTAAAAATAGCCCTCCACAAGTGACGAATTTAAGCCTTCAAGTATCGATTGATAGACTTCCACTCTTCAAAAGTAGTGTCACTCAGCTTTGGCCAATTCTATTCAAGGTAGAAGAGATATCCGATTGTCCGGTAATGGTAGCGGGTGTATTTAGCGGCCAAACCAAACCCGGTAGTCTCGAGCAATTCCTGCGTCAAATAGTTGACGGTCAACAGGCATACAGTTTGGTGAACATGTACTTCCAGTATGTATTAAGGCCTTCATTGCTGATTCACCAGCACGGGCTTTTATTAAGTCTGTTATGAGATTTTCGGGTAAACACGGTTGCACGAAGTGCACTACCGTTGGAGTGCATGTGCAACCCGAAGGTAAGGTAATTTTTAATCCTTCTCCTGCACCCCCGCGTACTGCTACTAGTTTCCGTGCAAGAGAGGATAAAGAACACCATAAGACTATACATACCCCCTTAGAAGACATTGAAGGTTTAGATATGATCAAGAGTTTTCCAGTTGCTGATCGATTGCATCTTCTTGATTTGGGTGGTAGTCGTAAATTTCTGCAGGGATTTATGAATAATAAAATGGTTAGCTTTGATCGGTGGACAAGTGATCAAAAAAAAATTTTTTCTCACTTTTTGGTTAAAACCAAGCTTCTTTCCGAAGTACACCGACCATTTCGATCGCTGGAAACACTTCAGTATTGGATAGGAACCGAGTTTAGATCTTTTCTGCACTACGTTAGCCCTGTAATATATAAAGATTTCATGCATGAGGTAGGCTATAATCATTATCTACTCTACTTTTGTAGTATTCAATTTATTCTTCGTCAACCCATGCGCACTTACATTCTCTTGCACGTAGAATGCTTCTTAAATTTGTTTCAGATTTCCCAATTCATTATGGTCGCACCCATATGAGCAGCAACATACACAATCTTCTGCATGTTCATGAAGACGTTGAAGTGCATGGTGAATTGGACAACTTCTCGGCATATCCTTTCGAGAACTTTTTACAGTTTCTTAAAAGGTGCGTGAGGAAAGGTTTTAAATGCTTAGAACAAGTAGCTGGTAGATCCAAACTGTTTGCCTCGATGAATGTAATCTCTAGTTCAAACAAAAACGTGTATCCATGTGTAACTTCGGATGGCTGTGGGTTGCATATTACTGCCAGTTTTGTTTTAAAATCTGTGTTTAAAGATCAGTGGTTATTGACAACATCTAACTCAATAGTTAAATTTGTAAGGGTGGAAATCTCCTCCCAAAATATGTTTATTATACATGGCATTCAATACGAAAATAACGTAGATTATTTTCACGTTAATATTGAAGACGATGTTTCGCGTATGGAATTAAAACTTAGTGAAATAAGTATTTACAAACTAAATTCTTTTCTTCCATCAATACCAGTCACCTTGACCATTGAATCTATAAAATGTAAATTAGTAGCCGTTAATTTGCCTCCTCGTCCTCTAGTTTATTTTAATGTAGATGAATTTGTAGACGATACACCCCCACTTATATTATTTATTCCTTTGTTACGCAGTTTTAATAATAATTGATAACATACTAATGGTGGTGGAATTGGTGGCAGTAAAATTATTATGGTCATTAAAACCTAGTACACAGTTGGAAGACAGTAGAGACGATGAGGATCAACAATCCAACTAAGTTGAAATGAGCACCATTCTTCAATTAGCAACAGACGTTGACGACATGGAATAATGCCCTTACGAATCGCCAGGGAACACATCCTTTTCAGAAAGGAAAAAAAGTAAAAAAATGAGTAAGGCATCGGTTCTGAAGCTTGTATAATGTGCTTGTAATTACGTTTTATTTAACCCATATACTTTGCTCCAATTTCAACAGGTGCAATCCAGGAATACGTTTTCACCAAGTCTGCTTTACACATTGCTCATCGTTTTCCTACTGCTAGGAGGAGATGTGTATCGAACACCGGCAGACGGAAAATTGTCTGTGTCTCACTCAACATCAGACATCGGATCGGCAAGTCGAGGGAATCAGTTTCATCATAATGTTTTAATAAATACAAATTTAACAGCACAGGTAACTTAAAAGCAAAACTCAGAAATCGAACTGCTTCCACAATTTTAATTTCATTTTTTTTGCTTTCTCCCTGTATGATGGATCGCGACAACCATAACCTTTTTTTCCGGGGGCCCACACCGGAAAATGGGGGAACTGGGACGAAATTTGTTTAAGTTATTTTACCGATGTCGAACAAAAGGGTAAGCATACCATCGATTTAATGTTGTACAGTAGCAACTAACTAACCACGTATTGTGTATCCAATTTAATTATGTTTCCATGTATACCACGTCTTTCATCGATCCTCTGGAAACACACGAGTTCAATCAGGACGCTTTTCTATCACGGAAAAAGGTAAGCACATTATTAACTAATAGCAAGATTTTCTAGCATTTCAATCCATAACGACTAATATGACCCGGTAGTGTACTAATTATCATTGTATCTAACCATGTGATTGAATTTCTTGGAATGTACAATAGTCTTGTAAATGGGGCGGTCCGGTGGCCTAGGCAATAACGGCGCCGGTGTTCACACGGCAGGACAAGGGTTCAAATCCCATCCAGACGGCCTCCCCGTGCGTAAGGCTGACTACTTTACTACGGGTAAAATTAAGTCACAGAATGCCAGAAATAGCCTCTCGAGGTTGTAGTGCCAAGGAAAAAATAAAGTCTTTTGATACATTTGCGCATTATTATATTTGCTCCTTCTTGCACACGCATTAGCCATGGCCTGGAGAACTGGAGGGAATGGTGCCAGCTCTTACCTCTTATCATCTGGATGAAAGTGTAAGATGTCTATTGGCAAGTGCACATGATATATCGAACAAAGGCTCTCACCTATCATGCAAATGATAGTGTGAGAAGCCGATCGATGAATGCATATGGTCTCCAGGTCACGGCCGATACGCTTCTGCCTGTCGTTACGCTACCTAACCACAGCAAGATACTCGGCCCAACGAACGGGGAACGATCTGTACAAAATTCGTAACCGTTCCTGTCATCGTATTAAAGACCAGCGCCACCGTAACCAACTATACTAATAGGATGCAAAAGAATAATCTGGAATATTTTAAATTTAAACTATATTTTTATTACTGTAATTTACACCTGTTTACAGTTACAGTTGAATCGCTCACCGTTTGCTGCGACTGACGAGCTGCCTGCTTTGATTTGCGTGCCATTACCATCGAAAGAGCGACCCTATGGTCGAATCGCATGCCGTTACTATGGAATCACGTGCCGGTATCTATGGATTTGTGAATTTTAGCACGTTTCAAATTCGCTTCTTCCTCGATGCAATAGTTTTTTTTCTTATCGCTTAAACTTACGGATAATTTTAACAGGATAATTTTAACGACTAAACGCAATGGTAAGCGTTATTTTAAACTATTTTACACGTGTTTTACATAATGTGTTTGCTTGCACATTTTTAAAGCTTGTGAAATGGTTACAAACTGCGTTTGTTCTTTTATGCATTGGCTTACGTTATCGACCGAAATTTGTCGATGCTGAGCAGAAGCAAAGTGTAGTGTAGTGGGTGGAAAAAGTGCAGTGAAGTGAAAGTTGCTTCGTTTTCAACCCCATTTCGGAAACGATAATTATTTTTGTAGAAAAAACTATTCTCAGCTACTATCGTTTATGTTAGCTAGTTTATACACTGTTTCGTATAGTTTTCTTCCGTGCTAAACAGAAGCTTTTGTTTGGTGTTACGAGAGTGAAAGATAGAATAATGAGTTTCCTCGTTCTTTAATCCTGCCATTGCAAGAGAATCAATTAATTCAGATAAACCCTGGCGAGAGGCAAATTAGTTATTTTCCGTCACCATCCAGGAATCACGAACCCACCGGGTTCTAATCCGTTTAGTCGCGTTGTGTTTTTAGCGTCAATATTGTAGCATTCGCGTCGCAAAGTCGATATGCGAGGTCATTCGTATGGCCATTCGGGTTGTTGTTACTGTTATGACGATCCGTGACGATCCGTTAAAACACCTATTTTACGTGGTAATTGTTAAATAGTTAAAAACGTATTGATTGTCTCTAACAACTATGCGTCCGTTGGTTACGCTTTCGGGTGGATTCATGTGGCAAGCCTTTCTGGAAATAGTTTATTTAACCCTACAGCGTGCATATGCGGCAAGTTACAGTTTAAGTAAATGGTCACATTCTAGAATTAAGTTTCAAATGAATTTACATATTTCTCTGCTTCTACTGGGTATCGTTAATAATGTGATTGCTCTGCTACACATGTTTTAAAAGGTTAAAACGCAAACCGCCTAATTTCTTGATAACTTGTATCAAATGGTCGCGTTCGCAACAAGTCAGATGTAAGCAAGCTTCAAACGTCTAATTTTATTTTTTATTTTGCTTCGTTTATGTTTCTTTACAGATGTTTTATATGATTCCAATATTGTATCAGTAGATAGCGTTGGTGGTGGTATAGTGGGTAGTAGTATAGATGTAAATACTACCGATATTGATGATGAAGTAGAAGAACCGGCTGAACTTCGCGATGATTTTTGGACGGAAGCTTATAGCTTCTTGAACGATTTTTGAACGTTGAAAGACGCTTTGAAATATTTGGCAGTGGCAGGGCATCTTTCTCGAAGTTTTCTCAACTTGCTGTTGGCGATTTTAAGAAAGTTTGGACACCCTGATCTACCGAAAGACGCTCGTTCGCTTCTCAAAATACCCAGGGTAAGCAATGAGATTCAAACCGTTGCAAGTGGACGTTTTTGGTATCCGGGTATTGAGGTTGCCCATAGAAATGTTTTTAAAAATAGCCCTCCACAAGTGACGAATTTAAGCCTTCAAGTATCGATTGATAGACTTCCACTCTTCAAAAGTAGTGTCACTCAGCTTTGGCCAATTCTATTCAAGGTAGAAGAGATATCCGATTGTCCGGTAATGGTAGCGGGTGTATTTAGCGGCCAAACCAAACCCGGTAGTCTCGAGCAATTCCTGCGTCAAATAGTTGACGGTCAACAGGCATACAGTTTGGTGAACATGTACTTCCAGTATGTATTAAGGCCTTCATTGCTGATTCACCAGCACGGGCTTTTATTAAGTCTGTTATGAGATTTTCGGGTAAACACGGTTGCACGAAGTGCACTACCGTTGGAGTGCATGTGCAACCCGAAGGTAAGGTAATTTTTAATCCTTCTCCTGCACCCCCGCGTACTGCTACTAGTTTCCGTGCAAGAGAGGATAAAGAACACCATAAGACTATACATACCCCCTTAGAAGACATTGAAGGTTTAGATATGATCAAGAGTTTTCCAGTTGCTGATCGATTGCATCTTCTTGATTTGGGTGGTAGTCGTAAATTTCTGCAGGGATTTATGAATAATAAAATGGTTAGCTTTGATCGGTGGACAAGTGATCAAAAAAAATTTTTTTCTCACTTTTTGGTTAAAACCAAGCTTCTTTCCGAAGTACACCGACCATTTCGATCGCTGGAAACACTTCAGTATTGGATAGGAACCGAGTTTAGATCTTTTCTGCACTACGTTAGCCCTGTAATATATAAAGATATATAAAGCGTAGATAATAAAGATATATATAAAGCGTAACGAATCGCATGCCGTTACTATGGAATCACGTGCCGGTATCTATGGATTTGTGAATTTTAGCACGTTTCAAATTCGCTTCTTCCTCGATGCAATAGTTTTTTTTCTTATCGCTTAAACTTACGGATAATTTTAACAGGATAATTTTAACGACTAAACGCAATGGTAAGCGTTATTTTAAACTATTTTACACGTGTTTTACATAATGTGTCAAAGCAATAATGAACGATACATACAAACTATTTCATGGAAATCAATGAAAAATATTGAAAAAGAAAAATGTAAACTAATAGCTTTATTAAGTTTTCCAAATTTTCATCGCCGTTCGAACCCGTTCATTTTCGCTAGTTTAATGTATAGATCACCACTAAACTCTGAAAAGCTAGTCTTGTGTATTGCTACTGTTCGATGTTGGTATTGTACTAAAATTTTTTTCGTCATTTACGGTTTATCAGCCGTTTGTTCGTATAAAAATGCCGACGAAATGTTTTCTAATGGTAACGAACTAACCGGTCTGTTCATTACACCAAATGCTTCATACAGGAGCAATCAAAAATCCATGTATATCGGCACGTGCTTCCATGGTAACGGCATGTGATTCGGTCGTCATGTCGCACATTCGATGGAAACGGCACGCAAATCGAAGCAGACAGCTCGTCAGTCGCAGCAAACGGTGAGCGATTCGACTGTAACTGTAAACAGGTGTATTTCTATGAACATTATCACTATGATTTAATTTTAACTTTATCCATTCCTTTACCTGTGTATCTGTACAATTACCACCTAATTCCTTAATAACTAACAAAATATTTTTTAATTCGCAAAACGGTTTTTTCCGTTTTCCCCCTTCCTGTCCAAGAAAACTTTAATAAAAGATTAGGGTCTAAAATCAAATTTAATGTATCACTAGCACGCTGTATTTCGTTGGTGTCTGTTGCTATATTCACTTTTACCCACTTTATGAACTCTTCTCTTGCTTGTACATCTTCCAGCTTAGCTTCCAGGAAAAGAAGTTCTTCTACACTATCCACAGAGCGGAATCGTCCCGGTTTGTTAGGCTGGCTAGTGTTAGCTAGTGGTTGCTTCTTGCCCATGAATTCTTCCACCAATCCGGCTATATATTCTACTCTGCCACTGAGCTGCCGAATTTCCTGTGTAATTATGTCCTGCCGGACCTGGACGTTCGCAAGCATTCGGCGCATGGATTGGAATTCCTGCGCCGAACCCGTCGCGGATGATGATACCGGTACATTGTTGTTGCAGTCGGAATTTTGCTTTGAATCCATCTCAAATTGAAAAGAGCGTAGTTAGGGACATTTTAACTTTCCACTGTGTTATTTAAAACAGTTTTTTCTTGCCTTTTTGCGAAAATTATCTGAACACTCGTCACAAGACTATCCTGAACCAGAACTAAAGCAAAATGAAATGTTCACCATTCTTCGAATTTGAATTTTGACAGAAGAATAAATGTATGCGAGTCGAGAGTGTTCACCACATTATACGGTCTCACCAATACACTCATACATTTGGGCCACAAACGCTCACGCACACCACCCCATAAGCCCGAATCCGAACGTCCTCATAATGTCCTCAGCCCATATAAAAACGTCCTCAATTTTGTATGGCTGGTTTGCATCATTGCCTAGCTATCCTTCAAAGTGACTAGATGCCTAAATCTGAGCAGTGCTGAAAATCTCTCTTAGAGCAATATAGCAGTATCACTTGTGCCTGTGCGTGTGACCGTTACATTACTAGAGGTGAAAGTGATAGTGACGCTTCAAAACCGGTTGCATGATCCCCGGATCCAGCAACGGTAAAGACAATAACAATGTCGGCTTGGCGTACCGTGCGTACGCAAGCCGACAGGCTTGCAGCATCCAAGCGAAAGAAACTCGACAGAGTGTTAGTGAGTGAGATACCGTCTCTTCCCAAGGCCATTGGAAATGGTCGCAAACGTGTCGCGTCACGGAACATAGCTGCTACCTTGGCTGCTAAAAAGAAGAGTGTGGTTGTGATCACACCAGCCGCCGATGAAGGAGATACGGCCAATAACACCAATGGGGCATCCGTTCCTGAAACCGCTCTTCTAAAGAGCGAAAAGATTCCACCAATCATGGTGCAGAATCTCACCGAGGTCGAGTACGCTTCACTGTGCTCGGCTACTAAAAATGGTGAACTAAGCGCAAGTTTCAGTTTCGCGGCCGGAAATTTTTGCAGAATCTTGTGCAAAACGCGAAAAGACTATGATGCAGTAAAGCAAATCCTCACCAGCATCAAACGGGAATTCTACTCCCACGATTTCCCAGGGGATAAGCCGTACCAGCTGGTACTAAAAGGGCTTCGGTTTGGTTCTGCCGAAACAGTTACTGAGTTGCTGAAGGAGCACAAACTCAGCCCTACTCTTGTACGAGAGATCACCGTCGGCGAGTCGCGTGGGCTCTCATCGAAGCTTTTTGTAGTTTCATTCCGCAAAGGAACCACTACATTGGAAGAGGTGCGCACCATCACTCACCTCAACTACACCAGTGTCAGATGGGAGAAATACCAACCCAGGCGCAGTGAAGTCCTCCAATGTACCAATTGCCTTCAGTTCGGACACGGTGCAACGAACTGTGCCATGTCTCCTCGGTGCTCCAAGTGTGGTGGTAAACACCATACACGACAGTGTGCTGTCGAACTAGAGGACCAGCGTATTTGTGCGAACTGTTCGCAAAACCACAGTCCTCAAAACAAACACTGCCCCGCTCGTATTGCCTTCCTGAAGCGGCGCAATACAACGAAGCCTATCACTTCACCAAAACCGGTTCTTGTGCCCGCTCCGCTACCGTCGACCTCAGCGTGGGAAAAAGAACTGCCCTGGGTCGGCCAATCCAGAACGCCTTCTCAGACGCATGTTTGTACGTGCCATGGCTGCCCTAGTAGCCGAAAGCAGTTGCCGAAACTTTCGACCGTACTGCAACAACATCAGCTGCAAAAACCGCAGAAGCAGCAGCAACATCAACATCAGCAGTACCAGCAGCAGCAGCAGCAGCAGCATCAACAGCAGCAGCAACACCGCCAGCAGCAGCATGAACCATGCACACCAATCGATGGGCAACAGGAAAATCTCCTTCAGGACAAAAGAGCACCCGGACAAGCTGCTTCGGATGTTCCTTCCCCTGGTGCATCGCCAAAGAGAGTCCATCGTCAGCCTGCGCAGGACAAACTGAACGAACTGCGTTCCCGGCTCTCACAGGAAGAAGTTCTGGAAGAAAAGGAACTGTTCTCCACCATAGTTCGTCTTTGGTTGGAGTATAAGCGCATCGTTAAGCATTGCCCAAAAGACCAAATTCTCACGAAAATGGTCGATTTCATCATCAGCTGCGATGCCTAAGTGCACCAACTGGAACGCATGCTCCGTTCTTCCGAAGAAGCTGGAGCTGATCGATTTTCTCCACACAGAGCAAATCGACATCATTGCTCTGACGGAGACGCATCTCAAGCCTGAAAAATCGTTCAGCCTTCCGGAACACAACATCATCCGGCTGGACCGACAGGGGATGCCCAAAGGTGGAGTTGCCATTGCCATCCGAAGGACGCTGTCTCATCGAGTTCTTCCCCTTCCTGAGTTGCGGCTGATCGAAGCGGTTGGAATCGAACTTCCACTTCTATGCCGCCTACTGCCCAATCCAAACTCGGGAAACCGATGGCTCGATCGACCTGCTAAAACGAGACTTGCGAACTCTCACCCGAACATCCAGTCGCTTCGTGGTAGCTGGCGACCTGAACGCACGGCATCAGCAGTGGGGAAATGATCGTGCCAACAGGAATGGTGACACACTGTGGAGGGATTCGCTTGCGGGTTCCTACTCAGTGTTGTACCCATTCATCCCCACGTACCAAACGAGTCGCTCCTGCTCAACGTTGGACCTGTTCCTAACCAACATTCCGGACCGTATGGACGTTCCGGTCACGACCGTCAAGCTGTCATCTGACCATCTCCCGGTGGTCATGAGCATCAGCGAGACTGGGACGTATGTCAGGAGACAGCGGAGGAACTACCGTGAAGCCGATTGGCTTAGCTTCAGGTATCATCTGGAAGAGGCTATCGATGAGAATATCCCTCTTGATACCACTGGCGACATCGATTCAGCCCTCACCAGATTGGTAAGTACCATGAAGGAAGCCGAGACGCGCTCGGTTCCTACGGTCCAAATCAGGGATACAGTGGTCCAACTAGACCCGGAAACGAAGCGCTTAATAGGGCAAAAGAACGCTTTACGACATTTTACTCCTTGTTCAGGCAGGTAGCCAAGCTGGTACATGCAAAACTGGTGGCACTTCGCAACCGACGTTTTGAAGAGTATGTCAGCACTTTCCCCAAATGCTCCAGACCGTTTTGGCGCATGACTAGGGTGCTTAAGGAGAAGCCTAGGCCGATCCCTCCGCTCCAGTTTGGTGATCACATTGCTTTTGCTCCAGATGAGAAGGCCGAAAAATTGGCACAACATTTTGCCCACTCTCACAGGATTAGTGAATCAATCGCTAGTCCATGGGAGTCCACTGTTGGGGACAGTATCAGGGAACTGGCTTCAATAGCAGTTGATCCGATTGAAGTGTCACGGGTTTCAGCAGACGAAGTCCGCAGGCTCATTAAGTACAGCGTTTCGTACAAGAGTCCTGGTCTGGACAATGTGTTCAACGTAATGTTGAAACACGTCGGTCGTCGTACGGTTGCCCTGTTGACGGCCGTACTCAACAGATGCTTGGAGTTGGGGTACTTTCCCCAACAGTGGAAGTGTGCGAAGATTGTGCCGATTAGGAAGCCAGGGAAGGATCCATGCTTGGCTACGAGCTACCGTCCAATCTCTCTGTTGAGCGTGCTGAGCAAGCTCTTTGAGCGGATCATCCACACAGGAGTGGAGGCCCACTGTGCTGTCAGTAACAGCTTTGCGGAGGTGCAGTTCGGTTTCAGGAGGGAGTATTCTGCAGCCCATCAACTTCAACGTGTCCTGGGCATTGTTGATGCCGCCAAACGGCTGGGCAAAACCACCGTCATGGCTCTCCTCGACATCGAGAAGGCATTTGACAATGTCTGGCATGATGGGCTGCTGCATAAGCTCCGAGTCCAAGGCCTCCCTGTTTATCTGGTTAAGATAATTCAGAGCTATCTTGATCAGCGCACGTCGGTCGTTCAGATGGGTTCGGTTCGATCTGAGCCTTTTTCGAACAGTGCCGGCGTGCCACAAGGGAGTGTACTTGGACCTCTCCTGTACAACTGCTTCACGGCAGACGTCCCTTCTCTGGCCTGCAACACGCAGCTAGCACTATACGCTGATGATACTGCTATCCTGTACTCAAATCGCACCTTGGCCAGTCTCAGCGGGGGTCTTCAGCGGGGGCTGGATGCTTACTCGCAATACCTCACCGAGTGGAAGATTGTGGTGAACAACACCAAGACCAAGGCGATCGTCTTTCCCTACAAATCTGGCATGCGTTTGACCACAATCGAGCGCAAGGTCGGAGGTGTTAGGATGATCAACACCACCATCCCTTGGTCAGACCACGTGAGGTATTTGGGGTTTGAGTTTGATAGCAAGGTGACCTTCAGACCCCATATTCAACACCTGAGGACTAAAGTATGTGGTTACTTGTCCAAGCTATACCCTCTGTTAAAGAGGAGGTCAAGTTTATCCCTAGTGAATAAACTGATTGTGTACGGGATGGTAGTGTTGCCTGCGCTGGTGTACGGTTGTGTTGCTTGGGCACGTTGCTCCGCGGGTGACATGCTGACGGTACAGAGGATCCAAAATAGGTTCCTTAAGATGATCCTGGACGTGCCCATGCGTACGCCTACGAGGAGCATCCACGATACCACAGGTATCCCTATGATGGGTGAAAGGGTTAGGCTGACTGCTCTCAGACTTAGGGAAAAGTGCCTAACATCCAGCCACACGATCATACAAAATCTATTCGTATGAGCGCCATACCAGTTTTGCATGTACAATGTTTGTCCTGTGTATTGTGCGTCCAATGTGTTGTGCTTGTCTTCACGTTCCATGCAAATTATGTTTCCTATCCCTTGTGCTGTGTCTTCTGTGTTTGTGATGCTATATTATTTGTTCGTGATGTTTATCCTGTGTTTTTCAGTCTTATGTTTCTAAGTGTTCAGTGTTCGTGTCTGTTTGTCCAAGTGAGTATGTTTTTTGTGTTTTACGTCTGTTATATAGTTTTAAGTTAGTTTAAGCCGTTATCTAGTATGTAAGTTAAGCCAGGAAATCCTCCTACAGAAGTAAAGCGCTTCAACCTAACAGAGTAAAATAACTCTATTTATGTAGTCGAACCAAGCGACTCCCTCTACCAAAACGTTAGCAAATAACAAACCTTGCTTAAACACCTATCCAGGCAGGAAATCAAGAAAGGTTTAATACGATAAACCAAGCATGTAAAACTATAGTATTTGTAAGCAAATATAAACCATTATTGTACATTAAAAAAAAAAAAAAGAGATGAGCTCTCTTTCAACACGCAGCGGATTAACGCAGCTGATTTTAAACTTTCGAAAAAAGTCGTACTAAAATTTCAACGCATTCGAAGTTGTTAAAAACTGTCGAAAGTCCGAAACGCGTACTAAGTGAGGAGCGCTTGTTGCTGGACGCAACGAAGAGTGTTGAAAATAGAAATGTAGAAAGATGTATTTAAACACACCATTTTAATTGGTATTATATGTTTTTGATTTTAGCTTCCTCGCAACCAAACGGAGTGGTTGAACATAGCAAAGGATTTCAACAACAAATGGCAATTTCCTAATTGCCTTGGCGCTGCGGACAGCAAACACGTTATAATAATACATTCAGCGGGAAGCGGGTCGCAGTATTTCAATTATAAAAAATACCACAGCGTTGTGTTAATGGCTCTAGCAGACGCTAACTACAGCTTTATGATGTGCGACGTAGGAGCATCGGGAAGCAACTCGCATGGGGGTTGTATTCAAAATACCAAATTTTATCAACGGTCACAGCGATTGAATTTACCGCAACCAACAAATCCACCAAATAGTGAACTAATCCTGCCGTTCACGTTTATTGGTGATGAGGCATTTAGCTTTAGGGTGGATTTTCTTAAGCCTTCCAACCGAAGGCATTTGAATTATGAACGAAGGGTTTTTAATTATCGGCTCTCTCGAGAGTGGTGGAGAATGCTTTCGGTATCATGGCCTCACGTTTCCAATTGTTTCATATGCACATTCAATTTAAAAAGATAGAACACACCAATAAGATAGTATTAACTTGATGTTACTTACATAATTTTCTAATGAAAAGGTGCGTTAGTTATATTGGAACAACAGATAGTGATACCACGTATGAGAACCATTTCAGTAGCCTCCAGGTTCAAACTATAACAAACCAGCATTCGGAAGCCAAAGCAGTGAGAGAAAAATTTGTACAATACATGAGTGGAGTGGCAAGATGATGCCATACAGAGCGCATTTTACGGTTAATTTTTTTTTTAGTTCTACATCAACCAGTTTTTTTTTTCAATAAAAGGTTCAGGATGAACAAAAATACCTAAAGGAACATGAAATTCACTTACCTCTTCCTCAAAGTCGCTGTCCATACTAGATACTCGAGGCGTTTCAGAAGTATCTTTAAGAAAAAGCATTTGCTCATAATACCACAATTTTGGTACGTACACCTCTCCACTTCCAGTTCCACTCCGTGCACTTTTCAATATTTTGTTTTGTTCCACTTGAAATGAATTCTTCATGTTCAAAATCATCTTTTTGACCGAATCGATACTGGCATCTGGATCGTGTATGCCGTCTGCTTGACATGCAAATTTTTAAAATTTGCATTAGTTTTATCCCACAAGCAGGGGTAGTTTTTGTACGCTTCAATCAGATCACTAATTAAATTGAAATCTTTTGGCATCTTCAGGCCTTACTTAGCACGAGGTTGATTAGCTACTGATGGACATAAAGTAACTTGCACTCGAATGCTTGCAAAAACACGAAATAAATTGTGTACCCTTCGAGTCCGAGAATTTGCACCGGCCTTCTCGGATTCGGATACTCTACGAAAAGAGACTGAATACAGCAGTATGTGTAAAAAGCTATTTCTTCGTAACTGGTCGGCCTCTTCGTTAACACCTTCGCTACCGCGGCGATTTTGCGCTACTTTCCGTTCGGCCCGCAATTCTTAGTAACCAGCGGAACAGCGCGCGGTGACCGAAGAGAATAGAAAAAGCACGAAAACAACTCCAAACTGTATTGTTCTGTATATTTTCTTTAAAACATTTGAACAATCATGCTTAGAAAGTGATGTGGGACCAGTTTGAACCGAAAAATCTCTAACCGAATGTTCGTCTGACCAAAGCGCTGTCGGTCACGAAAAAGTATCCCTATCATAATGGCATCGTCAGTCGGTGCCCGGCATGGTACGATACGTGTTAATGATAAATATTTCATTTCAACGTACAATTTTAATGTAAAATAATTCGGATGATGGGAATAAAACTCTGTGCAGCATATTGTGTTATTACACGGACAGAGGGTTTTTTTTCTGTCAAACGCCCTATTTGACAGAAAATCACCATCAAAAAAAAACTCGCGAGTATACTCGCAAGTATTCTTTTAGTGCTTCACTGTGGATTCTTCTTTGCATAATAATTTGGTATCAGTGTTGTGACAGTTCTATAAAAACAACTTCTAGAGAGGTAATATTGGCTATTTTACAGTATTTAGTTTCTTCTTATTGAATATTAAACTATTTCAGATTAAATCATCATGTCTAAGCGTTCAAAGCAAACAGGGAATTTCTACAAAAAGCGAAACCGATTGCTGGAGGAAGCCAGAAGAAGTGTCGATGAATTAAACATCACGCTAGAAACTGTTTCGACTTCTGTTTAGCCGGATTTAGGAGTGGGTGAGTAAAAAAATACTTAGAAATGCTTCTTGTACATAGTTAACAAATAAACTTGATGTAAGCTTAACATTTTCATTTTCATTTACAAACTTTCGTTATTTTCAGAAGTTTCACAACAGGATCTTTGGTATTTTTTTGGAATTTGGTATATTTGAATTCAACGGGCCGTGAGTGGCCCCCTTGAAGCATGCTAGATACTAATTACAATTAACACGTATAAGGCCGCACAGTACGAATACAATTTAAAAACGTGGTACGAGACATACAAGGTTCATAACGGTTACACACGGCGTTGAATTCACGACACATTAAAATAAGTGGGTCAGAGGAGCCAAATCGAGTGCGGCGCTCCTCCACGTCACGTAGCGATCGTGCACGGAGAGATCTCGGCGGGACGTAGAGACCTAGTCGGGAAAGGAGCGCGGGCGAGTCAATCCGATTGTCCAGTAATGCCGCGACGAATAGCCTTTGTGCGTTGCAATTGCATTGTTTTAGCGGCTCTAGACCAAGCAGCGCACAGCGTCCAGTGTAGTCCACCTGCTCCTCCCAATAACGCAGAGCCAAACGGGTAAACTTCCTCTGGATCGATTCCAACCGGGCCAAGGAACTCGCAGCAGTAGGCCACCAAACGATTGACGCATATTCGACCACGGAGCGTATCAGCGAACAATAAAGCTGCTTCATCGTGATGGGGTCTTTGACGTCACGCGTGATGTGTTTCAGCAGTCCAGTTAGTTGGTTACCCTTAGCAACAACATGCTCAAGCTGGTCGTGAAAGCTCAACTTCTCGTCAAGGAGCACTCCTAGGTCACGTACACAGCTTTTGCGCTCAAGAGATGAGCCATCTAAAGCATAGTTGAATGCTAAGGGATAACGTTTCCTCGTGAAAGAGACGACGACGCATTTCTCAACACTGAGTTTAAGACCGTTTGTAGAGCACCACTGCTGGAACGCTTGTAGGGCATTCTGAAGACGCACCTGGTCAGCTTGGCATCGAATCGGGAGGTATAGCTTCAGGTCGTCGGCATACAGGAGGTAACTACCAGTGGGAAGCACACGCTAGCGAGTACGCCCTCAGTCGGAGAAATCGGGATGAGAGAGCCGCAGCCGCCGAAAGAAAGCTGGAGGCAAGGAAGGCTCTGACTCGAGCAATACGACGCAGCAGGGAGAACGTTATGACAGATCTGATCGCGCAAGCCAACGACCACCTGTTTGGCGATCTATACAAGATCCTTAAAGCGCGTTTACAAGGCGGTCGTGCCCCGCCTGAATCAGATCCAGTAGTGCTGAAGAGGATTGTTGACGACCTCTTCCCACAACATCCGCCCTTCCGATAGCCTGCGGAAGGAAGCAGCACTACCAGCAACATTCGACCAGTAGCAGAGGAAGAACTGCTTACCATTGCGGGGAATCTCGCAACTCGGAAGGCGCCGGGATTAGACGGCATCCCGAATGCAGTCCTACGCACCGTCATTCGAGAACATCCTGCAGTTTTCCGCAGAGTATACCAAGAGTGTCTTGATCGGGGTATATTTCCCGCGGCTTGGAAGAGACAGCGCCTTGTCTTGCTGCCTAAGCCGGGAAAACCGCCTGGAGAATCCTCCTCGGTCAGGCCTCTTGGCATGATTGACGGTCCGGGGAAAATTCTCGAGAAACTGCTTTTGGACCGACTCCATGTACACCTGGAGAATCCCGATACTCCACGGCTCTCCCCAGCCCAGTATGGGTTCCGGAGAGGAAGATCTACGATCATGGCGGTTCAGCGCGTGGTGCAGGCTGGGCAACGCGCCATGCAGTTTCACCGGACGAATGGCCGCGACAAACGTTGCTTGATGGTCGTTTCTTTGGATGTTAGAAACGCGTTTAATATATCAAGCTGGTCGGCAACAGCAGCAGCCCTTCAGCAGAAGGATGTTCCTGCTCAGCTTCGAGCGATACTGGCCAGCTGGTTCGAGGACAGGCAGCTCATCTACGACACCGACGATGGCCCAGTTACGCGGAGCCTATCTGCTGGCGTCCCACAGGGGTCCATTTTGGGCCCCACCTTGTGGAACGTCATGTACGACGGCGTACTGGGTCTTGAGCTGCCGGTTGGAGTGGAGGTTGTTGGCTATGCCGACGACCTTGCGTTGCTGATACCCGGAACCACTCCACAGCAAGCCTCCCAGCTGGCCACCGCTGCAGTGAACACCATCAGCAGCTGGATGACGACGCATCGGCTCGAGTTGGCGCCTGCGAAGACCGAAGCCGTAATGATTTCCACCATGCGGACCGACCCCGAGGGATACGCCATTGACGTCTTGGGCACGCAGCTGCGATCTGCGAAGACGGTCAAGTACCTCGGGATCATCGTCGTCGAACATCTATCCTGGCGACCACACGTCGAGCACGCCTGTGCGAAGGCGCTCCGTGTGGCCAAGTCGGTCTCGCTGATGATGCGAAATCACAGTGGCCCGAAGTGCGCCAAGCGTCGTCTTCTTGTGTCAGTCGTCAATTCCATCCTTCGTTACGGCGCTCCTGTTTGGCACGCAGCAGTCGAGCGCCAGGTCAACAGAAGGATGTTGATTCGCGCACAACGAGAGTGTTTGCTGAAAGCGGCGTTCGCATTCAGAACGGTGAAGTACGAGACAGCTGCAGTACTTGCGGGTGTAATACCGATCTGTCTGCTGGTGAAGGAGGACGCTCGCTGTTACCATCGGCAGCACGCTGCAGCAGACACAGCCATCAGTGGGACACCAACAGCAGCGCAGATTCGGCTGGAAGAACGCCAAGCTACGATCCACGCTTGGCAGGAGCAGTGGGATGCTGACGCGGCAGCGCCGATTGCCTCACGATTCGTTCGTTGGGCACACCGCGTCATCCCCAACATCGAGCAATGGCACTCGCGGAAACATGGAGATGTAAACTTCGCTCTGGCACAGGTATTGTCGGGACACGGTTTTTTCCGTGACTACCTGTGTCGCATGCGGTTTGCATCGTCCCCGGAGTGTCCCCGCTGCTCCCACGAAGCTGATACAGCCGAGCATGCCTTCTTCCACTGCCCAGCTTTTGCAGCTGTTCGGCATCGGCTCCTGAATGGTGGAGGGTTCGAGGACCTGAACCCAGATACTCTGGCATCGTATCTCCTTCGCGATCAGAGATCGTGGAGCACCATCACGGAGCTGGCTGCAAATATAACCTCCACACTCCAGCGGCAGTGAAATGAAGAACGTGCCAACTTGGCGGCCACAAATGCAGCAACCAGTCAACCGGAGGATCCGACAGCACGACTGCCCGCAACCAACGGCGGAACGAAGCACGGCGTATTGCTCGTGCCGTTGCTCGCGAAGAGAGACGCCGTCGAAAGGAAGGACGAAGAGGAGGTGGCCTCTTCTTTGCCCGAACTGTTCCGTAGCATCGAGCCCAGAGGTGATGAGTCTCGGCAACAGGCTATGTCGTCGGACGAAGATGCCGCCGTCACCTCTGCTACAACATCCGGCCGCTAGCTGCGCAACAACATTCTCCATCAGAGTGGTGAGCCAGTCACCGTACAGCGCCAACATCAGCGACGTCCACTGGATGGCAAAGAGCGGAACAAAGGGTCCGAGCGTTAATGCCCGTTATAAGGGCCAGACTCCACCCTCCACCATGCCTCGCGGCGCTTTGTGGAGGGGATGCGGGCTGCGCACGTCGTGGGGTTTAGTCGGTAAAAATCCGGCATGCGGCTTCGATGGAGAAGCCGTATTTAAGAAGATTCCCCACGACGTAAAAGAACAAAAAAAAAAAGTGGGAAGCACACGCGTAACGTCATTAAGGAAGATAACGAACAACAGTGGTCCGAGATTACTCCCTTGTGGCACGCCCGAGAAGGCTTTAATAGAGCACGAGACGCCTGAACCCATCTTCACGCGATACGTCCGGTCGATGAGGTAGGACTTCATCCACGCCAGAAACAATCCAGGAAGCCCAAGGATCTGAAGCTTAGCGAATAGCAGAGAGTGTGGTACACTGTCGAACGCCGCCTTGATGTCAGTATACACCGCGTCAACTTGGAGCCCAGCATCGATGTTTTTGTAACAAAAACTGACAAACTCGGTGAGGTTGGTAACCGTCGAGCGCTTAGGAGTGAACCCGTGTTGAGCCGAGCTGATGTAGTTCGATGCGGCTGCTAGTAGGGGCTCATATACAAGCAGCTCGAAAACCTTTGCACATGCGCAGAGTGAAGTAACACCACGGTAGTTGGCAGCATCCGATTTGTCCCCCTTTTTGTACACAGGGACTAGCCATGAAGTTTTCCAGCGAATGGGATAAAAGCGGATTCCCGGAATATCTTAGTCAAGACCGGGGCAACATTTGCAGCGCAGCGCTTTAGAATAGTAGGTGGGATTTCGTCGGGTCCCGGGGCGAACGAAGGTTTAAGCCGATTAATCGCCTTTAAAACTGATGAATCGTCAATAATTGGCATATTGGGAACCATGGCATCCAGCGGTATCGTTGTGAGTGCGCTTGTAGTCTGGTTTATATCGGTGGTGTCGGGATGGAAGGTGTCAGCAAAGCGTGAGGCAAAAACATCACAAACGGCGGATGGGGTGTTGGCACAACGCCCGTTGTAACGGACAGAGCAGGGAAAGCCGGAGGATTTCCGCTTGGCGTTAACAAAGCTCCAAAGTTTACGAGGGTCGCTTTTTACAAGATATAGTTCTGTACATCAAAATCCAGCAACACCTTCAGATACTACTGACCAGAACAATGAAGGAATCAAGGAGAGGGATGATCCGGCTGAAGAAATTGTTGATGCCAAGGACCCGTACTCATTTATGCAAAATTTGTGTCTTAAAGATGCGCTTGTGCACCTAGTGATACAGGGTCGTGCTTCCCGTTTCCTAACTGAAGGTTTTCTTGCCATCTTAAGGAAATATTTCAAAGCCAAAGTTCTTAAAACAAAACAAACGCTTCTTAAAACACCAACGCAGATTGGATCTGGAATTAAACCGATACTAGGTGGCCAATTATGGTATCATGGCATCGAAAAAGTTCTTGTAACATAGTTTGAGTTGGTTTTTTTTTAAATTTGTTAATTATTCTAACAATTTATCATAAATTTAATAGCCAGAAAAAGATTCATATAATTAAGACTACACAAAAACGGAGTAGGATAATTTGGAATTTGAAAACTTCTAATATATTTCTGTATTCAGAAACGTTGTTCCAGAAGTAGACGCTTTTACGGTGGATGTCTCTATTGATGGACTTCCACTCTTTAAAAGTTCCCGGAAGCAGCTTTGGCCAATTCAAATAAGAATTCTTGAACTTTTAAAGCACCCAGCAATGATTGTTGAAACGTTTGGAGGATCGAAAAAAACTGGGTAGCTTGGAGGAATTTTTAAGACCTTTAGTTGAGGAAATAAATGATCTTCAGCGAAGAGGATAAAAGTTTGGAGATAAGAGATCTCCTTTTCATTTCGTGCCTTTATTGCCGATTCGCCAATGCGGGCCGCTTTGAAAGGTATGTGTTATGGTCCAACCTGGCTCGGTAGATCTGTCGCGGGAACTCACCGGTGACATGCAACGGTCACCGGTTGATGTGTTAGTACGACCTACCGAGAGGTCAGCGAACGAGCGTGAGCTTCCACTGAGAGATTGAGTATCAGATTCGTCCTAGCGTCCGAGCGGCGATCTCTCCCCGATTGACTGTATGTGCTGTGTCCGTGCGTTTGATGTAAAAGTGGCGTGAATTGTATCCGTGTAAAAGATTCGATGTATAAATATAAGTTCGTTGTAAAACATATAAAACAAAACATAAAAGTGGCGACGAGGATATAAAAAAACACACACACACAATATTCATTAACAGGAACTATTCGTGTCGCGTTCCTAAGTTTTTTTTTTTTTTTTGCGGTCCGCAATCGTTTCGCGTGTTACGTGCTATCTCTGTAAAAAATGACAATTCCGTCAAAATGCCGCAGAATTATGTTTAGCCCCGACGACACTACCGGGATGGACGATCAGCGTCGGTTGTCCCAGAATGGAGTAAACGCATTGAACGCAGCCTTCGTCCCACGCCAGCATCCGCCATCCCAAAGCACAGGGACGCTTACAGTTCATTCACCCTCACAGCATCCCGCCGCAGCAACACAGCCAGGCACGGCAATGCAGGGTCCCGACACAGCGATGCTGTACCAAATTCTGCAACTAATGCAACAACAAATGCAGCAACAAATGCAGCAACAAATGCAGCAGCAGCAGCAACAGCAACAAATGATGGCACAGATGATGCAGCAGCAACAGCATACAGCACCTCAGCCCCAATACCAACCGCAGCAGCAGCCCGCAGCGCCACGAGACCCCGAGATCATCATGGATGCATTATCGGCAAGCATCACGGAATTCCGGTACGAGGCAGAATCCGGTTTAACGTTCAATGCGTGGTACAAGCCTTACGAGGAGGTGTTAGCACAAGATGCTTCCCGGCTTGAGGATTCGGCAAAAGTTCGGTTGATGATGAGGAAATTGGGCACGATCGAGCACGCACGGTAATCAATCTACATCCTACCACAGTTGCCAAGCGAAATCAGCTTAAATGAAACGCTGCTTAGTAAACGTTACAGATACCTAAAGATAGTGAAAGCGCGGAACGAGCATCTGTTAACCTTTTCGAGCCTAGTATACCGCGCCTGTGACGACTTCTAGTTCGCATCGATGAATGAAGAGTAATTCAAATGCCTTATACTGATATGCGGATTGAGAGACGATGTGGATGCCGAGATCCGCATGCGATTGCTGACCATCATTGAGGGGAAATCGGAGATAACGTTGGAGCAACTGTCTACCGAAGGTCAACGCATTCTGGGTCTCAAAGTAGACAGCGCGTTGATATCCGCCGAGGGGGTAGATCGAGTACTGGCGTTGCACAACGAGGAAAAGCGACGTTTTCCTGCAACAAACCGGCCTAACTACACGCACCAGCGCCAGACGCAGCCGCGAAATGTGGAAAGTACACCGGTGTCGAAACCACGCAGACCGTGCTGGTTGTGTGGTGAGTACCACTGGGTGCGAGAGTGTACGTACGGCTCTCACAAGTGTCAGGATTGCGGGAGACACGGACATCGAGAGGGGCTACTGTGTCTCCCGCACTTCGACACGGACATCGAGAGGGGCTACTGTCGCACTTCGGGCCGAAGGAGAGAGAGAGGATCCCGATTCCGCAAGCGATCAGCTGTAGCGACACGTGTAGTGACGGTCAACGTGGGCAACGTGCAACAAAAACGTAAATACGTTATCACGCAGATAGGAACCAGGACGATCAAATTGCAGCTCAAAACAGGATCCGATATCACTATTATCGGACGGGAGACGTGGAAGCAGCTCGGTATGCCAACGCTTTCATCGGCAAAAGTACACGCAAAAACGGCAACGGGTACACGTCTGCAGCTCGACGGCGAATTCACGGGAGGACAGAAGTTCCGACAATCCGTGTCGTACCATCAGACTTGCATTTATTAGGAGCGGATATCATCGACCTTTGCCAGCTGGGACAGATGCCTTTAGATGTGCTTTGCAGCAACGTAGAATGCGAATCTGCTACCTGGAAAAACAGATTTCCGGCCGTGTTTAATGGTACAGGGCTATGTACGAAGGCCAACATTAAACTGCATCTAAAACCCAACGTCCGCCCTACCTTCTGTCCAAAACTTCCGGTGGTATACGCCATGCAAGCAACTGTCGAGAAGGAGCTAAATCGCCTGGAACAGCTGAAGGTAATCACGCCAGTTGATTATTTCGAGTGGGCCGCGCCAATTGTCGTCGTTAGGAAGAGCAACGGTAGCATCCGAATATATGGGGACTATTCGACGGGTCTGAATTCGGGTCTTCGGTCACACGAGTACCCACTACAGCTCCCAGACGATATCTTCTCCAAATTGGCCCAATCTAGATACTTCAGCAAAATCGACCTTCCGACGCATTCTTGCAGGTAGAAATCGACGCCAAATACCGCCCCCTGCTTACGATTAACTCCCATCGCGGTTTGTACCACTACAACCGCCTACCGCCTGGTATCAAAATCGCTCCCGTTGCTTTTCAACAACTTATTGATACCATGCTCGCAGGGCTGAAGGGCACATTCGGGTACATGGATGACGTAATAGTCGGAGGTAAAACGGAACGCGAGCACGACGAGAATCTGCTGAACCTTTTCCGCCGTATTCAGCAATACGGATTCACTATCCGTGCGGAAAAGTGCGCTTTCAAGATGGAGAAGATCGAATACCTCGGTTTCATCATCGATCGACGTGGCCTTCGACCCAACCCAGCTAAGATCGAAGTAATAAGGAAGCTGCCAGCGCCAAGAAACGTGAGTGAAGTCCGGTCATTCCTAGGCGCGATAAACTATTACGGCAGATTCGTACCCAGAATGCGTGACCTCCGATACCCGCTAGACGCCTTATTAAAGCGCGAGGACAAATTCGCTTGGACACCAGAATGTGAGCGCGCCTTCACCCGTTTTAAGAACATGCTATCCTCCGAGTTGCTGTTAACACATTACGATCCGAACGCCGAAATAGTAGTATCTGCAGATGCTTCAGCCGTGGGACTCGGGGCTACCATCAGCCACAAATTCGCAGACGGTTCATTGAGGGTTGTACAACACGCATCGAGAGCGCTAACTAGCGCCGAAACCAGATACAGCCAGATTGATTGCGAGGCGAATCATATTCGCCGTCACCAAGTTCCACAAAATGCTGTACGGTCGTCATTTTCGCTTGCAGACCGATCATCGCCCGTTGCTGCGCATATTCGGTTCGAAGAAGGGTATACCAGTCTACACCGCCAATAGACTGCAACGGTTCGCGCTCACCTTGCAGCTGTACGATTTCAGCATCGAATATGTGCACTCTGCAAAGTTCGGGAACGCTGATGTATTGTCCAGATTGATTAACGAGCACGCAAAACCGGAACCGGAATACATCATAGCCAGCACCGAACTAGAAGATGATGTAAGTTTTGTTGCAACTAAATCAATTAATGCATTTCCTCTTAATTTTAGAGACGTTGCGAACGCTACAAGAGCAAATTTGTTGTTGCGCAAGGCTTCTCGCTATGTCATGAAAGGTTGGCCCCCGAACATCGCCTATGGTGCAGAGCTGGCTCGCTTTTTTAACAGACGCGAGACTCTGTCTACAGTTTGAGGTTGCATTTTGTTCGGGGAGAGGGTAGTAATCCCTGTCCGATTACGCCAGAAATGTCTGCAACAGCTACACCACGGTCATCCTGGAATGCAGAGGATGAAAGCTCTAGCCAGAAGTTACGTGTACTGGCCAAACATCGACGAGGACATTTCGGAGTGCGTCGAAACCTGCCATGCTTGCGCCGTGGCTCAATCTACTGGAACAACAACGCGAATCCAGCTGCCACTTGACCTCCTGATGGACTCAACGAACGTCGAACGACCAGCTCCGGTCACAATCGATGAGGACAACTCTCCGTTGCCTTTACCATCTCCCAGACCGGTACCCTTTCTGCCCAGAAGACGACAGCAGTCGATGGAACCGCCACGCCGGTCTTCTAGGCCTAGAAGACTCCCGCGTAGGCTCGATGGGTATCGGCTGCATTAAAAGGGGGGAGATTTTATGGTCCAACCTGGCTCGGTAGATCTGTCGCGGGAACTCACCGGTGACATGCAACGGTCACCGGTTGATGTGTTAGTGCGATCTACCGAGAGGTCAGTGAACGAGCGTGAGCTTCCACTGAGAGATTGAGTATCAGATTCGTCCTAGCGTCCGAGCGGTGATCTCTCCCCGATTGACTGTATGTGCTGTGTCCGTGCGTTTGATGTAAAATTGGCGTGAATTGTATCTGTGTAAAAGATTCGATGTATAAATATAAGTTCGTTGTAAAACATATAAAATAAAACATAAAAGTATGTTACTTTGCATACTAATTTTAAATCATTTTAATCAAAATATTAATTTTTGTATCTAGCTGCCATGAGCTTCAACGCCAAACATGGATGCTTAAAATTCACATGTGTAGGCACTTCAATTGAGGTTGGATCCGACAGCAGGAAACGATATTCGATTCCATAAACGCAGAACCACGTACAGATGCTGGGTTTAGGCAGAGACTAGATCCACTCCACCATAAAGAATGGCGTACACGACTAGAGGACATCGATGGCTTTGATATGGTCGAAGGTTTTCCTGTATCAGATAGGCTCCACTTAGCGGATGAGGGTGTAACCCAAAAAGTTTTAGTAGGGCTTACAACCAATTTGTTTGAGCGTTTTGTTCACGGTTATCCTAGACAGAAGGAAGCAGTATCTACATACATGACAAAAATACGGCTTCCTTTTGAGATAAATCGAAGAATACGTTCCCTAAACTAATTGCCGTTGTGGAAAGCTACCGAGTATCGGACTTTTTTACACTACACAAGCGTTGTTTTATTGAAAGATTTCTGTTCGCAAGATGGAGCTTTCAATCATTTTTTATTCTATTTTTGTGGACTGACAATTTTTTCATCAGTAGAACATCAGTCACGTTGGCCACTAGCAAAAATAATGCAGCACAAATTCGTCAGACACTTTGCGAAACATAACGGTCGCTCAAACTTGATCAGCAATGTGCATAATATCCAGCATATTGCAGAAGAAGTTTTTAAGTTAGGAACACTGGATTCGTTTTCTGCCTACGAATTCGAAAATAATTTGAGGTTCGTGAAACAATGCGTAAAATCGGGGACCAAGACCGTTGAACAGGTTGCTGGCCGACTGATTGAGCGCGGTCACATCATCAAAGCCTGTAACGATCGTGTGCAATCATATCCACAACTAAAAGCAAACGGTAGATTATTTATGAACAAAGATTTTTCCCTTCACACACAGTTTCAAAACAGGTGGTTTTTGACTAAAGAGAGGAATATTGTTAAGTTGATAGAGGTAAATAAATCTAATTATTTAGATTCCGCTATTGCCTCGCGTTCCATATTCGGATGTGCGATCCTAACTCTCCCGCATGCCGATCCTGTGTCGAGGTAATGATCGCTATAAAAATCGTTCTTTTTCAGCAAAATTAAGCTTGGCAGTTGTTATGTGATAAAAAATATCACAATTGGTGTGGAACATAAAAAATAAGCATGATTGTTAATATTTGTGGTGCATTTTAAATATAACATTTTGTTTCTCGGTGCTGTTCGATTATTCGTGCTAAGCTCGGTTTGTGCTGCTTGATATTACATTTTGTTTCTCGGTACTGTTCGATTATTCGTGCCAAGCTTGGTTTGAGCTGTCATCAATGACAAACCATGTGGTAAAGCAAAACAATACAGTGAATGCAATTATGCATTTTTTTAAAGTGTTTTTTCATTGTGTTTCAGTGAATAAATTGTAGAATGCTTACGTCGCTGTGCTTCGGTACCCCGATTCTGCTGTGTGAAGACTGGTTCCGCTGTGTGAAGACCGGTTCCGCTATTGCCTCGCGTTCCATATTCGGATGTGCGGTCCTGACTCTCCCGCATGCCGATCCTGTGTCGAGGTAATGATCGCTATAAAAATCGTTCTTTTTCAGCAAAATTAAGCTTGGCAGTTGTTATGTGATAAAAAATATCACAATTGGTGTGGAACAAAAAAATAAACATGATTGTTAAGCTTTTTGGTGCATATTAGATATCACATTTTGTTTCTCGGTGCTGTTCAATTATTCGTGCCAAGCTCGGTTTGTGCTGCTTGATATTACATTTTGTTTCTCGGTACTGTTCGATTATTAGTGCAAAGCTCGGTTTGCGCTGTCATCAACAAACAACCACCGGCCATTATTTAGCTCGGGCAATGAATATTACCCAACTGAAATATTATCATCCTATTATATATTAATTTTAAAAAAAATTGTTCTCTTCCTAGATTTGAATAAAATGTTTGAATATCTGGAAGACAAATGAACAAAACAATTTATTTTTCGCTTATAGAATTTAATATATTTATTAAACACATTTCTTTTGTTTTATTATTTAATTTCATAAATTCGCATATGTCTTGTATCTATTTCTGGCAACCTTAAAAACAAAAAAAAAACAATTTATCGGATTTTTGAAGTCTTAGCGTACTTTGACTTATTTTCAAAATAATTTTTTAAAACATTGTTCTCTTCTTGGATTTGGGTACAATGTCTGTATATTTGCAAGAAAAATATGCAATGTTTATAATTTTAAACAGTTTATTGTTTTAATAAACTTCTTTAAACAATTATTTTTTTATTTATTAATTAATTAAAACGGACACATGCCGTATTGTTGGGGGTCTTTAAACAATTAGTTAAAAATTAATTTTGTGTTCTCATTTTCAAATTAACTGCCATCAAATTGTCAAAAATTGACATCTCGGGATCTGTCAAAGTTTGAGTCGTTCAAAATCGCTTGTATTTTGTATCCGTTTTCGGCCTTCTTTAAAATGAAAAATAAATTATAAATTATAATTCTTCCATAATTTTGCAAATATTTTTATTGCTCCAAAACATTGCTTCTCCAAATTTTTAAGCTTTTTTTTCCTTGATCACAAAACCTACCGAGCAAATCACACAAAGTATGTGAAGTACAGAACTAAGCTGTGTGTACAGCCGAGCAGTCTTCCGGTTCAATTATTCGTGCCAAGCTTGGTTTGAGCTGTCATCAATGAAAAACCATGTGGTAAACGAAAACAATACCGCGACACCGTGAATGCTAATATGCATTTTCAAAGAGTTTTTTATTGTGTTCAAGTGAATAAAATGTAGACTAACATAATCAAAAAGCGATATCCGACCTTACTACGACCTACATACGAAGTCGTATATGAGGACTTATATATATATACTTACAGCAGTAATTAACAGACTTCGTAGATGAAAAAAAAAGCGTGCCATAATTATGACAAACAAACCATAAATGTGAAATGTTTCACTCACGGTCTTGAAAATTTTCAGCGGAGTTTTGAAACGTACACGTTTACACCTGTTTACAGTTACAGTCGAATCGCTCACCGTTTGCTGCGGCAAATGAGCTGCTTGCTTCGATTTGCGTGCTGTTTCCATCGAATGCGCGACATGACGACCGAATCACATGCCGTTACCATGGAATCACGTGCCGATATACATGGATTTTTGATTGCTCCTGTATGAAGCATTTGATGTAATCAATAGCCCTGTTAGGCTGTTATCATTAGAAAACATTTGCTGGTATTTTTATACGAACTAACGTTTAATAAACCATAAATGGCAAGAAAATGTGTCGTACAATACCAACATCGAACAGTATCGCTCGCTATTGAACACAAGACTAGTTTTTCAGATGTGATGATCTATACATTAAACTAGCGGAAATGAATGGGTTCGAACGGCGAACAAAATTTAGAAAAGTTCATGAAGCTAATAGTTAACATTTTTCTTTTTCAATATTTTTCATTGAATTCCATGAAATAGTTTGTATGTATCGTTCATTTTTGCTTTGACACAATATGTAAAACACGTGTAATATAGTTTAAAATAATGCTTTCCATTGCATTTAGTCGTTAAAATTATCCTGTTAAAATTATCCGTAAGTTTAAGCAATAAGAAAAAAACTATTGCTTCGAGAGAAGAAGCGAATTTGAAATTCACAATTCCATAGATACCGGCACGTGATTCCATAGTAACGGCATGCGATTCGACCATTGGGTCGCTCTTTCGATGATAATGGCACGCAAATCGAAGCAGGCAGCTCGTGAGTCGAATCAAACGGTGAGCGATTCGACTGTAACTGTAAACAGGTGTAATTCGTTTGTCACAATAGGTGATCTTTTAGAATCTTGTGAGGAACGATTTCATGCAGTGTCCTACAACGACAATGTGTAAGCAGACATACAGCTTTCGTCAATCGATCTATACATATTTAATGTTAAATGTAACGTTCTCACAAGTACGGTTGAAGTGCCACAAGGGTCGGTTAATTGTGAGCTTGTTCCCGTATTCATACCATCTCGATCTTTATTGCAACTTCCTGTTAAAGTACCTCCACAACCTGATTCGACAGCGTTATTCCCTTTGCTACACACTTTCCATAACTGATACTGTTAATTGAATATATTATTTGTTTCTTCACATCATTGTTTTGTTTTCTTCATGATATTAGCGTTTCTTGTGTGATAGAACTACGAGTTCAAAATAAATACCAAATAGCATGTGGTAAGTGCCAAAGAAATTTTGTAAGCCTACATCTCACTGATAATATAAATTAAAAGAAAACTGAAACTTCACACAAGAATCCAAATCATTTTATAACTTTTTTGCGGTTATGCGCTTTGTGTATTACACTTTTTGTTATGCCCCTTGATACATTTGTGCATTTCGAGTTTTTGTGTTTCAGTTTAATGAAACGCTCAGCACCATGCTTCGAGACAACACCTTTTTCTTTTTAGTACGGTTAGCATTTTACTATAAGCAACAAATGCTACACAACCGACTAAAAATTTCCGGGCAAACAAAGTGTAGAACAAGTCATGCAGCCTCTGTATTTTGTCCGTTGCAACTATGTTGCTTTTCAGCCAGATCACCAAAGCAACTTCATTGGACTGGACGGACAAACAGGTCCCCAAAATGTCCATTTAATCCTTGCTGGACACGGTTTCAAAAAATTCCGGTCGTTGAATGCAAACTGCTGGTTCGTGGTTTTCCTTGCTGTTGTCAGCAACCACCCCCACTTGTTCATTCAAAGTTACGGCTACGCCAGCAACTACCTTCGAAATCAGAGGTAGCAACTACCTTCGAAATCAGACTCTGAGTCGCAACTCTTCCAATAGCTTTGCATTATTGGCAGCATCCATTTCCTAAAACAAAGACAAACATTATGAAACAATCATTCCATTCATATTGCCTTTCGATTTATATTTATTTCTAGACACTTAATGTTACACGCCTTTGCTACTACCAAGGGCCTGCGCCAGGGAGATGGGCTCGCCTGTCTCCTCTTCAATCTGGCGCTAGAGAGAGCCATCCGGGACTCAGAGGTGGAAACTTCGGGGACCATCTTCTATAAGTCAATCCAGATCCTGGCATACGCTGATGACATAGACATCATTGGTTTGAGGCTCTCCTATGTAGCAGAAGCTTATCAAAGGATCGAGCGTGCGACACAGAACCTCGGGTTGGAGATTAACGAGGCGAAAACCAAAATGATGGTGGCACCACCAGCGGCCCTGCTAACAAACACTGATTTACGCAGGGGTGATGTACAGATAGGTGACCGCACTTTCGAAGTCGTCCAAAACTTCACCTATCTGGGGTCAAAAGTCAGCACCGACAACAACATTGATGTTGAGTTACGCGCACGGGTGCTGGCTGCCAACCGGTCATACTACAGCCTGAGGAAACTTCTTCACTCTGAATACCTGTCGCGACGGACGAAGCTGGGACTGTACAGAACGTTTATAGTCCCAGTACTCACATACGCCTCTGAGACATGGACTCTGTCCAAGACTGACGAAGCCTTCCTAGCCGCGTTCGAGAGGAAGATGCTCAGAAGGATTTTTGGCCCCGTATGTGTGGAAGGACAATGGAGGAGCCGCTACAATGACGAGCTCTATGAGCTGTACGATGATCTCACTATCGTACAGCGCATTAGACTCGCCAGGCTCCGGTGGGCTGGTCACGTCATAAGAATGACACCGGACGACCCAGCCCGCAAAGTCCTTTTAGGCCGTCCACAAGGATAGAGGAGGCGTGGTAGGCCCAAATTGAGATGGAGTGATGGCGTTGATGCGTCCGCCAGAACGGCCGGGATAACGGATTGGCAGACGACAGCGCTGAACCGTGAGCGGTATCGAGGATTGTTGCAGCAGGCCAAGACCGCAAAGCGGTTGTAGCGCCTGATAAGTAAGTAAGTAAGTAATGTTACACATACGCATGTTGAAATGACAATATGCTTAATTTTACAAGGTTGTATTTGTTTGACACCGAAATGTCAAACTGGCTTGATATCACCTGGCGATGTTTGAAAGAAGAAAGAGAAATAAAGAAGAAGCGACTGCGAGAGTCAGTCGCTATCGAATACTCCGCGGATGAGCACACAGTTTGAAAACGAAAATAAATTGGAAAAAATATATAAAAAAAAAACACAACGGGGCCTCATATTGCTTACAAAACATTATGATAAACTTTGGTGCAAAACATTGGTGCTAAGTGACCAGGATTGAATATTATTCGTTACCACGTCGCTATCATCGCGCGTTATTCGTGTGGTAATGCTAGTATGTGTGTGTTTAAGCGGCGCAAACCTGCTGTCCAAACTGCTGAATTCTATATATATATATATATATTTTTTTTTTTTTATTCATAAAGAACGGCCAGGCCGTATTGCTGCTGAATTCTATTGTACCCAGGATTGAATAGCTGCCGTACGCTATCATCGCGCGTATGCCGTGTGGAAGTGGTAGTGTATGTGTTTTAAAACGGCGCAATACTGCTGTTCAGATTGTTGAAACTCTTGTGAAAGGATTGGTTTGGTGTTCTTTGCTGCCACAAACTGTCATCACGCATCATTCGTGTGGTAATGCTAGTATATGTGTGTGTTTAAGAGGCGCAAACCAGTACTCCGAATTGCTCGAACTCTGTGTACGTATACCATCGCGCGAAATACGTGTGGAAAAATGTTCACGAATACATATTTAAGCGGAGATTCATTTTAACAAAATGGCTGACGAAAAGGCGTACATTAAGCGTCGCAACGCTGTAGAGACACTCCAACGGCAGAAAGGATATGTTGTAACGTTAACAAAGATTAACAGTGATGAAGCGTCGAACAGGCTGGAATTGCTTGAGAAGGCTTATGCTAAGTTCGAGTTGATTCAGCACGACATCGACGTGCTGGAGGAGAACGATGATATGGTCAACGAAAACTTTCAGTTGCGTGCTGTGCTCGATAAACTGTACGCGCAAACGAAAACGGTTCTGCAGGCAACCGCAATTAAGAAAGAAGCCAGTTCCGCTACGCAACACACTAAGCTGCCAACAATTTCTCTTCCAAGCTTCAGAGGTAATCCATCAGAGTGGTTGTCGTTCCATGACAATTATGTGTCGCTTATCCATACATCTGAAGGCATACCACCGGTTCAAAAGTTCCATTATCTTCGAGCGACTCTGAAATGTGAGGCAATATTAGTAATACAAACGCTGGCCATAACTGCTGAAAACTACGAGCTAGCTTGGAAAGCTCTTACCAACCGCTATTCTAACAAGGTTGTTGGCGCTGCTAGGATAGTAACGGAAAGTTCAAACGGCCGTAAGAGTCAAACCCGCGACTATAAACCGATTGCCTAGCACGGAACGTCAGAGCACGGATAAGCGAAAGTGTCAGGGAAGAATGCAGTAGCGTTGGAGGTACGGGACTGAGAAGGCGCTTAGGCCACTATTTTGAGTTTTGTTCTCTTATTTCCTTTTATTCCCGTCGTATTGAATAAATAAAGTGGATTGTAAAACTACAGAATCGGCTGGCGTTTGTTGCGTAAGCAACAAAGGTGTTGTAATGTTCTAACGAAGAGAAGATTTTTTAGATGAACGTCCAAACGAAAAAAGAGGCCCCCCGGATTTTATTCTCTACTTTTATAGAAAACTAAACACTAACACTTGCAAAGTAATCTTAACGCATGTAACTTAACGAATCGAATTTGACATATCTAACTTAACGATTAAAGTGTTACAGTGTTATTAAGGAAGCGTCATTTGCGAACTTTGTTTGGTGCAAAGAAAGCTTCTAATGGAACTAGTTCTGAGATTCGAAGAGTTGCCGATGAGTTTGCATTAAACATTAAAGTGTTAGAACAGTTCGGCGAACCGATAAGTGACGACAGTGCGATCATCATCGAAATGCTCATCCAAAAGTTAGACGCCGAATCGATTAGTTCGTGGGAAGAATCATTCGACCCAGAAAAGCAACCTACATACCCTGAACTGCTGACGTTTCTGGATAAACGTGTACACATGCTGGAGAGCATTGCCATCGACAATCTTCCTGCTAATTCTGAGCCGCGTAAGGTTATGAAAGTTCGTGCGCATGCCAACGTTGCCGCTGTTGATCCGCATGTTGAGTGTCCGGTGTGTTCTAATGATCATCTCGTGCATCAGTGCACTAAATTTAACAGCTTTGATTAAGCTTTGATTAGCACACAAAGCACAGCCCAATGCTATCAGCGAAAGCTTTTGCCAACAACTTCGGTTGGCCAGGAAGCGGACTAATGTCATCATCATCGGTGTAGACGAGTTATCAACAAAGGCATGCAGTGAAGTTACAACCAGCATTCGCTCTAACGACCGTAAGTTTTCAACGATGCTTAGTTTCTTTGTTTTACGGAAAGTAACTGCCAACACTCCTGTACAGTCGTTTAGTAGCAACAATTGGATAAATCCTGTTAGTGTTTCGTTAGCAGACCCAAGTTTTAATTGCTCAAACAGAATCGACATAATATTGGGTGCATCTAATTTTTATACCTTCTTGAAAGAAGGTCGCATCCGCTTGAGCACCGGTCCGTTGTTAGTAGAAACGGTATTTGGATGGTGGAGAGCTTCCTCTACAGCATGCGAATAAAGAAGAACTACCAATTCATTCCAACAGTAGCTACAGTAGTTTCAACCGTAGAGGACCAGATAAGAAAGTTTTGGGAGATCGAAGAACTAAATCGCTCCGAATCTTTGCAATTTGACAATACGTTAGAAAGTCATTACGCAGAAACAACTTCAAGAGATGACACAGGAAGATACATAGTACGTTTGCCGAAACACGCCAATATTGAGAAAATAATAGGAAACTCAAAGTCTGCAGCTACCAGACGATTCCTACTATTAGAAGCGAGGCTATCGAAGAACGAGTACATGAAACAGGAATATCATGCATTTATGCAGGAGTACCTATCGTTGAACCATATGTGTATGATAGCTTCAGATGCCCACGAGAATCAGAAGATTTCTTATTACTTGCCTCATAACGTAGTAGTAAAAGAGTCTAGTTCAACAACTAAAGTACCCGATGTCTTTGACGGAGCAGAAAGAACTAGCACAGGATTTTCCCTTAATGAGGCTTTATTGGTGGGTCTTGTTGTACAAGATGATTTAGTATCATTAATCTTGCGATTCCGAAAATTTCAAGTGGCTGTTGTCGCAGATATTGAAAAGATGTACAGGCAGGTACTAGTGCATCCAGCTGATCGTCCACTCCAGCGCATACTGTGGAGTTTTGATGAAGCACAACCGATACAAGAATATGAGTTAGCAACAGTATCTTACGGACTAGCACCTTCCTCATTTCTCGCCACGCGAACACTACTGCAACTTGTTGAGGATGAAAGTGACAAGTATCAACTGGCTAGCAACGTGATCCGTAAACACATGTATGTGGATGATTTGATAGCAGGAGCAGACACCATTGAACAAGCCATTCAAATACGCAACGAGTTGAACGAGCTTTTGTGCAAGGCCGGGTTTAGATTTCGTAAATGGGGTTCCAACGAGCTTGACGTTTTATCGGATCTTCCCACAGATTTACTCGCAACGAAATCTTCCCATAGTTTCGACGAGAAGGAGAGTATCAATACGCTTGGTATAGCCTAGGAGCTGGAACGAGATGTTTTTCGATTCAATGTTGGAAATATGAAGCCTCAGGACAAATGGGTTAAGCTTTCTATCCTTTCGCATATTGCACAACTGTATGATCCATTGGGAATAGTGTCACCTGTAATTATTCAAGCCAAGCTAATCATGCAGGAGTTATGGTCATGCTTCGTTGGCTGGGATGAAGAAATCCTTGAACACACCCTTTAGAAATGGATTCAGTTTTGTGACCAGTTGCCAAGCTTTGCACAATTCAGCATACCTCGATTTGCCTTTCATCGTGACTTTGCTCGAGTAGAATTGCATTACTTTGCAGATGCTTCGGAGGTTGCGTATGGAGCTTGTGTTAACGTCCGATCAGAGCAAGCAAGTGGAAAGATTAAAATCAGCTTATTGGCATCCAAATCTAGAGTGACACCGTTAAAGGCGCTAACTATACCAAAGCTGGAGTCGGATTTTTTGGAGATGTGGAAGGAGCACAAAACCATAAATATTGAACCAAAAAAACATATTACACGTTAGTTCAAATGGGCAAGCTTTATGAACCACGAAAAACATCTTCAACATCCATAACAACTAACTACGGGTAGAAGAAAAGGCAAAGAAACCGCATTCAATCGCTCTGCAATGAACGCGTGCGATCAGGATATTGCGATCAGGATATTGGTACATGATGACAGACAAGTTAACGTAGAATGCAGTGAGTGAAGGTATTACTCATTCGAATCAGATGCTGATATATGAAATCAACCATCGTATCTTGAAATTGTGATGTTGTCGCACAAGAAGCAGAAGAGGGCGAAGAAGCAGAGAATATCACACAAAAAGAGGGTGATCAAATCGATCTCGCGATTGATCGATCGGATGATTCAGATGTGGATCCTACCCAGGATATTCGGAAAGGTTTGTGGTGTTCATCTACAGTTTCATAAGGATAGCATCTCTTTCGGCATTCTCCGACTGAGATGTGAAGCGTTAGATAGGACCCCGGCTCGGCTAAGCGGAATAGCGGGAGAGTCGGATAGGACACGGATTGCGTAATATAATGAACAGGACACGCATTGCGTGTATTATGCGTAACATAATAATAGGAGAGGATCGCGAGAATATAATTAACTATAATATAATGAAATAGAATGAGAGTTAACACGTAGGGCATTCAAATCCGCTTTAGGAGAAGCTCTACTACCAGAAAACGAACATGAAACTACCAGCAAACGGTGAACGCTCTAAAAACAAAAATAATAAACTGTGCCAATATCACACTCCCACCACTTCTGGGCAACACCAGATCTGACTTGTTCGTCGAAGAATGACAAACAAGCGGCCGAACGTTAAAAACTGCGCAGACCGAGCAATGCAGCAGCATAGAATGTGGGCATGCGCAGAGGAATACTCACGGCTCAGGAGAGAAGAGAAAAGAGTTCACCGCACCAAAAAACAACTTTGGGAAGAGCAGCGGGTGCGGGAACTTCAAGAAATCAGAGTGCGTTACGGACCAGGAAGAAAGTTTTACCAGGAAATAGCAGGTCGCCGAAATAACTTTAGACCTAAGGTGACCTGCTGTCGGAATAAGGATGGGGATCTGGTCAGTTACCAGCCAGAGGTTCTCTCGCGATGGGCTCAGTTCTTTGATGAATTGCTAAATGATCACTTCAACTAACAGTTAGAGGCTCCACTAGCAAATGATATCATACTACTGCCACCTAGCATTAATGAGACAAGAAAGGCTATCCGTCGGTTCAAGAACAACCAGGCACCAGGCCAACAGAATAGTAGGCAAACTTATCAAAAGGGCGGTGCAGCACTCGAACAGGAAATTCATAAAATTACTGCCAACTGACACTGACAATAAAATCACTGAGGTATGGGATAGCGAATCGATGCCTTGTGATTGGTATCATCTATATACAAGAAGAGAGATAGACTAGACTAACAATTACACGGATATTACGGTGTTGCATACCGCCTACAAGACTTTCTCCCTACACCTACAAGATCGACTTATCCCATTCGTTGAAGAGATTGTCGGAAACTATCAGAGTGGATTCCGCAACGGAAAATCAACCACTGACCAGATCATCAAGATGCGACAAATCTTGGAGAAGATGGCGGAGCAGCAGATCCACTCCTACCATCTCTTCATTGATTTTAAAGTGATTCAAATGGCAGCTAGGTGAAGGTGGATAGAAAACTTTCAGGGCCCTTTGCTACACTAGGGAGATGGGCTGGCCTGTCTCGTTTTCAATCTGGCGCTAGAGAGAGCCATCCATGACTCGTAGGTGGGAACTTCGGGGACCATCTTCTATAAGTCATTCCAAATCCTGGCATACGCTGTCGACATAGACACCATTGATTTGAGGCTTTCCTAGCTTACCAAAGGATCGAGCGAATTGCACTAATCTTCGGGTTGGAGATTAATGAAGCGATGAAGTGCCAAAATGATAATGGCAATACCAGCGGCCCTGCCAACAAACACTGATTTACGCAGGGGTGATGTACAGATAGGTGACCGCGCCTTCGAAGTCGTCCAAAACTTCACCTATCTGGGGTCAAAAGTCAGCACCAACAATAATATTGATGTTCAGTTACTCGCAAGGGTGCTGGTTGCCAACTGGACATACTACAGCCCAAGGAATCTTCTCCACTCTAAATACCTGTACGAATTTGGGACTGTGCTCTTCTTCCTCTTACTTGGCAGTACAACCTCGAGAGGTCTTGGCCTGCCATTTCTGGCTTTCTGTGACTTGATTTTACCCGTAGCAAAATAGTCAGCACTGCGTACAGGGAGGCGGTCTGGATGGGATTTGAGCCTCGGTCGTGCCATGTGAAGACCGGCGCCACTGGGACTGTACAGCAAATTTACACCTGTTTACAGTTACAGTCGAATCGCTCACCGTTTGCTTCGACTCACGAGCTGCCTGCTTCGATTTGCATGCCATTACCATCGAAAGAGCGACCCTATGGTCGAATCGCATGCCGTTACTATGGAATCACGTGCCGATATCTATGGATTTGTGAATGTGAAGCACATTTCAAATTCGCTTCTTCTCTCGAAGCAATTGATTTTTTCTTATCGCTTAAACTGACGGATAATTTTAACAAAGTAATTTTAACGACTAAATGCAGTAGAAAGCATTATTTTAAACTATTTTACACGTGTTTTACATATAGTGTCAAAGCAAAAATGAACGATACATACAAACTATTTCATGGAATTCAATGAAAAATATTGAAAAAGAAAAATGTAAACTAATAGCTTCATGAACTTTTCTAAATTTTCTTGGCCGTTCATTTCCGCTAGTTTAATGTATAGATCACCACTGAACTCTGAAAAACTAGTCTTGTGTATCGATACTGTTCGATGTTGGTATTGTACTACACATTTTTTCGTCATTTACGGTTTATTAGCCGTTTGTTCGTATAAAAATGCCAACGAAATGTTTTCTAATGGTAACGAACTAACCGGTCTGTTCATTACACCAAATGCTTCATACAGGAACAATCAAAAATCCATGTATATCGGCACGTGATTCCATGGTAACGGCATGTGATTCGGTCGTCATGTCGCGCATTCGATGGAAACGGCACGCAAATCGCAGCAAGCAGCTCATGAGTCGCAGCAAACGGTGAGCGATTCGACTGTAACTGTAAACAGGTGTATATTCCTAGTACGCTCAAACGAAACCCTCTTAGCCGCGTTGGAGAGAAAAATGCTCAGAAGGATTTTTGGCCCCGTATGTGTGAAAAGGCAATGAGGGAGCAGCTACAACGACGAGCTCAACAAGCTGTACGGTGATTTCACCATCGTGCAGCGAATTAGACTCGCCATGCTTCGGTGGGATGACCCAGCGCGTAAAGAGTTTTTGGGCCGTCACAGACAGAAGAGGCGTGGTAGGCCCAAACTGAGATGGAGCGATGGCGTTAATACGTCCGCAAGAACAGCCGGGATAATCTATTGGCAGACGAAGGTACCGTGGACCATGAGCGGTATCTACTGCTAGATTCCTTCTCTACCAACTGCCTCACCCAAAGCCATGAGAAGTGTTCCGTCATCTCCTTCTCCAGATCGCCCACCAATCCAATCATGGCGCCTTACTCCATGAACCTACAAATCCTCACACGGTCCAACGCTTTCAACGACCTTGGCGTCATTCCACGAAGACTACGGCCACATAAAAAAAAAAACTTATGAGACACGGGTTCTTATTCATTTATTTTCCGCCGATCGGCTTTACTGCAGCTTGGATCGATCCATCCTTTACTATGGGAGCATCATCTGGTGTCTCTCGGCTTAATTTTGGATCGCCAAGAAAGAACAAGTACTATTTAACCAGCCTAGCTACCCGTAGGTTTCTCGGCTCCTCCAATCACTCCCATCCTCCTTATGACACTTGATGTTAGCTCCTTAGGTTGGCGTCTTTTGAGACTGGACTTGCGGTCTGTGGCTATTTTCGTCTTCATCACTCCCCCACGTTAAAATTGTGATTCACAATCTTCTACACCAACCTTACATCATTTAGTTTTAACTCTTTGTTCAGCCATAGCGGCAAACAAATGTTTACATTAATGAATAAATAAATAAATATAGTAAGTGGGCTGTCACAGAAAGGATCCCAATGGTAGGCAATTCTCTCAGCGCTCGTATGTCCCGATAGAGGACGCCACCATCTACTATCATTTCATGCGTTGCATTGACCACCGGCTAATATTCAGATTTTTTTTTATTGCGTGCGTTGCGTATCCTTACTGGTGGGTCAACGAATTTATTATTTCCATCTGATATGTTAGTAGTAAGACAGCCTATCTATGGCTACAGGAATCCTGTTTTGTTTGGTAGCTACCGATTCTGAAATAAATTAATTTCAGAGTTTCACACTAGCAAGAATTTGGAACTTGACTCTTGTCTACATCCCGAAGTTGCTCAGCTGTTCGATTCAGTGCATGTCCTTGGAGGGTAGCGTGTATTGGATATCTTTCAGCGTTCCCCAGCACACCTTCGAGTTTGCGCAGCAATTTTTGTTCCCCTTCCTCACCCTTTCCCATGGACCTGGTAGTATCGGCTTGTCCGTGTACCAGCTCATGACTTCCCTTCCTCCCTTCCTCTTTTCCTAACAATCCAGCGGAGTAGGCCGCCTTAAGTCCCTACATGGGCTGAAGTTAATGTATACGCCAAAATGTATGCAATCAAGGGCACATTGAATGACATTGAATTATAGTAAAAGTATTGAAATATAGTATTATAGAAGAAACGCGTAATATGGATAGAATAAACAGAAGTAACTGAACCTGATTGGGAAGTCTCGTTATGTCCTTTGCCGAAGCAACACGCGTGCATATCTGCTGATAGTAAGAGACATTTGCTCATTACCGTGAGAGAGTAGCGAGAGTGAATAGTGGCACAGTGTGTGTGCTCTTACGTTAAACAGTTTCACAGCTGTAGTGTAGTATCACCAACTGTATGGCGGCTTGGCCGTCGGTAGGTTCGCAAGCTGGCCAGCTTAAACCCGGGAAAAGAAAGAGAGCGGATTGTCCCAAACCCTTGGAAGAAGAAGAAAAAGGGACCATGGGAAATGGTCGTAAGCGTGTCGCGTCACGCAATATTGCTGCTACTATGGCAGCCATGAAAAAGGCTGAGATTCAAGTGACGCCTGCCGCTGCTGATGAAGTAGCAATGAACATCATCAATGATAATGAAGAAATCTCTGCGGAGAGCTCTCCCGCGCTGAAGGAAAAAATCCCCCCTATTATGGTTCAGGGACTATCTGAAGAGGAATATCTATCCCTCTGCAATGCTACGATAAAAGGAGAGATAAAAGCCTCCTTCACCTCTACTGCAGGCAACTTCTGTCGCGTTGTCTGTGGCTCTCGCTCCGATCATGAAGCGGTTAAATCCAGGATTTGTGGATTCAAGCGTGAGTTCTACTCTCACGATTTCAAGTCGGCTAAACCGTATCAGGTAGTACTGAAAGGTCTGCGCTTTGGATCTGCAGATCATGTAGTAGAAATGCTGAAAGCGTTTAATCTACAACCAACGCTAGTGCGTGAAATGAGGACGGGAGAGAATCAAACATTGACTCCCAAAATGTTCCTAGTATCCTTCCCGAAAGGCATCACCTCTCTGGTGGAACTGCAGAAAATCTCTCATCTAAACTTCACCAGCGTGAAGTGGGAGAGATATTAACCAAGGCGTAGCGATTATTTGCAATGTTTGAAATGCCTGCACTTTGGACATGCTGCCAACAATTGTGCAATGACTACCAGATGCGCGAAGTGTGGAGGTAACCACAAGGCCGCTCAGTGTGCAGTTGAGTTGGAGGATCAGCGTCGATGTGCCAATTGTAAGGGGAACCATAGCCCTGTGGTGAAGACGTGTAAACCCTTCTTCATACGTCTTACGCACACACAGCGTAAGCATGCATCGCACGTGTTACGACACACACTACACACTACACTACTATACGCGTGTTACACTACACTGCTAACATAGCACTAACAGTTACACTACTACTAACGATAAATCCTAATGTAATAAAAGAAATCAGTATGCAAGTGACCATCAAGCGATCAACATCCAGCCTTAGATTTTCATTCGGATCCCAAAAATAGATAGGAACAAGACCCATAACTGGTGATCCCGACTGAACAAGTGCCCGAATGAACAATTGCCCGAATGAACAAGTGCTCTACTGAACAAGTGCCAAACTTAGTACAGTTATCAATACTATACGTAAAAATCGCGAGTTTGTGATTTTACAGTGCTCGCGTGCCCAAACGCATTTTGCTCATCGCGATAAAAAGTTCGGTCACCATCCGATCATCGAAGTGCGAAATCCAATCACGTGCGAAACAAAATGACGACCGAAAACGCTGGAGAACAAAATGGTACTACAGTCGTAACGCGTAACGCGAGGCAAGTGACGCTACAGTAATTGCCAAAATAAGCTACCCCGATTTCGACCCGGACGATATCGCAACATGGTTTATGTGCTTCGAAGCCTCTTTTACCGTGAACAGTGTCAAATTGGACAAGTATAAATTCTACACAGTAATCGCTGCACTAGGCTCACGAGCGAAATACGTACATTCGGTTATTACACAGTGTCAAACTAATAGTAACAGCAACAAGTACGAAACACTCAAGGCCGCCGTTATCGCTCATTTCCAACCATCGGAAGCACAGCGCCTGTCAAGTTTGCTGTCCGGAATGTCCTTAGGAGACCAGAAACCCAGCATTCTACTGTCCGAAATGCGCCGCTAAGGAGGAGCAGGTTGTACCGACAATGTATTGGCAAACCTTTGGTTACGAGCCCTGCCCAACACAACACGTGCTATCATCGCTGCTATGCCGACCGCGACGCTGGATGACCAGGCAAAAGTGGCTTACAAAATCCTGGAAGCCCCACGTGAGCAGATTGCATTAGTTCAACATCGCGAAGAAGAAGCATCTATTAATTCGCTGGAACAACGTATCGAAGCCCTCACACAACGCTTGGAAGAAGCATTAACAGGTAAACCACGCAGAAGACGTTTTACTAATACATGCAACAATGAGAATTGTCCGGCAAGGCTTGCCTATGCTAAAAAGCACAGTATGTCCAAAGCTTCTACACATACACGCTGGATATCTGCACCACAGCCTAAAACATCTGCTTGGAGCCAACCTTTATCTTGGATTGGACATGGCACTCAACATCTGTGCTCCTGTTCAGGATGTCCAAGGCGACAGCATCATGTGCAACAGCAACATCAGACGGTTCAGCACCAGCAGCAGCAGCATCAGCACCAGCAGCAGGAGCAGCAACATCAGCAGCAGCAGCAACAACAGCAGCAGCGACAACAGCAGCAGCAGCAGCGACCGCAGCGACAGCACCAGCAGCAACAGCAGCATGAAGTTCAATCGTCAGCCTCACATGATACCATCTTGAACACATCTGTTCAGGGTGAGTTGATCCCAAGTGGGAAGCATAACACCGCTACAAAAGTCTCCACTACTGTTAATGTGCAAGCAGCGTCAAAACGATGTCACCAGCCAGCTCAAGATAAACTGGATAAATTGCGAGCCAGTCTGACGGAGAAAGAAGAAGCAGATGAAAGAGCTCAATTCCACGACATTGTTCGTCTCTGGATGGAATATAAGCGCATAGTAAAGATATGCCCGAAAGACCAAGTCTTAACAAAAATGGTCCAATTCATCACCACTATGCATTGCGATGCTTAAATGCGCTACGTGGAATGCTCGTTCCGTCTTGTCCAAAAGATTGGAACTAATACATTTTCTCAAGAACGAGAAAATTGACCTGCTCGCCTTAACGGAGACGCATCTGAGTCCAGAGAAGTCTTTCTATCTTCCTGTGCATACCATCATACGCTTAGATAGACCAGACCGTCCAAAAGGGGGAGTACTGATTGCTGTCCATCGCTCTTTAGTGTTCCGCATACTTCCCCTTCCTGGCACCCATGTTATTGAAGCAGTAGGCATAGAAGTCCAGTCCACCCAAGGACACTTTCGCTGCATCGCCGCCTATTGCTCGATACCAAGTCGTGATGCAGACGGCTCCACAAATATGCTGAAAAGAGATTTTCGCATCCTCACTCGCACATCCGGGAAATATATCATCGCCGGGGATCTGAACGCTCGCCATCAGCAGTGGGGCAACACACGTGCCAATAAAAACGGTACCACGCTCTGGGAGGATGCACAAGCTGGCCTTTACGAGGTGATCTATCCGTTCCAGCCCACGTTCCAGAACGGCCGGTACAACACAACGCTGGACATCTTCCTCACCAACATGGCGGACTGTGTCGACGTTCCTGATTCGGTCACGGCCTTAACATCGGACCATCTGCCGGTGACAATGAACATCAATGTTTCGGGGACGCAAGCCATAAGGCAGCGGCGCAATTATCGTGAGGCAAACTGGCCTTGCTTCCAACGCTACATGGAAGAGCATGTGGATGGCAATCCTTTTATGAGACGGTTGACGACATCGACGCGGCACTTACCAGCTTTGTAAGTATATTGAAAGAAGCCGAAGTGCGTTCGGTTCCAACTGTTCAGGTCCACGCTAAGGTGCAATAGTTGGATGCGGAAACGAACGTTACATAGCGTTGAAAAATTCGGTGCGGCGACTGTTCCAAAGAACGGGTAATAGAGCGTATTACTGCGGTTTTAGAAAGCTAGCTAGGTTCGTGGAAACCAGATTGTGAGAAGCGCGTAATCTGGCATTCGAAAACCTTATTAGTGGTTTTCCTAAAAGCTCAAGGCCCTTCTGGCGAATGAGTAAAGTGCTTAAGGATAGACGAAGACCTATCCCAGTCCTTAAACAAAGTAACACCATGAGTGTTAGTTCGATAACGAACCGTTGTTGAACCGACCACGCGAAGGAATGGTCGATTCGGAGATCTCCGCGCAGATTCCTGGCCTTGTCAGAGTTGCTTGAATCAGGCGGCTAACCTTTTTTCCTGGATAACCAAGAGAAGTTTTTAGCGGCGGACTCGCACAACACTAACTCGGCGTGGACAACGGGAATGCCGTAGCTCGATCAGACGATTAGCCTTTTTTCCTGGATAACCAGGAGAAGTATCTAACCGTGGTTCTTGCTTGGCTTGATTTCGCCTAATTCTTCCGACGGAGTGGGGAGGCACCAAAGTGCGTAACCAATTTCCGGAGGGAAGGCAAAGGTGAAACTTTCCCGATTCTGTAGGATACCCAAACAATGAAACACAAGTTTCTTCGTTGAGGTCTGGATTACAAGTCGCTTTTTATTCTCCAAAAATTCTGTCTTATATACTAAAATTCCGTGGGAAAAAGAACATGAAATAGCATTACATCGATCTCCTTTTTCCTAATTCGGTATGCTGATGCGTTGACCCCTGCCAGGCGTCGGCTAGTGTAGGAGGTCTGTAATGTTACAATATCTGGCAATTGTTACCCTATCGTTTTATGACCATGGGTAATGCATCGTGCATCTGTGTTTCAGATGCGTACGCCTATTTTCGTATTGCCTATTGCCTGCGCGTCGTTTGTTCTATTCGTCAATTGGTCTTTCCTTCACTGCCCTACGACCGTGCCTTGATCTTCGCGTTGATCGTTTTTAATCGCGCAATGACAATGTATGCATTGTGTTCTAGTGTTAACCCTTTTCGGGCCATGTGCTTCACTTTCGGTTTTATTACATGGCTTGAGTTTATTTATAACTTTCATATGTCTGGATATTGTCCCTTTTTCGAGATATTTCCAATAACGCACCATACTTTCGTTTTCCTCACGGTATGAGGCCTCTCTGTGACTTAAGGTTGTTTTCCAAAGATAATATTTTCCGGCGAGAATTTATACTAAACGAAAGATATTTAGTCATTTATAATTGTTCCTCTAACTCTTGCATGCCAGTCATTTTAGATCAATTTTATTTTGTCGCGTTCGCAACATTCCGGCCCTCGTAAAACTACAAGTTTTACCAAATAATCGCGACGTATTACTGCCCGTATAAAATTCAAATCCTCCTTTTTAGTTAATTTTTCTAATATTTTAATTAATTGAATTATTTCGACTCTCATTATACGACACCTGATTGTAATTGCACGCATTCTGCCGTTGATGGTTCATCGATGCTTGCAGTCGGTTGAAGAAACCATTTACAGATGTCTAGCCGGTGAGGATGCGTTGGTGCTTGTAAGTTGTCGAGGCGATAACGAAGGAGATAATAGTAGTGAGGCATAATTCACTGTTGGTTGCACATTGGACTACTCGTAGGGCTGCGCTTTGGGCGTTGAAGCTCAGATACGATTTTGATTGACACGATTTTCAAAAATCTCTACAGGATAAGAGATGTTGTAGTTGCTCGTTGATTTCACACGTCGTCGTCTTAAACACGATGACTTCAGTTGGGCGATTTCTCAAGTGGCTACGATGTGAAGAATAGTCGTCATTTTGATGTTGGATTTTAAGATTTAGATATCGATAGTTGAAGATGCATTGTAATCAGCTGGTCGACCAAGATTATAGTTTAGACCGCAGTAAGGCGTTATGCGGAAACTATTGTAGACTTGGGTGTTGTTCAGCTCTGATTGAGTTGCACAGAAGAAGTGATTCTCTCATCACTTTGTATAGCAGGTTTTCATCTTCTGGAGATCTCAGCATCTTGACCTTGCTTTCCATCAGACTCGGCCCATATGACCAAACAGTAGTCTCTCGATGGCGTTAGCAAGACATACAGCAGTTGTTCGACCTTGAACGTTTGATAGTTGAACATTAGCTAGCTTTCTTCGTAGATTATAGTTGTGATTTTGCACACCCTTTGAAGTTCCTCTTTTTTGTTGAGATAGCCAATTTCGTATCTAAGCACTAGCCAACCGCATATTACCGCTTCGTAGTTCCCTTCGACGTTGACCGTTGTCATCTAATTGTTGATAGCAGACCAACTGTTTCTGCCGGATGAAGAATGACGCTCTGAAGACTTCTCTGATTCTGGTTGAACTCAGGCGTTACTGACGAAATGCGTTGCCCTTGCGCGGTTGCGTTGCAATTACCTGACTTTTGATATAGAGAGTCATAGTCGATTTTTTCTAACGTTTGAGCTAATCTCTTCATTTCTACTCTTTTAGAAAACTATTGTGTATTTTTTCTCGCAATGTCCATTTGACGATCGTTTTTTACTTTGAATTTTCGAAAGTTAAAATACTTGAACGCTTCATTTGGGTCGATTTGATTTGATAGATTTTCTTGTCTTCTTATATCATTTGTGGCATGCAAGAAGCTATTTTCTTTTGCTAATAGTTTGTTGGTTGCTATCAAATATGTAATCAATCCCGCTGGTGTATTACCCAAAACTTCAGCTGAAAAGAGAAATAACATGATTAATATAAAGGTCGATAAATTGTGGAACAATATCCTGAGGCCTTTGATTAAACCAATAAACCCTTTTACCATAGGCTTAATCGTTTGTGTGATTGCAGTAGCTTTCCTTGAGCTGGTTGTCAAAACCTCGTAGTTCCATGCATCAGAAATTATTTTCTTACTTTTCATCTTTATTGTTGGTAGTTCTTTATCGATTACCTTTTCAATCATATTTTCTTCATAAATTCCTATGAAACTACTTTCAATTCGTTCTTTATTGGGTAGCCTTTGTTTCTTGTTTAACGGTGATTCAAACTTTTGTTTGCCGTAACCATTTAAATCCGCCAGTTCTTTGACTGAACGGCAATATTTCCCGTGTAAAGTTTTTACAGGAGTTGATCCTTTTTGATCTTTTTTCATCTGTACTTCCATAAAATAATTGGAGTTTGCGTTGCAGGTAGAAATCCTATTTCTTTTCTTTTTTGTAGTTGATACCTGAACAACTGAATTTTCATTTATTAATTTGTAGCCCTTTTGACGAATTTCTCCGGATTTATCTCTTTTTGACCCATGACCATTGATATCTCTGCACATTATTTTTTCAGATTTTATTTTCCGTCTTTTTGCTGATTGTTTTAAGCTTGACTTCGCAATATCCGTAGAAAGAGAAATTTTATCACCTGGTTTTAATCCACACTTTTCTACTGAAAATTGGTTGGATATTGGTTTACGAAAACTTTCTTTCTCTTGTACTATCATGGAATATTCTTCTTCTTGGCTTTCGGTTGTTTTTCCGTAAATTAGCCAACCTAATCTTGTCCTCATTGCTATCGGTTCTGTGGGTTTACCATATTTATGTTTGAACCCCATCAATAAATGATTGTTATTCAAGCCGATCATTATAGTGGGTCGAATGTTTTGAAATCCTGAAACAGGAAGATTAGCAAGGTGAGGATATTTTTTGCTTAGATCATCATAATCTAAAGATTGAACAGGTAGTTTCAAATCTTTAACCGTTCTCACATTCTTCAGTTGAAAACCTTTTTTAGTTGGACCCTTGATTCTTAATTCCACGTTTTGGCTTTTAACGTGTTCAGTTTGTTTGCCTTGTGTCCATAGTAATTGGAGCGGTTTTACTTCCCCATTTAGGTTAAGTTGTCGCGCAACCTTTTCTTCTAATAGGGTCGAGGATGAACCTGGGTCTAAAAGCGCATAGGTTTTTATTTTGTGATTGCCGTTTATCAATTCAACTGGCAACACTTGGAAATGCGTTGATGACGCTGCTTCTAGTTCTTGATGATTGTTTACTCCTGCGATTTCTAAATTTTGAGGTACATGAAGCATTTTATGATGCTTATCGTTGCATCCATTTATCCCGCATATTTGCGCGGATCTACAATCATGTATTGTATGATTGTTAGATTTCAAGCAACCTAAACATAAACCTTTATTTTGAGCAATTTTTATTCGCTCAGATGGCCCCTCATTGACAAATGCATAACATTTGATCGTTTCATGTAGCTTATTGCATATTAAGCATTTGCTTGCTTCTTTCGAATTCTGTTCGAAATCCTTATCCCTTTTGATTGGTTGTTGAAAACCTTTGTATGGGATTTTTTGTTCGTGGAGATGAACGCCTCCACGTTGGGTATGTGCGGATATTGTTTTTAGCATGTTTGCCGTTTTAGCGAAAGGTCTCAACCAATCGCATAGGTTATCTAGAGTTTGAACCCTTAACGGTGATTCCGCTTCAGCCATATACTGGGCTCTTTTTTCCTGAATTTGGTGCGGTAGCCTAGCAGTCAACTCCAACACCAAAGTGTGATCTTTCAGGTAGTCCGGTTCACTCATCAAGTTTACTGTTTGAATGAGGTTTTCTAAAGCGTTTACCATTTCCACGACAATGCTTTTGGAATCTCCTCGGATTTTATACAGATTATTACGTAGTTCAAGATACACTAAATCTGTTCTTCCGAAGGAGTTTTTTAAGCGTGTCATTATTTCTGGCACGTTTGAAGAATCCAGCATTAATTGTTTACGCAAAGCCAACATTCTTCCGGGTTTGGTTTACGTGATAGTTTGGCACATGTTAAATGAAACCATCTATCACATTCATAGCATGAAATCATGCTTTCTTCGGAAGTGTCTTCCGCCACGCACAATCGGCAACTGCCGGAAGTGTTCGTGGTAAATTTATAAGGCATCTCGGCGGATCTTTAAATTCCTACTCTGAGCTATAGATAAGAAAGTTCGACTTACCGTTTTCGGTGTTACCTTTCCTTGACGTGCCCGGTAGTTCAATGTGGTCTCGATCTCGCTGATAATTCACTCCGGAGTCGTACTAAAAAACCATCTGCACCGATAGTCACTGACTTACTCCGTTAAGATACGCCTTACGAGAACTCTTTCCCACGTGCTTATTGCTGATAAGCTTCTTTTATGCACTGGTGTTTATGTCCTCAATTTGTTTAAACTCGAGCACTTTAATGCGATCGCAACGTCATTCACTCGGTTAACTTATTGTTCCGCGGTTGTCCACGTACTGATTGTTAAACACGATTTATGCTATAATACGATTTCTTTCGTAAGCATAGACGTCTTCGCTAAAAATTTAAAGTTACTTTCGAGTTTGTTTCGGATGTGAACCTTTTTCGTTCACTCCGGAGCCGTATTGTAACACTATTGTTCTCGGATAGTAAAATAACGTACTCCTTTTAGTTCTACCTTTTTGGAAGAACTTTATTACCCTTTGGTATGGGTTAGTTCGGAGCCGTGTTTATTGCTTATCACGCACTGGCACTCACTGATGCTCTCCGATTTTGTTCTGCACTTGTGCACATTGATATGATCGCAACGGCACTCGATCGGTTCACTTATAGCACTGTAGTTCTTACGTGTTTTAATTGTAAACCGTTTCACTCGCTGCAATTCACTTTATTTTTCACGAGCGCAGAATTTGAATCTGAACCTTTTTGAAACACTACTTGGTGCGGGTTCAGTTAGAGGCTGTTCTTTTGGCGACAGCACACCACGAACGTAAGTTCGCTCGAATGAGTTGTTAACGCGCGCGGATATTAACAACTCCTCTCTGGAGCCACCATTTGTTAGTTCGATAACGAACCGTTGTTGAACCGACCACGCGAAGGAATGGTCGATTCGGAGATCTCCGCGCAGATTCCTGGCCTTGTCAGAGTTGCTTGAATCAGGCGGCTAACCTTTTTTCCTGGATAACCAAGAGAAGTTTTTAGCGGCGGACTCGCACAACACTAACTCGGCGTGGACAACGGGAATGCCGTAGCTCGATCAGACGATTAGCCTTTTTTCCTGAATAACCAGGAGAAGTATCTAACCGTGGTTCTTGCTTGGCTTGATTTCGCCTAATTCTTCCGACGGAGTGGGGAGGCACCAAAGTGCGTAACCAATTTCCGGAGGGAAGGCAAAGGTGAAACTTTCCCGATTCTGTAGGATACCCAAACAATGAAACACAAGTTTCTTCGTTGAGGTCTGGATTACAAGTCGCTTTTTATTCTCCAAAAATTCTGTCTTATATACTAAAATTCCGTGGGAAAAAGAACATGAAATAGCATTACATCGATCTCCTTTTTCCTAATTCGGTATGCTGATGCGTTGACCCCTGCCAGGCGTCGGCTAGTGTAGGAGGTCTGTAATGTTACAATATCTGGCAATTGTTACCCTATCGTTTTATGACCATGGGTAATGCATCGTGCATCTGTGTTTCAGATGCGTACGCCTATTTTCGTATTGCCTATTGCCTGCGCGTCGTTTGTTCTATTCGTCAATTGGTCTTTCCTTCACTGCCCTACGACCGTGCCTTGATCTTCGCGTTGATCGTTTTTAATCGCGCAATGACAATGTATGCATTGTGTTCTAGTGTTAACCCTTTTCGGGCCATGTGCTTCACTTTCGGTTTTATTACATGGCTTGAGTTTATTTATAACTTTCATATGTCTGGATATTGTCCCTTTTTCGAGATATTTCCAATAACGCACCATACTTTCGTTTTCCTCACGGTATGAGGCCTCTCTGTGACTTAAGGTTGTTTTCCAAAGATAATATTTTCCGGCGAGAATTTATACTAAACGAAAGATATTTAGTCATTTATAATTGTTCCTCTAACTCTTGCATGCCAGTCATTTTAGATCAATTTTATTTTGTCGCGTTCGCAACAATGAGCTTTACTCCAAAAGAAAAGGCGGATTCCCTGGCATCTCACTTTGCTCGAGCGCATAGGATTAGCGATTCTAACAGTAGTCCTTTTGAGGACACTGTTAACCTAAGCACAGAAAACCTTGCCTTTATTTCCGTTGATCCGGCCGATATCCACCGGGTTACTTGCGGGGAGGTACTGGATGTCATCAAGTACAGTGCTGGCTTCAAGGCCCCCGGTGTTGATGGCATCTTCAACATCATGCTGAAACATGTAGGTTCAAGCGCTGTGACCTTGCTGACCAGTGTTTTTGACATGTGCTTGGAATTGGGATACTTTCCACAAATGTGGAAACATTCTAAGATTGTCCCAGTTACAAAGTCTGGGAAGGACCCATGCTTGGGAACAAGCTATAGGCCTATCGCTTTGCCTAGTGTGGTCAGCAAAGCATTCGAGAGGATCATACACACCCGAGTGGAAGCGCGCTGCGAATCCAGCCACAACATCACCGAGGTTCAATTCGGGTTTCGAAGACGGCACTCGGCGATGCAGCAGCTCCAGCGTGTCTTGAATGTTGTCGACAAAGCCAAACGCTGTGGCAAATCCACTGCTATGGCTTTTCTCGATATCGAGAAGGCGTTTGACAGCGTTTGGCACGATGGACTGCTGCATAAGCTAATGCTTCAGGGCTTTCCTACATATTAGGATTGTCCAAAGCTACCTTAGCTCTCGTACGTCGGCAGTTTACATTGGGTCTGTACATTCCGATCCTTTTGTAAATTGCGCTGGAGTACCTCAGGGGACGCTTGGCCCCCTCTTATATAACTGTTTTACTGCCGACGTTCCTCAGCTCGATAGGGGAACATGCCTTGCATTATATGCGGATGATACAGCCATAATCCACTCTGGTCGAGTGATGTGCCACTTACGCAGTGGATTGCAAAGAGGTTTTGACACCTATGATAAATACCTACACGAGTGGAAAATAGTTGTGAACCACTCAAAAACCCAGGCTTTGGTGGTTCCGTATCGCCCTAATATGAGAGCTGAAAGCCTCGAACGGAAGTTGGGAAACATAAGATCTAATAACACCATCATTGCCTGGGCCACCAAAGCACGACTAAACTTTAAAGACCATGTTCAGCACGTCAAAATTAAGGTTACAACATTGATTAAAATACTCTATCCTCTCATAAAAAGGCAATCGAGACTATCATTTGAGAACAGGTTAACGGTTTTCCGGCAGATTATTTCACCTGCAATAATGTATGGATGCAATGTTTGGAGCAGATGTTCTGCCACAAACATGCAGTCTATGCAAAGAGCACAGAACAAGGTGCTGAAAATGATTATGGGTCTACCCTTTAGGCACCCTACCAGAGCGCTTCACGAGGAAACAGGATGTCCCACGGTTTGCGAAAGTGTACAAGCTGTTATGGACGGATGTATTACAGAAATGTTTTAAAATGAATATTATGACTATTCACATAAATTAGTTAATTAAAAAAATCATTTTCAAATGAATGCAGAAAAATTTCCACTAAAACCGTTCAATGCAGAGGCTTATAGCTCGGATCTACGAACAGAATGGGAAGAATGGATACGAGCATTTACACTAATTTTGGAACTTGAAGGCCCCATTTCTCAGCATGAGAGATTTTTATACATGCTGGCCCGAGGAGGGAGAGGCCTTCAACGCATATATTTCAACTGGGGCCGAGCGGAGGACGAAATACATCCACCACAACTGCAAATACCATTTGCTACCTGAGTTTGACAACGCTATAAAACGCCTTAACAACTTCTTCATTGGCAAACGCAACGAGCGTATTGAGTTGGAAGTGTGTCGAAACATCAAACAAACTAACGAACTATTCAACCAATTCATGCTCCGATTACGCACTCAAGCGGCCAAATGTGATTTCGGGAGGCGCGAGGAAAAAGAGATCCTCCATCTAATCACTGCTGGCGCTAGCTAGCTAGGGCTAAGAAAACACCATGAAATTAGATAAATTGATCAATTATGCACTTAATAGGAAAATCCTAATAAAGCAGAAAACCCCTGCAAACAACTTTAAGGATCGAAAAGCTGCGTCAGTGCTTCAGATCAAGCAAAGGATTGGCGCAAGTAACAAAGGGCGTTATGGCCCATACAAAACCAGCGAGTGCGATCGATGTGGATCGAGCGACCACGTCAGAGAATCAACAAACTGCTACGCAAGGCAAGCCCGGTGCAACGCAAGCAGGAGAGTAGGGCATTTTGCCCGGAAATGCTTGAGCAGTGGAAATAATAAGCCGCCCCGGGGAAAATACCCGAACTATTCCTGGAAGCGCCCGACGTCCACAAATACTTTGCACGAACGGCAAACTCATATGGAAGATCGTGAAGTAAATGTGCAGGAACAAAATGTAAGTAGTAAAACAATGATAATAATAACAAGTATTATAAATTGAGGGGCTAGTAGAATCCACATAACATAATACATCTCGAAACGATTTTAGCCAGCAGATAAAATAATCAAATGGAAATTATACCCCACTATAGGCTGACCCTTCTGCTGGATGTATAATAACCTGTAAAATAAGCACTTTTCCAGTCAAGTTTTGATTGACTCAGGAGCTGCCATTAACACGGTCACAGAAAATGTATGGAACTCCCTTCTTACTGCAGGCATCACAATTTTTAAGAGAAATTTTGGGTGCAAGCGGAAAATAACTGCCTATGCTACCCATAAACTATTGGAGGTCCTACTCATCTTTGAGGCGAGAATCTCAGTAAACGAATCAAAAGCGACAACGTGTGCTGAGTTTTTTGTAGTAAAAGGGGCGCACAAGTCATTGTTGAGCAAAAGAACCGCCGATTAACTCAAACTGCTCAAAGTTAGCTTTAGCGTTAATGCTTTGTATAGCAAATGTAAAGTCTTTCCTAAATTCCCAGGAATCCAAGTAAAGCTAAGTGTTGACAAAACCATCCGACCAAAGAAAATATCATACCTACGGATATCTGCTGCTATGCAGGATAAAGTGGATGCAAAAATACAGGAAATGCTAGCGCAGGGGATTATAGAACCAGCTATTGGCCCAGCAGAATGGATCTCCCCAATGGTGGTGGTTCCTATAGGAAAAGACGACATCAGGCTATGTATTAACATGAAATTTCCAAACCAAGCGATCCAGAGAGAACATTACCCCTTACCATTGATTGACACACTGTTGAACAAATTAAAAGGCGCAAAATATTTTTCAAAGTTATATACTACATCAGCCTTTTATCACATTGAATTACACCCTTTATCTCGAGGAATAACTACCTTTATGACGAACAGAGGCCTCATGAGATTCACAAGATTGATGTTCGGTATAAACTGCGCACCAGAAAAATTTCAGAGGGTGATGTTCCAAATGCTGAAAGACATAAAAGGAGTCATAGCAGATATAGACGACATAATAATTGTCGAAGAAACAGAAGAAGCGAATAACCAGAAGCTTTCGCTTTCGGCAGTACTATCTGTTTAAAAGGAAAATAACGCGACCTTCAATAGAGACAAATGCGTGTTCAACACAACACCATCTGGATGTCCTGGGATATAACGTAAGCGCCGACGGTATCAGTCCATCAGACTCAAAAATAGACGCCATAAGTAACTTTAGAACTCCAGTAACTAAGAAGAAGCACGAAGTTTCTTAGGTTTGATAAATTTAGTTGACCAATTCATTCCTAATGTACCAACAAGATCTGAACCTTTAAGCCAATTCATAAGAGGAGATGTCGAAGCATTCGACGAAGAGCAAAAAGAGGCATTCTTCGATCTCCAAAGGGAACTTTCAAATAACGTCTGCAGGCTAGGATTCTTCAATCCAAAAGACCCGATTGAATTATATGTTGACGCGTTCTTAGCGGGCCTTGGCGCAGTTTTATGTCAAAGGAACACTTCACATACTCCTCGTATAATAAGCTTCGCTTCCAAAGTACTAACGAGAACAGAGAGAGGGTATACCCACAAACACAGAGGGAAGCCCTGGAAGTAGTATGGACCGTAGAGAAATTCTATCTTTACCTATTACATATTTACCTCGAGTACGTATTTGAAGGGAAATATCAAGACGGAAAAAGAGCGTCTTCTAGAGCTGAGGGTGGGTTTACGCTGAGGTGGGTTTTACGCCTACAACCGTATAAATTCCACATTCAACACATCCCCGGAAAAACGAATATAGCGGATAGTCTGTCAAGTCTATGCTCCCAAACTCTTGAAACCGAGAAAAACCGTTTGACGAAGATTCCGAGCACTATCTCTGCACTATCAGTGACGGATCTTCGGCAATTACCTTACAAGAAATCAGGGATGCAACACAGTGATGATACGTCAAAAAGCGTCAAAAAAGCTATACAAGATGATAAATGACCTCCACCACTTGTTCGTAATCAGGCCTTTGCAAAAGAGTTTCGCGTGATCAATGGCATTGTCGTGAGAAATGACCGAATAATACTCCCAGTTAGTTTGCGTAACAAGGCCCTAGACAGAGCACACTGGGGACACCCAGAGTGGCCCTACATGGACCGCGACGTAAATAGAAGAATTCAAGATTGCGCAGGTTGCATAGCAGTGAGCCTCCAAACACCAGCAGAACCCATGCTGAGAAAAGAAATGCCTGATCGTGCATGGCAAGACCTTGCTATTGATTTCTTTTTGGAAAAAGTATTTGCAACTTTCCTAGTGGTCGTTGATTATTAAAGTCGATTTATAAAGGTAAGCGAAATGAAGATGACAACTGCTAAGAAAACAATAGAAGTATTATAAACAATTTTCACGGAGCACAGTTACCTGGAAATAATCCGTAGCGATAACGGCCCTCCATTTGCCAGCGAATAATTTAAAGCGTATTGTAACAATAAGAACATCCATCTCGTACATACAATACCCTACTGGCCCCAAATGAACGGCCTTGTCGAAAGGGTTTACCGTTGTATATTAAGATCCCTCCGAATTGCAAAAGCACAGAATACCAATTGGAGGAAGGAAATCAAAGAATATGTTTACGCATATAACACGACGCCGCATTCAGTTACAGGAAAATCCTCGCTAGAAATATTAACTAATAGACCCGTTCTTTGAGAACCGAACCCTACTGGAACCGAAAAGAGGCAACTGAAGATGAAGATGCTATAAAAAAGCAAAATTGAAACTCTATGCTATGCAACTAAATGCGCCCCCAAATTTCGCAATGATTTATACACAGTCCTAAAACGTTCGGGAAACGACAAAATTGTTGTCAGCGAACAAGGCATTAGATTCAGACGACCAGAAAGAAATTCGATTGCAACAGCGACAGAACACATAACGAACATCACCAACGCAGCTTTCGATTGACGCAAAAAGGAACTCTGGAGAAGCGAACCCCAAACCTAAGCAAACGGATTCCATGTGGAGACTCGATTGAAGAACACCCATGCCCAATACCGCCGGATATACTACCACTCAGATACCAGTAACGACCTCTATTTTCTTCTCATTTTAGACATAACCTTACACAAACGAACACGAAGGACGATATGAAACAGGAAATTGTGAATAGAGGACTGGCTAACGCAGAAACTTAGCAGCAAAAAATAGTTTGGGTGCGCGAGACTACATGTTTAAGCTAATCTGAACTGAATTGAACTGAACTCAATATATACTATAATTAACATACAGAAACTGTAACTATAAGACGATTTTTTAATGATGAACATACTTTGTGAGCAGGAGAAAGATAAAGGAGCATGGCTAGGGAACAAATGAGAAGAGAGAGAAAGAGCTTAAGAGGAGAAGACGGTCAGGAGGCAATAGGAGAGCACTTGAAGATCGTGGGGCAGTTGCTTAGTAGCAATGGTACCGACCGGACCGAATAAAGTGGACTCTACAGCTACGTGCAGACTTATCAGAACGCTCTGAAGGCCATTAACATTAATAAAAATTCTGCACTGAAATCAAACTTCAGCTAGTTCTTAACACAATATCGAAAAGAACCTCATACAGAAACAGGAGAAACACTCATTAATATCTTCCTTTTCCCCAATATTAAATCCCGGCTGGCAAGCTACATTTGATCCAGCACAAAACCGAGAAATTACGCCTTCGCGACGCAAAACCACCGGTAGAATGAATAAGCCATCATTGTGTCAGAGGTTTTGAATCATAGGTAAAGAACTAATCTTGAAGCGGGCGTCAAATCGAATCTCAGCGTACGCAGTCCGTGCTGAAGGCGACTATTAAACTGGATAGTAAATAGTATCGTGTACTTTTAAACTCAAACCCGATAGTTAGCATGAACTTATCCATCCAAAGCATCCATGCATAAGAAAAAAAACTTCTTAGAGCAAAACGCCTGGTAAGGGAGAGGGCATTAAACGGGAGACGCGCTGCTAAATAGAGCTTTCAGGTAAGGATTACCACGTGGACTTCAAGTGCGTTGTTGTAGTTAGAAAATGAGTTTCGTTATAACAATAGTTCTTATGTTAGTCCTACAAGAGAAGGTTTATGTTTGATTTTCATCCCCACTATCAAATTTCATTCAACACAAGAATTTTATTCGCAATGTTTCATGCATGTACAACCAGCGATATCAGTTCAAGCGGAATTTGTCTATAAGATGCCAGCCCAATTAAAAAGCACATTTTCGCTGGGTGAACCATATCACAGTTACGTTTTTTGAGAGAAATAGCATAGATAAATAAACGATCATGAAATATCTCACTTACAACAACAGTGTTTGTTTGATGCTGTTGTGGGCAACAGCACCACCAATCGGCAAAATCGACATACTTTTGCGAAATACCTAAAAGTGTACAAATAGAAAAATTTAATCTATCATCATTTAAACTAAAATTCGATCAATTTACCGATTTTTTTCCTTACCTTTTCATTGGGCAGACATATCCAGTTCTTCAGACTATGATCTCCAATCGCTTCTTACGACCAAAATCTTTTTTGAAAATGATGCAATAAGCCTTTTTTCACATGGCAAGCAAACATTCCGCAATTAGAAATGCGGTTTTAATTACACAGCTCAGTTGTACACGACTTGTTGCGCAAACTTTGTAAGGGATTTGACGAATAAGGTCGAATGATTGTATGCTCGACCTAAATCAAACAAATTTTACGTACACTTATCGTAGCTAATATACGACAAATTGCACAAACTTTGTAATAGACTTGACGGATACGGTCGAATGAAGGTTTGGTTGCACGACGAAAGCAAACCTTAAAAAAAAAATATGCCATCTAACAATATCATTTAACTCAAGTGTCTATTACCACACACTTTTCGTTTAGTTTAGCTCAGCTCAAATCGTCGACATAACTTTTTGTACTTTTTGTCTTGCGGAAGCCGACACCGTCAACAATTCACTGATTTGTGACGCAGTCGAATTCTTTCGACAATCACCTCTAGCTTCTCAATTACGATGTTATCATTTCCCGAACACCCGTAACTGTATTCTTCACTGCTTTTCACCCACAAAACCATTGCACTACCTGGAAAAGAAAGCAATTCGTGGTAAAATACAGTTTGATCTTCAAGTTTCACCATTTTATTCATTCTCTGGTAGCATACCTTTCCTTCCGTTGCAGTCGCAATATTCGTTGATGTAAAATGAAACAAAGCAGCTTTCTATCTTGTTATGGCCACCCTCCAAGTTAGTACGGAACCATATACAGTCACTGATCGAACACACGAAACCGCACTCACCAAAACGCGTCGCATAATTCCAATTTTCTCTCAATTCTAAACACGTCGTTCGAGACCGAACACTTTACGGTTCACTCTAAAACGCTTCCACATTAACCGTTTTGCAAATGAAATTCTATAATTCACCAGTTTGACTGGATTGTACACGAGAAAAGGGTGGAATAGTTTCTGCTACATTAGCTGGCTTTGGTTCGATGAATGGTCGGTATATGCGGCCGGCATCATTTGACAGATGATGCACACAAATAGTGTTGAACACACCGGAGCGGAATTTTTTTTTCCGTTTATTTATAGAGGCTTTGGGTCTTTGAGACTTCATTCGCCTCTTTACCGGAGCGGAATGATTCGTTCCGGATGAAATGTCAAGGAGCATTTACACGTTTCGACCAAGGTATGTAGATATAGAAGGTAGAGTTGTTTAGAGCAAATTGACATTTCTCAAACTGACATAACAGTTCCTTGGTCATCGAGTGGATGGATATTGAAAAGAGTGGTAAAAGCTTTGAAGAAGGTGCTGGTGGTGGTATCGCTAGCGATTTTTGACGAAAAATGCAATCAAATATCTTCAATCCTCTGTGTGACAACATTTGATATGCGAAGATGACCCATAAACTAGTGAAATTGCTCAAGGAACGGACCCAAATAGCCAAATTATCTTAAGCAGCCAATTTCAGCACGCTAAAGATCGCTGATCTAGTACGTCTTTTGCAGTAGATAAGCAGCGTCATAGTTCGACGTACCTTTAACCGGGCCTTAAGCAGCTATCGTATTTCAAGCCGTTAAAGAAAGTTTTTATGCGCTTTTTATTTTCAAGCAAATCGTCTGTTTTCGATCGATAACCGCAAAAAAGTGGAAAAATGTGAATTTCTGGGTAGCGACATTACCACCGCTTGTATGGCTGTGTGTATTGATGATTTGTTATCAGATATTTTTATATCGTATGTCAGGTAGTTCTGTTAGTAGTGTGAGTGAGTGTATTTTGGTATTGCATCTTTTATTAACGTCCCTATTTATTATTGAGAATTGAACATGGTATTTCCTGCGTGAAGAGCGCTGCCTTTGTCGTTTGTACCAATAGTTCTGTCGTTGCTCATCATGCTCTACCTAGACAAAAAGAAGTTAAGCAGCAATCATCGAACATTCGAAGCGGTAAGGTTTTGTTCCATATGTTATTGTTGTACACTTCTGTTTTTTTTCTAACTTTTCTTTTCTGAGGGTTACTCATCGATGCTTTGCACATTTGTATCATGCGTACCGAAGCGACAGCGACAAAAAATCCAACAAACTGTATCGGGCTTTTGGAACCAGTCTTAGCATGCACAAACATGGTGTCGATCGCTGGATCAATAAGGGGAGAAGGGCAGCGAGCGGTGAGAATATAAGAGGAACACAGAATGGAATGGCACAACAATAGAAAATTTTGGCAAGTGGAGAAAATCGTAAACAAAAATCCCGGATAGGAAAGCCTTTACACCCAGCACTTAGTCCGAGTAGACGCAAAAAGTGTAAGGTAAGATAAATCGCAGATATATTTAAAACCTTCGTTATTATTAATTTTTATAATTGATCTATATCTTACAGACATTGCATTACAAAACTTAAAAGATGCCGTTCAATATCGAAGAAACAGTGGATAACAGAGAGCATAAGGAGTTGTTAGCGGTTCCTGTACCTTGGATCCAGGGAACGAGCAAAGGAACGACGAATTTGTTGTGGCCGAATATACAACAAAAGGATCGGTTGAATAAACTGAGCATGTGTAGAGGAAAATCACGAAAACATTTACGACGTGTATAGAAGTGTCTTCAAAGAAAGGCCGGTAGAGTGTGTGGACAGTGAATGGATGGACGAACTGATTTGCATCATCTGGCTGGTTAATCTGCTATTATTGCTCATTGTGATATCGCATTTCCCTTCTCATTAATGCACTATACACGCCGTTTACCAGTTCACGCAACACAGCCTCCTTTATTCAGCATTCAACTAAGACTGGCGGCCTCTCATCCATTGCCGTTCCGCACTCACACCACTACATTCATACTCAGGATCCCACACTCATCATCTTCTGAACTGGAACTGTCGGATATTTGTTCAACCGCATGATCAAAGTTTGTTGATTCTAAAAGAAGAAATAGAATATAAAAACATAGTCTCAAAAGTAAATTACTACACTGACGAACCTCTATTATCGATTATTTCGCAGTCGTCTCCGTTCTCAAACAACTCACGCATAATTTTAGCACGCCTTCTCTACAAGTTTCCCGATTTTTTCACACGCTTGGAATACATCTTTCCACACAATGATTTTTTCTTCTAATGACGCTTAATGGCAGATAGCAATGTTCTATTGACATAATCCTGTAAACAAACAACTTGAAGGGCCATCTTTCACTCTAAAATGGGCATAAAGTTCCATGAAGTACCGTATGCTTCTTAATAAGCCGCATAGTTCGGATGAACACTATGCATGGTTTATAAATAAGCCTCATAGTTCCATCGAGTTCCAAGTGAAGGTAGAAAAGCTTCATAGTTCCATCAAGTTCCACGCTCTTTTTAACTAGCTTCAAAGTTCGGCGCTGGTACTTTTTTTCCTAAAGCAGCCCTCAAGCAGCACGATAGTTCGATTTCATTATTTTTGGCTATTTGGGGAGAATCGAGGCAGTTAGTTCATGTTGGTAGCCCCATACCATATGATTTTGTAAACAAACTCTGACATATCTCGACTAAAATGGCGCCCTCTCAAATCGACAAAAATTCACCTTCTTAATACATACATCTTAATGTAAACGGAGGATAGCAGAAACAATCTCGATCATTTAGCTTTTCGATAGTGAAAAAGCGCCATCTACTGAGCGCATCACTGAAGCTTTGAAACTTTCATTTTTTATATAAATGGACTTTATGTCTCTGGGATACCTAAAGAACGCCATCTAGAGAGGAAACCTCTGAAGTTCAGAATCTAGATTTTTTTATAAGGATTTTTTGACTCGGGAATAACGAGAGGACGCTATCTAGTGATCAAACCACTGAAGCTCTGAAACTTTTTTTTATATGGACATTCTGTTTCCCAGTCTTTTAAGCATAATTTGTGGCGCTTGGATGGAGTATGCCTCCATACTCTATACATACCCTCCACAGTTCGAACGATCCTCTGCTCCGAGCTCTATCGGCATTCAATAACTGCGCTTCTGGAGCGAACAAGTAGACTACGACACTTTGCTATATCTAGGGTGACGAACCCTGCTGCGATGACAGATTGAAGTTTTTGACGTTTCCGATGAAGAAGAAAAAACAGTATACTTTCTGAACTCCAACTGAGTTTGTTTACACATTTTTTGACATAGCGGCGTTTCGCTCGCTTTTGACGCACGCACACATTCAAAGACAGCACAGCGCATGCGCTGCAACGAGCTAAACAGCTAGTTCGCCCGAGCGAGATTGCCCCCCATGAGTTTCACCCATTTTCGCACGATTTCTACATACCCTTCACCTACAAACTGACCCGAATTGTTTGCCGAGTATCCTCGTGGATACAACACGCTTGCTGTGTGCTTCTGGGGTTATTAGACGACGGATTTTTTGGTTGGTGATTTTCTGTCAAATATGGCGTTTGACAGAAAAAAACCCTCTGTCCGTGTAATAATGCAATATGCTGCACAGATTTTTAATGCCATCATCCGAATTATTTTACATTTGAATTGTACGTTATTCTAAAATGTAATGAAATATTTATCATTAACACGTATCGTACCATCCCGGGCACCGACTGACGATGCCATTATGATAGGGATACTTTTTCGAGACCGACAGCGCTTTGGTCAGACGAACATTCGGTTAGAGAATTTTCGGTTCAAACTGGTCCCAAGTCGCTTTCTATGCATTAACAAGACATCATCTTCAATATTTATCTTAAATCACACGAACTAGACTGTACAATGATGTACAATAAAAAATGTGAGGCAAATCAACGCTTCCAAAATGTAAACAATCCTTACTTTGACAGAAAAAAAACCATCTAGATCAAAATCTGAATTGAGCATGTCGAATTCTTTTTTTTTCAGACCAGCATTTATCTGTCAAACGCGTTTTGACAGAAAATCACCGATGAAAAATCCGTCGTCTAATAACCCTGTGGCAGCCGTATCCATTTGTGCACCGTACTGTACCACACGATACACGACACGATACACGACACGATGCATGATACACGACAGGATACACGATACACGCTAAACACTACGCGCTAAATCTAACACTAATACAAATTCATAATTGTAAGGTAACGGTAATTGTAATAAAATAGTTTTAGTCTTATCTCGTATCTCGAACCGATCGGTCTTAAAACGCTCAACTTAAAACGCTCAACCAAAACGAAAGAAATCGCGCCAAAGTGGTGACCCCGACGTGAGTTTTTTATTAACGTTACAAGTGCGTGATTTTTGTTCGAGCGAGTTTTCGTGTACGCCAAAAAATGCTAGAGGATAAAGTGATTACGAATCCGCCTACCGCGAACCCCGCGTCTCAACCGGCCGCTATTGAAGCAATCCATACGCCTCGATTGAATCCACCCAGCATGGAAGACACCAACATAGAGACATATTTCATGTCGCTTGAATTTTGGTTCGCTGCTTCGGGAATAGGCGCATTGCACGATACGCGAAAGTACAACATCGTTATGGCACAGGTGCCTCCTAATAAACTGACTGAGCTAAGGTCAATCATCGATGGCACACCGACGATGGACAAGTACACATACATAAAGACCAAACTGATCGGTTATTTCGCAGACAGTCAGCAGCGGCGTTTGCAGCGCGTATTGTCCGATATGCCGCTAGGTGATAAAAAACCAAGCCAGCTCTTGAACGAGATGAAGCGCGTTGCTGGCAACGCTCTTAACGAAACGGTGCTTATCGATCTTTGGGCATCCAGGCTACCGCCACATGCACAAGCGGCAGTGATCGCTTCTCGTGGTGACGCCGCCGACAAAACCACCATCGCTGACGCCATTGTCGAATCTTTGGAACTTAGGAGCATTAACGCCGTCGAACGAAAAAAATCAGCGATGGCGCCAGACCACGTGCCTGAAACCGCGGTCAACGACCCCATTTCTGATCTTCGAAAAGAGATAGCTGAATTATCCAGGCGCATTGAAAACGTGTTTCCCAACCGAAGGCATCGTGGACGATCGGTTTCCCGCGCCAGTTCACCAGGTAGACGCTCATTTAGTCGCAGGGATTTTTCGACTGGCCCGTGTTGGTTTCATCGCAAATTTGGTAGTGAAGCTCGAAAATGCCGAAAACCCTGCACCGCTCAAAGCTCTTCACCTTCACAATAGCGACGCTCTGCTGATGCTGCGGTGGAGATTGGCGAACTCACCACTACAGCCGCAATCTTTCGCCTAAGAATTGCCGATACAACCACATCAATGCAATTTTTAATCGACACAGGCGCCGATGTGTCTGTGGTTCCGAAAGATTTGCTTTCAGCCGGAGTTAAACCATCTTCGATAAAACTGTTCGCCGCGAACGGATCGCCCATTAATGTATATGGTGAAGTTTTATTAAAAGTAAACCTCGGTCTTCGTCGTGAGTTCTTGTGGTCGTTCCTGATAGCCGATGTAACTTCCGGAATAATTGGTGCGGATTTTTTAGGCAATTTTGACCTACTGGTAGATATTAAACGAAAGCGTCTCATCGATAACACCACCCACCTCGAGTCGGTTGGATTCCTTGCGAAAAGTGAGCAGTGTTCGGTTAAAACTTTTCAGGCGGTTTCACCCTACGCCGAGTTGTTAGCCGAATTTCCCAACATCACTCGTCTCGCGCCACCGGGTACAATCTGCGATGCACCGGTCTACCATCGAATTGAAACGACTGGGCAGCCTGTTTATGCACGCCCACGACGGCTCTCCCCGGACAAGCTTGAAGCTGCGAGATCCGAATTCGAACATCTGATGAAGCTTGGGATATGCAGACCTTCTAGCAGCAGTTGGGCGAGCCCGCTTCACATGGTGAAAAAGGCGGACGGGTCCTGGCGACCATGCGGTGACTACCGCGCACTCAACGCTCAAACCATCCCGGATCGCTATCCCTTACCGTACCTGCAGGACTTCTCTACCATCCTAGAAGGTAAAACTATTTTTTCAAAAGTTGACTTGCAGAAGGCGTTCCATCAGGTGCGAATCCATCCCGAGGATATTGCTAAGACTGCCATCACGACACCCTTCGGATTGTTCGAGTTCTCGTTCATGACCTTTGGACTGCGCAACGCTGCGCAAACATTTCAACGTTTAATCCACGAGGTTGTGCGAGGGTTGGATTTCATATTCCCCTACATTGACGATCTATTCATCGCTTCATCATCACCCGAAGAACATCGTGAACACTTGCGTCGATTGTTTGAAAGGCTCAAACAATATAATCTGGCGATAAATATTGCCAAGTGCGAATTCGGCCGTGATACTCTTGATTTTCTTGGCCACTCTGTATCTGCTGATGGTATCCGTCCCTTGCCAGACCGCGTGCGAGCTATTGCAGAATACAAGCGTCCTGCGACAGTGAAGGAATTAAAAAGGTTTTTGGCTATGCTAAATTTTTACCGTAGGTTCATGCCAAACGCGATCGAGCACCAGATTCCACTCCTTTCCATGATTACTGGCAACAAACGCAACGATCGATCCCCGTTGACCTGGAATGACACCACAACCGCAAGTTTCGAGCGCTGTAAGCAACAACTCGCCGATGCTACGCTGTTATCGCATCCCGTCAAATCTGCAGAGCTATCCCTTTGGGTCGATGCATCTGATATCGCCGCAGGGGCGGTTCTGCATCAAATCGTCGATGGAAACCCTCAACCACTCGGATTTTATTCGAAGAAATTCGATAAGGCGCAACTGTGGTATAGTACCTACGATCGCGAGCTGACAGCAATATACCTTGCGGTGCGGCATTTCAAATACATGCTCGAAGGACGAAGCTGTCACATCTATACCGACCACAAACCCATCACATTTGCCTTCCGCCAGAAGCTTGACAAAGCCTCGGACCGTCAAGCTCGCCAGTTGGATGTGATTGGTCAGATCACAACGGACATCCGTCACATTGTGGGAAAGGACAACATCGTGGCTGACTTGCTCTCCCGCATCAATGCAGTAAAGTCAGTGCCATCCCTGGATTATGAAGCCCTAGCAGAGAGCCAAAAAGACGACCACGACCTTCAAAATATCGTAGAAGGTAAACTGAATAGTTCGCTTAAACTAAAGTATTTTACCATTCCAGGCAGTACCAAACAACTATTATGTGACTGCACTGGTGATCGCATTCGGCCCTTTATAACGGAACGGTTCCGGCAAGCTGCGCTCCAGGCAACGCATAATTTGTCTCATCCTGGCACGCGTGCAACGGCCAAATTAATGACGGAGCGATTTGTTTGGCCAAGCATCCGCAAGGACAGTATCGCTTTCGCTAGGAGCTGCCTGCAATGCCAACGCTCGAAGGTGACACGCCACATCCAATCGCCTGTATCCCGATACTCGGCTCCGGATAGTCGATTCTCACATATCAACATCGACATCGTTGGGCCCTTCCCCCCGAGTAAAGGTAACCGTTACTGTCTAACGGTCATCGACAGATTCACGCGTTGGCCAGAAGCGTTACCCATACCGGATATGACCGCGATCACAATTGCCGAAGCTCTGGTATGTGGATGGATATCTCGATTTGGTGTTCCTTCCTTCATAACTTCCGACCAAGGACGCCAATTCGAGTCATCGCTGTTCGCTGAACTGACTCGTTTGCTCGGATCCAGCCACCTGCGCACGACTGCGTACCATCCACAATCGAATGGAATCATCGAACGATGGCATAGAACCCTTAAGTCGTCGATCCTTTGCCATGATACTGAACACTGGAGCGAGCACCTACCGATGATCCTACTGGGACTGCGGTCGGCCTACAAGGAGGACATAAAAGCGTCGGCGGCCGAGATGGTATATGGTACAACGCTTCGAATACCGTCTGAGTTTTTCGTTAGCAACCCGACCAACCCGAACGAAGCTGAATTTGTCGCCAAACTTCGAAGGACTATGCGTGATCTTCGCCCCCAGCCGACTGCTTGGCATGGAAATCGGAACGTTTTCGTTCACCAGAACCTGCGGACGTGCAGAAATGTTTTCGTGCGGAATGATTCGGTACGACCATCTTTATCACCTCCATACGAAGGACCATTCGAGGTGGTTAGCCGAGCCGAAAAATTTTTCACGCTGAAAATCCGAGGCCGAACAGTCAACGTTTCGGTGGACCGTTTGAAACCTGCATTCGCGCTAGAGGACCAGCAAAACAACCCGGTACCAGCTGACACAACTCCTGTCATACAATCCCCGACTAGAGTCACTCGTTCTGGACGACGAGTGATAATTCCCGAGAGGTTTCACTAAAAGGTAATCTAGTCTAGGAGGGGAGTACTGTGGCAGCCGTATCCATTTGTGCACCGTACTGTACCACACGATACACGACACGATACACGACACGATGCATGATACACGACAGGATACACGATACACGCTAAACACTACGCGCTAAATCTAACACTAATACAAATTCATAATTGTAAGGTAACGGTAATTGTAATAAAATAGTTTTAGTCTTATCTCGTATCTCGAACCGATCGGTCTTAAAACGCTCAACTTAAAACGCTCAACCAAAACGAAAGAAATCGCGCCAAAACCCTATTTTGGGCATCGAGTCCCTGAACCAGCGAAATTGGCTCTGGGTGCACACACGGTAGGACCGGGGTTTAAATCCCATCCAGACCGCCTCCCCGTCCGTAGGGCTGACTACTTTGCTACGGGTAGAATCAAGTCATAGAAAGCCAGAAATGGCAGGCCAAGACCTCTCGAGGTTGTAGTGCCTGGGAAGAAGAAGAAATTATTTGTTGCGGGACTACCGGATCGACTCCCCAACACTACTCTTTGGACTAAATTTGTATGTCCCAACCAGGTTAAGAAAGCCTCATATCCTCAGTCCTGTCCGTGTGGGAGGGTTAATTCCTACCTGTACAAGGTTTGCTATTTTAATTTTTATGGGATGTTTTGGCTACCCTGCACTGCAGGTAGGCCCTATGCGGATCAGGTTAATGAGGCTGTGTGTCAGCTTCTACTTCATCTTGCATGCGTTACCTTTGACAGGCTGGCAGGCTGGGATTTTCGAAGGTACGGTTAGGGAGGGAACAGGAATGGTTCAACATATTCTTTAGCAATACGATTTGTCGCCCTGAAAAGGACGGTTTTTGGTGGAGCAGCTGGTGGCTGGCTAGTGAGCTTAGGCCTTCTTTTCGGTCTTCTTCGGCAACAGCACGGCCTGAATGTTGGGCAGCACACCACCCTGGGCGATGGTCACACCGGACAGCAGCTTGTTCAATTCCTCGTCGTTGCGGATGGCCAGCTGCAGATGACGCGGGATGATGCGCGTCTTCTTGTTGTCTCGTGCAGCGTTTCCTGCCAATTCCAACACTTCAGCGGCCAGGTACTCCATCACGGCAGCCAGATACACTGGTGCGCCGGCACCGACACGCTCGGCATAGTTGCCTTTGCGCAGCAGACGATGGATACGGCCAACTGGGAACTGCAGACCAGCACGGTTCGAACGGGACTTTGCCTTTCCCTTCACTTTTCCTCCCTTTCCACGGCCAGACATGATGAAGGCTTGGGTTTCAGTTGAGTTCGTTGAGAGCGCGAAGCGGCGATGTGCGATGCTTCGTAGCTTGTTCGCTTATGCCACAAAAAGGTTTTTTTTAAGTTAAAGAATTTATTTATGGATGGCTTTGAATTAACATTATTAACATATTTTTGCGAGACTCAGCTATAAAGCTTTTCAGCGCTCTTGTCGTAGTGTATGCCAAGAGGCAGTTCTTTTGGTAAATTGTTAGATGTTGAATGCACTTAGGCTAATTGCTGGCACTTCTGCTATGGCGGTTTGGTCTTCGGGTGGAAAGGGTGGGTCGTCCTCATCGAGTCGGTCAATCGTCGCAGCCACAGATGACTCATGTGGACTGGGCATCGACAGACCGATCTGGTGAGCACTGGCAAACTGGTAGGCAAGTGCATCGGACTTTTCTGCTGGTGTGTATGCCGTCTGGTTCGTGGCTATGGTGTGTGGTGGTACTGGTCTGGGTTTGGTGCGAAGGACTTTTGCAGTTTTCCAGAAGCTGGGTGCATGGGGAGGTAGCCTAGACCATACGCGCGTAGCTGTTGTTGCGGATCGTCTGTACTCGCTCGCGGATGATATGCATAAGCTGCGTGGCCTGGCGTTTCAGCAACAAATCCCCAGTCCGCTGATACCGTCGCCTCAGCATATTACGTCTGGTGATGAGTGATCGCGTGTAGTCATCGAGAACGAGAACCTCACCACGAACACTCCTCTTCGGGACGCACTCCGCTTCAGCTGCTTTGACGACACTCTCACGGCCAGACATGATGAGGGCTTAGGTTTCGGTTGAGTTCGTTGAGATCGCGACGCGGCGATGTACGATGCTTCGTAGCTTGTTCGCTTATGCCAGAAAACGCGCACGTTTCTCGGTTATATACCGGGAGAGAAAAAATCCCGGAATTCTTCCCCGTGTGTATTTACCCGGGGATTTTACCGGTGGTTTTTCCGTGTGTTGCTGTACCCGTTTGTGCTACATTCTGTAACTTTTGTGCAGTGGTGCTCGTTTTAAGAGATTAAGAGTGAGACGAGACACCATAAATTTCATAACTTTAGTGCAGTGGCGTAGTGAAAAGACATTCGAATAAGTGAGGAAAAAGACTCTTGGTGATCAGTGTGTGTGGTGACGTAGAGATAATTTTTTGTGCAGTGTTTATTATAATTTTTGTGACTGACTGGACATTTTAAATCCTTTTTACTGGGCCCGGCATCATAATGCCAGACCCAATTTTCCCCGAGAGGGATTTTCCCCCTCCCGGTGGGCCCTCTCGAAATGAGAGGTCCTTGCCCCTATTCATGGACAGTAAAGACGAACACGGCGACATGAAATTTTTAGTTTTGCAAACGACCGACGGATCCCCTCCCCCTAAAAACCCTTTTGTTATTGGCAAATCCCTTTCTGCCCTTGCTGGTCAACTTTCCGAGCCCGGAAAACCGATCGACAACGGTAAAAAACTCCTCATTAAAACCCGTAGCTCAAAACAATTCCGAACGCTCCAATCCCTTACTAAACTTATCGACGGAACCCCTGTGACAGTGACTCCCCATACCAACCTTAATAGTGTCCAATGCGTGATCTATTCCCCCGATTTAAAAGACCTCAACGACGATGAAATTTTGAATGAACTCAAGGACCAGAAAGTGATTTTTGTGCGTAGATTCACGCGAAAGGTGAACGGAGACATCGTGAACACCAACATTTTCCTGCTTCGCATAAACGCCACCTCGATACCATCTACCATCCGTCTCGGTGCCCTGCAAGTATCAACCCACCCATATTACCCAAAACCCATGATGTGCTACAACTGCGCTCATTATGGACACACCAAGATGAGCTGCAAGGTAGCTCAAGCCTGCGCCAACTGCGGTACGCCTGCTAACGGAGACTGCATCGTCGATCCCGTGTGCAAGAACTGCAAAGGACCACAACGCATTCTCCCGCTCCTGTCCCCGCTACCTACAAGAAGAAGCTATCATCAAGTATAAGGTAGAAAATAACTGTTCGTTTGGCGAAGCCCGTAAATTTGTTAATTTGCCCGTAGCTCCTTCCCTTGTCCAACAAAGACTAACCTACGCACAACAGACAATCACGGACGGGCCCTCTTGCTACGACAGTCAACCTGAACAGACGTGTTCTGCTTGTACTCCCGGTTCAGTGCTTCACCAGTATTCCTAGTGTTACCTGTTGTAGTGAGATTTCTCTGTGCCTGTACAGTGTGTAGTGCGACCTGTTGCTGTTACCCTGTGCTGCTGTGCAGTGGTTTCTACCCGGTGTACCTGTGCGGTTTTCCTGTGTTGCTGTGCAGTGTCCTACCAGGTGTTTTTATTTTACCCAGTGTACCTGTGCTTAAAACTAATCCAGAAGTTCTATACCTCTCCGTGGTGCGTGCGTGACTTTTGTACCGTGGTGCTAGTTTTAAGAGCTTTAGAGAAAGATAGGCCCTGGTAATTTCATAATTTTTGTGTGCTGGTATTAAAAAAGAGACAATTTAAGTGAGCAAAAAAGACTCGTTTAGTGTAGGTGGTGAGTCGTGGTGATATTCTTAAAGTGTAGTGTGTTAACATTTACTTTTACGACTGACAGGACTTATAATTTTTGTTTTCCTGGGCCCGGCATTACAATGCCAGGCCCACCTTCCTACGAGAGGGATTTTCCCCCTCTCGGCGGGCCCTCCCGAAATGAGAGGACCCTACCAGACTACATGGACAAGAACAATGACCACGGAGACATGAAGTTCCTTGTCCTACGAACAACCGACGGCTCTCTCCTCCCAAAAAACCCTTTCGTCATTGGTAAATCCTTATCCTCCCTTGCTGGTGAACTTTCCGAACCCGGCAAAGTTATTGACAACGGTAAAAAACTCCTAATTAAGACCCGTAGTTCCAAACAATTTAAATCGCTACAAACCCTCTCCAAACTCATTGACGGGACTAGTGTGACAGTGACTCCCCATACGACCTTGAACAGTGTTCAGTGTGTAATCTTTTCCCCAGACTTGAAAGACGTTAGTGACGAGACAATTTTAGAAGAACTGAAGGATCAACGCGTAATTTCTGTGCGTAGATTCAAACGTAAAGTGAACAGTGAATAAGTGCCGACCAACATCTTCCTGCTCCGTATAAACACCACCTCGATCCCGTCATTCATCCGTCTCGGTGTCCTGCAAGATTCTACCCGACCTTACTACCCAAAACCCATGATGTGCTACAACTGCGCTCATTATGGACACACCAAGATGAGCTGCAAGGTAGCTCAAGCCTGCGCCAACTGCGGTACACCTGCCCACGGAGATTGCCCCGTCGACCCCGTGTGCATCAACTGCAAAGGAACACATAACGCCTTCTCCCGTTCCTGTCCCCGCTACCTACAAGAAGAAGCAGTCATCAAGTACAAAGTAGATAACAACTGTTCTTACGGAGAAGCCCGTAGATCTGTTAGTTTGCCTGTAACTTCTTCCCTTGTCCAACAACGAATTACGTACGCACAACAAACGACGCAAGACAAAAAAGACATACTCATTGCTAATCTACAATCACAAAATCAGCAACAAGAAGAACTTATCAAAACACTAAGAGAATCAATCGACAGTTTGAGAAAACAAATAAAAGAACAAGGTAAAATGATTAAAAAAATACTGAACCAAAATAATGACAAACAAGAACAAAACGACAACTCACTAGAATCGGAAACCGACACAACTCTGATCGACTCAGAAGACGCGGCCTCCACCACCTCCACCACTTCTTCCATCACCCGCAAGCGAGCCCGCGGGAATAAGGGCTCTCCCTCCTCGGAAGAGGAAAACCCAACCATATTAGAAGCATATTTCCTTTTGTCGATTTAGAAATCCTCTACAATCAAACCCCAACCCGCGTTTCTCCCTCCGACGGGAAAAGCTCCATCTTAGATTACTGTGCGGTGTCATCTTCCATGGCACCTCAATTCCACATAGCCGTTGACACAGACACACACAACAGTGACCATTTCCCACTCTTAATCCATAGCTCCTTTCGTACTCAGCCATCCCTCATACGCTCCCGTTGGAAGTATGAGGAGGCTGACTGGGAAAGGTATCAAACAGAAATCCGATTCAATCTTCCACTTGACGAAAACCCCTCCATTTCCCGCTTCGTAGAAACCATTAAAATAGCAGCTTTCCTTAGTATCCCTCGTACAAAAGGCAATACATCCCCCCCCAAGAAATGTCCCCCGGTGGAATGAGACAGTCGCGCAGGCTATCAAAGCCCGTCGCGGTGCTCTACGCCGTTTCCGCCGCGCAAGCCATATACCCGATTATTTTTTCACACCCATATTAGCCGAACGGTATCGGGAAGCCAATCGCCTTGCCAAAGAAGCAATCCGAACAGCGAAAGAGAGTAGTTGGAATCAGTTTGTAGCTGATGTCAGCCCTGTCTTGTCCTGTAAGGAGCTTTGGCGGCGGGTGAGTGTGCTCTCGGGCCGCAACCTACGCTCTTATGCTCCTTTTACCCTTAACCTACCAACCAACCCCTCTATCACCATCCCTCCCGCGGAAGTACCTGAAGCATTTGCAAAACACTTTGCAAATGTTTCTGCTACAGACAACTTTTCTCCACAATTCCGTCGTCACAAACAAACTGCAGAACAGATCCCACTTCCCCAAGTAGATGCCACTAACCATAGATACAATAGACTTTTCTCAATAGCTGAACTAAACTGGTCCCTCAGAAAATGTCAGGGCAAATCTTCCGGCCCTGACAACGTAGGTTATCCTTTGCTTAAAAACCTGCCCCCGTATGCGAAACTAATACTTCTTAACATTTACAATAGCATCTGGTCCACCGGGAATATCCCGGCGGACTGGAAAGGCAGTTTAACAGTTCCGATTCCTAAACCCAAAAAACCCATTAATGAATTAGATAGTTACCGTCCAATCTCGCTCCTTAACTGTATTGCTAAGGTGTTGGAAAGGATGGTAAACCGTAGATTAACACAGGAACTACAAGACCGTAATCTCCTTAGCAATAACCAGCATGCGTTTCAGCCGGGTAGAGGTACGGAAACGTACTTTGCCAAGCTGGACGATCTATTAGATAAAGCCACCAGTAGAGACCACCACATAGACCTAGCAATCATAGACCTATCCAAAGCCTTTGACCGAACCTGGCGTCATGCCATCCTTACACAACTGTCTCTTTGGGGCTTTGGTGGACTTTTAACCAAGTTCATTGATAGCTTCCTTACGGACAGGACATTTAGAGTACAAATAGGAACCGAACTGAATAGTACAAATAGAACCAACCCCTACACACAAGAGAATGGTGTTCCACAAGGGGCCATTCTCTCTCCAACCCTTTTCCTCATCATTATGGTATCCCTTTTTTGCTCCCTTCCCACAGAAATCCAAGCATTCCTCTATGCAGAAGATATTATCCTGGACTCTTCATCTCATACTGCTTGCGAATCTCGTAAACTCCTGCAAACAGGGGTTGACAAAGTTCGGCAGTGGTCGAGATGGACTGGCTACGAAATATCACACACAAAGTCCAAAATCCTCCATATCTGCAAACACTGCTCTTGCAGTCAACGACGACCAATAACCTTTAATAGGACACCAATACCCGACACAAAGATAGCCGACATACTCGGCGTAACCTTCGACAGTAGGCTTTCTTTTCTTCCACATTCCAACAGGGTCAAGAAGGAAACATACAACCGGCTGAACTTGTTCCGGATGCTTGCAACCGGCAAAGGTCGGGCCTCCCTGAACCGCATCATCAACGCCTGGCTCAACCCTGAACCGCACCATCAACGCCTGGCTCCTACCAAAACTACTCTACGGCATCAAGATTGTTTCCCGCGAGCGAGCAACCTTCGAGAAGAGAGTAGCACCCGTCTACCACACAGCCAGCTGCTACACCACTGGTGCTTTTGTCACAAGCCCGATTGTTTCCCTCCTCTGCGAAAGCGGTTTTCTTCCATTTCAGCAAATCATCACCAACAGACTCGTCGCAGCTGCAGCTCGGATCCTTGAGAAAGGAATCGACGCAACTGCCCTCATTATCAGAGCTAACTCCGACCTGCAACAACTCACCAACCACCAGCTTCCTCCGATCATCCAAGCTTCCTTCGATCCGTCTTGCCGCCGATGAAGGATTCCGAACGTCATCTTCACCGACAGCGCTAGTGTTCTGGCAGCCCTTCAACACGGTTCCTCAAAAGACCCACACATTCAGCTCCTAGATGACATCCTTCCATCTCCTGAAATAGTCCTCTGTTGGATTCCGGGTCATTCCGGAATCGACCGAAACGAGAAAGCCGACCGACTTGCCAACCAAGGTCGGCTCCGTCCGGCCGAACCGCCCAGCTCTCTTTCGCGCCGTGACGCCATCCGCTTCACTAACGCAATAGTCGCTCAACATCGGAACACCACCTGGCTCAACCTAGACCTCTCCACAAAACTCCGCTCCATCAAGCACAACACCGCACCCTGGGACGATCCCGATTCCAGCCACATCCAACGAGTCCTTTCCCGGCTTCGCGTTGGTCACACCCGCCTGACCCACTCCTATCTGCTCGAAAGATCCAGTCCTCCACTTTGCAGCTTCTGTGGCGTCGACATTACCGTCCGCCACATCCTTACCGATTGCCATGGATATACTACACACCGAACCACCTGCCAACTAGATACCGACCTAGCCATCATACTGTCTCCCGACAAGCAACAGCAGAACCGCCTCATCCGATTTTTACACAACAGCAACCTGTACCGAGAACTATAAATTTATAGCATAATAGTTTCCATATTACAAAAAGATTAATAGTTAAGCAATAGTTAAGCCATAGTTTTTACCACACATATGTAACAATAGACAGGAAAGAGGGGAATGAAGTCTCAAAGACCCAAAGCCTCTATAAATAAACGAAAAAAAAAGCACGCGTTTCTACTCTCCGACAGTTGACATCGTACCCGTCGTAAGCTAGCGAAATGGCACCGAAAACCAGTGGAAAGGCTGCGAAGAAGTCTGGCAAGGCCCAGAAAAACATCTCCAAGTCGGACAAGAAGAAGAAAAGGAAGACCCGCAAGGAGAGCTACGCTATCTACATCTACAAGGTGTTGAAGCAGGTCCACCCGGACACCGGTATTTCCTCGAAGGCGATGAGCATCATGAACAGTTTCGTGAACGACATCTTCGAGCGCATCGCTGCAGAAGCGTCCCGCCTGGCGCACTACAACAAGCGCTCGACGATCACGTCCCGCGAAATCCAAACCGCCGTCCGCCTGCTGCTGCCCGGTGAGCTGGCCAAGCACGCCGTCTCCGAAGGAACCAAGGCAGTCACCCAGTACACCAGCTCGAAGTAATTCTCGACGGACGGGGGAACCTCATCCATCTATCCATCCAATCAACCGGTCCTTTTCAGGACCACAACAATCTGTCGAAAAGAATTTGTCCCAACCCAACCCCAACCATCATCAAATGTTACCAACTAATTCCAGTCGCGCAATATTCAAGTTGCGCAATAGAATCGCGGTAGACAGCCACTTTAGGGCATTTCCTAGCGTTCCCAGGTAACAAAATCGTCTATCTCGCTCTATCTAAGCAAAAAGTAAACCTACCAAAGCGAGAAAGGATGATGATTTTCTAACCTGGGTTTCTCCAACGGAGAGCAGCATTTTGTATCGTTCATTTACTCATCCTTTTACTTGCCTGAGACATTACTTGTGTTTATGAATATTATTCATGTTTGTATGTACTTAATGCACATATGTTTGTGATGAATGCAGTGCAGAATTATGATAAAACGTTTTCGTACAAACAATTATGAACTATCAGTTTTGAAACATTAGCGTACATCGGAGAATTGCTGCATTGTGGTAAACATTGATGGCAATCATGACTTCCTGGCTTGACCTGAAAATAGAATTTCATATCCATGGCGATCGCTTCACACGGGTACCTTGTTGGTGTGGCGTCGCGTACCACTCAACCAAGCAAAGCTATTCTCTAGGCTCCCATGCCAACAACACGCGCGCATCGAGTACTCCATGCAACATTTTTCTAACCAACAAAATGAATCGACATGATTGGAAGGAGGATGATTTCAACATTACTCTTTTGCTCAACATTTCTGGTGGTCCTGAGAAGGGCCGTTTTTGTTTGGGGCGAGACTGCCGCTCGAGGGACAGCGACGACTTAGGCACGCTCTCCACGGATGCGACGGGCCAGCTGGATGTCTTTCGGCATGATGGTGACGCGCTTCGCGTGGATGGCGCACAGGTTGGTATCCTCGAACAGACCGACAAGGTACGCCTCGCTGGCTTCCTGCAGGGCCATCACGGCCGAGCTCTGGAAACGCAGGTCGGTCTTGAAGTCTTGCGCAATTTCACGAACCAGACGCTGGAAGGGCAGCTTGCGGATGAGCAGCTCGGTCGACTTCTGGTAGCGACGGATTTCACGCAGGGCTACGGTTCCCGGACGGTAACGATGCGGCTTCTTCACTCCTCCGGTGGCCGGAGCACTCTTGCGAGCGGCCTTGGTGGCCAGCTGCTTGCGCGGGGCCTTGCCTCCGGTCGATTTACGGGCAGTTTGCTTCGTACGGGCCATTGTACACTGTTGGCTGAGGGTAGCGGGACGTGAGCGTGTCTTTCTCGATGCGAAGTGGCTTCTGAAATAGAGTTTCACGACTTCCGACGCCCCTTTTATAAGATCGCTCGGCCTGCACACATACACACTTCCTCGCAGCGAGCGTACAACAGAGGGTACGCATGTGTTGGTATGGCCTAAAGTGTATATAATGGCGCGGTCTCGCGCCGAGAGCATTTATTGTGCATTGTGAACCTGAACCTTACGGATCAAAATGACTGGACGCGGAAAGGGAGGCAAAGGTCTGGGCAAAGGAGGAGCCAAGCGTCATCGCAAAGTGCTGCGCGATAACATCCAGGGAATCACCAAGCCAGCTATCCGTCGTCTGGCCCGCCGTGGAGGAGTGAAGCGTATCTCTGGCCTGATTTACGAGGAAACTCGTGGCGTGCTGAAGGTATTCCTGGAGAACGTGATCCGTGATGCGGTCACCTACACCGAACACGCCAAGCGCAAGACCGTCACAGCGATGGACGTCGTGTACGCGCTGAAGCGTCAAGGTCGCACTCTGTACGGTTTCGGAGGTTAAGCCCGACGACCCCGCCAGCCAGCGAACACAGCTGTTGCCAACTCATCTCAACGGTCCTTTTCAGGACCACAATCCGTTAGCGTTGCCTAAAATGCCTACATTTTACAACTTTGATTGATGGTTGGTTTGAAAATATTGAGAATTATTTTAAGTGATCATTGGTGTTCGTTTGCGGTGATTCGAATATCGAACAGAACCAGTGTTCAGGCATGCTCAAAGAGGCACGCCATCTAGTGCAGACGCTGAGACACGGTACCACAGGGTTTTTTTTTAAATTTCGTAGCAACGTACGGAACTGTCCATGAAGTGAGACGAGCAACACGCGCAGGTCCCTTCCCGATTGTGATCAGTGAAAATCAAACATATGTATCACTTACTTACTTATCAGGCGCTACAACCGCTTTGCGGTCTTGGCCTGCTGCAACAATCCTCGATACCGCTCACGGTTCAGCGCCGTCGTCTGCCAATCCGTTATCCCTGCCGTTCTGGCGGACGCATCAACGCCATCACTCCATCTCAATTTGGGCCTACCACGCCTCCTCTGTCCTTGTGGACGGCCTAAAAGGACTTTACGGGCTGGGTCGTCCGGTGTCATTCTCATGACGTGACCAGCCCACCGGAGCCTGGCGAGTCTAATGCGCTGTACGATAGTGAGATTATCATACAGCTCGTAGAGCTCGTCGTTGTAGCGGCTCCTCCATTGTCCTTCCACACATACGGGGCCGAAGATCCTTCTGAGCATCTTCCTCTCGAACGCGGCTTCGTCAGTTTTGGACAGAGTCCATGTCTCAGAGGCGTATGTGAGTACTAGGACTATAAAAGTTCTGTACAGTCCCAGCTTCGTCCGTCGCGACAGGTATTTAGAGTGGAGAAGTTTCCTCAGGCTGTAGTATGACCGGTTGGCAGCCAGCACCCGTGCGCGTAAATCAACATCAATGTTGTTGTCGGTGCTGACTTTTGACCCCAGATAGGTGAAGTTTTGGACGACTTCGAAGGTGCGGTCACCTATCTGCACATCACCCCTGCGTAAATCAGTGTTTGTTAGCAGGGCCGCTGGTGGTGCCACCATCATTTTGGTTTTCGCCTCGTTAATCTCCAACCCGAGGTTCTGTGCCGCACGCTCGATCCTTTGATAAGCTTCTGCTACATAGGAGAGCCTCAAACCAATGATGTCTATGTCATCAGCGTATGCCAGGATCTGGATTGACTTATAGAAGATGGTCCCCGAAGTTTCCACCTCTGAGTCACGGATGGCTCTCTCTAGCGCCAGATTGAAGAGGAGACAGGCGAGCCCATCTCCCTGGCGCAGGCCCTTGGTGGTAGCAAAGGGCCCTGAGAGTTTTCCATCCACCTTCACCTGGCATGAGATGTTGGCCATTGTCATTCGTACAAGCCTGGTAAGCTTGGCCGGGATTCCAAAAGAGCTCATTGCGTCGTACAGTTTTACCCTGGCTATGCTGTCATAGGCGGCTTTGAAATCAATGAAGAGATGGTAGGAGTGGAGCTGTTGCTCCGCCATCTTCTCCAAGATTTGCCGCATCGTGAAGATCTGGTCAGTGGTTGATTTTCCGTTTCGGAATCCTCTCTGATAGTTTCCGACTATCTCTTCAACGAATGGGACAAGTCGATCTTGTAAGATTAGGGAGAAGATCTTGTAGGCGGTATTCAACACCGTAACATATGTATAGTGTCACAAAAAAGCAGCATTGAAAAGCCTGCCGTCGCACACGCAAGGATCGAGAGAAACGTTACGAAGTGTTGGTAGAAACGCTCTCTTTTTGTGTGATTTCTCTGGCGAAGCTTTCGCTACGCTCATGCGTCTCGAGATATGCTATCTTATAAAATAGCTGATTCCTCTGTTGCCCGCACAAATGCAGTTCGTGACCAAGGCCTGCTTCGCACAGATGAAGTGCGAAATCTCAGTACTATACAATTGTCCGGCCGATCCTAGAATTCGAAAGCCTCATGTGGACTCGTTCACAACAACATATTATTAACAGGATAGAATCATTTCAGTATAAGTGTTTGCGCGCATCGCGTATGCAATCTCCATCAGGATGCTCTACTGCTCCTTAGTTCGATCGGTGCTGCCCAAGCGCCACACATTGCTTAAACGACTGGAAAACAGAAACTCCACTTAAAAACAAAATGACGCGCCCGACCTTTTACCCGACGTTTAATGCGTGCGCGCATTTTCCCCTTGAGGACGCGTTTATTTAGACCAACGACGACGGTTTCAGACGTTAAGTGTCATCGTTTTTTTTTAAACTATGTCGTCGCCTATGAACATGCACATTGTAATATTATTGTACCGGCACCAGTGATGACACCGACGTACGCGTTGTACAAACAACCAGATCACTCCCATTGGCACTCCTTTTGCCACCGCCGCCGTCGTTTTTAGTCCCCCGTGGGGGTAGTTGTGAAAAAATCACCAATTTTCAGCACTGCCGCATAGACGCACGCCCATACAAAGCTGGCCGCGTTGATCGGGCCCTTCTCAGGCGGCGAGCAGTACTGGCAGCTGTGCGCGCTGTACAAGCCATTATTTTCACTGGCGCACCTTTTCCCAGCATCGCGAATCACCGGCGTCGTTGTTAGTTTCGCCTCACAGTAGTGCGCCAAACACGCGCGTACCCAGCACTGCACTATAAACGCACCGCATTCATACTGGCCCGGCAACGCGGTCGCTTCTCGCACAATGTCTGAATATCGAACGGTGCAAGGTAATGATTTGTGTGGGTGTAAATAAACAAATGATGTGTGTGTGTGTGTGTGTGTGTGTGTGTGTGAGTGCGTGATGTGTAAGTTGTGTTCGTTGCGCAGTGCTGTCTGTCCGGCACTGTGTATTGCCCAGGTGCCCATATACTGCTACGGGTTAACACAGTCAAGGAACCCGCTTCTGGATGGTGGTTGGTGAAGTGTGTGAAGCAATTTTATTCGATCCTTCGATACAATCGCAAAACTGTGTACAATTATCAGACCAAACCATGTGTGTTGTGTTGTTCACGGGCAAAGCTGGTCCCTGGAAAGCGGAATGGGAATGCGAATGGAAGGAAACCAAAGCTAGCTTTAGATAGAAATAAAACTACATTTCTATGTAATTGAAACAGTGGCCGTGCAGTGGCTATTTATTGATTATTTTAAATGCGTAATGGTCTATCGTAATGGTAAAGTAATCCTCCGTAATGGCCACCTCGTTCTCGTTCTCGTTGGTCGTTGGCTATTTATGTGCCGAGCGCATGCGTCGTACCGTGGTCCAAAATCTAGCCGGATCTAGCACATTGAGCGGGTGCTGCGCTCGTTGGTATACCGGCGCGCTCTTCGCTCCTAGCATTTCGTCATAGTCCAACAGCAAATGTGGAGCCAGCACCAAAAACAGCTGTTCAGCCCACCCTGGCAGGCGACAGCTGGCAAAGGCTAACTGCCAACATGGTAGCCCGAGATGCTCGATGCTCATGCGTAAGTAGGTCGTAAAGGAGTCCGCCAACAGTGTCCACTTCCACGATCCCACTTCCAACAAATAAATTTCCGGACGGGTTGTAACGTTTGTCTTGTACACGAGTAAAACGAAACCCCTGTCACCTATGCGGTCGAGCTCGAACACAGTTCCCGGTCCTTTCAGTTCGAGGTTCTGGATTTGCGTCAATTTAGGTATGTAGAGGTGGCCTACACGTAATTTTGCGCGCTTCGAATAATTGTAAGTCCAGCTCGTGTGCATCCCATCGGTCGACAGGTAAAAACGCTTCATGTCGTCCGGCATAAAAACGAAATTCTTGTACTCCCAAGCCCTTAAATCTGCCACTGTGCATGGTCCGTTGTCATCCAATGTCACGTTGCTCACTCGCGGCAGTTCGTTCAGTTTTTTCTTCAGTCCAAACGTCAGTTGCTCCAGGTGCAACGACGTATCATTACGACGGTTTCCGATCTTACGGCTGGCCATTTTCGATGAAATATGGTGCTGAGATGAGACACAGTGGAAAAAGCGTCTGTTGCACACTTCAGCTTGCTAAATAATGGTTTCAACGCATGCCTGACTTTTACTTATTAATTATTCCTATGGATGGTTTCCAATGTGTGCTGAGATGTGTTTTCAATTCACACTGTCATTATCTAATGTCGTCTAGTAGGCAAACAGAGATTTGCCGTGTTTCTCATGTTCAATTTAGTGTTTCGTGTTCCGTGTGCCGGCCTCAAATTCGCCCGTTACACACAGTGTTTGAAAGTGTATGCTCGACGTTAATTCGACGTCTTTCGGCGTTGAAAACACCACAGGCGGGCGGCCTGCCCCCCGGACAGAATTCGGGGGCATCCTGTTACCTCCGCTCGATCCAGTTACCGAATACACGAAAGAAAGCTCGCGCGAGTGATTTGTGTTTGCTGTGCACATCCTGCCAGGCTTACCAACGCGCGTGTGCTGAGTCTCTCCAGCATCCAAGACTGTCTGAGATGCGTGCAAGTGGCCATCGCGAGAGTGTGGAGAGTGTTTCGTGCGCGTGGATGTCTGCCGGTCTGGCGGGGAGGCAGTGTGCTGTACTTGTTGTTTCACACGCTCTTCTGCTAGACGATACTTCTGGATGGTGAATGCGCGGTACGTCCAGTGCATACGTTGGGTGAGTAGTTTCGCATTCCGCTAACGATGACGGTAATAACATCAACCAACGTGTTCCGGACACCAACGGATGTGCTTGATTATACTCACGGTGATGTTTTTTTTGCTCCGTCGCAGGAACGCACAGGAACGGAACATCTAGCCGTCGTTTGACGATGTACGAAACAAGGATTTGGGCATCGGGTAAGAGCGCACATACCGTTCACTTTCGCAAATTCAGCCAAATACTGCCACACGTTCTTAACTACTGTCCGTTTGTTGCAGCTCCCGATCCCGCCACTCGTCCGGGAAGTGGTCCGGGAATCAATATAGTGCTGGAACGCTCTCCTGAAGACACCGGTGTTGAAACGCGGTTGAATTTTTGACCGACCCAACTGACAGACCGTTGGGAGCCCTATAAAGTTTTCAACATTGTCCCCCCAAGTGCGCCACGGTTAAATATGTTTGTTAGGCGATAATAAACACCTCAATGCTAAATTCGCTCTTTGTGATGACGCAACCTCTCTTTGGCGACTTTATAAACCCGATCTTCGTGATGACACACCTCTCTTTCGCGATTGTACAAACCGTGGCTTCACTTCCCATCTTCTGTCAGTTGCTTCGTGGGTGTGTGTTTGTTTGTTTGTTTGTTTGTTTGCTGTTTTTCACTTTCGCTATATTCTGTATTCGACTCTTGCCATGCGGTTTTCTACTAAGCTGATACATCTAAGACTGGTAATTTGTGCGCGGGTCTAACGTAAGTTCCACTGCTCGTTTGTACCGTGTATTTCTTCCAGAATAAATCTGCTGAATGCTGCGCCATTTGCCACGACGAGCGGATTGTAGCAGGGCTATCACAGAAAACTGCCGGTGGTTTGTTTCCATCAGAGCTTCCAAGGAGCAGGTGATTAGGTGTTATAGGGTCAGCCAGTTCGTCGTTCAGGGGCACGTAGGTAAGTGGTCTCGAATTAAGGATGAGTTCGATCTCCGTGAACGTTGACAGCATTACTTCATCCGTAGGGCGCTTGGTGAACACGAACTGATTCAGTGACTTCTTCACGGAACGTACCAAACGCTCCCAGCAGCCGACAAAGTGAGGCGCCCCTGGCGGGTTAAATGTCCACTTCATCCGCGGTCCGCAGTGCTCGGTCATCAGAACGTCGTGATCAACCTCTTCCAAAGCTTCCTTCAACTCACGAGAGGCACCGACGAAGCGATGCGATGAATCTGCGAAACGCCAGTATGCATGACGCTGTGGTGAGGGACGCCGCTATCTCGAGATGTACAGCTCTCGACGTGAGGCAGGCAAATATAACCCCCCACCGCTTCTCTACTCTGCGACCGACAGCTACTAAAAACGGGCCGAAGTAGTCGATCCCTGTGAAGGAAAAGGCACGTTAATAAAATGCGGTTCTTTGTTGTGGTAAATTACCCATTAGCGGTGGCTCCGGTCGCGCGTTGTTCACTTTGCACCACTGACAATCTCTCCTAACGCGTCGATATTCCCCCAGCAGTTTAGGGATGTGGTACCGCATCCTTAATTCGCTCAAAACCGTGTTGTGGTTGCCGTGTTTGTACCTTTCGTGTTGCTCCCGAATAATGAGATCGGTTCCGTAGTCTCGCCGAGGAAGGATGATCGGGTTCCGTGAGGAATCGTTGATGCCTACGCATTCCGTCAAACGTCCCCCCACTCTCAGGATCCCGTGGTCGTCCAGAATAGGCGAGAGCTTATAGATGCTGCTTTTCTTCTCGACCCCCCTTTTCCACGGATGCTTTTGCGGGGTCTGTTTGCGCAAGCTGACGATTTCGCTGTTGTAGGCCCTTCGTTGAATGCCCCGTTCGGCTTCCGCTAGCTCATCTTGGGTCAGTGGCCCAATCACTGTGGCCTTCTGCGTGACGCGACGACGGATATTATGCGCGAAGCGAATCACAAACGCTACGGTACGAAGCACCCGTTTCCACTTCGAGAACCGGTCGAGAACGATGAGCGGTTCTGTAATTTGGTGGTGATGGACGATCTTTCGAAGTTCTTCCGACGTATCTTTCTCGGGGTCGACGCGAGCAGGCCACGCATTTTCCGGTTCCCAGAGAAACGGCGGTCCCCTAAACCATCGCCCTTGTGCCGATAGGTCCGGCGTCTTAGCCCATTTCGTCCCATCGTCAGCCACGTTCATCTTCGTTGGTATCCAGCGCCATTGACTAGGATCAGTGCTTTCGAGCAGCTCACCTACGCGAAACGCCACGAACTGATTATATCGTCTGTGGTCCGAATGTAGCCAGCTGAGCACATTTTGGAAAGCTTTTGGAAGCTTTCGTTTTGTTTTTTTTTTTATGTGGAGTTTCTGTTTTCCAGTCGCTTAAGCATAATGTGTGGCCGACCTTTTACCCGACGTTTAATGCGTGCGCGCCTTTTCGCCTCGAGGACGCGTTTATTTAGACCAACGACGACGGTTTCAGACGTTAAGTGTCATCGTTTTTTTTTAAACTATGTCGTCGCCTATGAACATGCACATTGTAATATTATTGTACCGGCACCAGTGATGACACCGACGTACGCGTTGTACAAACAACCAGATCACTCCCATTGGCACTCCTTTTGCCACCGCCGCCGTCGTTTTTAGTCCCCCGTGGGGGTAGTTGTGAAAAAATCACCAATTTTCAGCACTGCCGCATAGACGCACGCCCATACAAAGCTGGCCGCGTTGATCGGGCCCTTCTCAGGCGGCGAGCAGTACTGGCAGCTGTGCGCGCTGTACAAGCCATTATTTTCACTGGCGCACCTTTTCCCAGCATCGCGAATCACCGGCGTCGTTGTTAGTTTCGCCTCACAGTAGTGCGCCAAACACGCGCGTACCCAGCACTGCACTATAAACGCACCGCATTCATACTGGCCCGGCAACGCGGTCGCTTCTCGCACAATGTCTGAATATCGAACGGTGCAAGGTAATGATTTGTGTGGGTGTAAATAAACAAATGATGTGTGTGTATGTGTGTGTGTGGGTGATGTGTAAGTTGTGTTCGTTGCGCAGTGCTGTCTGTCCGGCACTGCGTATTGCCCAGGTGCCCATATACTACTACGGGTAAAACCCAGTCAAGGAACCCGCTTCTGGGTTGGGGGTGGTTGGTGAAGTTTGTGAAGCAATTTTATTCGATCCTTCGATACAATCGCAAAACTGTGTACAATTATCAGACCAAACCATGTGTGTTGTGTTGTTCACGGGCAAAGCTGGTCCCTGGAAAGCGGAATGGGAATGCGAATGGGAGGAAACCAAAGCTAGCTTTAGATAGAAATAAAACTACATTTCTATGTAATTGAAACAGTGGCCGTGCAGTGGCTATTTATTGATTATTTTAAATGCGTAATGGTCTATCGTAATGGTAAAGTAATCCTCCGTAATGGCCACCTCGTTCTCGTTCTCGTTGGTCGTTGGCTATTTATGTGCCGAGCGCATGCGTCGTACCGTGGTCCAAAATCTAGCCGGATCTAGCACATTGAGCGGGTGCTGCGCTCGTTGGTATACCGGCGCGCTCTTCGCTCCTAGCATTTCGTCATAGTCCAACAGCAAATGTGGAGCCAGCACCAAAAACAGCTGTTCAGCCCACCCTGGCAGGCGACAGCTGGCAAAGGCTAACTGCCAACATGGTAGCCCGAGATGCTCGATGCTCATGCGTAAGTAGGTCGTAAAGGAGTCCGCCAACAGTGTCCACTTCCACGATCCCACTTCCAACAAATAAATTTCCGGACGGGTTGTAACGTTTGTCTTGTACACGAGTAAAACGAAACCCCTGTCACCTATGCGGTCGAGCTCGAACACAGTTCCCGGTCCTTTCAGTTCGAGGTTCTGGATTTGCGTCAATTTAGGTATGTAGAGGTGGCCTACACGTAATTTTGCGCGCTTCGAATAATTGTAAGTCCAGCTCGTGTGCATCCCATCGGTCGACAGGTAAAAACGCTTCATGTCGTCCGGCATAAAAACGAAATTCTTGTACTCCCAAGCCCTTAAATCTGCCACTGTGCATGGTCCGTTGTCATCCAATGTCACGTTGCTCACTCGCGGCAGTTCGTTCAGTTTTTTCTTCAGTCCAAACGTCAGTTGCTCCAGGTGCAACGACGTATCATTACGACGGTTTCCGATCTTACGGCTGGCCATTTTCGATGAAATATGGTGCTGAGATGAGACACAGTGGAAAAAGCGTCTGTTGCACACTTCAGCTTGCTAAATAATGGTTTCAACGCATGCCTGACTTTTACTTATTAATTATTCCTATGGATGGTTTCCAATGTGTGCTGAGATGTGTTTTCAATTCACACTGTCATTATCTAATGTCGTCTAGTAGGCAAACAGAGATTTGCCGTGTTTCTCATGTTCAATTTAGTGTTTCGTGTTCCGTGTGCCGGCCTCAAATTCGCCCGTTACACACAGTGTTTGAAAGTGTATGCTCGACGTTAATTCGACGTCTTTCGGCGTTGAAAACACCACAGGCGGGCGGCCTGCCCCCCGGACAGAATTCGGGGGCATCCTGTTACCTCCGCTCGATCCAGTTACCGAATACACGAAAGAAAGCTCGCGCGAGTGATTTGTGTTTGCTGTGCACATCCTGCCAGGCTTACCAACGCGCGTGTGCTGAGTCTCTCCAGCATCCAAGACTGTCTGAGATGCGTGCAAGTGGCCATCGCGAGAGTGTGGAGAGTGTTTCGTGCGCGTGGATGTCTGCCGGTCTGGCGGGGAGGCAGTGTGCTGTACTTGTTGTTTCACACGCTCTTCTGCTAGACGATACTTCTGGATGGTGAATGCGCGGTACGTCCAGTGCATACGTTGGGTGAGTAGTTTCGCATTCCGCTAACGATGACGGTAATAACATCAACCAACGTGTTCCGGACACCAACGGATGTGCTTGATTATACTCACGGTGATGTTTTTTTTTGCTCCGTCGCAGGAACGCACAGGAACGGAACATCTAGCCGTCGTTTGACGATGTACGAAACAAGGATTTGGGCATCGGGTAAGAGCGCACATACCGTTCACTTTCGCAAATTCAGCCAAATACTGCCACACGTTCTTAACTACTGTCCGTTTGTTGCAGCTCCCGATCCCGCCACTCGTCCGGGAAGTGGTCCGGGAATCAATATAGTGCTGGAACGCTCTCCTGAAGACACCGGTGTTGAAACGCGGTTGAATTTTTGACCGACCCAACTGACAGACCGTTGGGAGCCCTATAAAGTTTTCAACATTGTCCCCCCAAGTGCGCCACGGTTAAATATGTTTGTTAGGCGATAATAAACACCTCAATGCTAAATTCGCTCTTTGTGATGACGCAACCTCTCTTTGGCGACTTTATAAACCCGATCTTCGTGATGACACACCTCTCTTTCGCGATTGTACAAACCGTGGCTTCACTTCCCATCTTCTGTCAGTTGCTTCGTGGGTGTGTGTTTGTTTGTTTGTTTGTTTGTTTGCTGTTTTTCACTTTCGCTATATTCTGTATTCGACTCTTGCCATGCGGTTTTCTACTAAGCTGATACATCTAAGACTGGTAATTTGTGCGCGGGTCTAACGTAAGTTCCACTGCTCGTTTGTACCGTGTATTTCTTCCAGAATAAATCTGCTGAATGCTGCGCCATTTGCCACGACGAGCGGATTGTAGCAGGGCTATCACAGAAAACTGCCGGTGGTTTGTTTCCATCAGAGCTTCCAAGGAGCAGGTGATTAGGTGTTATAGGGTCAGCCAGTTCGTCGTTCAGGGGCACGTAGGTAAGTGGTCTCGAATTAAGGATGAGTTCGATCTCCGTGAACGTTGACAGCATTACTTCATCCGTAGGGCGCTTGGTGAACACGAACTGATTCAGTGACTTCTTCACGGAACGTACCAAACGCTCCCAGCAGCCGACAAAGTGAGGCGCCCCTGGCGGGTTAAATGTCCACTTCATCCGCGGTCCGCAGTGCTCGGTCATCAGAACGTCGTGATCAACCTCTTCCAAAGCTTCCTTCAACTCACGAGAGGCACCGACGAAGCGATGCGATGAATCTGCGAAACGCCAGTATGCATGACGCTGTGGTGAGGGACGCCGCTATCTCGAGATGTACAGCTCTCGACGTGAGGCAGGCAAATATAACCCCCCACCGCTTCTCTACTCTGCGACCGACAGCTACTAAAAACGGGCCGAAGTAGTCGATCCCTGTGAAGGAAAAGGCACGTTAATAAAATGCGGTTCTTTGTTGTGGTAAATTACCCATTAGCGGTGGCTCCGGTCGCGCGTTGTTCACTTTGCACCACTGACAATCTCTCCTAACGCGTCGATATTCCCCCAGCAGTTTAGGGATGTGGTACCGCATCCTTAATTCGCTCAAAACCGTGTTGTGGTTGCCGTGTTTGTACCTTTCGTGTTGCTCCCGAATAATGAGATCGGTTCCGTAGTCTCGCCGAGGAAGGATGATCGGGTTCCGTGAGGAATCGTTGATGCCTACGCATTCCGTCAAACGTCCCCCCACTCTCAGGATCCCGTGGTCGTCCAGAATAGGCGAGAGCTTATAGATGCTGCTTTTCTTCTCGACCCCCCTTTTCCACGGATGCTTTTGCGGGGTCTGTTTGCGCAAGCTGACGATTTCGCTGTTGTAGGCCCTTCGTTGAATGCCCCGTTCGGCTTCCGCTAGCTCATCTTGGGTCAGTGGCCCAATCACTGTGGCCTTCTGCGTGACGCGACGACGGATATTATGCGCGAAGCGAATCACAAACGCTACGGTACGAAGCACCCGTTTCCACTTCGAGAACCGGTCGAGAACGATGAGCGGTTCTGTAATTTGGTGGTGATGGACGATCTTTCGAAGTTCTTCCGACGTATCTTTCTCGGGGTCGACGCGAGCAGGCCACGCATTTTCCGGTTCCCAGAGAAACGGCGGTCCCCTAAACCATCGCCCTTGTGCCGATAGGTCCGGCGTCTTAGCCCATTTCGTCCCATCGTCAGCCACGTTCATCTTCGTTGGTATCCAGCGCCATTGACTAGGATCAGTGCTTTCGAGCAGCTCACCTACGCGAAACGCCACGAACTGATTATATCGTCTGTGGTCCGAATGTAGCCAGCTGAGCACATTTTGGAAAGCTTTTGGAAGCTTTCGTTTTGTTTTTTTTTTATGTGGAGTTTCTGTCTTCCAGTCGCTTAAGCATAATGTGTGGCCGACCTTTTACCCGACGTTTAATGCGTGCGCGCCTTTTCGCCTCGAGGACGCGTTTATTTAGACCAACGACGACGGTTTCAGACGTTAAGTGTCATCGTTTTTTTTTTAAACTATGTCGTCGCCTATGAACATGCACATTGTAATATTATTGTACCGGCACCAGTGATGACACCGACGTACGCGTTGTACAAACAACCAGATCACTCCCATTGGCACTCCTTTTGCCACCGCCGCCGTCGTTTTTAGTCCCCCGTGGGGGTAGTTGTGAAAAAATCACCAATTTTCAGCACTGCCGCATAGACGCACGCCCATACAAAGCTGGCCGCGTTGATCGGGCCCTTCTCAGGCGGCGAGCAGTACTGGCAGCTGTGCGCGCTGTACAAGCCATTATTTTCACTGGCGCACCTTTTCCCAGCATCGCGAATCACCGGCGTCGTTGTTAGTTTCGCCTCACAGTAGTGCGCCAAACACGCGCGTACCCAGCACTGCACTATAAACGCACCGCATTCATACTGGCCCGGCAACGCGGTCGCTTCTCGCACAATGTCTGAATATCGAACGGTGCAAGGTAATGATTTGTACGGGTGTAAATAAACAAATGATGTGTGTGTGTGCGTGCGTGATGTGTAAGTTGTGTTCGTTGCGCAGTGCTGTCTGTCCGGCACTGCGTATTGCCCAGGTGCCCATATACTGCTACGGGTTAACACAGTCAAGGAACCCGCTTCTGGATGGTGGTTGGAGAAGTGTGTGAAGCAATTTTATTCGATCCTTCGATACAATCGCAAAACTGTGTACAATTATCAGACCAAACCATGTGTGTTGTGTTGTTCACGGGCAAAGCTGGTCCCTGGAAAGCGGAATGGGAATGCGAATGGAAGGAAACCAAAGCTAGCTTTAGATAGAAATAAAACTACATTTCTATGTAATTGAAACAGTGGCCGTGCAGTGGCTATTTATTGATTATTTTAAATGCGTAATGGTCTATCGTAATGGTAAAGTAATCCTCCGTAATGGCCACCTCGTTCTCGTTCTCGTTGGTCGTTGGCTATTTATGTGCCGAGCGCATGCGTCGTACCGTGGTCCAAAATCTAGCCGGATCTAGCACATTGAGCGGGTGCTGCGCTCGTTGGTATACCGGCGCGCTCTTCGCTCCTAGCATTTCGTCATAGTCCAACAGCAAATGTGGAGCCAGCACCAAAAACAGCTGTTCAGCCCACCCTGGCAGGCGACAGCTGGCAAAGGCTAACTGCCAACATGGTAGCCCGAGATGCTCGATGCTCATGCGTAAGTAGGTCGTAAAGGAGTCCGCCAACAGTGTCCACTTCCACGATCCCACTTCCAACAAATAAATTTCCGGACGGGTTGTAACGTTTGTCTTGTACACGAGTAAAACGAAACCCCTGTCACCTATGCGGTCGAGCTCGAACACAGTTCCCGGTCCTTTCAGTTCGAGGTTCTGGATTTGCGTCAATTTAGGTATGTAGAGGTGGCCTACACGTAATTTTGCGCGCTTCGAATAATTGTAAGTCCAGCTCGTGTGCATCCCATCGGTCGACAGGTAAAAACGCTTCATGTCGTCCGGCATAAAAACGAAATTCTTGTACTCCCAAGCCCTTAAATCTGCCACTGTGCATGGTCCGTTGTCATCCAATGTCACGTTGCTCACTCGCGGCAGTTCGTTCAGTTTTTTCTTCAGTCCAAACGTCAGTTGCTCCAGGTGCAACGACGTATCATTACGACGGTTTCCGATCTTACGGCTGGCCATTTTCGATGAAATATGGTGCTGAGATGAGACACAGTGGAAAAAGCGTCTGTTGCACACTTCAGCTTGCTAAATAATGGTTTCAACGCATGCCTGACTTTTACTTATTAATTATTCCTATGGATGGTTTCCAATGTGTGCTGAGATGTGTTTTCAATTCACACTGTCATTATCTAATGTCGTCTAGTAGGCAAACAGAGATTTGCCGTGTTTCTCATGTTCAATTTAGTGTTTCGTGTTCCGTGTGCCGGCCTCAAATTCGCCCGTTACACACAGTGTTTGAAAGTGTATGCTCGACGTTAATTCGACGTCTTTCGGCGTTGAAAACACCACAGGCGGGCGGCCTGCCCCCCGGACAGAATTCGGGGGCATCCTGTTACCTCCGCTCGATCCAGTTACCGAATACACGAAAGAAAGCTCGCGCGAGTGATTTGTGTTTGCTGTGCACATCCTGCCAGGCTTACCAACGCGCGTGTGCTGAGTCTCTCCAGCATCCAAGACTGTCTGAGATGCGTGCAAGTGGCCATCGCGAGAGTGTGGAGAGTGTTTCGTGCGCGTGGATGTCTGCCGGTCTGGCGGGGAGGCAGTGTGCTGTACTTGTTGTTTCACACGCTCTTCTGCTAGACGATACTTCTGGATGGTGAATGCGCGGTACGTCCAGTGCATACGTTGGGTGAGTAGTTTCGCATTCCGCTAACGATGACGGTAATAACATCAACCAACGTGTTCCGGACACCAACGGATGTGCTTGATTATACTCACGGTGATGTTTTTTTTGCTCCGTCGCAGGAACGCACAGGAACGGAACATCTAGCCGTCGTTTGACGATGTACGAAACAAGGATTTGGGCATCGGGTAAGAGCGCACATACCGTTCACTTTCGCAAATTCAGCCAAATACTGCCACACGTTCTTAACTACTGTCCGTTTGTTGCAGCTCCCGATCCCGCCACTCGTCCGGGAAGTGGTCCGGGAATCAATATAGTGCTGGAACGCTCTCCTGAAGACACCGGTGTTGAAACGCGGTTGAATTTTTGACCGACCCAACTGACAGACCGTTGGGAGCCCTATAAAGTTTTCAACATTGTCCCCCCAAGTGCGCCACGGTTAAATATGTTTGTTAGGCGATAATAAACACCTCAATGCTAAATTCGCTCTTTGTGATGACGCAACCTCTCTTTGGCGACTTTATAAACCCGATCTTCGTGATGACACACCTCTCTTTCGCGATTGTACAAACCGTGGCTTCACTTCCCATCTTCTGTCAGTTGCTTCGTGGGTGTGTGTTTGTTTGTTTGTTTGTTTGTTTGCTGTTTTTCACTTTCGCTATATTCTGTATTCGACTCTTGCCATGCGGTTTTCTACTAAGCTGATACATCTAAGACTGGTAATTTGTGCGCGGGTCTAACGTAAGTTCCACTGCTCGTTTGTACCGTGTATTTCTTCCAGAATAAATCTGCTGAATGCTGCGCCATTTGCCACGACGAGCGGATTGTAGCAGGGCTATCACAGAAAACTGCCGGTGGTTTGTTTCCATCAGAGCTTCCAAGGAGCAGGTGATTAGGTGTTATAGGGTCAGCCAGTTCGTCGTTCAGGGGCACGTAGGTAAGTGGTCTCGAATTAAGGATGAGTTCGATCTCCGTGAACGTTGACAGCATTACTTCATCCGTAGGGCGCTTGGTGAACACGAACTGATTCAGTGACTTCTTCACGGAACGTACCAAACGCTCCCAGCAGCCGACAAAGTGAGGCGCCCCTGGCGGGTTAAATGTCCACTTCATCCGCGGTCCGCAGTGCTCGGTCATCAGAACGTCGTGATCAACCTCTTCCAAAGCTTCCTTTAACTCACGAGAGGCACCGACGAAGCGATGCGATGAATCTGCGAAACGCCAGTATGCATGACGCTGTGGTGAGGGACGCCGCTATCTCGAGATGTACAGCTCTCGACGTGAGGCAGGCAAATATAACCCCCCACCGCTTCTCTACTCTGCGACCGACAGCTACTAAAAACGGGCCGAAGTAGTCGATCCCTGTGAAGGAAAAGGCACGTTAATAAAATGCGGTTCTTTGTTGTGGTAAATTACCCATTAGCGGTGGCTCCGGTCGCGCGTTGTTCACTTTGCACCACTGACAATCTCTCCTAACGCGTCGATATTCCCCCAGCAGTTTAGGGATGTGGTACCGCATCCTTAATTCGCTCAAAACCGTGTTGTGGTTGCCGTGTTTGTACCTTTCGTGTTGCTCCCGAATAATGAGATCGGTTCCGTAGTCTCGCCGAGGAAGGATGATCGGGTTCCGTGAGGAATCGTTGATGCCTACGCATTCCGTCAAACGTCCCCCCACTCTCAGGATCCCGTGGTCGTCCAGAATAGGCGAGAGCTTATAGATGCTGCTTTTCTTCTCGACCCCCCTTTTCCACGGATGCTTTTGCGGGGTCTGTTTGCGCAAGCTGACGATTTCGCTGTTGTAGGCCCTTCGTTGAATGCCCCGTTCGGCTTCCGCTAGCTCATCTTGGGTCAGTGGCCCAATCACTGTGGCCTTCTGCGTGACGCGACGACGGATATTATGCGCGAAGCGAATCACAAACGCTACGGTACGAAGCACCCGTTTCCACTTCGAGAACCGGTCGAGAACGATGAGCGGTTCTGTAATTTGGTGGTGATGGACGATCTTTCGAAGTTCTTCCGACGTATCTTTCTCGGGGTCGACGCGAGCAGGTCACGCATTTTCCGGTTCCCAGAGAAACGGCGGTCCCCTAAACCATCGCCCTTGTGCCGATAGGTCCGGCGTCTTAGCCCATTTCGTCCCATCGTCAGCCACGTTCATCTTCGTTGGTATCCAGCGCCATTGACTAGGATCAGTGCTTTCGAGCAGCTCACCTACGCGAAACGCCACGAACTGATTATATCGTCTGTGGTCCGAATGTAGCCAGCTGAGCACATTTTGGAAAGCTTTTGGAAGCTTTCGTTTTGTTTTTTTTTTTTATGTGGAGTTTCTGTCTTCCAGTCGCTTAAGCATAATGTGTGGCCGACCTTTTACCCGACGTTTAATACGTGCGCGCCTTTTCGCCTCGAGGACGCGTTTATTTAGACCAACGACGACGGTTTCAGACGTTAAGTGTCATCGTTTTTTTTTAAACTATGTCGTCGCCTATGAACATGCACATTGTAATATTATTGTACCGGCACCAGTGATGACACCGACGTACGCGTTGTACAAACAACCAGATCACTCCCATTGGCACTCCTTTTGCCACCGCCGCCGTCGTTTTTAGTCCCCCGTGGGGGTAGTTGTGAAAAAATCACCAATTTTCAGCACTGCCGCATAGACGCACGCCCATACAAAGCTGGCCGCGTTGATCGGGCCCTTCTCAGGCGGCGAGCAGTACTGGCAGCTGTGCGCGCTGTACAAGCCATTATTTTCACTGGCGCACCTTTTCCCAGCATCGCGAATCACCGGCGTCGTTGTTAGTTTCGCCTCACAGTAGTGCGCCAAACACGCGCGTACCCAGCACTGCACTATAAACGCACCGCATTCATACTGGCCCGGCAACGCGGTCGCTTCTCGCACAATGTCTGAATATCGAACGGTGCAAGGTAATGATTTGTGTGGGTGTAAATAAATCAATGATGTGTGTGTGTGTGTGTGTGTGTGTGTGTGTGTGTGAGTGCGTGATGTGTAAGTTGTGTTCGTTGCGCAGTGCTGTCTGTCCGGCACTGTGTATTGCCCAGGTGCCCATATACTGCTACGGGTTAACACAGTCAAGGAACCCGCTTCTGGATGGTGGTTGGTGAAGTGTGTGAAGCAATTTTATTCGATCCTTCGATACAATCGCAAAACTGTGTACAATTATCAGACCAAACCATGTGTGTTGTGTTGTTCACGGGCAAAGCTGGTCCCTGGAAAGCGGAATGGGAATGCGAATGGAAGGAAACCAAAGCTAGCTTTAGATAGAAATAAAACTACATTTCTATGTAATTGAAACAGTGGCCGTGCAGTGGCTATTTATTGATTATTTTAAATGCGTAATGGTCTATCGTAATGGTAAAGTAATCCTCCGTAATGGCCACCTCGTTCTCGTTCTCGTTGGTCGTTGGCTATTTATGTGCCGAGCGCATGCGTCGTACCGTGGTCCAAAATCTAGCCGGATCTAGCACATTGAGCGGGTGCTGCGCTCGTTGGTATACCGGCGCGCTCTTCGCTCCTAGCATTTCGTCATAGTCCAACAGCAAATGTGGAGCCAGCACCAAAAACAGCTGTTCAGCCCACCCTGGCAGGCGACAGCTGGCAAAGGCTAACTGCCAACATGGTAGCCCGAGATGCTCGATGCTCATGCGTAAGTAGGTCGTAAAGGAGTCCGCCAACAGTGTCCACTTCCACGATCCCACTTCCAACAAATAAATTTCCGGACGGGTTGTAACGTTTGTCTTGTACACGAGTAAAACGAAACCCCTGTCACCTATGCGGTCGAGCTCGAACACAGTTCCCGGTCCTTTCAGTTCGAGGTTCTGGATTTGCGTCAATTTAGGTATGTAGAGGTGGCCTACACGTAATTTTGCGCGCTTCGAATAATTGTAAGTCCAGCTCGTGTGCATCCCATCGGTCGACAGGTAAAAACGCTTCATGTCGTCCGGCATAAAAACGAAATTCTTGTACTCCCAAGCCCTTAAATCTGCCACTGTGCATGGTCCGTTGTCATCCAATGTCACGTTGCTCACTCGCGGCAGTTCGTTCAGTTTGTTCTTCAGTCCAAACGTCAGTTGCTCCAGGTGCAACGACGTATCATTACGACGGTTTCCGATCTTACGGCTGGCCATTTTCGATGAAATATGGTGCTGAGATGAGACACAGTGGAAAAAGCGTCTGTTGCACACTTCAGCTTGCTAAATAATGGTTTCAACGCATGCCTGACTTTTACTTATTAATTATTCCTATGGATGGTTTCCAATGTGTGCTGAGATGTGTTTTCAATTCACACTGTCATTATCTAATGTCGTCTAGTAGGCAAACAGAGATTTGCCGTGTTTCTCATGTTCAATTTAGTGTTTCGTGTTCCGTGTGCCGGCCTCAAATTCGCCCGTTACACACAGTGTTTGAAAGTGTATGCTCGACGTTAATTCGACGTCTTTCGGCGTTGAAAACACCACAGGCGGGCGGCCTGCCCCCCGGACAGAATTCGGGGGCATCCTGTTACCTCCGCTCGATCCAGTTACCGAATACACGAAAGAAAGCTCGCGCGAGTGATTTGTGTTTGCTGTGCACATCCTGCCAGGCTTACCAACGCGCGTGTGCTGAGTCTCTCCAGCATCCAAGACTGTCTGAGATGCGTGCAAGTGGCCATCGCGAGAGTGTGGAGAGTGTTTCGTGCGCGTGGATGTCTGCCGGTCTGGCGGGGAGGCAGTGTGCTGTACTTGTTGTTTCACACGCTCTTCTGCTAGACGATACTTCTGGATGGTGAATGCGCGGTACGTCCAGTGCATACGTTGGGTGAGTAGTTTCGCATTCCGCTAACGATGACGGTAATAACATCAACCAACGTGTTCCGGACACCAACGGATGTGCTTGATTATACTCACGGTGATGTTTTTTTTGCTCCGTCGCAGGAACGCACAGGAACGGAACATCTAGCCGTCGTTTGACGATGTACGAAACAAGGATTTGGGCATCGGGTAAGAGCGCACATACCGTTCACTTTCGCAAATTCAGCCAAATACTGCCACACGTTCTTAACTACTGTCCGTTTGTTGCAGCTCCCGATCCCGCCACTCGTCCGGGAAGTGGTCCGGGAATCAATATAGTGCTGGAACGCTCTCCTGAAGACACCGGTGTTGAAACGCGGTTGAATTTTTGACCGACCCAACTGACAGACCGTTGGGAGCCCTATAAAGTTTTCAACATTGTCCCCCCAAGTGCGCCACGGTTAAATATGTTTGTTAGGCGATAATAAACACCTCAATGCTAAATTCGCTCTTTGTGATGACGCAACCTCTCTTTGGCGACTTTATAAACCCGATCTTCGTGATGACACACCTCTCTTTCGCGATTGTACAAACCGTGGCTTCACTTCCCATCTTCTGTCAGTTGCTTCGTGGGTGTGTGTTTGTTTGTTTGTTTGTTTGTTTGCTGTTTTTCACTTTCGCTATATTCTGTATTCGACTCTTGCCATGCGGTTTTCTACTAAGCTGATACATCTAAGACTGGTAATTTGTGCGCGGGTCTAACGTAAGTTCCACTGCTCGTTTGTACCGTGTATTTCTTCCAGAATAAATCTGCTGAATGCTGCGCCATTTGCCACGACGAGCGGATTGTAGCAGGGCTATCACAGAAAACTGCCGGTGGTTTGTTTCCATCAGAGCTTCCAAGGAGCAGGTGATTAGGTGTTATAGGGTCAGCCAGTTCGTCGTTCAGGGGCACGTAGGTAAGTGGTCTTGAATTAAGGATGAGTTCGATCTCCGTGAACGTTGACAGCATTACTTCATCCGTAGGGCGCTTGGTGAACACGAACTGATTCAGTGACTTCTTCACGGAACGTACCAAACGCTCCCAGCAGCCGACAAAGTGAGGCGCCCCTGGCGGGTTAAATGTCCACTTCATCCGCGGTCCGCAGTGCTCGGTCATCAGAACGTCGTGATCAACCTCTTCCAAAGCTTCCTTCAACTCACGAGAGGCACCGACGAAGCGATGCGATGAATCTGCGAAACGCCAGTATGCATGACGCTGTGGTGAGGGACGCCGCTATCTCGAGATGTACAGCTCTCGACGTGAGGCAGGCAAATATAACCCCCCACCGCTTCTCTACTCTGCGGTGCTCTCTGTTTCCACTTCGAGAACCGGTCGAGAACGATGAGCGGTTCTGTAATTTGGTGGTGATGGACGATCTTTCGAAGTTCTTCCGACGTATCTTTCTCGGGGTCGACGCGAGCAGGCCACGCATTTTCCGGTTCCCAGAGAAACGGCGGTCCCCTAAACCATCGCCCTTGTGCCGATAGGTCCGGCGTCTTAGCCCATTTCGTCCCATCGTCAGCCACGTTCATCTTCGTTGGTATCCAGCGCCATTGACTAGGATCAGTGCTTTCGAGCAGCTCACCTACGCGAAACGCCACGAACTGATTATATCGTCTGTGGTCCGAATGTAGCCAGCTGAGCACATTTTGGAAAGCTTTTGGAAGCTTTCGTTTTGTTTTTTTTTTTATGTGGAGTTTCTGTTTTCCAGTCGCTTAAGCATAATGTGTGGCCGACCTTTTACCCGACGTTTAATGCGTGCGCGCCTTTTCGCCTCGAGGACGCGTTTATTTAGACCAACGACGACGGTTTCAGACGTTAAGTGTCATCGTTTTTTTTTAAACTATGTCGTCGCCTATGAACATGCACATTGTAATATTATTGTACCGGCACCAGTGATGACACCGACGTACGCGTTGTACAAACAACCAGATCACTCCCATTGGCACTCCTTTTGCCACCGCCGCCGTCGTTTTTAGTCCCCCGTGGGGGTAGTTGTGAAAAAATCACCAATTTTCAGCACTGCCGCATAGACGCACGCCCATACAAAGCTGGCCGCGTTGATCGGGCCCTTCTCAGGCGGCGAGCAGTACTGGCAGCTGTGCGCGCTGTACAAGCCATCATTCCCACTGGCGCTCCTTTTCCCAGCATCGCGAATCACCGGCGTCGTTGTTAGTTTCGCCTCACAGTAGTGCGCCAAACACGCGCGTACCCAGCACTGCACTATAAACGCACCGCATTCATACTGGCCCGGCAACGCGGTCGCTTCTCGCACAATGTCTGAATATCGAACGGTGCAAGGTAATGATTTGTGTGGGTGTAAATAAACAAATGATGTGTGTGTATGTGTGTGTGTGGGTGATGTGTAAGTTGTGTTCGTTGCGCAGTGCTGTCTGTCCGGCACTGCGTATTGCCCAGGTGCCCATATACTACTACGGGTAAAACCCAGTCAAGGAACCCGCTTCTGGGTTGGCGGTGGTTGGTGAAGTTTGTGAAGCAATTTTATTCGATCCTTCGATACAATCGCAAAACTGTGTACAATTATCAGACCAAACCATGTGTGTTGTGTTGTTCACGGGCAAAGCTGGTCCCTGGAA